>NC_090444.1:845515072-846155952 GCF_031143425.1 Pleurodeles waltl
AAAACATTACTATATTAGCCGTATCCCATGATGGTGGAATTGCCCCTCCATTCTGTACCTGAATAAACAGTTCTATCATTACCGGAAGCAATATGGCTTTAAATGTTTTATAAAACTCTAAAGGAATTGAATCGGGGCCTGTAGCTTTACCCGTGGCTAAATCCCCCAGTGCTTTGTCAATTTCCGAGATATCTATTTGTTCCCCTAGATATGAAGTATCACTCTCCGATAATTTATTAACTTTAATGGGGGTTAAAAATCTCAATATTTCTTCATCCGAGTATATAGATGCGTCATCATACAATTCCGTATAATATCTGTGGAAAACCCTCCTAATTTGATCCACTTCTACAACCATTTGTCCTTGCCAATCTTTAATCTCTCTAATAGTCCCGGATGCTATTTTCTGGCTTGCCCGTATTGCTAATAAACGCCCGGATTTTTCTCCATACTCGTATCCTAATGAACGCTGCGCAAGATATCTCTCTGCTATTCTTTGAGTCATAGTTTTGTTAATTGCGGCTTTAGCTATTACCACTTCCTCCTGAACCTTTTTAACATCACTCCCTGTTTCTATCGCCACAACCAACTGTCTTTCCAATACCCTCAGTTTCATTTGAAGATCTTTTACTCTGTTTTGGGTACTTTTTTGCTTTTTTATACTAAAACTCAATGTTTCACCACGTATTCCAGCTTTTAAAGTGTCCCAGACTATCTCTACCGGAGCTGTCCCTTGGTTAAACCCCAGAAATTCGGCTATCCACTTACTCATATGCGTACAATATTCCGGGTCCCTAAGAAGCCCTCTTTCAAATGTCCATCTCCTCTCCTTTTGTTCCAACCCGTCTAACTCCAATTCTAGTACTAGGGGATTATGATCTGAAACCACCCGCGGATATAACTCCATCTGACCCTGGTTTAATAGTACTGGGGAAACCAGAAAATAGTCGGGTCGTGCTACTTTCATATGCGGGGCGGAGTAATAGGTATATCCAGGATCTGGCTTACATAATCTCACCCATGCGTCCACTAATCCTAGTTCTTTCTGAATAGCGACCATTGCATTATATACTCGCGGTTTCCGCCCTTGGTATTTCTTTGTAGGCACTAAAACATCCTGTAGTCCCTCCCAGGATCCATTCAAATTACAATCGCCACAAAGAACATACGGGGGAGCCCATCCTATTAATTCTATAGCCAGGGTATCTAAAACTATTGGGTCATCCGTGACCGTGCTGTATACGGAACAGAGTGTAAAGCTACCATGTCCATAACTACACTCTACAATTACCCATCTTCCTCCCCTACCATTTGTAGCGAGAGACTTAGGGGAACGCTGGGTGGAAGGAAATTTGTGTCTCCTCTCTGATTCCAGAACTTTCTGTCACCAAAATGTGAGGAAAATGTGTTTTTTTAGCTAAATTTTGAGGTTTGCAAAGGATTCTGGGTAACAGAACCTTGTCAGAGCCCCACAAGTCACCCCATCTTGGATTCCCCTAGGTCTCTAGTTTTAAAAAATGCACAGTTTTGGTAGGTTTCCCTAGGTGCTGGCTGAACTAGAGGCCAAAATCTACAGATAGGCACTTTGCAAAAAACACCTCTGTTTTCTTTAAAAAAATGTGATATGTCCACGTTGCGTTTTGGGGCATTTCCTGTCGCGAGTGCTAGGACTACCCACACAAGTGAGGTATCATTTTTATCGGGAGACTTGGGGGAACACTGGGTGGAAGGAAATTTGTGGCTCCTCTCTGATTCCAGGACTTTCTGTCACCAAAATGTGAGGAAAATGTGTGTTTTTAGCCAAATTTTGAGGTTTGCAAAGAATTCTGGGTAACAGAACCTGGTCAGAGCCCCACAAGTCACCCCATCTTGGATTCCCCTAGGTCTCTAGTTTTCAAAAATGCACAGGTTTGGTAGGTTTCCCTAGGTGCCGGCTGAGCTAGAGGCCAAAATCTACAGGTAGGCACTTTGCAATAAACACCTCTGTTTTCTTTAAAAAAATGTGACGTGTCCACGTTGCGTTTTGGGGCATTTCCTGTTGCGGGCACTAGGCCTACCCACAGAAGTGAGGTACCATTTGTATCGAGAGACTTAGGGGAACGCAGGGTAGAAGGAAATTTGTGGCTCCTGTCAGATTCCAGAACTTTCTGTCACCGAAATGAGAGGAAAAAGTGTTTTTTTGGCCAAATTTTGATGTTTGCAAAGGATTCTGGGTAACATAACCTGGGCAGAGCCCCGCAAGTCACCCCATCTTGGATTCCCTTGGGTTTCTAGTTTTCACAAATGTGCTGGTTTGATAGGTTTCCCCAGGTGCCGGATGACCTACAGACGAAAATCCACAGGTAGGCACTGTTTTCTATGAATAAATGTGATGTGTCCACGTTGTGTTTTGGGCCATTTCCTTTCGTGGGCGCTAGTTCTACCCACACAAGTGAGGTATTATTTTTTTCGGGAGACTTGGGGGAACGCTGGGTGGAAGAAAATTTGTGGCTCCTCTCTGATTCCAGAACTTTCTCTCACCAAAATGTGAGAAAAATGTGTTTTCTTAGCCAAATTTTGAGGTTTGCAAAGGATTCTGGGTAACAAAACCTGGTCAGAGCCCCACATGTCACCCCATCTTGGATTCCCCTAGATCTCTAGTTTTTAAAAATTCATAGGTTTGGTAGGTTTCCCTAGGTGCCGGCTGAGCTAGAGGCCAAAATCTATAGGTAGGCACTTTGCAAAAAACACCTCTGTTTTCTTTTAAAAAATGTGACGTGTCCACGTTGCGTTTTGGGGCATTTCCTATTGCGGGCGCTAGGCCTACCCACAGAAGTGAGGTACCATTTGTATCGAGAGACTTAGGGGAACGCTGGGTGGAATGAAATTTGTGGCTCCTCTCAGAATGCAGAACTTTCTGTCACCGAAATGAGAGGAAAAAGTGTTTATTTGGCCAAATTTTGATGTTTACAAAGGATTCTGGGTAACATAACCTGGTCAGAGCCTCGCAAGTCACCCCATCTTGGATTCCACTGGGTTTCTAGTTTTCAAAAATGTACTGGTTTGCTAGGTTTCCCCAGGTGCCGGCTGAGCTACAGGCCAAAATCCACAGGTAGGCACTGTTTTCTATGAAAAAATCTGAAGTGTCCACGTTGTGTTTTGGGCCATTTCCTTTCATGGGCGCTAGTCCTACCCACACAAGTGAGGTATCATTTTTTTCGGGAGACTTGGGGGAACGCTGGGTGGAAGAAAATATGTGGCTCCTCTCTGATTCCAGAACTTTCTGTCACCAAAATGTGAGAAAAATATGTTTTCTTATCCAAATTTTGAGGTTTGCAAAGGATTCTGGGTAACAAAACCTGGTCAGAGCCCCACAAGTCACCCCATCTTGGATTCCCCTAGATCTCTAGTTTTTAAAAATTCATAGGTTTGGTAGGTTTCCCTAGGTGCCGGCTGAGCGAGAGGCCAAAATCTACAGGTAGGCACTTTGCAAAAAACACCTCTGTTTTCTTTAAAAAAATGTGATGTGTCCAGTTTGCGTTTTGGGGCATTTCCTGTCGCGGGCGCTAGGCCTACCCACAGAAGTGAGCTACCATTTTTATCGAGAGAGTTAGGGGAACGCTGGGTAGAAGGAAATTTGTGGCTCCTGTCAGATTCCAGAACTTTCTGTCACCGAAATGAGAGGAAAAAGTGTTTTTTTGGCCAAATTTTGATGTTTGCAAAGGATTCTGGGTAACATAACCTGGTCAGAGCCCCGCAAGTCACCCCATCTTGGATTCCCTTGGGTTTTTAGTTTTCACAAATGTGCTGGTTTGCTAGGTTTCCCCAGGTGCCGGCTGACCTATAGGCCAAAATCCACAGGTAGGCACTGTTTTCTATGAAAAAATGTGATGTGTCCACGTTGTGTTTTGGGCCATTTCCTTTTGTGGGCGCTAGTCCTACCCACACAAGTGAGGTATCATTGTTATCGGGAGACTTGAGGGAACGCTGGGTGGAAGGAAATTTGTGGCTCCTCTCTGATTCCAGAACTTTCTGTCACCAAAATGTGAGGAAAATGTGTTTTTTTAGCCAAAGTTTGAGGTTTACAAAGGATTCTGGGTAACAAAACCTGGTCAGAGCCCCACAAGTCACCCCATCTTGGATTCCCCTAGGTCTCTAGTTTTCAAAAATGCATAGGTTTGGTAGGTTTTTCCTAGGTGTCGGCTGAGCTAGAGGCCAAAATCTATAGGTAGGCACTTTGCAAAAAACACCTCTGCTTTCTTTAAAAAAATGTGATGTGTCCACGTTGCGTTTTGTGGCATTTCCTGTCGCGAGTGCTAGGCCTACCCACACAAGTGAGGTATCATTTTTATCGGGAGACTTGTGGGAACGCTGGGCGGAAGGAAATTTGTGGCTCCTCTCTGATTCCAGAACTTTCTGTCACCAAAATGTGAGAAAAATGTGTTTTCTTAGCCAAATTTTGAGGTTTGCAAAGGATTCTGGGTAACAAAACCTGGTCAGAGCCCCACAAGTCACCCCATCTTGGATTCCCCTAGATCTCTAGTTTTTAAAAATTCATAGGTTTGGTAGGTTTCCCTAGGTGCCGGCTGAGCTAGAGGCCAAAATCTACAGGTAGGCACTTTGCAAAAAACACCTCTGTTTTCTTTCAAAAAATGTGATGTGTCCACTTTGCGTTTTGGGGCATTTCCTGTCGCGGGCGCTAGGCCTACCCACAGAAGTGAGGTACCATTTTTATCGAGAGAGTTAGGGAAACGCTGGGTAGAAGGAAATTTGTGGCTCCTGTCAGATTCCAGAACTTTCTGTCACCGAAATGAGAGGAAAAAGTGTTTTTTGGGCCAAATTTTGAGGTTTGCAAAGGATTCTGGGTAACAGAACCTGGTCAGAGCCCCACAAGTCACCCCATCTTGAATTCCCCTAGGTCTCTAGTTTTAAAAAATGCACAGGTTTGGTAGGTTTCCCTAGGTGCCGGCTGAGCTAGAGGCCAAAATCTACAGGTAGGCACTTTGCAAAAAACACCTCTGTTTTCTTTAAAAAAATGTGACGTGTCCACGTTGCTTTTTGGGGCATTTCCTGTCGCGGGCACTAGGCCTACCCACAGAAGTGAGGTACCATTTGTAGCGAGAGACTTAGGGGAATGCTGGGTGGAAGGAAATTTGTGGCTCCTCTCAGATTCCAGAACTTTCTGTCACCGAAATGAAAGGAAAAAGTGTTTTTTTGGCCAAATTTTGATGTTTGCAAAGGATTCTGGGTAACAAAACCTGGTCAGAGCCCCACAAGTCACCCCATCTTGGATTCCCCTAGGTCTCTAGTTTTCAAAAATGCATAGGTTTGGTAGGTTTCCCTATGTGCCGGCTGAGCTAGAGGCCAAAATCTACAGGTAGGCACTTTGCAAAAAACACCTCTGTTTTCTGTAAAAAAATTTGATGTGTCCACGTTGCGTTTTGGACCATTTCCTGTCGCGGGCGCTAGGCCTACCCACAGAAGTGAGCTACCATTTTTATCGACAGAGTTAGGGGAACGCTGGGTAGCAGGAAATTTGTGGCTCCTGTCAGATTCCAGAACTTTCTGTCACCGAAATGAGAGGAAAAAGTGTTTTTTGGGACAAATTTTGATGTTTGCAAAGGATTCTGGGTAACATAACCTGGTTAGAGCCCCGCAAGTCACCCCATCTTTGATTCCCCTGGGTTTCTAGTTTTCACAAATGTCCTGGTTTGATAGGTTTCCCCAGGTGCCGGCTGTGCTACAGGCCAAAATCCACAGGTAGGCACTGTTTTCTATGAAAAAATGTGATGTGTCCACGTTGCGTTTTGGGGCATTTTCTGTCGCGAGTGCTAGGCCCACCCACACAAGTGAGGTATCATTTTTATCGGGAGACTTGGGGGAACGCTGGGTGGAAGGAAATTTGTGGCTCCTCTTTGATTCCAGAACTTTCTGTCACCAAAATGTGAGGAAAATGTGTTTTTTTAGCCAAATTTTGAGGTTTGCAAAGGATTCTGGGTAACAGAACCTGGTCAGAGCCCCACAAGTCACCCCATCTTGGATTCCCCTAGGTCTCTACTTTTCAAAAATGCACAGGTTTGGTAGGTTTCCCTAGGTGCCGGCTGAGCTAGAGGCCAAAATCTACAGGTAGACACTTTGCAAAAAACACCTCTGTTTTCTTTAAAAAAATGTGATGTGTCCAAGCTGCGTTTTGGGGCATTTCCTGTCGCAAGTGCTAGGCCTACCCACACAAGTGAGGTATCATTTTTATCGGGAGTCATGGGGAAACGCTGGGTGGAAGGAAATTTGTGGCTCCTCTCTGATTCCAGAACTTTCTGTCACCAAAATGAGAGGAAAATGTGTTTTTTTAGCCAAATTTTGAGGTTTGCAAAGGATTCTGGGTAACAGAACCTTGTCAGAGCCCCACAAGTCACCCCATCTTGGATTCCCCTAGGTCTCTAGTTTTAAAAAATGCACAGGTTTGGTAGGTTTCCCTAGGTGCTGGCTGAACTAGAGGCCAAAATCTACAGATAGGCACTTTGCAAAAAACACCTCTGTTTTCTTTAAAAAAATGTGATATGTCCACGTTGCGTTTTGGGGCATTTCCTGTCGCGAGTGCTAGGACTACCCACACAAGTGAGGTATCATTTTTATCGGGAGACTTGGGGGAACACTGGGTGGAAGGAAATTTGTGGCTCCTCTCTGATTCCAGGACTTTCTGTCACCAAAATGTGAGGAAAATGTGTTTTTTTAGCCAAATTTTGAGGTTTGCAAAGGATTCTGGGTAACAGAACCTGGTCAGAGCCCCACAAGTCACCCCATCTTGGATTCCTCTAGGTCTCTAGTTTTCAAAAATGCACAGGTTTGGTAGGTTTCCCTAGGTGCCGGCTGAGCTAGAGGCCAAAATCTACAGGTAGGCACTTTGCAATAAACACCTCTGTTTTCTTTAAAAAAGATGTGACGTGTCCACATTGCGTTTTGGGGCATTTCCTGTTGCGGGCACTAGGCCTACCCACAGAATTGAGGTACCATTTGTATCGAGAGACTTAGGGGAACGCTGGGTAGAAGGAAATTTGTGGCTCCTGTCAGATTCCAGAACTTTCTGTCACCGAAATGAGAGGAAAAAGTGTTTATTTGGCCAAATTTTGATGTTTGCAAAGGATTCTGGGTAACATAACCTGGTCAGAGCCCCGCAAGACACCCCATCTTGGATTTCCTTGGGTTTCTAGTTTTCACAAATGTGCTGGTTTGCTAGGTTTCCCCAGGTGCCGGATGACCTGCAGACGAAAATCCACAGGTAGGCACTGTTTTCTATGAATAAATGTGATGTGTCCACGTTGTGTTTTGTGCCATTTCCTTTCATGGGCGCTAGTCCTACCCACACAAGTGAGGTATCATTTTTATCGGGAGACTTGAGGGAACACTGGGTGGAAGGAAATTCGTGGCTCCTCTCTGATTCCAGAACTTTCTGTCACCAAAATGTGAGGAAAATGTGTTTTCTTAGCCAAATTTTGAGGTTTGCAAAGGATTCTGGGTAACAAAACCTGGTCAGAGCCCCACAAGTCACCCCATCTTGGATTCCCCTAGATCTCTTGTTTTTAAAAATTCATAGGTTTGGTAGATTTCCCTAGGTGCCGGCTGAGCTAGAGGCCAAAATCTATAGGTAGGCACTTTGCAAAAAACACCTCTGTTTTCTTTTAAAAAATGTGACGTGTCCACGTTGCGTTTTGGGGCATTTCCTATTGCGGGCGCTAGGCCTACCCACAGAAGTGAGGTACCATTTGTATCGAGAGACTTAGGGGAACGCTGGGTGGAATGAAATTTGTGGCTCCTCTCAGAATGCAGAACTTTCTGTCACCGAAATGAGAGGAAAAAGTGTTTATTTGGCCAAATTTTGATGTTTACAAAGGATTCTGGGTAACATAACCTGGTCAGAGCCTCGCAAGTCACCCCATCTTGGATTCCACTGGGTTTCTAGTTTTCAAAAATGTACTGGTTTGCTAGGTTTCCCCAGGTGCCGGCTGAGCTACAGGCCAAAATCCACAGGTAGGCACTGTTTTCTATGAAAAAATCTGAAGTGTCCACGTTGTGTTTTGGGCCATTTCCTTTCATGGGCGCTAGTCCTACCCACACAAGTGAGGTATCATTTTTTTCGGGAGACTTGGGGGAACGCTGGGTGGAAGAAAATATGTGGCTCCTCTCTGATTCCAGAACTTTCTGTCACCAAAATGTGAGAAAAATATGTTTTCTTATCCAAATTTTGAGGTTTGCAAAGGATTCTGGGTAACAAAACCTGGTCAGAGCCCCACAAGTCACCCCATCTTGGATTCCCCTAGATCTCTAGTTTTTAAAAATTCATAGGTTTGGTAGGTTTCCCTAGGTGCCGGCTGAGCGAGAGGCCAAAATCTACAGGTAGGCACTTTGCAAAAAACACCTCTGTTTTCTTTAAAAAAATGTGATGTGTCCAGTTTGCGTTTTGGGGCATTTCCTGTCGCGGGCGCTAGGCCTACCCACAGAAGTGAGCTACCATTTTTATCGAGAGAGTTAGGGGAACGCTGGGTAGAAGGAAATTTGTGGCTCCTGTCAGATTCCAGAACTTTCTGTCACCGAAATGAGAGGAAAAAGTGTTTTTTTGGCCAAATTTTGATGTTTGCAAAGGATTCTGGGTAACATAACCTGGTCAGAGCCCCGCAAGTCACCCCATCTTGGATTCCCTTGGGTTTTTAGTTTTCACAAATGTGCTGGTTTGCTAGGTTTCCCCAGGTGCCGGCTGACCTATAGGCCAAAATCCACAGGTAGGCACTGTTTTCTATGAAAAAATGTGATGTGTCCACGTTGTGTTTTGGGCCATTTCCTTTTGTGGGCGCTAGTCCTACCCACACAAGTGAGGTATCATTGTTATCGGGAGACTTGAGGGAACGCTGGGTGGAAGGAAATTTGTGGCTCCTCTCTGATTCCAGAACTTTCTGTCACCAAAATGTGAGGAAAATGTGTTTTTTTAGCCAAAGTTTGAGGTTTACAAAGGATTCTGGGTAACAAAACCTGGTCAGAGCCCCACAAGTCACCCCATCTTGGATTCCCCTAGGTCTCTAGTTTTCAAAAATGCATAGGTTTGGTAGGTTTTTCCTAGGTGTCGGCTGAGCTAGAGGCCAAAATCTATAGGTAGGCACTTTGCAAAAAACACCTCTGCTTTCTTTAAAAAAATGTGATGTGTCCACGTTGCGTTTTGTGGCATTTCCTGTCGCGAGTGCTAGGCCTACCCACACAAGTGAGGTATCATTTTTATCGGGAGACTTGTGGGAACGCTGGGCGGAAGGAAATTTGTGGCTCCTCTCTGATTCCAGAACTTTCTGTCACCAAAATGTGAGAAAAATGTGTTTTCTTAGCCAAATTTTGAGGTTTGCAAAGGATTCTGGGTAACAAAACCTGGTCAGAGCCCCACAAGTCACCCCATCTTGGATTCCCCTAGATCTCTAGTTTTTAAAAATTCATAGGTTTGGTAGGTTTCCCTAGGTGCCGGCTGAGCTAGAGGCCAAAATCTACAGGTAGGCACTTTGCAAAAAACACCTCTGTTTTCTTTCAAAAAATGTGATGTGTCCACTTTGCGTTTTGGGGCATTTCCTGTCGCGGGCGCTAGGCCTACCCACAGAAGTGAGGTACCATTTTTATCGAGAGAGTTAGGGAAACGCTGGGTAGAAGGAAATTTGTGGCTCCTGTCAGATTCCAGAACTTTCTGTCACCGAAATGAGAGGAAAAAGTGTTTTTTGGGCCAAATTTTGAGGTTTGCAAAGGATTCTGGGTAACAGAACCTGGTCAGAGCCCCACAAGTCACCCCATCTTGAATTCCCCTAGGTCTCTAGTTTTAAAAAATGCACAGGTTTGGTAGGTTTCCCTAGGTGCCGGCTGAGCTAGAGGCCAAAATCTACAGGTAGGCACTTTGCAAAAAACACCTCTGTTTTCTTTAAAAAAATGTGACGTGTCCACGTTGCTTTTTGGGGCATTTCCTGTCGCGGGCACTAGGCCTACCCACAGAAGTGAGGTACCATTTGTAGCGAGAGACTTAGGGGAATGCTGGGTGGAAGGAAATTTGTGGCTCCTCTCAGATTCCAGAACTTTCTGTCACCGAAATGAAAGGAAAAAGTGTTTTTTTGGCCAAATTTTGATGTTTGCAAAGGATTCTGGGTAACAAAACCTGGTCAGAGCCCCACAAGTCACCCCATCTTGGATTCCCCTAGGTCTCTAGTTTTCAAAAATGCATAGGTTTGGTAGGTTTCCCTATGTGCCGGCTGAGCTAGAGGCCAAAATCTACAGGTAGGCACTTTGCAAAAAACACCTCTGTTTTCTGTAAAAAAATTTGATGTGTCCACGTTGCGTTTTGGACCATTTCCTGTCGCGGGCGCTAGGCCTACCCACAGAAGTGAGCTACCATTTTTATCGACAGAGTTAGGGGAACGCTGGGTAGCAGGAAATTTGTGGCTCCTGTCAGATTCCAGAACTTTCTGTCACCGAAATGAGAGGAAAAAGTGTTTTTTGGGACAAATTTTGATGTTTGCAAAGGATTCTGGGTAACATAACCTGGTTAGAGCCCCGCAAGTCACCCCATCTTTGATTCCCCTGGGTTTCTAGTTTTCACAAATGTCCTGGTTTGATAGGTTTCCCCAGGTGCCGGCTGTGCTACAGGCCAAAATCCACAGGTAGGCACTGTTTTCTATGAAAAAATGTGATGTGTCCACGTTGCGTTTTGGGGCATTTTCTGTCGCGAGTGCTAGGCCCACCCACACAAGTGAGGTATCATTTTTATCGGGAGACTTGGGGGAACGCTGGGTGGAAGGAAATTTGTGGCTCCTCTTTGATTCCAGAACTTTCTGTCACCAAAATGTGAGGAAAATGTGTTTTTTTAGCCAAATTTTGAGGTTTGCAAAGGATTCTGGGTAACAGAACCTGGTCAGAGCCCCACAAGTCACCCCATCTTGGATTCCCCTAGGTCTCTACTTTTCAAAAATGCACAGGTTTGGTAGGTTTCCCTAGGTGCCGGCTGAGCTAGAGGCCAAAATCTACAGGTAGACACTTTGCAAAAAACACCTCTGTTTTCTTTAAAAAAATGTGATGTGTCCAAGCTGCGTTTTGGGGCATTTCCTGTCGCAAGTGCTAGGCCTACCCACACAAGTGAGGTATCATTTTTATCGGGAGTCATGGGGAAACGCTGGGTGGAAGGAAATTTGTGGCTCCTCTCTGATTCCAGAACTTTCTGTCACCAAAATGAGAGGAAAATGTGTTTTTTTAGCCAAATTTTGAGGTTTGCAAAGGATTCTGGGTAACAGAACCTTGTCAGAGCCCCACAAGTCACCCCATCTTGGATTCCCCTAGGTCTCTAGTTTTAAAAAATGCACAGGTTTGGTAGGTTTCCCTAGGTGCTGGCTGAACTAGAGGCCAAAATCTACAGATAGGCACTTTGCAAAAAACACCTCTGTTTTCTTTAAAAAAATGTGATATGTCCACGTTGCGTTTTGGGGCATTTCCTGTCGCGAGTGCTAGGACTACCCACACAAGTGAGGTATCATTTTTATCGGGAGACTTGGGGGAACACTGGGTGGAAGGAAATTTGTGGCTCCTCTCTGATTCCAGGACTTTCTGTCACCAAAATGTGAGGAAAATGTGTTTTTTTAGCCAAATTTTGAGGTTTGCAAAGGATTCTGGGTAACAGAACCTGGTCAGAGCCCCACAAGTCACCCCATCTTGGATTCCTCTAGGTCTCTAGTTTTCAAAAATGCACAGGTTTGGTAGGTTTCCCTAGGTGCCGGCTGAGCTAGAGGCCAAAATCTACAGGTAGGCACTTTGCAATAAACACCTCTGTTTTCTTTAAAAAAGATGTGACGTGTCCACATTGCGTTTTGGGGCATTTCCTGTTGCGGGCACTAGGCCTACCCACAGAATTGAGGTACCATTTGTATCGAGAGACTTAGGGGAACGCTGGGTAGAAGGAAATTTGTGGCTCCTGTCAGATTCCAGAACTTTCTGTCACCGAAATGAGAGGAAAAAGTGTTTTTTGGGCCAAATTTTGATGTTTGCAAAGGATTCTGGGTAACATAACCTGGTCAGAGCCCCGCAAGACACCCCATCTTGGATTTCCTTGGGTTTCTAGTTTTCACAAATGTGCTGGTTTGCTAGGTTTCCCCAGGTGCCGGATGACCTGCAGACGAAAATCCACAGGTAGGCACTGTTTTCTATGAATAAATGTGATGTGTCCACGTTGTGTTTTGTGCCATTTCCTTTCATGGGCGCTAGTCCTACCCACACAAGTGAGGTATCATTTTTATCGGGAGACTTGAGGGAACACTGGGTGGAAGGAAATTCGTGGCTCCTCTCTGATTCCAGAACTTTCTGTCACCAAAATGTGAGGAAAATGTGTTTTCTTAGCCAAATTTTGAGGTTTGCAAAGGATTCTGGGTAACAAAACCTGGTCAGAGCCCCACAAGTCACCCCATCTTGGATTCCCCTAGATCTCTTGTTTTTAAAAATTCATAGGTTTGGTAGATTTCCCTAGGTGCCGGCTGAGCTAGAGGCCAAAATCTACAGGTAGGCACTTTGCAAAAAACACCTCTGTTTTCTTTAAAAAAATGTGACGTGTCCACGTTGCGTTTTGGGGCATTTCCTATTGCGGGCGCTAGGCCTACCCACAGAAGTGAGGTACCATTTGTAGCGAGAGACTTAGGGGAACGCTGGGTAGAAGGAAATTTGTGGCTCCTGTCAGATTCCAGAACTTTCTGTCACCGAAATGAGAGGAAAAAGTGTTTTTTTGGCCAAATTTTGATGTTTGCAAAGGATTCTGGGTAACATAACCTGGTCAGAGCCCCGCAAGTCACCCCATCTTGGATTCCACTGGGTTTCTAGTTTTCAAAAAGGTACTGGTTTGCTAGGTTTCCCCAGGTGCCGGCTGAGCTACAGGCCAAAATCCACAGGTAGGCACTGTTTTCTATGAAAACATCTGATGTGTCCACGTTGTGTTTTGGGCCATTTCCTTTCGTGGGCGCTAGTCCTACCCACACAAGTGAGGTATAATTTTTTCGGGAGACTTGGGGGAACGCTGGGTGGAAGAAAATATGTGGCTCCTCTCTGATTCCAGAACTTTCTGTCACCAAAATGTGAGAAAAATGTGTTTTCTTATCCAAATTTTGAGGTTTGCAAAGGATTCTGGGTAACAAAACCTGGTCAGAGCCCCACAAGTCACCCCATCTTGGATTCCCCTAGATCTCTAGTTTTTAAAAATTCATAGGTTTGGTAGGTTTCCCTAGGTGCCGGCTGAGCTAGAGGGCAAAATCTACAGGTAGGCACTTTGCAAAAAACACCTCTGTTTTCTTTAAAAAAATGTGATGTGTCCAGTTTGCGTTTTGGGGCATTTCCTGTCGCGGGCGCTAGGCCTACCCACAGAAGTGAGCTACCATTTTTATCGAGAGATTTAGGGGAACGCTGGGTAGAAGGAAATTTGTGGCTCCTGTCAAATTCCAGAACTTTCTGTCACCGAAATGAGTGGAAAAAGTGTTTTTTTGGCCCAATTTTGATGTTTGCAAAGGATTCTGGGTAACATAACCTGGTCAGAGCCCCGCAAGTCACCCCATCTTGGATTCCCTTGGGTTTCTAGTTTTCACAAATGTGCTGGTTTGCTAGGTTTCCCCAGGTGCCGGCTGACCTATAGGGCAAAATCCACAGGTAGGCACTGTTTTCTATGAAAAAATGTGATGTGTCCACGTTGTGTTTTGGGCCATTTCCTTTCGTGGGCGCTAGTCCTACCCACACAAGTGAGGTATCATTGTTATCGGGAGACGTGAGGGAACACTGGGTGGAAGGAAATTTGTGGCTCCTCTCTGATTCCAGAACTTTCTGTCACCAAAATGTGAGGAAAATGTGTTTTTTTAGCCAAAGTTTGAGGTTTACAAAGGATTCTGGGTAACAAAACCTGGTCGGAGCCCCACAAGTCACCCCATCTTGGATTCCCCTAGGTCTCTAGTTTTCAAAAATGCATAGGTTTGGTAGGTTTCCCTAGGTGTCGGCTGAGCTAGAGGCCAAAATCTACAGGTAGCCACTTTGCAATAAACACCTCTGTTTTCTTTAAAAAAATGTGACGTGTCCACGTTGCGTTTTGGGGCATTTCCTGTTGCGGGCACTAGGCCTACCCACACAAGTGAGGTATCATTTTTATCGGGAGACTTGGGGGAACGCTGGGCGGAAGGAAATTTGTGGCTCCTCTCTGATTCCAGAACTTTCTGTCACCAAAATGTGAGAAAAATGTGTTTTCTTAGGCAAATTTTGAGGTTTGCAAAGGATTCTGGGTAACAAAACCTGGTCAGAGCCCCACAAGTCACCCCATCTTGGATTCCCTAGATCTCTAGTTTTTAAAAATTCATAGGTTTGGTAGGTTTCCCTAGGTGCCGGCTGAGCTAGAGGCCAAAATCTACAGGTAGGCACTTTGCAATAAACACCTCTGTTTTCTTTAAAAAAATGTGATGTGTCCACGTTGCGTTTTGGGGCATTTCCTGTTGCGGGCACTAGGCCTACCCACAGAAGTGAGGTACCATTTGTATCGAGAGACTTAGGGGAACGCTGGGTAGAAGGAAATTTGTGGCTCCTGTCAGATTCCAGAACTTTCTGTCACCGAAATGAGAGGAAAAAGTGTTTTTTTGGCCAAATTTTGATGTTTGCAAAGGATTCTGGGTAACATAACCTGGTCAGAGCCCCGCAAGTCACCCCATCTTGGATTCCCTTGGGTTTCTAGTTTTCACAAATGTGCTGGTTTGCTAGGTTTCCCCAGGTGCCGGATGACCTACAGACGAAAATCCACAGGTAGGCACTGTTTTCTATGAATAAATGTGATGTGTCCACGTTGTGTTTTGGGCCATTTCCTTTCATGGGCGCTAGTCCTACCCACACAAGTGAGGTATCATTTTTATCGGGAGACTTGAGGGAACACTGGGTGGAAGGAAATTCGTGGCTCCTCTCTGATTCCAGAACTTTCTGTCACCAAAATGTGAGGAAAATGTGTTTTCTTAGCTAAATTTTGAGGTTTGCAAAGTATTCTGGGTAACAAAACCTGGTCAGAGCCCCACAAGTCACCCCATCTTGGATTCCCCTAGATCTCTTGTTTTTAAAAATTCATAGGTTTGGTAGGTTTCCCTAGGTGCCGGCTGAGCTAGAGGCCAAAATCTACAGGTAGGCACTTTGCAAAAAACACCTCTGTTTTCTTTAAAAAAATGTGACGTGTCCACGTTGCGTTTTGGGGCATTTCCTATTGCGGGCGCTAGGCCTACCCACAGAAGTGAGGTACCATTTGTATTGAGAGACTTAGGGGAACGCTGGGTAGAAGGAAATTTGTGGCTCCTGTCAGATTCCAGAACTTTCTGTCACAGAAATGAGAGGAAAAAGTGTTTTTTTGGCCAAATTTTGATGTTTGCAAAGGATTCTGGGTAACATAACCTGGTCAGAGCCCCGCAAGTCACCCCATCTTGGATTCCACTGGTTTTCTAGTTTTCAAAAAGGTACTGGTTTGCTAGGTTTCCCTAGGTGCCGGCTGAGCTACAGGCCAAAATCCACAGGTAGGCACTGTTTTCTATGAAAACATCTGATGTGTCCACGTTGTGTTTTGGGCCATTTCCTTTCGTGGGCGCTAGTCCTACCCACCCAAGTGAGGTATCATTTTTTTCGGGAGACTTGGGGGAACGCTGGGTGGAAGTAAATTTGTGGATCCTCTCTGATTCCAGAACTTTCTGTCACCAAAATGTGAGAAAAATGTGTTTTCGTAGCCAAATTTTGAGGTTTGGAAAGGATTCTGGGTAACAAAACCTGGTCAGAGCCCCACATGTCACCCCATCTTGGATTCCCCTAGATCTCTAGTTTTTAAAAATTCATAGGTTTGGTAGGTTTCCCTAGGTGCCGGCTGAGCTAGAGGCCAAAATCTACAGGTAGGCACTTTGCAAAAAACACCTCTGTTTTCTTTTAAAAAATGTGACGTGTCCACGTTGCGTTTTGGGGCATTTCCTATTGCGGGCGCTAGGCCTACCCACAGAAGTGAGGTACCATTTGTATCGAGAGACTTAGGGGAACGCTGGGTGGAAGGAAATTTGTGGCTCCTCTCAGAATGCAGAACTTTCTGTCACCGAAATGAGATGAAAAAGTGTTTATTTGGCCAAATTTTGATGTTTACAAAGGATTCTGGGTAACATAACCTGGTCAGAGCCCCGCAAGTCACCCCATCTTGGATTCCACTGGGTTTTTAGTTTTCAAAAATGTACTGGTTTGCTAGGTTTCCCCAGGTGCCGGCTGAGCTACAGGCCAAAATCCACAGGTAGGCACTGTTTTCTATGAAAAAATCTGATGTGTCCACGTTGTGTTTTGGGCCATTTCCTTTCGTGGGCGCTAGTCCTACCCACACAATTGAGGTATCATTTCATTCGGGAGACTTGGGGGAACGCTGGGTGGAAGAAAATATGTGGCTCCTCTCTGATTCCAGAACTTTCTGTCACCAAAATGTGAGAAAAATGTGTTTTCTTATCCAAATTTTGAGGTTTGCAAAGGATTCTGGGTAACAAAACCTGGTCAGAGCCCCACAAGTCACCCCATCTTGGATTCCCCTAGATCTCTAGTTTTTAAAAATTCATAGGTTTGGTAGGTTTCCCTAGGTGCCGGCTGAGCGAGAGGCCAAAATCTACAGATAGGCACTTTGCAAAAAACACCTCTGTTTTCTTTAAAAAAATGTGATGTGTCCAGTTTGCGTTTTGGGGCATTTCCTGTCGCGGGCGCTAGGCCTACCCACAGAAGTGAGCTACCATTTTTATCGAGAGAGTTAGGGGAACGCTGGGTAGAAGGAAATTTGTGGCTCCTGTCAGATTCCAGAACTTTCTGTCACCGAAATGAGAGGAAAAAGTGTTTTTTTGGCCAAATTTTGATGTTTGCAAAGGATTCTGGGTAACATAACCTGGTCAGAGCCCCGCAAGTCACCCCATCTTGGATTCCCTTGGGTTTCTAGTTTTCACACATGTGCTGGTTTGCTAGGTTTCCCCAGGTGCCGGCTGACCTATAGGCCAAAATCCACAGGTAGGCACTGTTTTCTATGAAAAAATGTGATGTGTCCACGTTGTGTTTTGGGCCATTTCCTTTCGTGGGCGCTAGTCCTACCCACACAAGTGAGGTATCATTGTTATTGGGAGACTTGAGGGAACGCTGGGTGGAAGGAAATTTGTGGCTCCTCTCTGATTCCAGAACTTTCTGTCACCAAAATGTGAGGAAAATGTGTTTTTTTAACCAAAGTTTGAGGTTTACAAAGGATTCTGGGTAACAAAACCTGGTCAGAGCCCCACAAGTCACCCCATCTTGGCTTGGATTCCCCTAGGTCTCTAGTTTTCAAAAATGCATAGGTTTGGTAGGTTTCCCTAGGTGTCGGCTGAGCTAGAGGCCAAAATCTATAGGTAGGCACTTTGCAAAAAACACCTCTGTTTTCTTTAAAAAAATGTGATGTGTCCATGTTGCGTTTTGTGGCATTTCCTGTCGCGAGTGCTAGGCCTACCCACACAAGTGAGGTATCATTTTTATCGGGAGACTTGGGGGAAGGCTGGGTGGACGGAAATTTGTGGGTCCTCTCTGATTCCAGAACTTTCTGTCACCAAAATGTGAGGAAAATGTGTTTTTTTAGCCAAATTTTGAGGTTGGCAAAGGATTCTGGGTAACAGAACCTGGTCAGAGCCCCACAGGTCACCCCATCATGGATTCCCCTAGGTCTCTAGTTTTCAAAAATGCACAGGTTTGGTAGGTTTCCAGAGGTGCCGGCTGAGCTAGAGGCCAAAATCTAAAGGTAGACACTTTGCAAAAAACACCTCTGTTTTCTTTAAAAAAATGTGATGTGTCCACGTTGCGTTTTGGGGCATTTCCTGTCGCGAGTGCTAGGCCTACCCACACAAGTGAGGTATCATTTTTATCAGGAGACTTAGGGGAACGCTGGGTGGAAGGAAATTTGTGGCTCCTCTCTGATTCCAGGACTTTCTGTCACCAAAATGTGAGGAAAATGTGTTTTTTTTAGCCAAATTTTGAGGTTTGCAAAGGATTATGGGTAACAGAACCTGGTCAGAGCCCCACAAGTCACCCCATCTTGAATTCCCCTAGGTCTCTAGTTTTCAAAAATGCACAGGTTTGGTAGGTTTCCCTAGGTGCCGGCTGAGCTAGAGGCCAAAATCTACAGGTAGGCACTTTGCAAAAAACACCTCTGTTTTCTTTAAAAAAATGTGACGTGCCCACGTTGCGTTTTGGGGCATTTCCTGTCGCGGGCACTAGGCCTACCCACAGAAGTGAGGTACCATTTGTAGCGAGAGACTTAGGGGAACGCTGGGTGGAAGGAAATTTGTGGCTCCTCTCAGATTCCAGAACTTTCTGTCACCGAAATGAAAGGAAAAAGTGTTTTTTTGGCCAAATTTTGATGTTTGCAAAGGATTCTGGGTAACAAAACCTGGTCAGAGCCCCACAAGTCACCCCATCTTGGATTCCCCTAGGTCTCTAGTTTTCAAAAATGCATAGGTTTGGTAGGTTTCCCTAGGTGCCGGCTGAGCTAGAGGCCAAAATCTACAGGTAGGCACTTTGCAAAAAACACCTCTGTTTTGTGTAAAAAAATGTGATGTGTCCACGTTGCGTTTTGGGCCATTTCCTGTCGCGTACGCTAGGCCTACCCACAGAAGTGAGCTACCATTTTTATCGACAGAGTTAGGGGAACGCTGGTTAGCAGGAAATTTGTGGCTCCTGTCAGATTCCAGAACTTTCTGTCACCGAAATGAGAGGAAAAAGTGTTTTTTGGGCCAAATTTTGATGTTTGCAAAGGATTCTGGGTAACATAACCTGGTTAGAGCCCCGCAAGTCACCCCATCTTGGATTCCCCTGGGTTTCTACTTTTCACAAATGTCCTGGTTTGCTAGGTTTCCCTAGGTGCCGGCTGAGCTACAGGCCAAAATCCACAGGTAGGCACTGTTTTCTATGAAAACATCTGATGTGTCCACGTTGTGTTTTGGGCCATTTCCTTTCGTGGGCGCTAGTCCTACCCACACAAGTGAGGTATCATTTTTTTCGGGAGACTTGGGGGAACGCTGGGTGGAAGAAAATTTGTGGCTGCTCTCTGATTCCAGAACTTTCTGTCACCAAAATGTGAGAAAAATGTGTTTTGTTAGCCAAATTTTGAGGTTTGCAAAGGATTCTGGGTAACAAAACCTGGTCAGAGCCCCACATGTCACCCCATCTTGGATTCCCCTAGATCTCTAGTTTTTAAAAATTCATAGGTTTGGTAGGTTTTCCTAGGTGCCGGCTGAGCTAGAGGCCAAAATCTACAGGTAGGTACTTTGCAAAAAACACCTCTGTTTTCTTTTAAAAAATGTAACGTGTCCACGTTGCGTTTTGGGGCATTTCCTATTGCGGGCGCTAGGCATACCCACAGAAGTGAGGTACCATTTGTATCGAGAGACTTAGGGGAACGCTGGGTGGAAGGAAATTTGTGGCTCCTCTCAGAATGCAGAACTTTCTGTCACCGAAATGAGAGGAAAAAGTGTTTATTTAGCCAAATTTTGATGTTTACAAAGGATTCTGGGTAACATAACCTGGTCAGAGCCCGCAAGTCATCCCATCTTGGATTCCACTGGGTTTCTAGTTTTCAAAAATGTACTGGTTTGCTAGGTTTCCCCAGGTGCCGGCTGAGCTACAGGCCAAAATCCACAGGTAGGCAGTGTTTTCTATGAAAAAATCTGATGTGTCCACGTTGTGTTTTGGGCCATTTCCTTTCGTGGGCGCTAGTCCTCCCCACACAAGTGAGGTATCATTTTTTTCGGGAGACTTGGGGGAATGCTGGGTGGAAGAAAATATGTGGCTCCTCTCTGATTCCAGAACTTTCTGTCACCAAAATGTGAGAAAAATGTGTTTTCTTATCAAAATTTTGAGGTTTGCAAAGGATTCTGGGTAACAAAACCTGGTCAGAGCCCCACAAGTCACCCCATCTTGGATTCCCCTAGATCTCTAGTTTTTAAAAATTCATAGGTTTGGTAGGTTTCCCTAGGTGCCGGCTGAGCTAGAGGCCAAAATCTACAGGTAGGCACTTTGCAAAAAACACCTCTGTTTTCTTTAAAAAAATGTGATGTGTCCAGTTTGCGTTTTGGGGCATTTCCTGTCGCGGGCGCTAGGCCTACCCACAGAAGTGAGCTACCATTTTTATCGAGAGAGTTAGGGGAACTCTGGGTAGAAGGAAATTTGTGGCTCCTGTCAGATTCCAGAACTTTCTGTCACCGAAATGAGAGGAAAAAGTGTTTTTTTGGCCAAATTTTGATGTTTGCAAAGGATTCTGGGTAACATAACCTGGTCAGAGCCCCGCAAGTCACCCCATCTTGGATTCCCTTGGGTTTCTAGTTTTCACAATTGTGCTGGTTTGCTAGGTTTCCCCAGGTGCCGGCTGACCTATAGGCCAAAATCCACAGGTAGGCACTGTTTTCTATAAAAAAATGTGAAGTGTCCACGTTGTGTTTTGGGCCATTTCCTTTCGTGGGCGCTAGTCCTAACCACACAAGTGAGGTATCATTGTTATCGGGAGACTTGAGGGAACGCTGGGTGGAAGGAAATTTGTGGCTCCTCTCTGATTCCAGAACTTTCTGTCACCAAAATGTGAGGAAAATGTGTTTTTTTAGCCAAAGTTTGAGGTTTACAAAGGATTCTGGGTAACAAAACCTGGTCAGAGCCCCACAAGTCACCCCATCTTGGATTCCCCTAGGTCTCTAGTTTTCAAAAATGCATAGGTTTGGTAGGTTTCCCTAGGTGTCGGCTGAGCTAGAGGCCAAAATCTATAGGTAGGCACTTTGCAAAAAACAGCTCTGTTTTCTTTAAAAAAATGTGATGTGTCCACGTTGCGTTTTGTGGCATTTCCTGTCGCGAGTGCTAGGCCTACCCACACAAGTGAGGTATCATTTTTATCGGGAGACTTGGGGGAACGCTGGGCGGAAGGAAATTTGTGGCTCCTCTCTGATTCCAGAACTTTCTGTCACCAAAATGTGAGGAAAATGTGTTTTTTTAGCCAAATTTTGAGGTTTGTAAAGGATTCTGGGTAACAGAACCTGGTCAGAGCCCCACAAGTCACCCCATCTTGGATGCCCCTAGGTCTCTGGTTTAAAAAAATGCACAGGTTTGGTAGGTTTCCCTATGTGCCGGCTGAGCTAGAGGCCAAAATCTACAGGTAGGTACTTTGCAAAATACACCTCTGTTTTCTTTAAAAAAAATGTGATGTGTCCACGTTGCGTTTTGGGGCATTTCCTGTCGCGAGTGCTAGGCCTACCCACAGAAGTGAGGTACCATTTGTATCGAGAGACTTAGGGGAACGCTGGGTGGAAGGAAATTTGTGGCTCCTCTCAGATTCCAGAACTTTCTGTCACCAAAATGAGAGGAAAAAGTGTTTTTTTGGCCAAATTTTGATGTTTGGAAAGGATTCTGGGTAACATAACCTGGTCAGAGCCCCGGAAGTCACCCCATCTTGGATTCCCCTGGGTCTCTAGTTTTCAAAAATGCACAGGTTTGGTAGGTTTCCCTAGGTGCCGGCTGAGCTAGAGGCCAAAATCTACAGGTAGGCACTTTGCAAAAAACACCTATGTTTTCTTTAAAAAAATGTGATGTGTCCACGTTGCGTTTTGGGGCATTTCCTGTCGCGAGTGCTAGGCCTACCCACACAAGTGAGGTATCATTTTTATCGGGAGACTTGGGGGAATGCTGGGTGGAAGGAAATTTGTGGCTCCTCTCTGATTCCAGAACATTCTGTCACCAAAATGTGAGGAAAATGTGTTTTTTTAGCCAAATTTTGAGGTTTGTAAAGGATTCTGGGTAACAGAACCTGGTCAGAGCCCCGCAAGTCACCCCATCTTGGATACCCCTAGGTCTCTAGTTTTCAAAAATGCACAGGTTTGGTAGGTTTCCCTAGGGGCTGGCTGAGCTAGAGGCCAGATCTACAGGTAGGCACTTTGCAAAAAACACCTCTGTTTTCTTTAAAAAAATGTGATGTGTCCACGTTGCGTTTTGGGACATTTCCTGTCACGAGTGCTAGGCCTACCCACACAAGTGAGGTATCATTTTTATCGGGAGACTTGGGGGAACGCTGGGTGGAAGGAAATTTGTGGCTCCTCTCTGATTCCAGAACTTTCTGTCACCAAAATGTGAGGAAAATGTGTTTTTTTAGCCAAATTTTGAGGTTTGCAAAGGGTTTTGGGTAACAGAACCTGGTCAGAGCCCCACAAGTCACCCCATCTTGGATGCCCCTAGGTCTCTAGTTTTCAAAAATGCACAGGTTTGGTATGTTTCCCTAGGTGCCGGCTGAGCTAGAGGCCAAAATCTACAGGTAGGCACTTTGCAAAAAACACCTCTGTTTTCTTTCAAAAAATGTGATGTGTCCACGTTGCGTTTTGGGGCATTTCCTGTCGCGAGTGCTAGGCCTACCCACACAAGTGAGGTATCATTTTTATCGGGAGACTTGGGGGAACTCTGGGTGGAAGGAAATTTGTGGCTCCTCTCTGATTCCAGAACTTTCTGTCACCAAAATGTGAGGAAAATGTGTTTTTTTATCCAAATTTTGAGGTTTGCAAAGGATTCTGGGTAACAAAACCTGGTCAGAGCCCCACAAGTCACCCCATCTTGGATTCCCCTAGATCTCTAGTTTTTAAAAATTCATAGGTTTGGTAGGTTTCCCTAGGTGCCGGCTGAGCTAGAGGCCAAAATCTACAGGTAGGCACTTTGCAAAAAACACCTCTGTTTTCTTTCAAAAAATGTGATGTGTCCACTTTGCGTTTTGGGGCATTTCCTGTCGCGGGCGCTAGGCCTACCCACAGAAGTGAGCTACCATTTTTATCGAGAGAGTTAGGGAAACGCTGGGTAGAAGGAAATTTGTGGCTCCTGTCAGATTCCAGAACTTTCTGTCACCGAAATGAGAGGAATAAGTGTTTTTTTGGCCAAATTTTGATGTTTGCAAAGGATTCTGGGTAACATAACCTGGTCAGAGCCCGGAAGTCACCCCATCTTGGATTCCTTTTGGTTTCTAGTTTTCACAAATGTGCTGGTTTGCTAGGTTTCCCCAGGTGCCGGCTGACCTACAGGCCAAAATCCACAGGTAGGCACTGTTTTCTATGAAAAAATGTGATGTGTCCACGTTGTGTTTTGGGACATTTCCTTTCGTGGGCGCTAGTCCTACCCACACAAGTGAGGTATCATTGTTATCTGAAGACTTGAGGGAACGCTGGGTGGAAGGAAACTTGTGGCTCCTCTCTGATTCCAGAACTTTCTGTCACCAAAATGTGAGGAAAATGTGTTTTTTTAGCCAAAGTTTGAGGTTTACAAAGGATTCTGGGTAACAAAACCTGGTCAGAGCCCCACAAGTCACCCCATCGTGGATTCCCCTAGGTCTCTAGTTTTCAAAAATGCATAGGTTTGGTAGGTTTCCCTAGGTGTCGGCTGAGCTAGAGGCCAAAATCTATAGGTAGGCACTTTGCAAAAAACACCTCTGTTTTCTTTAAAAAAAATGTGATGTGTCCACGTTGCGTTTTGGGGCATTTCCTGTCGCGAGTGCTAGGCCTACCCACACAAGTGAGGTATCATTTTTATCGGGAGACTTGGGGGAACGCTGGGTGGAAGGAAATTTGTGGCTCCTCTCTGATTCCAGAACTTTCTGTCACCAAAATGTGAGGAAAATGAGTTTTTTTAGCCAAATTCTGAGGTTTGCAAAGGATTCTGGGTAACAGAACGTGGTCAGAGCCCCACAAGTCACTCCATCATGTATTCCCCTAGGTCTCTAGTTTTCAAAAATGCACAGGTTTGGTAGGTTTCCCTAGGTGGCGGCTGAGCTACAGTCCAAAATCTATAGGTAGACACTTTGCAAAAAACACCTCTGTTTTCTTAAAAAAAATGTGATGTGTCCACGTTGCGTTTTGGGGCATTTCCTGTCGCGAGTGCTAGGCCTACCCACACAAGTGAGGTATCATTTTTATCGGGAGACTTGGGGGAAGGCTGGGTGGAAGGAAATTTGTGGCTCCTCTCTGATTCCAGAACTTTCTGTCACCAAAATGTGAGGAAAATGTGTTTTTTTAGCCAAATTTTGAGGTTGGCAAAGGATTCTGGGTAACAGAACCTGGTCAGAGCCCCACAGGTCACCCCATCATGGATTCCCCTAGGTCTCTAGTTTTCAAAAATGCACAGGTTTGGTAGGTTTCCCTAGGTGCCGGCTGAGCTAGAGGCCAAAATCTAAAGGTAGACACTTTGCAAAAAACACCTCTGTTTTCTTTAAAAAAATGTGATGTGTCCACGTTGCGTTTTGGGGCATTTCCTGTCGCGAGTGCTAGGCCTACCCACACAAGTGAGGTATCATTTTTATCAGGAGACTTAGGGGAACGCTGGGTGGAAGGAAATTTGTGGCTCCTCTCTGATTCCAGGACTTTCTGTCACCAAAATGTGAGGAAAATGTGTTTTTTTTAGCCAAATTTTGAGGTTTGCAAAGGATTATGGGTAACAGAACCTGGTCAGAGCCCCACAAGTCACCCCATCTTGAATTCCCCTAGGTCTCTAGTTTTAAAAAATGCACAGGTTTGGTAGGTTTCCCTAGGTGCCGGCTGAGCTAGAGGCCAAAATCTACAGGTAGGCACTTTGCAAAAAACACCTCTGTTTTCTTTAAAAAAATGTGACGTGTCCACGTTGCGTTTTGGGGCATTTCCTGTCGCGGGCACTAGGCCTACCCACAGAAGTGAGGTACCATTTGTAGCGAGAGACTTAGGGGAACGCTGGGTGGAAGGAAATTTGTGGCTCCTCTCAGATTCCAGAACTTTCTGTCACCGAAATGAAAGGAAAAAGTTTTTTTTTGGCCAAATTTTGATGTTTGCAAAGGATTCTGGGTAACAAAACCTGGTCAGAGCCCCACAAGTCACCCCAACTTGGATTCCCCTAGGTCTCTAGTTTTCAAAAATGCATAGGTTTGGTAGGTTTCCCTAGGTGCCGGCTGAGCTAGAGGCCAAAATCTACAGGTAGGCACTTTGCAAAAAACACCTCTGTTTTGTGTAAAAAAATGTGATGTGTCCACGTTGCGTTTTGGGCCATTTCCTGTCGCGTGCGCTAGGCCTACCCACAGAAGTGAGCTACCATTTTTAGCGACAGAGTTAGGGGAACGCTGGTTAGCAGGAAATTTGTGGCTCCTGTCAGATTCCAGAACTTTCTGTCACCGAAATGAGAGGAAAAAGTGTTTTTTGGGCCAAATTTTGATGTTTGCAAAGGATTCTGGGTAACATAACCTGGTTAGAGCCCCGCAAGTCACCCCATCTTGGATTCCCCTGGGTTTCTAGTTTTCACAAATGTCCTGGTTTGCTAGGTTTCCCTAGGTGCCGGCTGAGCTACAGGCCAAAATCCACAGGTAGGCACTGTTTTCTATGAAAACATCTGATGTGTCCACGTTGTGTTTTGGGCCATTTCCTTTCGTGGGCGCTAGTCCTACCCACACAAGTGAGGTATCATTTTTTTCGGGAGACTTGGGGGAACGCTGGGTGGAAGAAAATTTGTGGCTGCTCTCTGATTCCAGAACTTTCTGTCACCAAAATGTGAGAAAAATGTGTTTTGTTAGCCAAATTTTGAGGTTTGCAAAGGATTCTGGGTAACAAAACCTGGTCAGAGCCCCACATGTCACCCCATCTTGGATTCCCCTAGATCTCTAGTTTTTAAAAATTCATAGGTTTGGTAGGTTTCCCTAGGTGCCGGCTGAGCTAGAGGCCAAAATCTACAGGTAGGTACTTTGCAAAAAACACCTCTGTTTTCTTTTAAAAAATGTAACGTGTCCACGTTGCGTTTTGGGGCATTTCCTATTGCGGGCGCTAGGCATACCCACAGAAGTGAGGTACCATTTGTATCGAGAGACTTAGGGGAACGCTGGGTGGAAGGAAATTTGTGGCTCCTCTCAGAATGCAGAACTTTCTGTCACCGAAATGAGAGGAAAAAGTGTTTATTTAGCCAAATTTTGATGTTTACAAAGGATTCTGGGTAACATAACCTGGTCAGAGCCCGCAAGTCATCCCATCTTGGATTCCACTGGGTTTCTAGTTTTCAAAAATGTACTGGTTTGCTAGGTTTCCCCAGGTGCCGGCTGAGCTACAGGCCAAAATCCACAGGTAGGCAGTGTTTTCTATGAAAAAATCTGATGTGTCCACGTTGTGTTTTGGGCCATTTCCTTTCGTGGGCGCTAGTCCTCCCCACACAAGTGAGGTATCATTTTTTTCGGGAGACTTGGGGGAACGCTGGGTGGAAGAAAATATGTGGCTCCTCTCTGATTCCAGAACTTTCTGTCACCAAAATGTGAGAAAAATGTGTTTTCTTATCAAAATTTTGAGGTTTGCAAAGGATTCTGGGTAACAAAACCTGGTCAGAGCCCCACAAGTCACCCCATCTTGGATTCCCCTAGATCTCTAGTTTTTAAAAATTCATAGGTTTGGTAGGTTTCCCTAGGTGCCGGCTGAGCTAGAGGCCAAAATCTACAGGTAGGCACTTTGCAAAAAACACCTCTGTTTTCTTTAAAAAAATGTGATGTGTCCAGTTTGCGTTTTGGGGCATTTCCTGTCGCGGGCGCTAGGCCTACCCACAGAAGTGAGCTACCATTTTTATCGAGAGAGTTAGGGGAACGCTGGGTAGAAGGAAATTTGTGGCTCCTGTCAGATTCCAGAACTTTCTGTCACCGAAATGAGAGGAAAAAGTGTTTTTTTGGCCAAATTTTGATGTTTGCAAAGGATTCTGGGTAACATAACCTGGTCAGAGCCCCGCAAGTCACCCCATCTTGGATTCCCTTGGGTTTCTAGTTTTCACAACTGTGCTGGTTTGCTAGGTTTCCCCAGGTGCCGGCTGACCTATAGGCCAAAATCCACAGGTAGGCACTGTTTTCTATAAAAAAATGTGAAGTGTCCACGTTGTGTTTTGGGCCATTTCCTTTCGTGGGCGCTAGTCCTAACCACACAAGTGAGGTATCATTGTTATCGGGAGACTTGAGGGAACGCTGGGTGGAAGGAAATTTGTGGCTCCTGTCTGATTCCAGAACTTTCTGTCACCAAAATGTGAGGAAAATGTGTTTTTTTAGCCAAAGTTTGAGGTTTACAAAGGATTCTGGGTAACAAAACCTGGTCAGAGCCCCACAAGTCACCCCATCTTGGATTCCCCTAGGTCTCTAGTTTTCAAAAATGCATAGGTTTGGTAGGTTTCCCTAGGTGTCGGCTGAGCTAGAGGCCAAAATCTATAGGTAGGCACTTTGCAAAAAACAGCTCTGTTTTCTTTAAAAAAATGTGATGTGTCCACGTTGCGTTTTGTGGCATTTCCTGTCGCGAGTGCTAGGCCTACCCACACAAGTGAGGTATCATTTTTATCGGGAGACTTGGGGGAACGCTGGGCGGAAGGAAATTTGTGGCTCCTCTCTGATTCCAGAACTTTCTGTCACCAAAATGTGAGGAAAATGTGTTTTTTTAGCCAAATTTTGAGGTTTGTAAAGGATTCTGGGTAACAGAACCTGGTCAGAGCCCCACAAGTCACCCCATCTTGGATGCCCCTAGGTCTCTAGTTTTCAAAAATGCACAGGTTTGGTAGGTTTCCCTAGGGGCTGGCTGAGCTAGAGGCCAGATCTACAGGTAGGCACTTTGCAAAAAACACCTCTGTTTTCTTTTAAAAAATGTGATGTGTCCACGTTGCGTTTTGGGACATTTCCTGTCACGAGTGCTAGGCCTACCCACACAAGTGAGGTATCATTTTTATCGGGAGACTTGGGGGAACGCTGGGTGGAAGGAAATTTGTGGCTCCTCTCTGATTCCAGAACTTTCTGTCACCAAAATGTGAGGAAAATGTGTTTTTTTAGCCAAATTTTGAGGTTTGCAAAGGGTTTTGGGTAACAGAACCTGGTCAGAGCCCCACAAGTCACCCCATCTTGGATGCCCCTAGGTCTCTAGTTTTCAAAAATGCACAGGTTTGGTATGTTTCCCTAGGTGCCGGCTGAGCTAGAGGCCAAAATCTACAGGTAGGCACTTTGCAAAAAACACCTCTGTTTTCTTTCAAAAAATGTGATGTGTCCACGTTGCGTTTTGGGGCATTTCCTGTCGCGAGTGCTAGGCCTACCCACACAAGTGAGGTATCATTTTTATCGGGAGACTTGGGGGAACTCTGGGTGGAAGGAAATTTGTGGCTCCTCTCTGATTCCAGAACTTTCTGTCACCGAAATGAGAGGAAAAAGTGTTTTTTGGGCCAAATTTTGATGTTTGCAAAGGATTCTGGGTAACATAACCTGGTTAGAGCCCCGCAAGTCACCCCATCTTGGATTCCCCTGGGTTTCTAGTTTTCACAAATGTCCTGGTTTGCTAGGTTTCCCTAGGTGCCGGCTGAGCTACAGGCCAAAATCCACAGGTAGGCACTGTTTTCTATGAAAACATCTGATGTGTCCACGTTGTGTTTTGGGCCATTTCCTTTCGTG
The DNA here is from genome assembly GCF_031143425.1 of Pleurodeles waltl. Classification (NCBI taxonomy): domain Eukaryota; kingdom Metazoa; phylum Chordata; class Amphibia; order Caudata; family Salamandridae; genus Pleurodeles; species Pleurodeles waltl. Next base: position 845,543,541 of record NC_090444.1, read on the forward strand.
GGCGCTAGTCCTATCCACACAAGTGAGGTATCATTTTTTTCGGGAGACTTGGGGGAACGCTGGGTGGAAGAAAATTTGTGGCTGCTCTCTGATTCCAGAACTTTCTGTCACCAAAATGTGAGAAAAATGTGTTTTGTTAGCCAAATTTTGAGGTTTGCAAAGGATTCTGGGTAACAAAACCTGGTCAGAGCCCCACATGTCACCCCATCTTGGATTCCCCTAGATCTCTAGTTTTTAAAAATTCATAGGTTTGGTTGGTTTCCCTAGGTGCCGGCTGAGCTAGAGGCCAAAATCTACAGGTAGGTACTTTGCAAAAAACACCTCTGTTTTCTTTTAAAAAATGTAACGTGTCCACGTTGCGTTTTGGGGCATTTCCTATTGCGGGCGCTAGGCATACCCACAGAAGTGAGGTACCATTTGTATCGAGAGACTTAGGGGAACGCTGGGTGGAAGGAAATTTGTGGCTCCTCTCAGAATGCAGAACTTTCTGTCACCGAAATGAGAGGAAAAAGTGTTTATTTAGCCAAATTTTGATGTTTACAAAGGATTCTGGGTAACATAACCTGGTCAGAGCCCGCAAGTCATCCCATCTTGGATTCCACTGGGTTTCTAGTTTTCAAAAATGTACTGGTTTGCTAGGTTTCCCCAGGTGCCGGCTGAGCTACAGGCCAAAATCCACAGGTAGGCAGTGTTTTCTATGAAAAAATCTGATGTGTCCACGTTGTGTTTTGGGCCATTTCCTTTCGTGGGCGCTAGTCCTCCCCACACAAGTGAGGTATCATTTTTTTCGGGAGACTTGGGGGAACGCTGGGTGGAAGAAAATATGTGGCTCCTCTCTGATTCCAGAACTTTCTGTCACCAAAATGTGAGAAAAATGTGTTTTCTTATCAAAATTTTGAGGTTTGCAAAGGATTCTGGGTAACAAAACCTGGTCAGAGCCCCACAAGTCACCCCATCTTGGATTCCCCTAGATCTCTAGTTTTTAAAAATTCATAGGTTTGGTAGGTTTCCCTAGGTGCCGGCTGAGCTAGAGGCCAAAATCTACAGGTAGGCACTTTGCAAAAAACACCTCTGTTTTCTTTAAAAAAATGTGATGTGTCCAGTTTGCGTTTTGGGGCATTTCCTGTCGCGGGCGCTAGGCCTACCCACAGAAGTGAGCTACCATTTTTATCGAGAGAGTTAGGGGAACGCTGGGTAGAAGGAAATTTGTGGCTCCTGTCAGATTCCAGAACTTTCTGTCACCGAAATGAGAGGAAAAAGTGTTTTTTTGGCCAAATTTTGATGTTTGGAAAGGATTCTGGGTAACATAACCTGGTCAGAGCCCCGGAAGTCACCCCATCTTGGATTCCCCTGGGTCTCTAGTTTTCAAAAATGCACAGGTTTGGTAGGTTTCCCTAGGTGCCGGCTGAGCTAGAGGCCAAAATCTACAGGACTTTGCAAAAAACACCTATGTTTTCTTTAAAAAAATGTGATGTGTCCACGTTGCGTTTTGGGGCATTTCCTGTCGCGAGTGCTAGGCCTACCCACACAAGTGAGGTATCATTTTTATCGGGAGACTTGGGGGAATGCTGGGTGGAAGGAAATTTGTGGCTCCTCTCTGATTCCAGAACTTTCTGTCACAAAAATGTGAGGAAAATGTGTTTTTTTAGCCAAATGTTGAGGTTTGCAAAGGATTCTGAGTAACAAAACCTGTTCAGAGCCCCACAAGTCACCCCATCTTGGATTCCCCTAGATCTCTAGTTTTTAAAAATTCATAGGTTTGGTAGGTTTCCCTAGGTGCCGGCTGAGCTAGAGGCCAAAATCTACAGGTAGGCACTTTGCAAAAAACACCTCTGTTTTCTTTAAAAAAATGTGATGTGTCCAGTTTGCGTTTTGGGGCATTTCCTGTCGCGGGCGCTATGCCTACCCACAGAAGTGAGCTACCATTTTTATCGAGAGAGTTAGGGGAACGCTGGGTAGAAGGAAATTTGTGGCTCCTGTCAGATTCCAGAACTTTCTGTCACCGAAATGAGAGGAAAAAGTGTTTTTTTGGCCAAATTTTGATGTTTGGAAAGGATTCTGGGTAACATAACCTGGTCAGAGCCCCGGAAGTCACCCCATCTTGGATTCCCCTGGGTCTCTAGTTTTCAAAAATGCACAGGTTTGGTAGGTTTCCCTAGGTGCCGGCTGAGCTAGAGGCCAAAATCTACAGGTAGGCACTTTGCAAAAAACACCTATGTTTTCTTTAAAAAAATGTGATGTGTCCACGTTGCGTTTTGGGGCATTTCCTGTCGCGAGTGCTAGGCCTACCCACACAAGTGAGGTATCATTTTTATCGGGAGACTTGGGGGAATGCTGGGTGGAAGGAAATTTGTGGCTCCTCTCTGATTCCAGAACATTCTGTCACCAAAATGTGAGGAAAATGTGTTTTTTTAGCCAAATTTTGAGGTTTGTAAAGGATTCTGGGTAACAGAACCTGGTCAGAGCCCCGCAAGTCACCCCATCTTGGATACCCCTAGGTCTCTAGTTTTCAAAAATGCACAGGTTTGGTAGGTTTCCCTAGGGGCTGGCTGAGCTAGAGGCCAGATCTACAGGTAGGCACTTTGCAAAAAACACCTCTGTTTTCTTTAAAAAAATGTGATGTGTCCACGTTGCGTTTTGGGACATTTCCTGTCACGAGTGCTAGGCCTACCCACACAAGTGAGGTATCATTTTTATCGGGAGACTTGGGGGAACGCTGGGTGGAAGGAAATTTGTGGCTCCTCTCTGATTCCAGAACTTTCTGTCACCAAAATGTGAGGAAAATGTGTTTTTTTAGCCAAATTTTGAGGTTTGCAAAGGGTTTTGGGTAACAGAACCTGGTCAGAGCCCCACAAGTCACCCCATCTTGGATGCCCCTAGGTCTCTAGTTTTCAAAAATGCACAGGTTTGGTATGTTTCCCTAGGTGCCGGCTGAGCTAGAGGCCAAAATCTACAGGTAGGCACTTTGCAAAAAACACCTCTGTTTTCTTTCAAAAAATGTGATGTGTCCACGTTGCGTTTTGGGGCATTTCCTGTCGCGAGTGCTAGGCCTACCCACACAAGTGAGGTATCATTTTTATCGGGAGACTTGGGGGAACTATGGGTGGAAGGAAATTTGTGGCTCCTCTCTGATTCCAGAACTTTCTGTCACCAAAATGTGAGGAAAATGTGTTTTTTTATCCAAATTTTGAGGTTTGCAAAGGATTCTGGGTAACAAAACCTGGTCAGAGCCCCACAAGTCACCCCATCTTGGATTCCCCTAGATCTCTAGTTTTTAAAAATTCATAGGTTTGGTAGGTTTCCCTAGGTGCCGGCTGAGCTAGAGGCCAAAATCTACAGGTAGGCACTTTGCAAAAAACACCTCTGTTTTCTTTCAAAAAATGTGATGTGTCCACTTTGCGTTTTGGGGCATTTCCTGTCGCGGGCGCTAGGCCTACCCACAGAAGTGAGCTACCATTTTTATCGAGAGAGTTAGGGAAACGCTGGGTAGAAGGAAATTTGTGGCTCCTGTCAGATTCCAGAACTTTCTGTCACCGAAATGAGAGGAATAAGTGTTTTTTTGGCCAAATTTTGATGTTTGCAAAGGATTCTGGGTAACATAACCTGGTCAGAGCCCGGAAGTCACCCCATCTTGGATTCCCTTTGGTTTCTAGTTTTCACAAATGTGCTGGTTTGCTAGGTTTCCCCAGGTGCCGGCTGACCTACAGGCCAAAATCCACAGGTAGGCACTGTTTTCTATGAAAAAATGTGATGTGTCCACGTTGTGTTTTGGGACATTTCCTTTCGTGGGCGCTAGTCCTACCCACACAAGTGAGGTATCATTGTTATCTGAAGACTTGAGGGAACGCTGGGTGGAAGGAAACTTGTGGCTCCTCTCAGAATGCAGAACTTTCTGTCACCAAAATGTGAGGAAAATGTGTTTTTTTAGCCAAAGTTTGAGGTTTACAAAGGATTCTGGGTAACAAAACCTGGTCAGAGCCCCACAAGTCACCCCATCGTGGATTCCCCTAGGTCTCTAGTTTTCAAAAATGCATAGGTTTGGTAGGTTTCCCTAGGTGTCGGCTGAGCTAGAGGCCAAAATCTATAGGTAGGCACTTTGCAAAAAACACCTCTGTTTTCTTTAAAAAAAATGTGATGTGTCCACGTTGCGTTTTGGGGCATTTCCTGTCGCGAGTGCTAGGCCTACCCACACAAGTGAGGTATCATTTTTATCGGGAGACTTGGGGGAACGCTGGGTGGAAGGAAATTTGTGGCTCCTCTCTGATTCCAGAACTTTCTGTCACCAAAATGTGAGGAAAATGAGTTTTTTTAGCCAAATTCTGAGGTTTGCAAAGGATTCTGGGTAACAGAACGTGGTCAGAGCCCCACAAGTCACTCCATCATGTATTCCCCTAGGTCTCTAGTTTTCAAAAATGCACAGGTTTGGTAGGTTTCCCTAGGTGGCGGCTGAGCTACAGTCCAAAATCTATAGGTAGACACTTTGCAAAAAACACCTCTGTTTTCTTTAAAAAAATGTGATGTGTCCACGTTGCGTTTTGGGGCATTTCCTGTCGCGAGTGCTAGGCCTACCCACACAAGTGAGGTATCATTTTTATCGGGAGACTTGGGGGAAGGCTGGGTGGAAGGAAATTTGTGGCTCCTCTCTGATTCCAGAACTTTCTGTCACCAAAATGTGAGGAAAATGTGTTTTTTTAGCCAAATTTTGAGGTTGGCAAAGGATTCTGGGTAACAGAACCTGGTCAGAGCCCCACAGGTCACCCCATCATGGATTCCCCTAGGTCTCTAGTTTTCAAAAATGCACAGGTTTGGTAGGTTTCCCTAGGTGCCGGCTGAGCTAGAGGCCAAAATCTAAAGGTAGACACTTTGCAAAAAACACCTCTGTTTTCTTTAAAAAAATGTGATGTGTCCACGTTGCGTTTTGGGGCATTTCCTGTCGCGAGTGCTAGGCCTACCCACACAAGTGAGGTATCATTTTTATCAGGAGACTTAGGGGAACGCTGGGTGGAAGGAAATTTGTGGCTCCTCTCTGATTCCAGGACTTTCTGTCACCAAAATGTGAGGAAAATGTGTTTTTTTTAGCCAAATTTTGAGGTTTGCAAAGGATTATGGGTAACAGAACCTGGTCAGAGCCCCACAAGTCACCCCATCTTGAATTCCCCTAGGTCTCTAGTTTTAAAAAATGCACAGGTTTGGTAGGTTTCCCTAGGTGCCGGCTGAGCTAGAGGCCAAAATCTACAGGTAGGCACTTAGCAAAAAACACCTCTGTTTTCTTTAAAAAAATGTGACGTGTCCACGTTGCGTTTTGGGGCATTTCCTGTCGCGGGCACTAGGCCTACCCACAGAAGTGAGGTACCATTTGTAGCGAGAGACTTAGGGGAACGCTGGGTGGAAGGAAATTTGTGGCTCCTCTCAGATTCCAGAACTTTCTGTCACCGAAATGAAAGGAAAAAGTGTTTTTTTGGCCAAATTTTGATGTTTGCAAAGGATTCTGGGTAACAAAACCTGGTCAGAGCCCCACAAGTCACCCCAACTTGGATTCCCCTAGGTCTCTAGTTTTCAAAAATGCATAGGTTTGGTAGGTTTCCCTAGGTGCCGGCTGAGCTAGAGGCCAAAATCTACAGGTAGGCACTTTGCAAAAAACACCTCTGTTTTGTGTAAAAAAATGTGATGTGTCCACGTTGCGTTTTGGGCCATTTCCTGTCGCGTGCGCTAGGCCTACCCACAGAAGTGAGCTACCATTTTTATCGACAGAGTTAGGGGAACGCTGGTTAGCAGGAAATTTGTGGCTCCTGTCAGATTCCAGAACTTTCTGTCACCGAAATGAGAGGAAAAAGTGTTTTTTTGGCCAAATTTTGATGTTTGCAAAGGATTCTGGGTAACATAACCTGGTTAGAGCCCCGCAAGTCACCCCATCTTGGATTCCCCTGGGTTTCTAGTTTTCACAAATGTCCTGGTTTGCTAGGTTTCCCTAGGTGCCGGCTGAGCTACAGGCCAAAATCCACAGGTAGGCACTGTTTTCTATGAAAACATCTGATGTGTCCACGTTGTGTTTTGGGCCATTTCCTTTCGTGGGCGCTAGTCCTACCCACACAAGTGAGGTATCATTTTTTTCGGGAGACTTGGGGGAACGCTGGGTGTAAGAAAATTTGTGGCTGCTCTCTGATTCCAGAACTTTCTGTCACCAAAATGTGAGAAAAATGTGTTTTGTTAGCCAAATTTTGAGGTTTGCAAAGGATTCTGGGTAACAAAACCTGGTCAGAGCCCCACATGTCACCCCATCTTGGATTCCCCTAGATCTCTAGTTTTTAAAAATTCATAGGTTTGGTAGGTTTCCCTAGGTGCCGGCTGAGCTAGAGGCCAAAATCTACAGGTAGGTACTTTGCAAAAAACACCTCTGTTTTCTTTTAAAAAATGTAACGTGTCCACGTTGCGTTTTGGGGCATTTCCTATTGCGGGCGCTAGGCATACCCACAGAAGTGAGGTACCATTTGTATCGAGAGACTTAGGGGAACGCTGGGTGGAAGGAAATTTGTGGCTCCTCTCAGAATGCAGAACTTTCTGTCACCGAAATGAGAGGAAAAAGTGTTTATTTAGCCAAATTTTGATGTTTACAAAGGATTCTGGGTAACATAACCTGGTCAGAGCCCGCAAGTCATCCCATCTTGGATTCCACTGGGTTTCTAGTTTTCAAAAATGTACTGGTTTGCTAGGTTTCCCCAGGTGCCGGCTGAGCTACAGGCCAAAATCCACAGGTAGGCAGTGTTTTCTATGAAAAAATCTGATGTGTCCACGTTGTGTTTTGGGCCATTTCCTTTCGTGGGCGCTAGTCCTCCCCACACAAGTGAGGTATCATTTTTTTCGGGAGACTTGGGGGAACGCTGGGTGGAAGAAAATATGTGGCTCCTCTCTGATTCCAGAACTTTCTGTCACCAAAATGTGAGAAAAATTTGTTTTCTTATCAAAATTTTGAGGTTTGCAAAGGATTCTGGGTAACAAAACCTGGTCAGAGCCCCACAAGTCACCCCATCTTGGATTCCCCTAGATCTCTAGTTTTTAAAAATTCATAGGTTTGGTAGGTTTCCCTAGGTGCCGGCTGAGCTAGAGGCCAAAATCTACAGGTAGGCACTTTGCAAAAAACACCTCTGTTTTCTTTAAAAAAATGTGATGTGTCCAGTTTGCGTTTTGGGGCATTTCCTGTCGCGGGCGCTAGGCCTACCCACAGAAGTGAGCTACCATTTTTATCGAGAGAGTTAGGGGAACGCTGGGTAGAAGGAAATTTGTGGCTCCTGTCAGATTCCAGAACTTTCTGTCACCGAAATGAGAGGAAAAAGTGTTTTTTTGGCCAAATTTTGATGTTTGCAAAGGATTCTGGGTAACATAACCTGGTCAGAGCCCCGCAAGTCACCCCATCTTGGATTCCCTTGGGTTTCTAGTTTTCACAACTGTGCTGGTTTGCTAGGTTTCCCCAGGTGCCGGCTGACCTATAGGCCAAAATCCACAGGTAGGCACTGTTTTCTATAAAAAAATGTGAAGTGTCCACGTTGTGTTTTGGGCCATTTCCTTTCGTGGGCGCTAGTCCTAACCACACAAGTGAGGTATCATTGTTATCGGGAGACTTGAGGGAACGCTGGGTGGAAGGAAATTTGTGGCTCCTGTCTGATTCCAGAACTTTCTGTCACCAAAATGTGAGGAAAATGTGTTTTTTTAGCCAAAGTTTGAGGTTTACAAAGGATTCTGGGTAACAAAACCTGGTCAGAGCCCCACAAGTCACCCCATCTTGGATTCCCCTAGGTCTCTAGTTTTCAAAAATGCATAGGTTTGGTAGGTTTCCCTAGGTGTCGGCTGAGCTAGAGGCCAAAATCTATAGGTAGGCACTTTGCAAAAAACAGCTCTGTTTTCTTTAAAAAAATGTGATGTGTCCACGTTGCGTTTTGTGGCATTTCCTGTCGCGAGTGCTAGGCCTACCCACACAAGTGAGGTATCATTTTTATCGGGAGACTTGGGGGAACGCTGGGCGGAAGGAAATTTGTGGCTCCTCTCTGATTCCAGAACTTTCTGTCACCAAAATGTGAGGAAAATGTGTTTTTTTAGCCAAATTTTGAGGTTTGTAAAGGATTCTGGGTAACAGAACCTGGTCAGAGCCCCACAAGTCACCCCATCTTGGATGCCCCTAGGTCTCTAGTTTTCAAAAATGCACAGGTTTGGTAGGTTTCCCTAGGGGTTGGCTGAGCTAGAGGCCAGATCTACAGGTAGGCACTTTGCAAAAAACACCTCTGTTTTCTTTAAAAAAATGTGATGTGTCCACGTTGCGTTTTGGGACATTTCCTGTCACGAGTGCTAGGCCTACCCACACAAGTGAGGTATCATTTTTATCGGGAGACTTGGGGGAACGCTGGGTGGAAGGAAATTTGTGGCTCCTCTCTGATTCCAGAACTTTCTGTCACCAAAATGTGAGGAAAATGTGTTTTTTTAGCCAAATTTTGAGGTTTGCAAAGGGTTTTGGGTAACAGAACCTGGTCAGAGCCCCACAAGTCACCCCATCTTGGATGCCCCTAGGTCTCTAGTTTTCAAAAATGCACAGGTTTGGTATGTTTCCCTAGGTGCCGGCTGAGCTAGAGGCCAAAATCTACAGGTAGGCACTTTGCAAAAAACACCTCTGTTTTCTTTCAAAAAATGTGATGTGTCCACGTTGCGTTTTGGGGCATTTCCTGTCGCGAGTGCTAGGCCTACCCACACAAGTGAGGTATCATTTTTATCGGGAGACTTGGGGGAACTCTGGGTGGAAGGAAATTTGTGGCTCCTCTCTGATTCCAGAACTTTCTGTCACCGAAATGAGAGGAAAAAGTGTTTTTTGGGCCAAATTTTGATGTTTGCAAAGGATTCTGGGTAACATAACCTGGTTAGAGCCCCGCAAGTCACCCCATCTTGGATTCCCCTGGGTTTCTAGTTTTCACAAATGTCCTGGTTTGCTAGGTTTCCCTAGGTGCCGGCTGAGCTACAGGCCAAAATCCACAGGTAGGCACTGTTTTCTATGAAAACATCTGATGTGTCCACGTTGTGTTTTGGGCCATTTCCTTTCGTGGGCGCTAGTCCTACCCACACAAGTGAGGTATCATTTTTTTCGGGAGACTTGGGGGAACGCTGGGTGGAAGAAAATTTGTGGCTGCTCTCTGATTCCAGAACTTTCTGTCACCAAAATGTGAGAAAAATGTGTTTTGTTAGCCAAATTTTGAGGTTTGCAAAGGATTCTGGGTAACAAAACCTGGTCAGAGCCCCACATGTCACCCCATCTTGGATTCCCCTAGATCTCTAGTTTTTAAAAATTCATAGGTTTGGTTGGTTTCCCTAGGTGCCGGCTGAGCTAGAGGCCAAAATCTACAGGTAGGTACTTTGCAAAAAACACCTCTGTTTTCTTTTAAAAAATGTAACGTGTCCACGTTGCGTTTTGGGGCATTTCCTATTGCGGGCGCTAGGCATACCCACAGAAGTGAGGTACCATTTGTATCGAGAGACTTAGGGGAACGCTGGGTGGAAGGAAATTTGTGGCTCCTCTCAGAATGCAGAACTTTCTGTCACCGAAATGAGAGGAAAAAGTGTTTATTTAGCCAAATTTTGATGTTTACAAAGGATTCTGGGTAACATAACCTGGTCAGAGCCCGCAAGTCATCCCATCTTGGATTCCACTGGGTTTCTAGTTTTCAAAAATGTACTGGTTTGCTAGGTTTCCCCAGGTGCCGGCTGAGCTACAGGCCAAAATCCACAGGTAGGCAGTGTTTTCTATGAAAAAATCTGATGTGTCCACGTTGTGTTTTGGGCCATTTCCTTTCGTGGGCGCTAGTCCTCCCCACACAAGTGAGGTATCATTTTTTTCGGGAGACTTGGGGGAACGCTGGGTGGAAGAAAATATGTGGCTCCTCTCTGATTCCAGAACTTTCTGTCACCAAAATGTGAGAAAAATGTGTTTTCTTATCAAAATTTTGAGGTTTGCAAAGGATTCTGGGTAACAAAACCTGGTCAGAGCCCCACAAGTCACCCCATCTTGGATTCCCCTAGATCTCTAGTTTTTAAAAATTCATAGGTTTGGTAGGTTTCCCTAGGTGCCGGCTGAGCTAGAGGCCAAAATCTACAGGTAGGCACTTTGCAAAAAACACCTCTGTTTTCTTTAAAAAAATGTGATGTGTCCAGTTTGCGTTTTGGGGCATTTCCTGTCGCGGGCGCTATGCCTACCCACAGAAGTGAGCTACCATTTTTATCGAGAGAGTTAGGGGAACGCTGGGTAGAAGGAAATTTGTGGCTCCTGTCAGATTCCAGAACTTTCTGTCACCGAAATGAGAGGAAAAAGTGTTTTTTTGGCCAAATTTTGATGTTTGCAAAGGATTCTGGGTAACATAACCTGGTCAGAGCCCCGCAAGTCACCCCATCTTGGATTCCCTTGGGTTTCTAGTTTTCACAACTGTGCTGGTTTGCTAGGTTTCCCCAGGTGCCGGCTGACCTATAGGCCAAAATCCACAGGTAGGCACTGTTTTCTATGAAAAAATGTGAAGTGTCCACGTTGTGTTTTGGGCCATTTCCTTTCGTGGGCGCTAGTCCTACCCACACAAGTGAGGTATCATTGTTATCGGGAGACTTGAGGGAACGCTGGGTGGAAGGAAATTTGTGGCTCCTCTCTGATTCCAGAACTTTCTGTCACCAAAATGTGAGGAAAATGTGTTTTTTTAGCCAAAGTTTGAGGTTTACAAAGGATTCTGGGTAACAAAACCTGGTCAGAGCCCCACAAGTCACCCCATCTTGGATTCCCCTAGGTCTCTAGTTTTCAAAAATGCATAGGTTTGGTAGGTTTCCCTAGGTGTCGGCTGAGCTAGAGGCCAAAATCTATAGGTAGGCACTTTGCAAAAAACAGCTCTGTTTTCTTTAAAAAAATGTGATGTGTCCACGTTGCGTTGTGTGGCATTTCCTGTCGCGAGTGCTAGGCCTACCCACACAAGTGAGGTATCATTTTTATCGGGAGACTTGGGGGAACGCTGGGCGGAAGGAAATTTGTGGCTCCTCTCTGATTCCAGAACTTTCTGTCACCAAAATGTGAGGAAAATGTGTTTTTTTAGCCAAATTTTGAGGTTTGTAAAGGATTCTGGGTAACAGAACCTGGTCAGAGCCCCACAAGTCACCCCATCTTGGATGCCCCTAGGTCTCTAGTTTTAAAAAATGCACAGGTTTGGTAGGTTTCCCTAGGTGCCGGCTGAGCTAGAGGCCAAAATCTACAGGTAGGTACTTTGCAAAATACACCTCTGTTTTCTTTAAAAAAAATGTGATGTGTCCACGTTGCGTTTTGGGGCATTTCCTGTCGCGAGTGCTAGGCCTACCCACAGAAGTGAGGTACCATTTGTATCGAGAGACTTAGGGGAACGCTGAGTGGAAGGAAATTTGTGGCTCCTCTCAGATTCCAGAACTTTCTGTCACCAAAATGAGAGGAAAAAGTGTTTTTTTGGCCAAATTTTGATGTTTGGAAAGGATTCTGGGTAACATAACCTGGTCAGAGCCCCGGAAGTCACCCCATCTTGGATTCCCCTGGGTCTCTAGTTTTCAAAAATGCACAGGTTTGGTAGGTTTCCCTAGGTGCCGGCTGAGCTAGAGGCCAAAATCTACAGGTAGGCACTTTGCAAAAAACACCTCTGTTTTCTTTAAAAAAAATGTGATGTGTCCACGTTGCGTTTTGGGGCATTTCCTGTCGCGAGTGCTAGGCCTACCCACACAAGTGAGGTATCATTTTTATCGGGAGACTTGGGGGAATGCTGGGTGGAAGTAAATTTGTGGCTCCTCTCTGATTCCAGAACATTCTGTCACCAAAATGTGAGGAAAATGTGTTTTTTTAGCCAAATTTTGAGGTTTGTAAAGGATTCTGGGTAACAGAACCTGGTCAGAGCCCCGCAAGTCACCCCATCTTGGATACCCCTAGGTCTCTAGTTTTAAAAAATGCACAGGTTTGGTAGGTTTCCCTAGGGGCTGGCTGAGCTAGAGGCCAGATCTACAGGTAGGCACTTTGCAAAAAACACCTCTGTTTTCTTTCAAAAAAATGTGATGTGTCCACGTTGCGTTTTGGGACATTTCCTGTCACGAGTGCTAGGCCTACCCACACAAGTGAGGTATCATTTTTATCGGGAGACTTGGGGGAACGCTGGGTGGAAGGAAATTTGTGGCTTCTCTCTGATTCCAGAACTTTCTGTCACCAAAATGTGAGGAAAATGTGTTTTTTTAGCCAAATTTTGAGGTTTGCAAAGGGTTTTGGGTAACAGAACCTGGTCAGAGCCCCACAAGTCACCCCATCTTGGATGCCCCTAGGTCTCTAGTTTTCAAAAATGCACAGGTTTGGTATGTTTCCCTAGGTGCCGGCTGAGCTAGAGGCCACAATCTACAGGTAGGCACTTTGCAAAAAACACCTCTGTTTTCTTTCAAAAAATGTGATGTGTCCACGTTGCGTTTTGGGGCATTTCCTGTCGCGAGTGCTAGGCCTACCCACACAAGTGAGGTATCATTTTAATCGGGAGACTTGGGGGAACGCTGGGTGGAAGGAAATTTGTGGCTCCTCTCTGATTCCAGAACTTTCTGTCACCAAAATGTGAGGAAAATGTGTTTTTTAAGCCAAATTTTGAGGTTTGCAAAGGGTTCTGGATAACAGAACCTGGTCAGAGCCCCACAAGTCACCCCATCTTGGATTCCCCTAGGTCTCTAGTTTTAAAAAATGCACAGGTTTGGTAGGTTTCCCTAGGTGCCGGCTGAGCTAGAGGCCACAATCTACAGGTAGGCACTTTGCAAAAAACACCTCTGTTTTCTTTCAAAAAATGTGATGTGTCCACGTTGCGTTTTGGGGCATTTCCTGTCGCAAGTGCTAGGCCTACCCACACAAGTGAGGTATCATTTTTATCGGGAGACTTGGGGGAACGCTGGGTGGAAGGAAATTTGTGGCTCCTCTCTGATTCCAGAACTTTCTGTCACCAAAATGTGAGGAAAATGTGTTTTTTAGCCAAATTTTGAGGTTTGTAAAGGATTCTGGGTAACAGAACCTGGTCAGAGCCCCACAAGTCACCCCATCTTGGATTCCCCTAGGTCACTAGTTTTCAAAAATGCACAGGTTTGGTAGGTTTCCCTAGGGGCTGGCTGAGCTAGAGGCCAGAATCTACAGGTAGGCACTTTGCAAAAAACACCTCTGTTTTCTTTCAAAAAATGTGATGTGTCCACGTTGCGTTTTTGGGGCATTTCCTGTTGCGAGTGCTAGGCCTACCCACACAAGTGAGGTATCGTTTTTATCGGGAGACTTGGGGGAACGCTGGGTGGAAGGAAATTTGTGGCTCCTCTCTGATTCCAGAAATTTCTGTCACCAAAATGTGAGGAAAATGTGTTTTTTTAGCCAAATTTTGAGGTTTGCAAAGGGTTCTGGGTAACAGAAACTGGTCAGAGCCCCACAAGTCACCCCATCTTGGATTCCCCTAGGTCTCTAGTTTTACAAAATGCACAGGTTTGGTAGGTTTCCCTAGGTGCCGGCTGAGCTAGAGGCCAAAATCTACAGGTAGGCACTTTGCACAAAACACCTGTTTTCTTTCAAAAAATGTGATGTGTCCACGTTGCGTTTTGGGGCATTTCCTGTCGCGAGTGCTAGGCCTACCCACACTAGTGAGGTATCATTTTTATCGGGAGACTTGGGGGAACGCTGGGTGGACGGAAATTTGTGGCTCCTCTCTGATTCCAGAACTTTCTGTCACCAAAATGTGAGGAAAATGTGTTTTTTTAGCCAGATTTTGAGGTTTGCAAAGGGTTCTGGGTAACAGAACCTGGTCAGAGCCCCACAAGTCACCCCATCTTGGATTCCCCTAGGTCTCTAGTTTTAAAAAATGCACAGGTTTAGTAGGTTTCCCTAAGTGCCGGCTGAGCTAGAGGCCAAAATCTACAGGTAGGTACTTTGCAAAATACACCTCTGTTTTCTTTAAAAAAATGTGATGTGTCCACGTTGCGTTTTGGGGCATTTCCTGTCGCGAGTGCTAGGCCTACCCACACAAGTGAGGTATAATTTTTATCGGGAGACTTGGGGGAACGCTGGGTGGAAGGTATTTTGTGGCTCCTCTCTGATTCCAGGACTTTCTGTCACCAAAATGTGAGTAAAATGTATTTTTTTGGCCAAATTTTGAGGTTTGCAAAGGATTATGGGTAACAGAACCTGGTCAGAGCCCCACAAGTCACCCCATCTTGGATTCCCCAAGGTCTCTAGTTTTCAAAAATGCACAGGTTTGGTAGGTTTCCCTAGGTGCCGGCTGAGCTAGAGGCCAAAATCTACAGGTAGGCACTTTGCAAAAAACACCTTTGTTTTCTTTCAAAAAAGGTGATGTGTCCACGTTGCGTTTTGGGGCATCTCCTGTCGCAAGTGCTAGTCCTACCCACACAAGTGAGGTATCATTGTTATCTGAAGACTTGAGGGAACGCTGGGTGGAAGGAAACTTGTGGCTCCTCTCTGATTCCAGAACTTTCTGTCACCAAAATGTGAGGAAAATGTGTTTTTTTAGCCAAAGTTTGAGGTTTACAAAGGATTCTGGGTAACAAAACCTGGTCAGAGCCCCACAAGTCACCCCATCTTTGATTCCCCTAGGTCTCTAGTTTTCAAAAATGCATAGGTTTGGTAGGTTTCCCTAGGTGTCGGCTGAGCTAGAGGCCAAAATCTATAGGTAGGCACTTTGCAAAAAACACCTCTGTTTTCTTTAAAAAAATGTGATGTGTCCATGTTGCGTTTTGTGGCATTTCCTATCGCGAGTGCTAGGCCTACCCACACAAGTGAGGTATCATTTTTATCGGGAGACTTGGGGGAACGCTGGGCGGAAGGAAATTTGTGGCTCCTCTCTGATTCCAGAACTTTCTGTCACCAAAATGTGAGAAAAATGTGTTTTTTTAGCCAAAGTTTGAGGTTTACAAAGGATTCTGGGTAACAAAACCTGGTCAGAGCCCAACAAGTCACCCCATCTTTGATTCCCCTAGGTCTCTAGTTTTCAAAAATGCATAGGTTTGGTAGGTTTCCCTAGGTGTCGGCTGAGCTAGAGGCCAAAATCTATAGGTAGGCACTTTGCAAAAAACACCTCTGTTTTCTTTAAAAAAATGTGATGTGTCCACGTTGCGTTTTGTGGCATTTCCTCTCGCGAGTGCTAGGCCTACCCACACAAGTGAGGTATCATTTTTATCGGGAGACTTGGGGGAACGCTGGGCGGAAGGAAATTTGTGGCTCCTCTCTGATTCCAGAACTTTCTGTCACCAAAATGTGAGAAAAATGTGTTTTTTTAGCCAAATTTTGAGGTTTGCAAAGGATTCTGGGTAACAAAACCTGGTCAGAGCCCCACAAGTCACCCCATCTTGGATTCCCCTAGATCTCTTGTTTTTAAAAATTCATAGGTTTGGTAGGTTTCCCTAGGTGCCGGCTGAGCTAGAGGCCAAAATCTACAGGTAGGCACTTTTCAAAAAACACCTCTGTTTTCTTTAAAAAAATGTGACGTGTCCACGTTGGGTTTTGGGGCATTTCCTATTGTGGGCGCTAGGCCTACCCACAGAAGTGAGGTACCATTTGTATCGAGAGACTTAGGGGAACGCTGGGTAGAAGGAAATTTGTGGCTCCTGTCAGATTCCAGAACTTTCTGTCACCGAAATGAGAGGAAAAAGTGTTTTTTTGGCCCAATTTTGATGTTTGCAAAGGATTCTGGGTAACATAACCTGGTCAGAGCCCCGCAAGTCACCCCATCTTGGATTCCACTGGGTTTCTAGTTTTCAAAAAGGTACTGGTTTGCTATGTTTCCCTAGGTGCCGGCTGAGCTACAGGCCAAAATCCACAGGTAGGCACTGTTTTCTATGAAAACATCTGATGTGTCCACGTTGTGTTTTGGGCCATTTCCTTTCGTGGGCGCTAGTCCTACCCACCCAAATGAGGTATCATTTTTTTCAGGAGACTTGGGGGAACGCTGGGTGGAAGAAAATTTGTGGCTCCTCTCTGATTCCAGAACTTTCTGTCACCAAAATGTGAGAAAAATGTGTTTTCTTAGCCAAATTTTGAGGTTTGCAAAGGATTCTGGGTAACAAAACCTGGTCAGAGCCCCACATGTCACCCCATCTTGGATTCCCCTAGATCTCTAGTTTTTAAAAATTCATAGGTTTGGTAGGTTTCCCTAGGTGCCGGCTGAGCTAGAGTCCAAAATCTACAGGTAGGCACTTTGCAAAAAACACCTCTGTTTTCTTTTAAAAAATGTGACGTGTCCACGTTGCGTTTTGGGGCATTTCCTATTGCGGGCGCTAGGCCTACCCACAGAAGTGAGGTACCATTTGTATCGAGAGACTTAGGGGAACGCTGGGTTGAAGGAAATTTGTGGCTCCTCTCAGAATGCAGAACTTTCTGTCACCGAAATGAGAGGAAAAAGTGTTTATTTGGCCAAATTTTGATGTTTACAAAGGATTCTGGGTAACATAACCTGGTCAGAGCCCCGCAAGTCACCCCATCTTGGATTCCACTGGGTTTCTAGTTTTCAAAAATGTACTGGTTTGCTAGGTTTCCCCAGGTGCCGGCTGAGCTACAGGCCAAAATCCACAGGTAGGCACTGTTTTCTATGAAAAAATCTGATGTGTCCACGTTGTGTTTTGGGCCATTTCCTTTCGTGGGCGCTAGTCCTACCCACACAAGTGAGGTATCATTTTTTTCAGGAGACTTGGGGGAACGCTAGGTGGAAGAAAATATGTGGCTCCTCTCTGATTCCAGAACTTTCTGTCACCAAAATGTGAGAAAAATGTGTTTTCTTATCCAAATTTTGAGGTTTGCAAAGGATTCTGGGTAACAAAACCTGGTCAGAGCCCCACAAGTCACCCCATCTTGGATTCCCCTAGATGTCTAGTTTTTAAAAATTCATAGGTTTGGTAGGTTTCCCTAGGTGCCGGCTGAGCTAGAGGCCAAAATCTACAGGTAGGCACTTTGCAAAAAAACACCTCTGTTTTCTTTAAAAAAATGTGATGTGTCCAGTTTGCGTTTTGGGGCATTTCCTGTCGCGGGCGCTAGGCCTACCCACAGAAGTGAGCTACCATTTTTATCGAGAGAGTTAGGGGAACGCTGGGTAGAAGGAAATTTGTGGCTCCTGTCGGATTCCAGAACTTTCTGTCACCGAAATGAGAGGAAAAAGTGTTTTTTTGGCCAAATTTTGATGTTTGCAAAGGATTCTGGGTAACATAACCTGGTCAGAGCCCCGCAAGTCACCCCATCTTGGATTCCCTTGGGTTTCTAGTTTTTAAAAATGTGCTGGTTTGCTAGGTTTCCCCAGGTGCCGGCTGACCTATAGGCCAAAATCCACAGGTAGGCACTGTTTTCTATGAAAAAATGTGATGTGTCCACGTTGTGTTTTGGGCCATTTCCTTTCGTGGGCACTAGTCCTACCCACACAAGTGAGGTATCATTGTTATCGGGAGACTTGAGGGAACGCTGGGTGGAAGGAAATTTGTAGCTCCTCTCTGATTCCAGAACTTTCTGTCACCAAAATGTGAGGAAAATGTGTTTTTTTAGCCAAAGTTTGAGGTTTACAAAGGATTCTGGGTAACAAAACCTGGTCAGAGCCCCACAAGTCACCCCATCTTGGATTCCCCTAGGTCTCTAGTTTTCAAAAATGCATAGGTTTGGTAGGTTTCCCTAGGTGTCGGCTGAGCTAGAGGCCAAAATCTATAGGTAGGCACTTTGCAAAAAACAGCTCTGTTTTCTTTAAAACAATGTGATGTGTCCACGTTGCGTTTTGTGGCATTTCCTGTCGCGAGTGCTAGGCCTACCCACACAAGTGAGGTATCATTTTTATCGGGAGACTTGGGGGAACGCTGGGCGGAAGGAAATTTGTGGCTCCTCTCTGATTCCAGAACTTTCTGTCACCAAAATGTGAGGAAAATGTGTTTTTTTAGCCAAATTTTGAGGTTTGTAAAGGATTCTGGGTAACAGAACCTGGTCAGAGCCCCACAAGTCACCCCATCTTGGATGCCCCTAGGTCTCTAGTTTTAAAAAATGCACAGGTTTGGTAGGTTTCCCTAGGTGCCGGCTGAGCTAGAGGCCAAAATCTACAGGTAGGTACTTTGCAAAATACACCTCTGTTTTCTTTAAAAAAAATGTGATGTGTCCACGTTGCGTTTTGGGGCATTTCCTGTCGCGAGTGCTAGGCCTACCCACAGAAGTGAGGTACCATTTGTATCGAGAGACTTAGGGGAACGCTGGGTGGAAGGAAATTTGTGGCTCCTCTCAGATTCTAGAACTTTCTGTCACCAAAATGAGAGGAAAAAGTGTTTTTTTGGCCAAATTTTGATGTTTGGAAAGGATTCTGGGTAACATAACCTGGTCAGAGCCCCGGAAGTCACCCCATCTTGGATTCCCCTGGGTCTCTAGTTTTAAAAAATGCACAGGTTTGGTAGGTTTCCCTAGGTGCCGGCTGAGCTAGAGGCCAAAATCTACAGGTAGGCACTTTGCAAAAAACACCTCTGTTTTCTTTAAAAAAATGTGATGTGTCCACGTTGCGTTTTGGGGCATTTCCTGTCGCGAGTGCTAGGCCTACCCACACAAGTGAGGTATCATTTTTATCGGGAGACTTGGGGGAATGCTGGGTGGAAGGAAATTTGTGGCTCCTCTCTGATTCCAGAACATTCTGTCACCAAAATGTGAGGAAAATGTGTTTTTTTAGCCAAATTTTGAGGTTTGTAAAGGATTCTGGGTAACAGAACCTGGTCAGAGCCCCGCAAGTCACCCCATCTTGGATACCCCTAGGTCTCTAGTTTTCAAAAATGCACAGGTTTGGTAGGTTTCCCTAGGGGCTGGCTGAGCTAGAGGCCAGATCTACAGGTAGGCACTTTGCAAAAAACACCTCTGTTTTCTTTCAAAAAAATGTGATGTGTCCACGTTGCGTTTTGGGACATTTCCTGTCACGAGTGCTAGGCCTACCCACACAAGTGAGGTATCATTTTTATCGGGAGACTTGGGGGAACGCTGGGTGGAAGGAAATTTGTGGCTCCTCTCTGATTCCAGAACTTTCTGTCACCAAAATGTGAGGAAAATGTGTTTTTTTAGCCAAATTTTGAGGTTTGCAAAGGGTTTTGGGTAACAGAACCTGGTCAGAGCCCCACAAGTCACCCCATCTTGGATGCCCCTAGGTCTCTAGTTTTCAAAAATGCACAGGTTTGGTATGTTTCCCTAGGTGCCGGCTGAGCTAGAGGCCAAAATCTACAGGTAGGCACTTTGCAAAAAACACCTCTGTTTTCTTTCAAAAAATGTGATGTGTCCACGTTGCGTTTTGGGGCATTTCCTGTCGCGAGTGCTAGGCCTACCCACACAAGTGAGGTATCATTTTTATCGGGAGACTTGGGGGAACTCTGGGGGGAAGGAAATTTGTGGCTCCTCTCTGATTCCAGAACTTTCTGTCACCAAAATGTGAGGAAAATGTGTTTTTTTATCCAAATTTTGAGGTTTGCAAAGGGTTTTGGGTAACAGAACCTGGTCAGAGCCCCACAAGTCACCCCATCTTGGATGCCCCTAGGTCTCTAGTTTTCAAAAATGCACAGGTTTGGTAGGTTTCCCTAGGTGCCGGCTGAGGTAGAGGCCAAAATCTACAGGTAGGCACTTTGCAAAAAACACCTCTGTTTTCTTTCAAAAAATGTGATGTGTCCACGTTGCGTTTTGGGGCATTTCCTGTCGCGAGTGCTAGGCCTACCCACACAAGTGAGGTATCATTTTAATCGGGAGACTTGGGGGAACGCTGGGTGGAAGGACATTTGTGGCTCCTCTCTGATTCCAGAACTTTCTGTCACCAAAATGTGAGGAAAATGTGTTTTTTAAGCCAAATTTTGAGGTTTGCAAAGGGTTCTGGATAACAGAACCTGGTCAGAGCCCCACAAGTCACCCCATCTTGGATTCCCCTAGGTCTCTAGTTTTAAAAAATGCACAGGTTTGGTAGGTTTCCCTAGGTGCCGGCTGAGCTAAAGGCCACAATCTACAGGTAGGCACTTTGCAAAAAACACCTCTGTTTTCTTTCAAAAAATGTGATGTGTCCACGTTGCGTTTTGGGGCATTTCCTGTCGCAAGTGCTAGGCCTACCCACACAAGTGAGGTATCATTTTTATCGGGAGACTTGGGGGAACGCTGGGTGGAAGGAAATTTGTGGCTCCTCTCTGATTCCAGAACTTTCTGTCACCAAAATGTGAGGAAAATGTGTTTTTTTAGCCAAATTTTGAGGTTTGTAAAGGATTCTGGGTAACAGAACCTGGTCAGAGCCCCACAAGTCACCCCATCTTGGATTCCCCTAGGTCACTAGTTTTCAAAAAGGCACAGGTTTGGTAGGTTTCCCTAGGGGCTGGCTGAGCTAGAGGCCAGAATCTACAGGTAGGCACTTTGCAAAAAACACCTCTGTTTTCTTTCAAAAAATGTGATGTGTCCACGTTGCGTTTTTGGGGCATTTCCTGTTGCGAGTGCTAGGCCTACCCACACAAGTGAGGTATCGTTTTTATCGGGAGACTTGGGGGAACGCTGGGTGGAAGGAAATTTGTGGCTCCTCTCTGATTCCAGAAATTTCTGTCACCAAAATGTGAGGAAAATGTGTTTTTTTAGCCAAATTTTGAGGTTTGCAAAGGGTTCTGGGTAACAGAAACTGGTCAGAGCCCCACAAGTCACCCCATCTTGGATTCCCCTAGGTCTCTAGTTTTACAAAATGCACAGGTTTGGTAGGTTTCCCTAGGTGCCGGCTGAGCTAGAGGCCAAAATCTACAGGTAGGCACTTTGCACAAAACACCTGTTTTCTTTAAAAAAATGTGATGTGTCCACGTTGCGTTTTGGGGCATTTCCTGTCGCGAGTGCTAGGCCTACCCACACTAGTGAGGTATCATTTTTATCGGGAGACTTGGGGGAACGCTGGGTGGACGGAAATTTGTGGCTCCTCTCTGATTCCAGAACTTTCTGTCACCAAAATGTGAGGAAAATGTGTTTTTTTAGCCAGATTTTGAGGTTTGCAAAGGGTTCTGGGTAACAGAACCTGGTCAGAGCCCCACAAGTCACCCCATCTTGGATTCCCCTAGGTCTCTAGTTTTAAAAAATGCACAGGTTTAGTAGGTTTCCCTAGGTGCCGGCTGAGCTAGAGGCCAAAATCTACAGGTAGGTACTTTGCAAAATACACCTCTGTTTTCTTTAAAAAAATGTGATGTGTCCACGTTGCGTTTTGGGGCATTTCCTGTCGCGAGTGCTAGGCCTACCCACACAAGTGAGGTATAATTTTTATCGGGAGACTTGGGGGAACGCTGGGTGGAAGGTATTTTGTGGCTCCTCTCTGATTCCAGGACTTTCTGTCACCAAAATGTGAGGAAAATGTATTTTTTTGGCCAAATTTTGAGGTTTGCAAAGGATTATGGGTAACAGAACCTGGTCAGAGCCCCACAAGTCACCCCATCTTGGATTCCCCAAGGTCTCTAGTTTTCAAAAATGCACAGGTTTGGTAGGTTTCCCTAGGTGCCGGCTGAGCTAGAGGCCAAAATCTACAGGTAGGCACTTTGCAAAAAACACCTCTGTTTTCTTTCAAAAAAGGTGATGTGTCCACGTTGCGTTTTGGGGCATCTCCTGTCGCAAGTGCTAGTCCTACCCACACAAGTGAGGTATCATTGTTATCTGAAGACTTGAGGGAACGCTGGGTGGAAGGAAACTTGTGGCTCCTCTCTGATTCCAGAACTTTCTGTCACCAAAATGTAAGGAAAATGTGTTTTTTTAGCCAAAGTTTGAGGTTTACAAAGGATTCTGGGTAACAAAACCTGGTCAGAGCCCCACAAGTCACCCCATCTTTGATTCCCCTAGGTCTCTAGTTTTCAAAAATGCATAGGTTTGGTAGGTTTCCCTAGGTGTCGGCTGAGCTAGAGGCCAAAATCTATAGGTAGGCACTTTGCAAAAAACACCTCTGTTTTCTTTAAAAAAATGTGATGTGTCCACGTTGCGTTTTGTGGCATTTCCTGTCGCGAGTGCTAGGCCTACCCACACAAGTGAGGTATCATTTTTATCGGGAGACTTGGGGGAACGCTGGGCGGAAGGAAATTTGTGGCTCCTCTCTGATTCCAGAACTTTCTGTCACCAAAATGTGAGAAAAATGTGTTTTTTTAGCCAAAGTTTGAGGTTTACAAAGGATTCTGGGTAACAAAACCTGGTCAGAGCCCAACAAGTCACCCCATCTTTGATTCCCCTAGGTCTCTAGTTTTCAAAAATGCATAGGTTTGGTAGGTTTCCCTAGGTGTCGGCTGAGCTAGAGGCCAAAATCTATAGGTAGGCACTTTGCAAAAAACACCTCTGTTTTCTTTAAAAAAATGTGATGTGTCCACGTTGCGTTTTGTGGCATTTCCTGTCGCGAGTGCTAGGCCTACCCACACAAGTGAGGTATCATTTTTATCGGGAGACTTGGGGGAACGCTGGGCGGAAGGAAATTTGTGGCTCCTCTCTGATTCCAGAACTTTCTGTCACCAAAATGTGAGAAAAATGTGTTTTTTTAGCCAAATTTTGAGGTTTGCAAAGGATTCTGGGTAACAAAACCTGGTCAGAGCCCCACAAGTCACCCCATCTTGGATTCCCCTAGATCTCTTGTTTTTAAAAATTCATAGGTTTGGTAGGTTTCCCTAGGTGCCGGCTGAGCTAGAGGCCAAAATCTACAGGTAGGCACTTTGCAAAAAACACCTCTGTTTTCTTTAAAAAAATGTGACGTGTCCACTTTGGGTTTTGGGGCATTTCCTATTGTGGGCGCTAGGCCTACCCACAGAAGTGAGGTACCATTTGTATCGAGAGACTTAGGGGAACGCTGGGTAGAAGGAAATTTGTGGCTCCTGTCAGATTCCAGAACTTTCTGTCACCGAAATGAGAGGAAAAAGTGTTTTTTTGGCCAAATTTTGATGTTTGCAAAGGATTCTGGGTAACATAACCTGGTCAGAGCCCCGCAAGTCACCCCATCTTGGATTCCACTGGGTTTCTAGTTTTCAAAAAGGTACTGGTTTGCTAGGTTTCCCTAGGTGCCGGCTGAGCTACAGGCCAAAATCCACAGGTAGGCACTGTTTTCTATGAAAACATCTGATGTGTCCACGTTGTGTTTTGGGCCATTTCCTTTCGTGGGCGCTAGTCCTACCCACCCAAGTGAGGTATCATTTTTTTCGGGAGACTTGGGGGAACGCTGGGTGGAAGAAAATTTGTGGCTCCTCTCTGATTCCAGAACTTTCTGTCACCAAAATGTGAGAAAAATGTGTTTTCTTAGCCAAATTTTGAGGTTTACAAAGGATTCTGGGTAACAAAACCTGGTCAGAGCCCCACAAGTCACCCCATCTTGGATTCCCCTAGGTCTCTAGTTTTCAAAAATGCATAGGTTTGGTAGGTTTCCCTAGGTGTCGGCTGAGCTAGAGGCCAAAATCTATAGGTAGGCACTTTGCAAAAAACACCTCTGTTTTCTTTAAAAAAATGTGATGTGTCCACGTTGCGTTTTGTGGCATTTCCTGTCGCGAGTGCTAGGCCTACCCACACAAGTGAGGTATCATTTTTATCGGGAGACTTGGGGGAACGCTGGGCGGAAGGAAATTTGTGGCTCCTCTCTGATTCCAGAACTTTCTGTCACCAAAATGTGAGAAAAATGTGTTTTCTTAGCCAAATTTTGAGGTTTGCAAAGGTTTCTGGGTAACAAAACCTGGTCAGAGCCCCACAAGTCACCCCATCTTGGATTCCCCTAGATCTCTAGTTTTTAAAAATTCATAGGTTTGGTAGGTTTCCCTAGGTGCCGGCTGAGCTAGAGGCCAAAATCTACAGTTAGGCACTTTGCAAAAAACACCTCTGTTTTCTTTCAAAAAATGTGATGTGTCCACTTTGCGATTTGGGGCATTTCCTGTCGCGGGCGCTAGGCCTACCCACAGAAGTGAGCTACCATTTTTATCGAGAGAGTTAGGGAAACGCTGGGTAGAAGGAAATTTGTGGCTCCTGTCAGATTCCAGAACTTTCTGTCACCGAAATGAGAGGAAAAAGTGTTTTTTTGGCCAAATTTTGATGTTTGCAAAGGATTCTGGGTAACATAACCTGGTCAGAGCCCGGAAGTCACCCCATCTTGGATTCCCTTGGGTTTCTAGTTTTCACAAATGTGCTGGTTTGCTAGGTTTCCCCAGGTGCCGGCTGACCTACAGGCCAAAATCCACAGGTAGGCACTGTTTTCTATGAAAAAATGTGATGTGTCCACGTTGTGTTTTGGGCCATTTCCTTTCGTGGGCGCTAGTCCTACCCACACAAGTGAGGTATCATTGTTATCTGAAGACTTGAGGGAACGCTGGGTGGAAGGAAACTTGTGGCTCCTCTCTGATTCCAGAACTTTCTGTCACCAAAATGTGAGGAAAATGTGTTTTTTTAGCCAAAGTTTGAGGTTTGTAAAGGATTCTGGGTAACAGAACCTGGTCAGAGCCCCACAAGTCACCCCATCTTGGATTCCCCTAGGTCACTAGTTTTAAAAAATGCACAGGTTTGGTAGGTTTCCCTAGGGGCTGGCTGAGCTAGAGGCCAGAATCTACAGGTAGGCACTTTGCAAAAAACACCTCTGTTTTCTTTCAAAAAATGTGATGTGTCCACGTTGCGTTTTTGGGGCATTTCCTGTTGCGAGTGCTAGGCCTACCCACACAAGTGAGGTATCGTTTTTATCGGGAGACTTGGGGGAACGCTGGGTGGAAGGAAATTTGTGGCTCCTCTCTGATTCCAGAAATTTCTGTCACCAAAATGTGAGGAAAATGTGTTTTTTTAGCCAAATTTTGAGGTTTGCAAAGGGTTCTGGGTAACAGAAACTGGTCAGAGCCCCACAAGTCACCCCATCTTGGATTCCCCTAGGTCTCTAGTTTTACAAAATGCACAGGTTTGGTAGGTTTCCCTAGGTGCCGGCTGAGCTAGAGGCCAAAATCTACAGGTAGGCACTTTGCACAAAACACCTGTTTTCTTTAAAAAAATGTGATGTGTCCACGTTGCGTTTTGGGGCATTTCCTGTCGCGAGTGCTAGGCCTACCCACACTAGTGAGGTATCATTTTTATCGGGAGACTTGGGGGAACGCTGGGTGGACGGAAATTTGTGGCTCCTCTCTGATTCCAGAACTTTCTGTCACCAAAATGTGAGGAAAATGTGTTTTTTTAGCCAGATTTTGAGGTTTGCAAAGGGTTCTGGGTAACAGAACCTGGTCAGAGCCCCACAAGTCACCCCATCTTGGATTCCCCTAGGTCTCTAGTTTTAAAAAATGCACAGGTTTAGTAGGTTTCCCTAGGTGCCGGCTGAGCTAGAGGCCAAAATCTACAGGTAGGTACTTTGCAAAATACACCTCTGTTTTCTTTAAAAAAATGTGATGTGTCCACGTTGCGTTTTGGGGCATTTCCTGTCGCGAGTGCTAGGCCTACCCACACAAGTGAGGTATAATTTTTATCGGGAGACTTGGGGGAACGCTGGGTGGAAGGTATTTTGTGGCTCCTCTCTGATTCCAGGACTTTCTGTCACCAAAATGTGAGGAAAATGTATTTTTTTGGCCAAATTTTGAGGTTTGCAAAGGATTATGGGTAACAGAACCTGGTCAGAGCCCCACAAGTCACCCCATCTTGGATTCCCCAATGTCTCTAGTTTTCAAAAATGCACAGGTTTGGTAGGTTTCTCTAGGTGCCGGCTGAGCTAGAGGCCAAAATCTACAGGTAGGCACTTTGCAAAAAACACCTCTGTTTTCTTTCAAAAAAGGTGATGTGTCCACGTTGCGTTTTGGGGCATCTCCTGTCGCAAGTGCTAGTCCTACCCACACAAGTGAGGTATCATTGTTATCTGAAGACTTGAGGGAACGCTGGGTGGAAGGAAACTTGTGGCTCCTCTCTGATTCCAGAACTTTCTGTCACCAAAATGTGAGGAAAATGTGTTTTTTTAGCCAAAGTTTGAGGTTTACAAAGGATTCTGGGTAACAAAACCTGGTCAGAGCCCCACAAGTCACCCCATCTTTGATTCCCCTAGGTCTCTAGTTTTCAAAAATGCATAGGTTTGGTAGGTTTCCCTAGGTGTCGGCTGAGCTAGAGGCCAAAATCTATAGGTAGGCACTTTGCAAAAAACACCTCTGTTTTCTTTAAAAAAATGTGATGTGTCCACGTTGCGTTTTGTGGCATTTCCTGTCGCGAGTGCTAGGCCTACCCACACAAGTGAGGTATCATTTTTATCGGGAGACTTGGGGGAACGCTGGGCGGAAGGAAATTTGTGGCTCCTCTCTGATTCCAGAACTTTCTGTCACCAAAATGTGAGAAAAATGTGTTTTTTTAGCCAAAGTTTGAGGTTTACAAAGGATTCTGGGTAACAAAACCTGGTCAGAGCCCAACAAGTCACCCCATCTTTGATTCCCCTAGGTCTCTAGTTTTCAAAAATGCATAGGTTTGGTAGGTTTCCCTAGGTGTCGGCTGAGCTAGAGGCCAAAATCTATAGGTAGGCACTTTGCAAAAAACACCTCTGTTTTCTTTAAAAAAATGTGATGTGTCCACGTTGCGTTTTGTGGCATTTCCTGTCGCGAGTGCTAGGCCTACCCACACAAGTGAGGTATCATTTTTATCGGGAGACTTGGGGGAACGCTGGGCGGAAGGAAATTTGTGGCTCCTCTCTGATTCCAGAACTTTCTGTCACCAAAATGTGAGAAAAATGTGTTTTTTTAGCCAAATTTTGAGGTTTGCAAAGGATTCTGGGTAACAAAACCTGGTCAGAGCCCCACAAGTCACCCCATCTTGGATTCCCCTAGATCTCTTGTTTTTAAAAATTCATAGGTTTGGTAGGTTTCCCTAGGTGCCGGCTGAGCTAGAGGCCAAAATCTACAGGTAGGCACTTTGCAAAAAACACCTCTGTTTTCTTTAAAAAAATGTGACGTGTCCACGTTGGGTTTTGGGGCATTTCCTATTGTGGGCGCTAGGCCTACCCACAGAAGTGAGGTACCATTTGTATCGAGAGACTTAGGGGAACGCTGGGTAGAAGGAAATTTGTGGCTCCTGTCAGATTCCAGAACTTTCTGTCACCGAAATGAGAGGAAAAAGTGTTTTTTTGGCCAAATTTTGATGTTTGCAAAGGATTCTGGGTAACATAACCTGGTCAGAGCCCCGCAAGTCACCCCATCTTGGATTCCACTGGGTTTCTAGTTTTCAAAAAGGTACTGGTTTGCTAGGTTTCCCTAGGTGCCGGCTGAGCTACAGGCCAAAATCCACAGGTAGGCACTGTTTTCTATGAAAACATCTGATGTGTCCACGTTGTGTTTTGGGCCATTTCCTTTCGTGGGCGCTAGTCCTACCCACCCAAGTGAGGTATCATTTTTTTCGGGAGACTTGGGGGAACGCTGGGTGGAAGAAAATTTGTGGCTCCTCTCTGATTCCAGAACTTTCTGTCACCAAAATGTGAGAAAAATGTGTTTTCTTAGCCAAATTTTGAGGTTTGCAAAGGATTCTGGGTAACAAAACCTGGTCAGAGCCCCACATGTCACCCCATCTTGGATTCCCCTAGATCTCTAGTTTTTAAAAATTCATAGGTTTGGTAGGTTTCCCTAGGTGCCGGCTGAGCTAGAGTCCAAAATCTACAGGTAGGCACTTTGCAAAAAACACCTCTGTTTTCTTTTAAAAAATGTGACGTGTCCACGTTGCGTTTTGGGGCATTTCCTATTGCGGGCGCTAGGCCTACCCACAGAAGTGAGGTACCATTTGTATCGAGAGACTTAGGGGAACGCTGGGTTGAAGGAAATTTGTGGCTCCTCTCAGAATGCAGAACTTTCTGTCACCGAAATGAGAGGAAAAAGTGTTTATTTGGCCAAATTTTAATGTTTACAAAGGATTCTGGGTAACATAACCTGGTCAGAGCCCCGCAAGTCACCCCATCTTGGATTCCACTGGGTTTCTAGTTTTCAAAAATGTACTGGTTTGCTAGGTTTCCCCAGGTGCCGGCTGAGCTACAGGCCAAAATCCACAGGTAGGCACTGTTTTCTATGAAAAAATCTGATGTGTCCATGTTGTGTTTTGGGCCATTTCCTTTCGTGGGCGCTAGTCCTACCCACACAAGTGAGGTATCATTTTTTTCAGGAGACTTGGGGGAACGCTAGGTGGAAGAAAATATGTGGCTCCTCTCTGATTCCAGAACTTTCTGTCACCAAAATGTGAGAAAAATGTGTTTTCTTATCCAAATTTTGAGGTTTGCAAAGGATTCTGGGTAACAAAACCTGGTCAGAGCCCCACAAGTCACCCCATCTTGGATTCCCCTAGATCTCTAGTTTTTAAAAATTCATAGGTTTGGTAGGTTTCCCTAGGTGCCGGCTGAGCTAGAGGCCAAAATCTACAGGTAGGCACTTTGCAAAAAAACACCTCTGTTTTCTTTAAAAAAATGTGATGTGTCCAGTTTGCGTTTTGGGGCATTTCCTGTCGCGGGCGCTAGGCCTACCCACAGAAGTGAGCTACCATTTTTATCGAGAGAGTTAGGGGAACGCTGGGTAGAAGGAAATTTGTGGCTCCTGTCGGATTCCAGAACTTTCTGTCACCGAAATGAGAGGAAAAAGTGTTTTTTGGGCCAAATTTTGATGTTTGCGAAGGATTCTGGGTAACATAACCTGGTCAGAGCCCCGCAAGTCACCCCATCTTGGATTCCCTTGGGTTTCTAGTTTTTAAAAATGTGCTGGTTTGCTAGGTTTCCCCAGGTGCCGGCTGACCTATAGGCCAAAATCCACAGGTAGGCACTGTTTTCTATGAAAAAATGTGATGTGTCCACGTTGTGTTTTGGGCCATTTCCTTTCGTGGGCACTAGTCCTACCCACACAAGTGAGGTATCATTGTTATCGGGAGACTTGAGGGAACGCTGGGTGGAAGGAAATTTGTGGCTCCTCTCTGATTCCAGAACTTTCTGTCACCAAAATGTGAGGAAAATGTGTTTTTTTAGCCAAAGTTTGAGGTTTACAAAGGATTCTGGGTAACAAAACCTGGTCAGAGCCCCACAAGTCACCCCATCTTGGATTCCCCTAGGTCTCTAGTTTTCAAAAATGCATAGGTTTGGTAGGTTTCCCTAGGTGTCGGCTGAGCTAGAGGCCAAAATCTATAGGTAGGCACTTTGCAAAAAACACCTCTGTTTTCTTTAAAAAAATGTGATGTGTCCACGTTGCGTTTTGTGGCATTTCCTGTCGCGAGTGCTAGGCCTACCCACACAAGTGAGGTATCATTTTTATCGGGAGACTTGGGGGAACGCTGGGCGGAAGGAAATTTGTGGCTCCTCTCTGATTCCAGAACTTTCTGTCACCAAAATGTGAGAAAAATGTGTTTTCTTAGCCAAATTTTGAGGTTTGCAAAGGTTTCTGGGTAACAAAACCTGGTCAGAGCCCCACAAGTCACCCCATCTTGGATTCCCCTAGATCTCTAGTTTTTAAAAATTCATAGGTTTGGTAGGTTTCCCTAGGTGCCGGCTGAGCTAGAGGCCAAAATCTACAGTTAGGCACTTTGCAAAAAACACCTCTGTTTTCTTTCAAAAAATGTGATGTGTCCACTTTGCGATTTGGGGCATTTCCTGTCGCGGGCGCTAGGCCTACCCACAGAAGTGAGCTACCATTTTTATCGAGAGAGTTAGGGAAACGCTGGGTAGAAGGAAATTTGTGGCTCCTGTCAGATTCCAGAACTTTCTGTCACCGAAATGAGAGGAAAAAGTGTTTTTTTGGCCAAATTTTGATGTTTGCAAAGGATTCTGGGTAACATAACCTGGTCAGAGCCCGGAAGTCACCCCATCTTGGATTCCCTTGGGTTTCTAGTTTTCACAAATGTGCTGGTTTGCTAGGTTTCCCCAGGTGCCGGCTGACCTACAGGCCAAAATCCACAGGTAGGCACTGTTTTCTATGAAAAAATGTGATGTGTCCACGTTGTGTTTTGGGCCATTTCCTTTCGTGGGCGCTAGTCCTACCCACACAAGTGAGGTATCATTGTTATCTGAAGACTTGAGGGAACGCTGGGTGGAAGGAAACTTGTGGCTCCTCTCTGATTCCAGAACTTTCTGTCACCAAAATGTGAGGAAAATGTGTTTTTTTAGCAAAAGTTTGAGGTTTACAAAGGATTCTGGGTAACAAAACCTGATCAGAGCCCCACAAGTCACCCCATCTTGGATTCCCCTCCGTCTCTAGTTTTCAAAAATGCATAGGTTTGGTAGGTTTCCCTAGGTGTCGGCTGAGCTAGATGCCAAAATCTATAGGTAGGCACTTTGCAAAAAACAGCTCTGTTTTCTTTAAAAAAAATGTGATGTGTCCACTTTGCGTTTTGGGGCATTTCCTGTCGCGAGTGCTAGGCCTACCCGCACAAGTGAGGTATCATTTTTATCGGGAGACTTAGGGGAACGCTGGGTGGAAGGAAATTTGTGGCTCCTCTCTGATTCCAGAACTTTCTGTCACCAAAATGTGAGGAAAATGAGTTTTTTTAGCCAAATTCTGAGGTTTGCAAAGGATTCTGGGTAACAGAACATGGTCAGAGCCCCACAAGTCACTCCATCATGTATTCCCCTAGGTCTCTAGTTTTCAAAAATGCACAGGTTTGGTAGGTTTCCCTAGGTGCCGGCTGAGCTACAGTCCAAAATCTATAGGTAGACACTTTGCAAAAAACACCTCTGTTTTCTTTAAAAAAATGTGATGTGTCCACGTTGCGTTTTGGGGCATTTCCTGTCGCGAGTGCTAGGCCTACCCACACAAGTGAGGTATCATTTTTATCGGGAGACTTGGGGGAACGCTGGGTGGAAGGAAATTTGTGGCTCCTCTCTGATTCCAGAACTTTCTGTCACCAAAATGTGAGGAAAATGTGTTTTTTTAGCCAAATTTTGAGGTTTGCAAAGGATTCTGGGTAACAGAACCTGGTCAGAGCACCACAGGTCACCCCATCATGGATTCCCCTAGGTCTCTAGTTTTAAAAAATGCACAGGTTTGGTAGGTTTCCCTAGGTGCCGGCTGAGCTAGAGGCCAAAATCTACAGGTAGGCACTTTGCAAAAAACAGCTCTGTTTTCTTTAAAAAAATGTGATGTGTCCACGTTGCGTTTTGTGGCATTTCCTGTCGCGAGTGCTAGGCCTACCCACACTAGTGAGGTATCATTTTTATCGGGAGACTTGGGGGAACGCTGGGCAGGAGGAAATTTGTGGCTCCTCTCTGATTCCAGAACTTTCTGTCACCAAAATGTGAGAAAAATGTGTTTTCTTAGCCAAATTTTGAGGTTTGCAAAGGATTCTGGGTAACAAAACCTGGTCAGAGCCCCACAAGTCACCCCATCTTGGATTCCCCTAGATCTCTAGTTTTCAAAAATTCATAGGTTTGGTAGGTTTCTCTAGGTGCCGGCTGAGCTAGAGGCCAAAATCTACAGGTAGATACTTTGCAAAATACACCTCTGTTTTCTTTAAAAAAATGTGATGTGTCCACGTTGCGTTTTGGGGCATTTCCTGTCGCGAGTGCTAGGCCTACCCACACAAGTGAGGTATCATTTTTATCGGGAGACTTGGGGGAATGCTGGGTGGAAGGAAATTTGTGGCTCCTCTCTGATTCCAGAACTTTCTGTCACCAAAATGTGAGGATAATGTGTTTTTTTAGCCAAATTTTGAGGTTTGTAAACGATTCTGGGTAACAGAACCTGGTCAGAGCCCCACAAGTCACCCCATCTTGGATTCCGCTAGGTCTCTAGTTTTAAAAAATGCACAGGTTTGGTAGGTTTCCCTAGGTGCCGGCTGAGCTAGAAGCCAAAATCTACAGGTAGGTACTTTGCAAAATACACCTCTGTTTTCTTTAAAAAAAATGTGATGTGTCCACGTTGCGTTTTGGGGCATTTCCTGTCGCGAGTGCTAGGCCTACCCACAGAAGTGAGGTACCATTTGTATCGAGAGACTTAGGGGAACGCTGGGTGGAAGGAAATTTGTGGCTCCTCTCAGATTCCAGAACTTTCTGTCACCAAAATGAGAGGAAAAAGTGTTTTTTTGGCCAAATTTTGATGTTTGGAAAGGATTCTGGGTAACATAACCTGGTCAGAGCCCCGCAAGTCACCCCATCTTGGATTCCCCTGGGTTTCTAGTTTTCAAAAATGCACAGGTTTGGTTGGTTTCCCTATGTGCCGGCTGAGCTAGAGGCCAAAATCTACAGGTAGGCACTTTGCAAAAAACACCTCTGTTTTCTTTAAAAAAATGTGATGTGTCCACGTTGCGTTTTGGGGCATTTCCTGTCGCGAGTGCTAGGCCTACCCACACAAGTGAGGTATCATTTTTATCGGGATACTTGGGGGAATGCTGGGTGGAAGGAAATTTGTGGCTCCTCTCTGATTCCAGAACTTTCTGTCACCAAAATGTGAGGAAAATGTGTTTTTTTAGCCAAATTTTGAGGTTTGTAAAGGATTCTGGGTAACAGAACCTGGTCAAAGCCCTGCAAGTCACCCCATCTTGGATTCCCCTGGGTCTCTAGCTTTCAAAAATGCACAGGTTTGGTAGGTTTCCCTAGGTGCCGGCTGAGCTAGAGGCCAAAATCTACAGGTAGGCACTTTGCAAAAAACACCTCTGTTTTCTTTAAAAAAATGTGATGTGTCCACGTTGCGTTTTGGGGCATTTCCTGTCGCGAGTGCTAGGCCTACCCACACAAGTGAGGTATCATTTTTATCGGGAGACTTGGGGGAATGCTGGGTGGAAGGAAATTTGTGGCTCCTCTCTGATTCCAGAACATTCCGTCACCAAAATGTGAGGAAAATGTGTTTTGTTTAGCCAAATTTTGAGGTTTGTAAAGGATTCTGGGTAACAGAACCTGGTCAGAGCCCCACAAGTCACCCCATCTTGGATACCCCTAGGTCTCTAGTTTTCAAAAATGCACAGGTTTGGTAGGTTTCCCTAGGGGCTGGCTGAGCTAGAGGCCAGATCTACAGGTAGGCACTTTGCAAAAAACACCTCTGTTTTCTTTAAAAAAAATGTGATGTGTCCACGTTGCGTTTTGGGACATTTCCTGTCGCGAGTGCTAGGCCTACCCACACAAGTGAGGTATCATTTTTATCGGGAGACTTGGGGGAACGCTGGGTGGAAGGAAATTTGTGGCTCCTCTCTGATTCCAGAACTTTCTGTCACCAAAATGTGAGGAAAATGTGTTTTTGTTAGCCAAATTGTGAGGTTTACAAAGGATTCTGGGTAACAAAACCTGGTCAGAGCCCCACAAGTCACCCCATCTTGGATTCCCCTAGGTCTCTAGTTTTCAAAAATGCATAGGTTTGGTAGGTTTCCCTAAGTGCCGGCTGAGCTAGAGGCCAAAATCTATAGGTAGACATTTTGCAAAAAACACCTCTGTGTTCTTTAAAAAAATGTGATGTGTCCACGTTGCGTTTTGGGGCATTTTCTGTCGCGAGTGCTAGGCCTACCCACACAAGTGAGGTATCATTTTTATCGGGAGACTTGGGGGAACGCTGGGTGGAAGGAAATTTGTGGCTCCTCTCTGATTCCAGGACTTTCTGTCACCAAAATGTGAGGAAAATGTGTTTTTTTAGCCACATTTTGAGGTTTGCAAAGGATTCTGGGTAACAGAACCTGGTCAGAGCCCCACAAGTCACCCCATCATGGATTCCCCTAGGTCTCTAGTTTAAAAAAATGCACAGGTTTGGTAGGTTGCCCTAGGTGCTGGCTGAGCTAGAAGCCAAAATCTACGGGTAGGCACTTTGCAAAATACACCTCTGTTTTCTTTAAAAAAATGTGATGTGTCCACGTTACGTTTTGGGGCATTTCCTGTCGCGAGTGCTAGGCCTACCCACACAAGTGAGGTATAATTTTTATCGGGAGACTTGGGGGAACGCTGGGTGGAAGGAAATTTGTGGCTCCTCTCTGATTCCAGAACTTTCTGTCACCAAAATGTGAGGAAAATGTGTTTTTGTTAGCCAAATTGTGAGGTTTACAAAGGATTCTGGGTAACAGAACCTGGTCAGAGCCCCACAAGTCACCCCATCATGGATTCCCCTAGGTCTCTAGTTTAAAAAAATGCACAGGTTTGGTAGGTTGCCCTAGGTGCTGGCTGAGCTAGAGGCCAAAATCTACGGGTAGGCACTTTGCAAAATACACCTCTGTTTTCTTTAAAAAAATGTGATGTGTCCACGTTACGTTTTGGGGCATTTCCTGTCGCGAGTGCTAGGCCTACCCACACAAGTGAGGTATAATTTTTATCGGGAGACTTGGGGGAACGCTGGGTGGAAGGAAATTTGTGGCTCCTCTCTGATTCCAGAACTTTCTGTCACCAAAATGTGAGGAAAATGTGTTTTTGTTAGCCAAATTGTGAGGTTTACAAAGGATTCTGGGTAACAGAACCTGGTCAGAGCCCCACAAGTCACCCCATCATGGATTCCCCTAGGTCTCTAGTTTAAAAAAATGCACAGGTTTGGTAGGTTTCCCTAGGTGCTGGCTGAGCTAGAGGCCAAAATCTACGGGTAGGCACTTTGCAAAATACACCTCTGTTTTCTTTAAAAAAATGTGATGTGTCCACGTTGCGTTTTGGGGCATTTCCTGTCGCGAGTGCTAGGCCTACCCACACAAGTGAGGTATCATTTTTATCGGGAGCCTTGGGGGAACGCTGGGTGGAAGGAAATTTGTGGCTCCTCTCTGATTCCAGAACTTTCTGTCACCAAAATGTGAGGAAAATGTGTTTTTTAAGCCAAATTTTGAGGTTTGCAAAGGGTTCTGGGTAACAGAACCTGGTCAGAGCGCCACAAGTCACCCCATCTTGGATTCCCCTAGGTCTCTAGTTTTCAAAAATGCATAGGTTTGGTAGGTTTCCCTAGGTGCCGGCTGAGCTAGAGGCCAAAATCTATAGGTAGACATTTTGCAAAAAACACCTCTGTGTTCTTTAAAAAAATGTGATGTGTCCAAGCTGCGTTTTGGGGCATTTCCTGTCGCAAGTGCTAGGCCTACCCACACAAGTGAGGTATCATTTTTATCGGGAGACCTGGGGGAACGCTGGGTGGAAGGAAATTTGTCGCTCCTCTCTGATTCCAAAACTTTTAGTCACCAAAATGTGAGGAAAAAGGGTTTTCTTAGCCAAATTTTGAGGTTTGCAAAGGATTCTGGGTAACAGAACCTGGTCAGAGCCCCACAAGTCACCCCATTTTGGATTCCCCTAGGTCTCTAGTTTTAAAAAATGCAAAGGTTTGGTAGGTTTCCCTAGGTGCCGGCTGAGCTAGAGGCCAAAATCTACAGGTAGGCACTTTGCAAAAAACACCTCTGTTTTCTTTAAAAAAATGTGATGTGTCCACTTTGCGTTTTGGGGTATTTCCTGTCGCGGTCGCTAGGCCTACCCACAGAAGTGAGCTACCATTTTTATCGAGAGAGTTAGGGGAACGCTGGGTAGAAGGACATTTGTGGCTCCTGTCAGATTCCAGAACTTTCTGTCACCGAAATGAGAGGAAAAAGTGTTTTTTTGGCCAAATTTTGATGTTTGCAAAGGATTCTGGGTAACATAACCGGGTCAGAGCCCCTCAAGTCACCCCATCTTGGATTCCCTTGGGTTTCTAGTTTTCACAAATGTGCTGGTTTGCTAGGTTTCCCCAGGTGCCGGCTGACCTACAGGCCAAAATCCACTGGTAGGCACTGTTTTCTATGAAAAAATGTGATGTGTCCACGTTGTGTTTTGGGCCATTTCCTTTCGTGGGCACTAGTCCTACCCACACAAATGAGGTATCATTTTTATCGGGAGACCGGGGGGAACGCTGGGTGGAAGGAAATTTGTCGCTCCTCTCTGATTCCAGAACTTTCTGTCACCAAAATGTGAGGAAAAAATGTTTTTTTAGCCAAATTTTGAGGTTTGCAAAGGATTCTGGGTAACAGAACCTGGTCAGAGCCCCACAAGTCACCCCATCTTGGATTCCCCTAGGTCTCTAGTTTTCAAAAATGCAAAGGTTTGGTAGGTTTCCCTAGGTGCCGGCTGAGCTAGCGGCCAAAATCTACAGGTAGGCACTTTGCAAAAAACACCTCTGTTTTCTTTAAAAAAATGTGATGTGTCCACGTTGCGTTTTGGGGCATTTCCTGTCGCGAGTGCTAGGCCTACCCACACAAGTGAGGTATAATTTTTATCGGGAGACTTGGGGGAACGCTGGGTGGAAGGAAATTTGTGGCTCCTCTCTGATTCCAGAACTTTCTGTCACCAAAATGTGAGGAAAATGTGTTTTTGTTAGCCAAATTGTGAGGTTTACAAAGGATTCTGGGTAACAGAACCTGGTCAGAGCCCCACAAGTCACCCCATCATGGATTCCCCTAGGTCTCTAGTTTAAAAAAATGCACAGGTTTGGTAGGTTTCCCTAGGTGCTGGCTGAGCTAGAGGCCAAAATCTACGGGTAGGCACTTTGCAAAATACACCTCTGTTTTCTTTAAAAAAATGTGAAGTGTCCACGTTGCGTTTTGGGGCATTTCCTGTCGCGAGTGCTAGGCCTACCCACACAAGTGAGGTATCATTTTTATCGGGAGCCTTGAGGGAACGCTGGGTCCAAGGAAATTTGTGGCTCCTCTCTGATTCCAGAACTTTCTGTCACCAAAATGTGAGGAAAATGTGTTTTTTAAGCCAAATTTTGAGGTTTGCAAAGGGTTCTGGGTAACAGAACCTGGTCAGAGCCCCACAAGTCACCCCATCTTGGATTCCCCTAGGTCTCTAGTTTTCAAAAATGCACAGGTTTGGTAGGTTTCCCTAGGTGCCAGCTGAGCTAGAGGCCAAAATCTACAGGTAGGCACTTTGCAAAAAACACCTCTGTTTTCTTTCAAAAAATGTGATGTGTCCAAGTTGCGGTTTGGGGCATTTCCTGTCGCGAGTGCTAGGCCTACCCACACAAGTGAGGTATCATTTTTATCGGGAGCCTTGGGGGAACGCTGGGTGGAAGGAAATTTGTGGCTCCTCTCTGATTCCAGAACTTTCTGTCACCAAAATGTGAGGAAAATGTGTTTTTTAAGCCACATTTTGAGGTTTGCAAAGGGTTCTGGGTAACAGAACCTGGTCAGAGCGCCACAAGTCACCCCATCTTGGATTCCCCTAGGTCTCTAGTTTTCAAAAATGCACAGGTTTGGTAGGTTTCCCTAGGTGCCGGCTGAGCTAGAGGCCAAAATCTACAGGTGGGCACTTTGCAAAAAACACCTCTGTTTTCTTTCAAAAAATGTGATGTGTCCACGTTGCGTTTTGGGGCATTTCCTGTCGTGAGTGCTAGGCCTACCCACACAAGTGAGGTATCATTTTTATCGGGAGACTTGGGGGAACGCTGGGTGGAAGGAATTTTGTGGCTCCTCTCTGATTCCAGAACTTTCTGTCACCAAAATGTGAGAAAAATGTGTTTTTTAAGCCAAATTTTGAGGTTTGCAAAGGGTTCTGGGTAACAGAACCTGGTCAGAGCCCCACAAGTCACCCCATCTTGGATTCCCCTAGGTCTCTAGTTTTCAAAAATGCACAGGTTTGGTAGGTTTCCCTAGGTGCCGGCTGAGCTAGAGGCCAAAATCTACAGGTAGGCACTTTGCAAAAAACACCTGTTTTCTTTCCAAAAATGTGATGTGTCCACGTTGCGTTTTGGGGCATTTCCTGTTGCGAGTGCTAGGCCTACCCACACAAGTGAGGTATCATTTTTATCGGGAGACCTGGGGGAACGCTGGGTGGAAGGAAATTTGTCGCTCCTCTCTGATTCCAAAACTTTTAGTCACCAAAATGTGAGGAAAAAGGGTTTTCTTAGCCAAATTTTGAGGTTTGCAAAGGATTCTGGGTAACAGAACCTGGTCAGAGCCCCACAAGTCACCCCATTTTGGATTCCCCTAGGTCTCTAGTTTTCAAAAATGCAAAGGTTTGGTAGGTTTCCCTAGGTGCCGGCTGAGCTAGAGGCCAAAATCTACAGGTAGGCACTTTGCAAAAAACACCTCTGTTTTCTTTAAAAAAATGTGATGTGTCCACTTTGCGTTTTGGGGTATTTCCTGTCGCGGTCGCTAGGCCTACCCACAGAAGTGAGCTACCATTTTTATCGAGAGAGTTAGGGGAACGCTGGGTAGAAGGAAATTTGTGGCTCCTGTCAGATTCCAGAACTTTCTGTCACCGAAATGAGAGGAAAAAGTGTTTTTTTGGCCAAATTTTGATGTTTGCAAAGGATTCTGGGTAACATAACCGGGTCAGAGCCCCTCAAGTCACCCCATCTTGGATTCCCTTGGGTTTCTAGTTTTCACAAGTGTGCTGTTTTGCTAGGTTTCCCCAGGTGCCGGCTGACCTACAGGCCAAAATCCACTGGTAGGCACTGTTTTCTATGAAAAAATGTGATGTGTCCACGTTGTGTTTTGGGCCATTTCCTTTCGTGGGCACTAGTCCTACCCACACAAGTGAGGTATCATGTTTATCGGGAGACTTGGGGGAACGCTGGGTGGAAGGAAATTTGTGGCTCCTCTCTGATTCCAGAACTTTCTGTCACCAAAATGTGAGGAAAATGTGTTTTTGTTAGCCAAATTGTGAGGTTTACAAAGGATTCTGGGTAACAAAACCTGGTCAGAGCCCCACAAGTCACCCCATCTTGGATTCCCCTAGGTCTCTAGTTTAAAAAAATGCACAGGTTTGGTAGGTTTCCCTAGGTGCCGGCTGAGCTAGAGGCCAAAATCTATAGGTAGACATTTTGCAAAAAACACCTCTGTGTTCTTTAAAAAAATGTGATGTGTCCACGTTGCGTTTTGGGGCATTTTCTGTCGCGAGTGCTAGGCCTACCCACACAAGTGAGGTATCATTTTTATCGGGAGACTTGGGGGAACGCTGGGTGGAAGGAAATTTGTGGCTCCTCTCTGATTCCAGGACTTTCTGTCACCAAAATGTGAGGAAAATGTGTTTTTTTAGCCACATTTTGAGGTTTGCAAAGGATTCTGGGTAACAGAACCTGGTCAGAGCCCCACAAGTCACCCCATCATGGATTCCCCTAGGTCTCTAGTTTAAAAAAATGCACAGGTTTGGTAGGTTTCCCTAGGTGCTGGCTGAGCTAGAGGCCAAAATCTACGGGTAGGCACTTTGCAAAATACACCTCTGTTTTCTTTAAAAAAATGTGATGTGTCCACGTTGCGTTTTGGGGCATTTCCTGTCGCGAGTGCTAGGCCTACCCACACAAGTGAGGTATAATTTTTATCGGGAGACTTGGGGGAACGCTGGGTGGAAGGAATTTTGTGGCTCCTCTCTGATTCCAGGACTTTCTGTCACCAAAATGTGAGGAAAATGTGTTTTTTTAGCCAAATTTTGAGGTTTGCAAAGGATTCTAGGTAACGAACCTGGTCAGAGCCCCACAAGTCACCCCATCTTGGATTCCCCTAGGTCTCTAGTTTTCAAAAATGCATAGGTTTGGTAGGTTTCCCTAGGTGCCGGCTGAGCTAGAGGCCAAAATTTACAGGTAGGCACTTTGCAAAAAACACCTCTGTTTTCTTTAAAAAAGTGTGATGTGTCCACCTTGCGCTTTGGGGCATTTCCTTTCGCGGGCGCTAGGCCTACCCACAGAAGTGAGGTACCATTTGTATCGAGAGACTTAGGGGAACGCTGGGTGGAAGGAAATTTGTGGCTCCTCTCAGATTCCAGAACTTTCTGTCACCGAAATGAGAGGAAAAAGTGTTTTTTTGACCAAATTTTTATGTTTGGAAAGGATTCTGGGTAACATAACCTGGTCAGAGCCCCGCAAGTCACCCCATCTTGGATTCCCCTGGGTTTCTAGTTTTAAAAAAATGCACAGGTTTGGTAGGTTTCCCTAGGTGCCGGCTGAGCTAGAGGCCAAAATCTACAGGTAGGCACTTTGCAAAAAACACCTCTGTTTTCTTTCAAAAAATGTAATGTGTCCACGTTGCGTTTTGGGGCATTTCCTGTCGCGAGTGCTAGGCCTACCCACACAAGTGAGGTATCATTTTTATCGGGAGACTTGGGGGAATGCTGGGTGGAAGGAAATTTGTGGCTCCTCTCTGATTCCAGAACTTTCTGTCACCAAAATGTGAGGAAAATGTGTTTTTTTAGCCAAATTTTGAGGTTTGTAAAGGAGTCTGGGTAACAGAACCTGGTCAGAGCCCCACAAGTCACCCCATCTTGGATTCCCCTAGGTCTCTAGTTTTCAAAAATTCAAAGGTTTGGTAGGTTTCCCTAGGGGCTGGCTGACCTAGAGGCCAGAATCTACAGGTAGGCACTTTGCAAAAAAAACCTCTGTTTTCTTTAAAAAAATGTGATGTGTCCACATTGCGTTTTGGGGCATTTCCTGTTGCGAGTGCTAGGCCTACCCACACAAGTGAGGTATCATTTTTATCGGGAGACTTGGGGGAACACTGGGTGGAAGGAAATTTGTGGCTCCTCTCTGATTCCAGAACTTTCTGTCACCAAAATGTGTGGAAAATGTGTTTTTTTAGCCAAATTTTGAGGTTTGCAAAGGGTTCTGGGTAACAGAACCTGGTCAGAGTCCCACAAGTCACCCCATCTTGGATTCCCCTAGGTCTCTAGTTTTTAAAAATGCACAGGTTTGGTAGGTTTCCCCAGGTGCCGGCTGAGCTAGAGGCCAAAATCTACAGGTAGGCACTTTGCAAAAAACACCTCTGTTTTCTTTCAAAAAATGTGATGTGTCCACATTGCGTTTTGGGGCATTTCCTGTTGCGAGTGCTAGGCCTACCCACACAAGTGAGGTATAATTTTTATCGGGAGACTTGGGGGAACGCTGGGTGGAAGGAAATTTGTGGCTCCTCTCTGATTCCAGAACTTTCTGTCACCAAAATGTGAGGAAAATGTGTTTTTTAGCCAAATTTTGAGGTTTGCAAAGGGTTCTGGGTAACAGAACCTGGTCAGAGTCCCACAAGTCACCCCATCTTGGATTCCCCTAGGTCTCTAGTTTTAAAAAATGCACAGGTTTGGTAGGTTTCCCTAGGTGCCGGCTGAGCTAGAGGCCAAAATCTACAGGTAGGCACTTTGCAAAAAACACCTCTGTTTTCTTTAAAAAAATGTGATGTGTCCACGTTGCGTTTTGGGGCATTTCCTGTCGCGAGTGCTAGGCCTACCCACACAAGTGAGGTATCATTTTTATCGGGAGCCTTGGGGGAACGCTGGGTGGAAGGAAATTTGTGGCTCCTCTCTGATTCCAGAACTTTCTGTCACCAAAATATGAGTAAAATGTGTTTTTTAAGCCAAATTTTGAGGTTTGCAAAGGGTTCTGGGTAACAGAACCTGGTCAGAGCGCCACAAGTCACCCCATCTTGGATTCCCCTAGGTCTCTAGTTTTCAAAAATGCACAGGTTTGGTAGGTTTCCCTAGGTGCCGGCTGAGCTAGAGGCCAAAATCTACAGGTAGGCACTTTGCAAAAAACACCTCTGTTTTCTTTCAAAAAATGTGATGTGTCCATGTTGCGTTTTGGGGCATTTCCTGTCGTGAGTGCTAGGCCTACCCACACAAGTGAGGTATCATTTTTATCGGGAGACTTGGGGGAACGCTGGGTGGAAGGAATTTTGTGGCTCCTCTCTGATTCCAGAACTTTCTGTCACCAAAATGTGAGGAAAATGTGTTTTTTTAGCCAAATTTTGAGGTTTGCAAAGGGTTCTGGGTAACAGAACCTGGTCAGAGCCCCACAAGTCACCCCATCTTGGATTCCCCTAGGTCTAAAGTTTTCAAAAATGCATAGGTTTGGTAGGTTTCCCTAGGTGCCGGCTGAGCTAGAGGCCAAAATCTACAGGTAGGCACTTTGCAAAAAACACCTCTGTTTTCTTTAAAAAAATGTGATGTGTCCACGTTGCGTTTTGGGGCATTTCCTGTCACGAGTGCTAGGCCTACCCACACAAGTGAGGTATCATTTTTATCGGGAGACCTGGGGGAACGCTGGGTGGAAGGAAATTTGTCGCTCCTCTCTGATTCCGGAACTTTCTGTCACCAAAATGTGAGGAAAAAGTGTTTTTTAGCCAAATTTTGAGGTTTGCAAAGGATTCTGGGTAACAGAACCTGGTCAGAGCCCCACAAGTCACCCCATTTTGGATTCCCCTAGGTCTCTAGTTTTCAAAAATGCAAAGGTTTGGTAGGTTTCCCTAGGTGCCGGCTGAGCTAGAGGCCAAAATTTACAGGTATGCACTTTGCAAAAAACACCTGTTTTCTTTAAAAAAATGTGATGTGTCCACCCTTCGTTTTGGGGGATTTCCTATTGCGGGCGCTAGGCCTACCCACAGAAGTGAGGTACCATTTGTATCGAGAGACTTAGGGGAACGCTGGGTGGAAGGAAATTTGTGGCTCCTCTCAGATTCCAGAACTTTCTGTCACCGAAATGAGAGGAAAAAGTGTTTTTTTGGCCAAATTTTGATGTTTGCAAAGGATTCTGGGTAACATAACCTAGTCAAAGCCCCGCAAGTCACCCCATCTTGGATTCACCTGGGTTTCTAGTTTTCAAAAATGTACTTGTTTGCTAGGTTTCCCCAGGTGCCGGCTGAGCTACAGGCCAAAATCCACAGGTAGGCACTGTTTTCTATGAAAAAATCTGATGTGTCCACGTTGTGTTTTGGGCCATTTCCTTTCGTGGGCGCTAGTCCTACCCACACAAGTGAGGTATAATTTTTTTCGGGAGACTTGGGGGAACGCTGGGTGGAAGAAAATTTGTGGCTCCTCTCTGATTCCAGAACTTTCTGTCACCAAAATTTGAGGAAAATGTGTTTTTTTAGCCAAATTTTGAGGTTTGCAAAGGATTCTGGGTAACAGAACCTGGTCAGAGCCCCACAAGTCACCCCATCTTGGATTTCTCAAGGTCTCTAGTTTTCAAAAATGCACAGGTTTGGTTGGTTTCCCTACGTGCCGGCTGAGCTAGAGGCCAAAATCTACAGGTAGGCACTTTGCAAAAAACACCTCTGTTTTCTTTAAAAAAATGTGATGTGTCCACTTTGCGTTTTGGGGTATTTCCTGTCGCGGTCGCTAGGCCTACCCACAGAAGTGAGCTACCATTTTTATCGAGAGAGTTAGGGGAACGCTGGGTAGAAGGAAATTTGTGGCTCCTGTCAGATTCCAGAACTTTCTGTCACCGAAATGACAGGAAAAAGTGTTTTTTTGGCCAAATTTTGATGTTTGCAAAGGATTCTGGGTAACATAACCTGGTCAGAGCCCCGCAAGTCACCCCATCTTGGATTCCCTTGGGTTTCTAGTTTTCACAAATGTGCTGGTTTGCTAGGTTTCCCCAGATGCCGGCTGACCTACAGGCCAAAATCCACTGGTAGGCACTGTTTTCTATGAAAAAATGTGATGTGTCCACGTTGTGTTTTGGGCCATTTCCTTTCGTGGGCACTAGTCCTACCCACACAAGTGAGGTATCATTTTTATCGGGAGACTTGGGGGAACGCTGGGTGGAAGGAAATTTGTGGCTCCTCTCTGATTCCAGGACTTTCTGTCACCAAAATGTGAGGAAAATGTGTTTTTTTTAGCCACATTTTGAGGTTTGCAAAGGATTCTGGGTAACAGAACCTGGTCAGAGCCCCACAAGTCATCCCATCATGGATTCCCCTAGGTCTCTAGTTTTCAAAAATGCACAGGTTTGGTAGGTTTCCCTAGGTGCCAGCTGAGCTAGAGGCCAAAATCTACAGGTAGGCACTTTGCAAAAAACACCTCTGTTTTCTTTCAAAAAATGTGATGTGTCCACGTTACGTTTTGGGGCATTTCCTATCTTGAGTGCTAGGCCTACCCACACAAGTGAGGTATCATTTTTATCGGGAGACTTGGGGGAACGCTGGGTGGAAGGAATTTTGTGGCTCCTCTCTGATTCCAGAACTTTCTGTCACCAAAATGTGAGGAAAATGTGTTTTTTTAGCCAAATTTTGAGGTTTGCAAAGGTTTCTGGGTAACAGAACCTGGTCAGAGCCCCACAAGTCACCCCATCTTGGATTCCCCTCGGTCTCTAGTTTTCAAAAATGCATAGGTTTGGTAGGTTTCCCTAGGTGCCGGGTGAGCGAGAGGCCAAAATCTACAGGTAGG
This sequence comes from Pleurodeles waltl, assembly GCF_031143425.1. Taxonomy (NCBI): domain Eukaryota; kingdom Metazoa; phylum Chordata; class Amphibia; order Caudata; family Salamandridae; genus Pleurodeles; species Pleurodeles waltl. The sequence continues at coordinate 845,587,526 of NC_090444.1, forward strand.
CACTTTGCAAAAAACACCTCTGTTTTCTTTCAAAAAATGTGATGTGTCCACGTTGCGTTTTGGGGCATTTCCTGTCGCGAGTGCTAGGCCTACCCACACAAGTGAGGTATCATTTTTATCGGGAGACCTGGGGGAACGCTGGGTGGAAGGAAATTTGTCGCTTCTCTCTGATTCCAGAACTTTCTGTCACCAAAATGTGAGGAAAAAGTGTTTTTTAGCCAAATTTTGAGGTTTGCAAAGGATTCTGGGTAACAGAACCTGGTCATAGCCCCACAAGTCACCCCATTTTGGATTCCCCTAGGTCTCTAGTTTTCAAAAATGCAAAGGTTTGGTAGGTTTCCCTAGGTGCCGGCTGAGCTAGAGGCCAAAATTTACATGTAGGCACTTTGCAAAAAACACCTCTGTTTTCTTTAAAAAAATGTGATGTGTCCACCTTTCGTTTTGGGGGATTTCCTACTGCGGGCGCTAGGCCTACCCACAGAAGTGAGGTACCATTTGTATCGAGAGACTTAGGGGAACGCTGGGTGGAAGGAAATTTGTGGCTCCTCTCAGATTCCAGAACTTTCTGTCACCGAAATGAGAGGAAAAAGTGTTTTTTTGGCCAAATGTTGACGTTTGCAAAGGATTCTGGGTAACATAACCTAGTCAAAGCCCCGCAAGTCACCCCATCTTGGATTCACCTGGGTTTCTAGTTTTCAAAAATGTACTTGTTTGCTAGGTTTCCCCAGGTGCCGGCTGAGCTACAGGCCAAAATCCACAGGTAGGCACTGTTTTCTATGAAAAAATCTGATGTGTCCACGTTGTGTTTTGGGCCATTTCCTTTCGTGGGCGCTAGTCCTACCCACACAAGTGAGGTATCATTTTTTTCGGGAGACTTGGGGGAACGCTGGGTGGAAGAAAATTTGTGGCTCCTCTCTGATTCCAGAACTTTCTGTCACCAAAATTTGAGGAAAATGTGTTTTTTTAGCCAAATTTTGAGGTTTGCAAAGGATTCTGGGTAACAGAACCTGGTCAGAGCCCCACAAGTCACCCCATCTTGGATTTCTCAAGGTCTCTAGTTTTCAAAAATTCACAGGTTTGGTTGGTTTCCCTAGGTGCCGGCTGAGCTAGAGGCCAAAATCTACAGGTAGGCACTTTGCAAAAAACACCTCTGTTTTCTTTAAAAAAATGTGATGTGTACACTTTGCGTTTTGGGGTATTTCCTGTCGCGGTCGCTAGGCCTACCCACAGAAGTGAGCTACCATTTTTATCGAGAGACTTAGGGGAACGCTGGGTAGAAGGAAATTTGTGGCTCCTGTCAGATTCCAGAACTTTCTGTCACCGAAATGAGAGGAAAAAGTGTTTTTTTGGCCAAATTTTGATGTTTGCAAAGGATTCTGGGTAACATAACCTGGTCAGAGCCCCGCAAGTCACCCCATCTTGGATTCCCTTGGGTTTCTAGTTTTCACAAATGTGCTGGTTTGCTAGGTTTCCCCAGATGCCGGCTGACCTACAGGCCAAAATCCACTGGTAGGCACTGTTTTCTATGAAAAAATGTGATGTGTCCACGTTGCGTTTTGGGGCATTTTCTGTCGCGAGTGCTAGGCCTACCCACACAAGTGAGGTATCATTTTTATCGGCAGACTTGGGGGAACGCTGGGTGGAAGGAAATTTGTGGCTCCTCTCTGATTCCAGGACTTTCTGTCACCAAAATGTGAGGAAAATGTGTTTTTTTAGCCACATTTTGAGGTTTGCAAAGGATTCTGGGTAACATAACCTGGTCAGAGCCCCACAAGTCATCCCATCATGGATTCCCCTAGGTCTCTAGTTTAAAAAAATGCACAGGTTTGGTAGGTTTCCCTAGGTGCCGGCTGAGCTAGAGGCCAAAATCTACAGGTAGACACTTTGCAAAAAACACCTCTGTTTTCTTTAAAAAAATGTGATGTGTCCACGTTGCGTTTTGGGGCATTTCCTGTCGCGAGTGCTAGGCCTACCCACACAAGTGAGGTATCATTTTTATCGGGAGACTTGGGGGAACGCTGGGTGGAAGGAAATTTGTGGCTCCTCTCTGATTCCAGGACTTTCTGTCACCAAAATGTGAGGAAAATGTGTTTTTTTAGCCACATTTTGAGGTTTGCAAAGGATTCTGGGTAACAGAACCTGGTCAGAGCCCCACAAGTCATCCCATCATGGATTCCCCTAGGTCTCTAGTTTTCAATAATGCACAGGTTTGGTAGGTTTCCCTAGGTGCCAGCTGAGCTAGAGGCCAAAATCTACAGGTAGGCACTTTGCAAAAAACACCTCTGTTTTCTTTCAAAAAATGTGATGTGTCCACGTTGCGTTTTGGGGCATTTCCTGTCGTGAGTGCTAGGCCTACCCACACAAGTGAGGTATCATTTTTATCGGGAGACTTGGGGGAACGCTGGGTGGAAGGAATTTTGTGGCTCCTCTCTGATTCCAGAACTTTCTGTCACCAAAATGTGAGGAAAATGTGTTTTTTTAGCCAAATTTTGAGGTTTGCAAAGGGTTCTGGGTAACAGAACCTGGTCAGTGCCCCACAAGTCACCCCATCTTGGATTCCGCTAGGTCTCTAGTTTTCAAAAATGCATAGGTTTGGTAGGTTTCCCTAGGTGCCGACTGAGCTAGAGGCCAAAATCTACAGGTAGGCACTTTGCAAAAAACACCTCTGTTTTCTTTCAAAAAATGTGATGTGTCCACGTTGCGTTTTGGGGCATTTCCTGTCGCGAGTGCTAGGCCTACCCACACAAGTGAGGTATCATTTTTATCGGGAGACCTGGGGGAACGCTGGGTGGAAGGAAATTTGTCGCTCCTCTCTGATTCCAGAACTTTCTGTCACCAAAATGTGAGGAAAAAGTGTTTTTTAGCCAAATTTTGAGGTTTGCAAAGGATTCTGGGTAACAGAACCTGGTCAGAGCCCCACAAGTCACCCCATTTTGGATTCCCCTAGGCCTCTAGTTTTCAAAAATGCTAAGGTTTGGTAGGTTTCCCTAGGTGCCGGCTGAGCTAGAGGCCAAAATTTACAGGTAGGCACTTTGCAAAAAACACCTCTGTTTTCTTTAAAAAAATGTGATGTGTCCACCTTTCGTTTTGGGGGATTTCCTGTTGCGGGCGCTAGGCCTACCCACAGAAGTGAGGTACCATTTGTATCGAGAGACTTAGGGGAACGCTGGGTGGAAGGAAATTTGTGGCTCCTCTCAGATTCCAGAACTTTCTGTCACCGAAATGAGAGGAAAAAGTGTTTTTTTGGCCAAATTTTGATGTTTGCAAAGGATTCTGGGTAACATAACCTAGTCAAAGCTCCGCAAGTCACCCGATCTTGGATTCACCTGGGCTTCTAGTTTTCAAAAATGTACTTGTTTGCTAGGTTTCCCCAGGTGCCGGCTGAGCTACAGGCCCAAATCCACAGGTTGGCACTGTTTTCTATGAAAAAATCTGATGTGTCCACCTTGTGTTTTGGGCCATTTCCTTTCGTGGGCGCTAGTCCTACCCACACAAGTGAGGTATCATTTTTTTCGGGAGACTTGGGGGAACGCTGGGTGGAAGAAAATTTGTGGCTCCTCTCTGATTCCAGAACTTTCTGTCACCAAAATTTGAGGAAAATGTGGTTTTTTAGCCAAATTTTGAGGTTTGCAAAGGATTCTGGGTAACAGAACCTGGTCAGAGCCCCACAAGTCACCCCATCTTGGATTTCTCAAGGTCTCTAGTTTTCAAAAATGCAAAGGTTTGGTAGGTTTCCCTAGGTGCCGGCTGAGCTAGAGGCCAAAATCTACAGGTAGGCACTTTGCAAAAAACACCTCTGTTTTCTTTAAAAAAATGTGATGTGTCCACTTTGCGTTTTGGGGTATTTCCTGTCGCGGTCGCTAGGCCTACCCACAGAAGTGAGCTACCATTTTTATCGAGAGAGTTAGGGGAACGCTGGGTAGAAGGAAATTTGTGGCTCCTGTCAGATTCCAGAACTTTCTGTCACCGAAATGAGAGGAAAAAGTGTTTTTTTGGCCAAATTTTGATGTTTGCAAAGGATTCTGGGTAACATAACCTGGTCAGAGCCCCGCAAGTCACCCCATCTTGGATTCCCTTGGGTTTCTAGTTTTCACAAATGTGCTGGTTTGCTAGGTTCACCCAGATGCCGGCTGACCTACAGGCCAAAATCCACTGGTAGGCACTGTTTTCTATGAAAAAATTTGATGTGTCCACGTTGTGTTTTGGGCCATTTCCTTTCGTGGGCACTAGTCCTACCCACAAAAGTGAGGTATCATTTTTATCGGGAGACTTGGGGGAACGCTGGGTGGAAGGAAATTTGTGGCTCCTCTCTGATTCCAGAACTTTCTGTCACCAAAATGTGAGGAAAATGTGTTTTTTTAGCCAAATTGTGAGGTTTACAAAGTATTCTGGGTAACAAAACCTGGTCAGAGCCCCACAAGTCACCCCATCTTGGATTCCCCTAGGTCTCTAGTTTTCAAAAATGCATAGGTTTGGTAGGTTTCCCTAGGTGCCGGCTGAGCTAGAGGCCAAAATATATAGGTAGACATTTTGCAAAAAACACCTCTGTGTTCTTTAAAAAAATGTGATGTGTCCACGTTGCGTTTTGGGGCATTTTCTGTCGCGAGTGCTAGGCCTACCCACACAAGTGAGGTATCATTTTTATCGGGAGACTTGGTGGAACGCTGGGTGGAAGGAAATTTGTTGCTCCTCTCTGATTCCAGGACTTTCTGTCACCAAAATGTGAGGAAAATGTGTTTTTTTAGGCACATTTTGAGGTTTGCAAAGGATTCTGGGTAACATAAACTGGTCAGAGCCCCACAAGTCATCCCATCATGGATTCCCCTAGGTCTCTAGTTTTAAAAAATGCACAGGTTTGGTAAGTTTCCCTAGGTGCCGGCTGAGCTAGAGGCCAAAATCTACAGGTAGACACTTTGCAAAAAACACCTCTGTTTTCTTTAAAAAAATGTGATGTGTCCACGTTGCGTTTTGGGGCATTTCCTGTCGCGAGTGCTAGGCCTACCGACACAAGTGAGGTATCATTTTTATCGGGAGACTTGGGGGAATGCTGGATGGAAGGAAATTTGTGGCTCCTCTCTGATTCCAGGACTTTCTGTCACCAAAATGTAAGGAAAATGTGTTTTTTTAGCCACATTTTGAGGTTTGCAAAGGATTCTGGGTAACAGAACCTGGTCAGAGCCCCACAAGTCATCCCATCATGGATTCCCCTAGGTCTCTAGTTTTAAAGAATGCACAGGTTTGGTAGGTTTCCCTAGGTGCCGGCTGAGCTAGAGGCCAAAATCTACAGGTAGACACTTTGCAAAAAACACCTCTGTTTTCTTTCAAAAAATGTGATGTGTCCACGTTGCGTTTTGGGGCATTTCCTGTCGCAAGTGCTAGGCCTACCCACACAAGTGAGGTATCATTTTTATCGGGAGACAGGGGCGAACGCTGGGTGGAAGGAAATTTGTGGCTCCTCTCTGATTCCAGAACTTTCTGTCACCAAAATGTGAGGAAAATATGTTTTTTAGCCAAATTTTGAGGTTTGCAAAGGATTCTGGGTAACAGAACCTGGTCAGAGCCCCACAAGTCACCCCATCATGGATTCCCCTAGGTCTCTAGTTTAAAAAAATGCACAGGTTTGGTAGGTTTCCCTAGGTGCTGGCTGAGCTAGAGGCCAAAATCTACAGGTAGGCACTTTGCAAAATACACCTCTGTTTTCTTTAAAAAAATGTGATGTGTCCACGTTGCGTTTTGGGGCATTTCCTGTCGCGAGTGCTAGGCCTACCCACACAAGTGAGGTATAATTTTTATCGGGAGACTTGGGGGAACGCTGGGTGGAAGGAATTGTGTGGCTCCTCTCTGATTCCAGGACTTTCTGTCACCAAAATGTGAGGAAAATGTGTTTTTTTAGCCAAATGTTGAGGTTTGCAAAGGATTCTGGGTACCTGAACCTGGTCAGAGCCCCACAAGTCACCCCATCTTGGATTCCCCTAGGTCTCTAGTTTTCAAAAATGCACAGGTTTGGTAGGTTTCCCTAGGTGCCGGCTGAGCTAGAGGCCAAAATTTACAGGTAGGCACTTTGCAAAAAACACCTCTGTTTTCTTTATAAAAGTGTGATGTGTCCACCTTGCGTTTTGGGGCATTTCCTTTCGCGGGCGCTAGGCCTACCCACAGAAGTGAGGTACCATTTGTATCGAGAGACTTAGGGGAACGCTGGGTGGAAGGAAATTTGTGGCTCCTCTCAGATTCCAGAACTTTCTGTCACCGAAATGAGAGGAAAAAGTGTTTTTTTGGCCAAATTTTGATGTTTGGAAAGGATTCTGGGTAACATAACCTGGTCAGAGCCCCGCAAGTCACCCCATCTTGGATTCCCCTGGGTTTCTAGTTTTAAAAAATGCACAGGTTTGGTAGGTTTCCCTAGGGGCTGGCTGAGCTAGAGGCCAAAATCTACAGGTAGGCACTTTGCAAAAAACACCTCTGTTTTCTTTCAAAAAATGTGATGTGTCCACGTTGCGTTTTGGGGCATTTACTGTCGCGAGTGCTAGGCCTACCCACACAAGTGAGGTATAATTTTTATCGGGAGACTTGGGGGAACGCTGGGTGGAAGGAATTGTGTGGCTCCTCTCTGATTCCAGGACTTTCTGTCACCAAAATGTGAGGAAAATGTGTTTTTTTAGCCAAATTTTGAGGTTTGCAAAGGATTCTGGGTACCTGAACCTGGTCAGAGCCCCACAAGTCACCCCATCTTGGATACCCCGAGGTCTCTAGTTTTCAAAAATGCACAGGTTTGGTAGGTTTCCCTAGGTGCCGGCTGAGCTAGAGGCCAAAATTTACAGGTAGGCACTTTGCAAAAAACACCTCTGTTTTCTTTAAAAAAGTGTGATGTGTCCACCTTGCGTTTTGGGGCATCTCCTTTCGCGGGCGCTAGGCCTACCCACAGAAGTGAGGTACCATTTGTATCGAGAGACTTAGGGGAACGCTGGGTGGAAGGAAATTTGTGGCTCCTCTCAGATTGCAGAACTTTCTGTCACCGAAATGAGAGGAAAATGTGTTTTTTAGCCAAATTTTGAGGTTTGCAAAGGATTCTGGGTAACAGAACCTGGTCAGAGCCCCACAAGTCACTCCATCATGGATTCCCCTAGGTCTCTAGTTTTCAAAAATGCACAGGTTTGGTAGGTTTCCCTAGGTGCCGGCTGAGATAGAGGCCAAAATCTACAGGTAGGCACTTTGCAAAAAACACCTCTGTTTTCTTTAAAAAAATGTGATGTGTCCACGTTGCGTTTTGGGGCATTTCCTGTCGCGAGTGCTAGGCCTACCCACACAAGTGAGGTATCATTTTTATCGGGAGCCTTGGGGGAACGCTGGGTGGAAGGAAATTTGTGGCTCCTCTCTGATTCCAGAACTTTCTGTCACCAAAATATGAGTAAAATGTGTTTTTTAAGCCAAATTTTGAGGTTTGCAAAGGGTTCTGGGTAACAGAACCTGGTCAGAGCGCCACAAGTCACCCCATCTTGGATTCCCCTAGGTCTCTAGTTTTCAAAAATGCACAGGTTTGGTAGGTTTCCCTAGGTGCCGGCTGAGCTAGAGGCCAAAATCTACAGGTAGGCACTTTGCAAAAAACACCTCTGTTTTCTTTCAAAAAATGTGATGTGTCCATGTTGCGTTTTGGGGCATTTCCTGTCGTGAGTGCTAGGCCTACCCACACAAGTGAGGTATCATTTTTATCGGGAGACTTGGGGGAACGCTGGGTGGAAGGAATTTTGTGGCTCCTCTCTGATTCCAGAACTTTCTGTCACCAAAATGTGAGGAAAATGTGTTTTTTTAGCCAAATTTTGAGGTTTGCAAAGGTTTCTGGGTAACAGAACCTGGTCAGAGCCCCACAAGTCACCCCATCTTGGATTCCCCTCGGTCTCTAGTTTTCAAAAATGCATAGGTTTGGTAGGTTTCCCTAGGTGCCGGGTGAGCGAGAGGCCAAAATCTACAGGTAGGCACTTTGCAAAAAACACCTCTGTTTTCTTTCAAAAAATGTGATGTGTCCACGTTGCGTTTTGGGGCATTTCCTGTCGCGAGTGCTAGGCCTACCCACACAAGTGAGGTATCATTTTTATCGGGAGACCTGGGGGAACGCTGGGTGGAAGGAAATTTGTCGCTTCTCTCTGATTCCAGAACTTTCTGTCACCAAAATGTGAGGAAAAAGTGTTTTTTAGCCAAATTTTGAGGTTTGCAAAGGATTCTGGGTAACAGAACCTGGTCATAGCCCCACAAGTCACCCCATTTTGGATTCCCCTAGGTCTCTAGTTTTCAAAAATGCAAAGGTTTGGTAGGTTTCCCTAGGTGCCGGCTGAGCTAGAGGCCAAAATTTACATGTAGGCACTTTGCAAAAAACACCTCTGTTTTCTTTAAAAAAATGTGATGTGTCCACCTTTCGTTTTGGGGGATTTCCTACTGCGGGCGCTAGGCCTACCCACAGAAGTGAGGTACCATTTGTATCGAGAGACTTAGGGGAACGCTGGGTGGAAGGAAATTTGTGGCTCCTCTCAGATTCCAGAACTTTCTGTCACCGAAATGAGAGGAAAAAGTGTTTTTTTGGCCAAATTTTGATGTTTGCAAAGGATTCTGGGTAACATAACCTGGTCAGAGCCCCGCAAGTCACCCCATCTTGGATTCCCTTGGGTTTCTAGTTTTCACAAATGTGCTGGTTTGCTAGGTTCACCCAGATGCCGGCTGACCTACAGGCCAAAATCCACTGGTAGGCACTGTTTTCTATGAAAAAATTTGATGTGTCCACGTTGTGTTTTGGGCCATTTCCTTTCGTGGGCACTAGTCCTACCCACAAAAGTGAGGTATCATTTTTATCGGGAGACTTGGGGGAACGCTGGGTGGAAGGAAATTTGTGGCTCCTCTCTGATTCCAGAACTTTCTGTCACCAAAATGTGAGGAAAATGTGTTTTTTTAGCCAAATTGTGAGGTTTACAAAGTATTCTGGGTAACAAAACCTGGTCAGAGCCCCACAAGTCACCCCATCTTGGATTCCCCTAGGTCTCTAGTTTTCAAAAATGCATAGGTTTGGTAGGTTTCCCTAGGTGCCGGCTGAGCTAGAGGCCAAAATATATAGGTAGACATTTTGCAAAAAACACCTCTGTGTTCTTTAAAAAAATGTGATGTGTCCACGTTGCGTTTTGGGGCATTTTCTGTCGCGAGTGCTAGGCCTACCCACACAAGTGAGGTATCATTTTTATCGGGAGACTTGGTGGAACGCTGGGTGGAAGGAAATTTGTTGCTCCTCTCTGATTCCAGGACTTTCTGTCACCAAAATGTGAGGAAAATGTGTTTTTTTAGGCACATTTTGAGGTTTGCAAAGGATTCTGGGTAACATAAACTGGTCAGAGCCCCACAAGTCATCCCATCATGGATTCCCCTAGGTCTCTAGTTTTAAAAAATGCACAGGTTTGGTAAGTTTCCCTAGGTGCCGGCTGAGCTAGAGGCCAAAATCTACAGGTAGACACTTTGCAAAAAACACCTCTGTTTTCTTTAAAAAAATGTGATGTGTCCACGTTGCGTTTTGGGGCATTTCCTGTCGCGAGTGCTAGGCCTACCGACACAAGTGAGGTATCATTTTTATCGGGAGACTTGGGGGAATGCTGGATGGAAGGAAATTTGTGGCTCCTCTCTGATTCCAGGACTTTCTGTCACCAAAATGTAAGGAAAATGTGTTTTTTTAGCCACATTTTGAGGTTTGCAAAGGATTCTGGGTAACAGAACCTGGTCAGAGCCCCACAAGTCATCCCATCATGGATTCCCCTAGGTCTCTAGTTTTAAAGAATGCACAGGTTTGGTAGGTTTCCCTAGGTGCCGGCTGAGCTAGAGGCCAAAATCTACAGGTAGACACTTTGCAAAAAACACCTCTGTTTTCTTTCAAAAAATGTGATGTGTCCACGTTGCGTTTTGGGGCATTTCCTGTCGCAAGTGCTAGGCCTACCCACACAAGTGAGGTATCATTTTTATCGGGAGACAGGGGCGAACGCTGGGTGGAAGGAAATTTGTGGCTCCTCTCTGATTCCAGAACTTTCTGTCACCAAAATGTGAGGAAAATATGTTTTTTAGCCAAATTTTGAGGTTTGCAAAGGATTCTGGGTAACAGAACCTGGTCAGAGCCCCACAAGTCACCCCATCATGGATTCCCCTAGGTCTCTAGTTTAAAAAAATGCACAGGTTTGGTAGGTTTCCCTAGGTGCTGGCTGAGCTAGAGGCCAAAATCTACAGGTAGGCACTTTGCAAAATACACCTCTGTTTTCTTTAAAAAAATGTGATGTGTCCACGTTGCGTTTTGGGGCATTTCCTGTCGCGAGTGCTAGGCCTACCCACACAAGTGAGGTATAATTTTTATCGGGAGACTTGGGGGAACGCTGGGTGGAAGGAATTGTGTGGCTCCTCTCTGATTCCAGGACTTTCTGTCACCAAAATGTGAGGAAAATGTGTTTTTTTAGCCAAATGTTGAGGTTTGCAAAGGATTCTGGGTACCTGAACCTGGTCAGAGCCCCACAAGTCACCCCATCTTGGATTCCCCTAGGTCTCTAGTTTTCAAAAATGCACAGGTTTGGTAGGTTTCCCTAGGTGCCGGCTGAGCTAGAGGCCAAAATTTACAGGTAGGCACTTTGCAAAAAACACCTCTGTTTTCTTTATAAAAGTGTGATGTGTCCACCTTGCGTTTTGGGGCATTTCCTTTCGCGGGCGCTAGGCCTACCCACAGAAGTGAGGTACCATTTGTATCGAGAGACTTAGGGGAACGCTGGGTGGAAGGAAATTTGTGGCTCCTCTCAGATTCCAGAACTTTCTGTCACCGAAATGAGAGGAAAAAGTGTTTTTTTGGCCAAATTTTGATGTTTGGAAAGGATTCTGGGTAACATAACCTGGTCAGAGCCCCGCAAGTCACCCCATCTTGGATTCCCCTGGGTTTCTAGTTTTAAAAAATGCACAGGTTTGGTAGGTTTCCCTAGGGGCTGGCTGAGCTAGAGGCCAAAATCTACAGGTAGGCACTTTGCAAAAAACACCTCTGTTTTCTTTCAAAAAATGTGATGTGTCCACGTTGCGTTTTGGGGCATTTACTGTCGCGAGTGCTAGGCCTACCCACACAAGTGAGGTATAATTTTTATCGGGAGACTTGGGGGAACGCTGGGTGGAAGGAATTGTGTGGCTCCTCTCTGATTCCAGGACTTTCTGTCACCAAAATGTGAGGAAAATGTGTTTTTTTAGCCAAATTTTGAGGTTTGCAAAGGATTCTGGGTACCTGAACCTGGTCAGAGCCCCACAAGTCACCCCATCTTGGATACCCCGAGGTCTCTAGTTTTAAAAAATGCACAGGTTTGGTAGGTTTCCCTAGGTGCCGGCTGAGCTAGAGGCCAAAATTTACAGGTAGGCACTTTGCAAAAAACACCTCTGTTTTCTTTAAAAAAGTGTGATGTGTCCACCTTGCGTTTTGGGGCATCTCCTTTCGCGGGCGCTAGGCCTACCCACAGAAGTGAGGTACCATTTGTATCGAGAGACTTAGGGGAACGCTGGGTGGAAGGAAATTTGTGGCTCCTCTCAGATTGCAGAACTTTCTGTCACCGAAATGAGAGGAAAATGTGTTTTTTAGCCAAATTTTGAGGTTTGCAAAGGATTCTGGGTAACAGAACCTGGTCAGAGCCCCACAAGTCACTCCATCATGGATTCCCCTAGGTCTCTAGTTTTCAAAAATGCACAGGTTTGGTAGGTTTCCCTAGGTGCCGGCTGAGATAGAGGCCAAAATCTACAGGTAGGCACTTTGCAAAAAACACCTCTGTTTTCTTTAAAAAAATGTGATGTGTCCACATTGCGTTTTGGGGCATTTCCTGTTGCGAGTGCTAGGCCTACCCACACAAGTGAGGTATCATTTTTATCGGGAGACTTGGGGGAACGCTGGGTGGAAGGAAATTTGTGGCTCCTCTCTGATTCCAGAACTTTCTGTCACCAAAATTTGAGGAAAATGTGTTTTTTTAGCCACATTTTGAGGTTTGCAAAGGTTTCTGGGTAACAGAACCTGGTCAGAGTCCCACAAGTCACCCCATCTTGGATTCCCCTAGGTCTCTAGTTTTCAAAAATGCACAGGTTTGGTAGGTTTCCCTAGGTGCCGGCTGAGCTAGAGGCCAAAATCTACAGGTAGGCACTTTGCAAAAAACACCTCTGTTTTCTTTCAAAAAATGTGATGTGTCCACGTTGCGTTTTGGGGCATTTCCTGTCGCGAGTGCTAGGCCTACCCACACAAGTGAGGTATCATTTTTATCGGGAGCCTTGGGGGAACGCTGGGTGGAAGGAAATTTGTGGCTCCTCTCTGATTCCAGAACTTTCTGTCACCAAAATGTGAGGAAAATGTGTTTTTTTAGCCAAATTTTGAGGTTTGCAAAGGGTTCTGGGTAACAGAACCTGGTCAGAGCCCCACAAGTCACCCCATCTTGGATTCCCCTAGGTCTCTAGTTTTAAAAAATGCACAGGTTTGGTAGGTTTCCCTAGGTGCCGGCTGAGCTAGAGGCCAAAATCTACAGGTAGGCACTTTGCAAAAAACACCTCTGTTTTCTTTCAAAAAATGTGATGTGTCCACCTTGCGTTTTGGGGCATTTCTTGTTGCGGGCGCTAGGCCTACCCACAGAAGTGAGGTACCATTTGTATCAAGAGACTTAGGGGAACGCTGGGTGGAAGGAAATTTGTGGCTCCTCTCAGATTCCAGAACTTTCTGTCACCTAAATGAGAGGAAAAAGTGTTTTTTCGGCCAAATTTTGATGTTTGCAAAGGATTCTGGGTAACATAACCTAGTCAGAGCCCCACAAGTCACCCCATCTTGGATTCCCCTGGGTTTCTAGTTTTCAAAAATGTACTGGTTTGCTAGGTTTCCCCAGGTGCCGGCTGAGCTACAGGCCAAAATCCACAGGTAGGCACTGTTTTCTATGAAAAAATCTGATGTGTCCACGTTGTGTTTTGGGCCATTTCCTTTCGTGGGCGGTAGGCCTACCCACACAAGTGAGGTATCATTTTTTTTGTGAGACTTGGGGGAACGCTGGGTGGAACAAAATGTGTGGCTCCTCTCTGATTCCAGAACTTTCTGTCACCAAAATGTGAGGAAAATATGTTTTTTTAGCCAAATTGCGAGGTTTACAAAGGATTCTGGGTAACAAAACCTGGTCAGAGCCCCACAACTCACCCCATCTTGGATTCCCCTAGGTCTCTAGTTTTAAAATATGCATAGGTTTGGTAGGTTTCCCTAGGTGACGGCTGAGCTAGAGGCCAAAATCTATAGGTAGACATTTTGCAAAAAACACCTCTGTGTTCTTTAAAAAAATGTGATGTGTCCACGTTGCGTTTTGGGGCATTTTCTGTCGCGAGTGCTAGGCCTACCCACACAAGTGAGGTATCATTTTTATCGGGAGACTTGGTGGAACGCTGGGTGGAAGGAAATTTGTGGCTCCTCTCTGATTCCAGGACTTTCTGTCACCAAAATGTGAGGAAAATTTGTTTTTTTAGCCACATTTTGAGGTTTGCAAAGGATTCTGGGTAACAGAACCTGGTCAGAGCCCCACAAGTCACCCCATCATGGATTCCCCTAGGTCTCTAGTTTAAAAAAATGCACAGGTTTGGTAGGTTTCCCTAGGTGCTGGCTGAGCTAGAGGCCAAAATCTACAGGTAGGCACTTTGCAAAATATACCTCTGTTTTCTTTAAAAAAATGTGATGTGTCCACGTTGCGTTTTGGGGCATTTCCTGTCGCGAGTGCTAGGCCTACCCACACAAGTGAGGTATCATTTTTATCGGGAGACTTGGGGGAACGCTGGGTGGAAGGAATTGTGTGGCTCCTCTCTGATTCCAGGACTTTCTGTCACCAAAATGTGAGGAAAATGTGTTTTTGTAGCCAAATGTTGAGGTTTGCAAAGGATTCTGGGTACCTGAACCTGGTCAGAGCCCCACAAGTCACCCCATCTTGGATTCCCCTAGGTCTCTAGTTTTCAAAAATGCACAGGTTTGGTAGGTTTCCCTAGGTGCCGGCTGAGCTAGAGGCCAAAATTTACAGGTAGGCACTTTGCAAAAAACACCTCTGTTTTCTTTATAAAAGTGTGATGTGTCCACCTTGCGTTTTGGGGCATTTCCTTTCGCGGGCGCTAGGCCTACCCACAGAAGTGAGGTACCATTTGTATCGAGAGACTTAGGGGAACGCTGGGTGGAAGGAAATTTGTGGCTCCTCTCAGATTCCAGAACTTTCTGTCACCGAAATGAGAGGAAAAAGTGTTTTTTTGGCCAAATTTTGATGTTTGGAAAGGATTCTGGGTAACATAACCTGGTCAGAGCCCCGCAAGTCACCCCATCTTGGATTCCCCTGGGTTTCTAGTTTTAAAAAATGCACAGGTTTGGTAGGTTTCCCTAGGGGCTGGCTGAGCTAGAGGCCAAAATCTACAGGTAGGCACTTTGCAAAAAACACCTCTGTTTTCTTTCAAAAAATGTGATGTGTCCACGTTGCGTTTTGGGGCATTTCCTGTCGCGAGTGCTAGGCCTACCCACACAAGTGAGGTATAATTTTTATCGGGAGACTTGGGGGAACGCTGGGTGGAAGGAATTGTGTGGCTCCTCTCTGATTCCAGGACTTTCTGTCACCAAAATGTGAGGAAAATGTGTTTTTTTAGCCAAATTTTGAGGTTTGCAAAGGATTCTGGGTACCTGAACCTGGTCAGAGCCCCACAAGTCACCCCATCTTGGATACCCCGAGGTCTCTAGTTTTCAAAAATGCACAGGTTTGGTAGGTTTCCCTAGGTGCCGGCTGAGCTAGAGGCCAAAATTTACAGGTAGGCACTTTGCAAAAAACACCTCTGTTTTCTTTAAAAAAGTGTGATGTGTCCACCTTGCGTTTTGGGGCATCTCCTTTCGCGGGCGCTAGGCCTACCCACAGAAGTGAGGTACCATTTGTATCGAGAGACTTAGGGGAACGCTGGGTGGAAGGAAATTTGTGGCTCCTCTCAGATTCCAGAACTTTCTGTCACCGAAATGAGAGGAAAATGTGTTTTTTAGCCAAATTTTGAGGTTTGCAAAGGATTCTGGGTAACAGAACCTGGTCAGAGCCCCACAAGTCACTCCATCATGGATTCCCCTAGGTCTCTAGTTTTCAAAAATGCACAGGTTTGGTAGGTTTCCCTAGGTGCCGGCAGAGCTAGAGGCCAAAATCTACAGGTAGGCACTTTGCAAAAAACACCTCTGTTTTCTTTAAAAAAATGTGATGTGTCCACATTGCGTTTTGGGGCATTTCCTGTTGCGAGTGCTAGGCCTACCCACACAAGTGAGGTATCATTTTTATCGGGAGACTTGGGGGAACGCTGGGTGGAAGGAAATTTGTGGCTCCTCTCTGATTCCAGAACTTTCTGTCACCAAAATTTGAGGAAAATGTGTTTTTTTAGCCACATTTTGAGGTTTGCAAAGGTTTCTGGGTAACAGAACCTGGTCAGAGTCCCACAAGTCACCCCATCTTGGATTCCCCTAGGTCTCTAGTTTTCAAAAATGCACAGGTTTGGTAGGTTTCCCTAGGTGCCGGCTGAGCTAGAGGCCAAAATCTACAGGTAGGCACTTTGCAAAAAACACCTCTGTTTTCTTTCAAAAAATGTGATGTGTCCACGTTGCGTTTTGGGGCATTTCCTGTCGCGAGTGCTAGGCCTACCCACACAAGTGAGGTATCATTTTTATCGGGAGCCTTGGGGGAACGCTGGGTGGAAGGAAATTTGTGGCTCCTCTCTGATTCCAGAACTTTCTGTCACCAAAATGTGAGGAAAATGTGTTTTTTTAGCCAAATTTTGAGGTTTGCAAAGGGTTCTGGGTAACAGAACCTGGTCAGAGCCCCACAAGTCACCCCATCTTGGATTCCCCTAGGTCTCTAGTTTTAAAAAATGCACAGGTTTGGTAGGTTTCCCTAGGTGCCGGCTGAGCTAGAGGCCAAAATCTACAGGTAGGCACTTTGCAAAAAACACCTCTGTTTTCTTTCAAAAAATGTGATGTGTCCACCTTGCGTTTTGGGGCATTTCTTGTCGCGGGCGCTAGGCCTACCCACAGAAGTGAGGTACCATTTGTATCAAGAGACTTAGGGGAACGCTGGGTGGAAGGAAATTTGTGGCTCCTCTCAGATTCCAGAACTTTCTGTCACCTAAATGAGAGGAAAAAGTGTTTTTTCGGCCAAATTTTGATGTTTGCAAAGGATTCTGGGTAACATAACCTAGTCAGAGCCCCACAAGTCACCCCATCTTGGATTCCCCTGGGTTTCTAGTTTTCAAAAATGTACTGGTTTGCTAGGTTTCCCCAGGTGCCGGCTGAGCTACAGGCCAAAATCCACAGGTAGGCACTGTTTTCTATGAAAAAATCTGATGTGTCCACGTTGTGTTTTGGGCCATTTCCTTTCGTGGGCGGTAGGCCTACCCACACAAGTGAGGTATCATTTTTTTTGTGAGACTTGGGGGAACGCTGGGTGGAAGAAAATGTGTGGCTCCTCTCTGATTCCAGAACTTTCTGTCACCAAAATGTGAGGAAAATGTGTTTTTTTAGCCAAATTGCGAGGTTTACAAAGGATTCTGGGTAACAAAACCTGGTCAGAGCCCCACAACTCACCCCATCTTGGATTCCCCTAGGTCTCTAGTTTTAAAATATGCATAGGTTTGGTAGGTTTCCCTAGGTGCCGGCTGAGCTAGAGGCCAAAATCTATAGGTAGACATTTTGCAAAAAACACCTCTGTGTTCTTTAAAAAAATGTGATGTGTCCACGTTGCGTTTTGGGGCATTTTCTGTCGCGAGTGCTAGGCCTACCCACACAAGTGAGGTATCATTTTTATCGGGAGACTTGGGGGAACGCTGGGTGGAAGGAAATTTGTGGCTCCTCTCTGATTCCAGGACTTTCTGTCACCAAAATGTGAGGAAAATTTGTTTTTTTAGCCACATTTTGAGGTTTGCAAAGGATTCTGGGTAACAGAACCTGGTCAGAGCCCCACAAGTCACCCCATCATGGATTCCCCTAGGTCTCTAGTTTAAAAAAATGCACAGGTTTGGTAGGTTTCCCTAGGTGCTGGCTGAGCTAGAGGCCAAAATCTACAGGTAGGCACTTTGCAAAATACACCTCTGTTTTCTTTAAAAAAATGTGATGTGTCCACGTTGCGTTTTGGGGCATTTCCTGTCGCGAGTGCTAGGCCTACCCACACAAGTGAGGTATCATTTTTATCGGGAGACTTGGGGGAACGCTGGGTGGAAGGAAATTTGTGGCTCCTCTCTGATTCCAGAACTTTCTGTCACCAAAATGTGAGGAAAATGTGTTTTTTTAGCCAAATTTTGAGGTTTGCAAAGGTTTCTGGGTAACAGAACCTGGTCAGAGCCCCACAGGTCACTCCATCTTGGATTCCCCTAGGTCTCTAGTTTTCAAAAATGCACAGGTTTGGTAGGTTTCCCTAGGTGCCGGCTGAGCTAGAGGCCAAAATCTATAGGTAGACATTTTGCAAAAAACACCTCTGTTTTCTTTAAAAAAATGTGATGTGTCCACGTTGCGTTTTGGGGCATTTCCTGTCGCGAGTGGTAGGCCTACCCACACAAGTGAGGTATCATTTTTATCGGGAGACTTGGGGGAACGCTGGGTGGAAGGAAATTTGTGGCTCCTCTCTGATTCCAGGACTTTCTGTCACCAAAATGTGAGGAAAATTTGTTTTTTTAGCCACATTTTGAGGTTTGCAAAGGATTCTGGGTAACATAACCTGGTCAGAGCCCCACAAGTCATCCCATCATGGATTCCCCTAGGTCTCTAGTTTCAAAAAATGCACAGGTTTGGTAGGTTTCCCTAGGTGCCGGCTGAGCTAGAGGCCAAAATCTACAGGTAGACACTTTGCAAAAAACACCTCTGTTTTCTTTAAAAAAATGTGATGTGTCCACGTTGCGTTTTGGGGCATTTCCTGTCGCGAGTGGTAGGCCTACCCACACAAGTGAGGTATCATTTTTATCGGGAGACTTGGGGGAACGCTGGATGGAAGGTAATTTGTGGCTCCTCTCTGATTCCAGGACTTTCTGTCACCAAAATGTGAGGAAAATGTGTTTTTTTAGCCACATTTTGAGGTTTGCAAAGGATTCTGGGTAACAGAACCTGGTCAGAGCCCCACAAGTCATCCCATCATGGATTCCCCTAGGTCTCTAGTTTTCAAAAATGCACAGGTTCGGTAGGTTTCCCTAGGTGCCGGCTGAGCTAGAGGCCAAAATCTACAGGTAGGCACTTTGCAAAAAACACCTCTGTTTTCTTTAAAAAAATGTGATGTGTCCACATTGCGTTTTGGGGCATTTCCTGTTGCGAGTGCTAGGCCTACCCACACAAGTGAGGTATCATTTTTATCGGGAGACTTGGGGGAACGCTGGGTGGAAGGAAATTTGTGGCTCCTCTCTGATTCCAGAACTTTCTGTCACCAAAATGTGAGGAAAATGTATTTTTTTAGCCAAATTTTGAGGTTTGCAAAGGTTTCTGGGTAACAGAACCTGGTCAGAGTCCCACAAGTCACCCCATCTTGGATTCCCCTAGGTCTCTAGTTTTCAAAAATGCACAGGGTTGGTAGGTTTCCCTAGGTGCCGGCTGAGCTAGAGGCCAAAATCTACAGGTAGGCACTTTGAAAAAAACACCTCTGTTTTCTTTAAAAAAATGTGATGTGTCCACGTTGCGTTTTGGGGCATTTCCTGTCGCCAGTGCTAGGCCTACCCACACAAGTGAGGTATCATTTTTATCGGGTGCCTTGGGGGAACGCTGGGTGGAAGGAAATTTGTGGCTCCTCTCTTATTCCAGAACTTTCTGTCACCAAAATGTGAGGAAAATGTGTTTTTTTAGCCAAATTTTGAGGTATGCAAAGGGTTCTGGGTAACAGAACCTGGTCACAGCCCCAATAGTCACCCCATCTTGGATTCCCCTAGGTCTCTAGTTTCCAAAAATGCACAGGTTTGGTAGGTTTCCCTAGGTGCCGGCTGAGCTAGAGGCCAAAATCTACAGGTAGGCACTTTGCAAAAAACACCTTTGTTTTCTTTCAAAAAATGTGATGTGTCCACGTTGCGTTTTGGGGCATTTCCTGTCGTGAGTGCTAGGCCTACCCACACAAGTGAGGTATCATTTTTATCGGGAGACTTGGGGGAACGCTGGGTGGAAGGAATTTTGTGGCTCCTCTCTGATTCCAGAACTTTCTGTCACCAAAATGTGAGGAAAATGTGTTTTTTTAGCCAAATTTTGAGGTTTGCAAAGGGTTCTGGGTAACAGAACCTGGTCAGAGCCCCACAAGTCACCCCATCTTGGATTCCCCTAGGTCTCTAGTTTTCAAAAATGCACAGGTTTGCTAGGTTTCCCTAGGTGCCGGCTGAGCTAGAGGCCAAAATCTACAGGTAGGCACTTTGCAAAAAACACCTCTGTTTTCTTTAAAAAAATGTGATGTGTCCACGTTGCGTTTTGGGGCATTTCCTGTCGTGAGTGCTAGGCCTACCCACACAAGTGAGGTATCATTTTTATCGGGAGACCTGAGGGAACGCTGGGTGGAAGGAAATTTGTGGCTCCTCTCTGATTCCAGAACTTTCTGTCACCAAAATGTGAGGAAAAAGTGTTTTTTTAGCCACATTTTGAGGTTTGCAAAGGATTCTGGGCAACAGAACCTGGTCAGAGCCCCACAAGTCACCCCATCTTGGATTCCTCTACGTCTCTAGTTTTCAAAAATGCAAAGGTTTGGTAGGTTTCCCTAGGTGCCGGCTGAGCTAGAGGCCAAAATCTACAGGTAGGCACTTTGCAAAAAACACCTCTGTTTTCTTTAAAAAAATGTGATGTGTCCACCTTGCGTTTTGGGGCATTTCTTGTCGCGGGCGCTAGGCCTACCCACAGAAGTGAGGTACCATTTGTATCGAGAGACTTAGGGGAACGCTGGGTGGAACGAAATTTGTGGCTCCTCTCAGATTCCAGAACTTTCTGTCACCGAAATGAGAGGGAAAAGTGTTTTTTTGGCCACATTTTGATGTTTGCAAAGGATTCTGGGTAACATAACCTAGTCAGAGCCCCACAAGTCACCCCATCTTGGATTCCCCTGGGTTTCTAGTTTTCAAAAATGTACTGTTTTGCTAGGTTTCCCCAGGTGCCGGCTGAGCTACAGGCCAAAATCCACAAGTAGGCACTGTTTTCTATGAAAAAATCTGATGTGTCCACGTTGTGTTTTGGGCCATTTCCTTTCGTGGGCGGTAGGCCTACCCACACAAGTGAGGTATCATTTTTTTCGTGAGACTTGGGGGAACGCTGGGTGGAAGAAAATGTGTGGCTCTTCTCTGATTCCAGAACTTTCTGTCACCAAAATGTGAGGAAAATGTGTTTTTTAAGCCAAATTGTGAGGTTTACAAAGGATTCTGGGTAACAAAACCTGGTCAGAGCCCCACAAGTCACCCCATCTTGGATTCCCCTAGGTCTCTAGTTTTAAAAAATGCATAGGTTTGGTAGGTTTCCCTAGGTGCCGGCTGAGCTAGAGGCCAAAATCTATAGGTAGACATTTTGCAAAAAACACCTCTGTGTTCTTTAAAAAAATGTGATGTGTCCACGTAGCGTTTTGGGGCATTTTCTGTCGCGAGTGCTAGGCCTACCCACACAAGTGAGGTATCATTTTTATCGGGAGACTTGGGGGAACGCTGGGTGGAAGGAAATTTGTCGCTCCTCTCTGATTCCAGGACTTTCTGTCACCAAAATGTGAGGAAAATTTGTTTTTTTAGCCACATTTTGAGGTTTGCAAAGGATTCTGGGTAACAGAACCTGGTCAGAGCCCCACAAGTCACCCCATCATGGATTCCCCTAGGTCTCTAGTTTAAAAAAATGCACAGGTTTGGTAGGTTTCCCTAGGTGCTGGCTGAGCTAGAGGCCAAAATCTACAGGTAGGCACTTTGCAAAATACACCTCTGTTTTCTTTAAAAAAATGTGATGTGTCCACGTTGCGTTTTGGGGCATTTCCTGTCGCGAGTGCTAGGCCTACCCACACAAGTGAGGTATCATTTTTATCGGGAGACTTGGGGGAACGCTGGGTGGAAGGAAATTTGTGGCTCCTCTCTGATTCCAGAACTTTCTGTCACCAAAATGTGAGGAAAATGTGTTTTTTTAGCCAAATTTTGAGGTTTGCAAAGGTTTCTGGGTAACAGAACCTGGTCAGAGCCCCACAGGTCACTCCATCTTGGATTCCCCTAGGTCTCTAGTTTTCAAAAATGCACAGGTTTGGTAGGTTTCCCTAGGTGCCGGCTGAGCTAGAGGCCAAAATCTATAGGTAGACATTTTGCAAAAAACACCTCTGTTTTCTTTAAAAAAATGTGATGTGTCCACGTTGCGTTTTGGGGCATTTCCTGTCGCGAGTGGTAGGCCTACCCACACAAGTGAGGTATCATTTTTATCGGGAGACTTGGGGGAACGCTGGGTGGAAGGAAATTTGTGGCTCCTCTCTGATTCCAGGACTTTCTGTCACCAAAATGTGAGGAAAATTTGTTTTTTTAGCCACATTTTGAGGTTTGCAAAGGATTCTGGGTAACATAACCTGGTCAGAGCCCCACAAGTCATCCCATCATGGATTCCCCTAGGTCTCTAGTTTTAAAAAATGCACAGGTTTGGTAGGTTTCCCTAGGTGCCGGCTGAGCTAGAGGCCAAAATCTACAGGTAGACACTTTGCAAAAAACACCTCTGTTTTCTTTAAAAAAATGTGATGTGTCCACGTTGCGTTTTGGGGCATTTCCTGTCGCGAGTGGTAGGCCTACCCACACAAGTGAGGTATCATTTTTATCGGGAGACTTGGGGGAACGCTGGATGGAAGGTAATTTGTGGCTCCTCTCTGATTCCAGGACTTTCTGTCACCAAAATGTGAGGAAAATGTGTTTTTTTAGCAACATTTTGAGGTTTGCAAAGGATTCTGGGTAACAGAACCTGGTCAGAGCCCCACAAGTCATCCCATCATGGATTCCCCTAGGTCTCTAGTTTTCAAAAATGCACAGGTTTGGTAGGTTTCCCTAGGTGCCGGCTGAGCTAGAGGCCAAAATCTACAGGTAGGCACTTTGCAAAAAACACCTCTGTTTTCTTTAAAAAAATGTGATGTGTCCACATTGCGTTTTGGGGCATTTCCTGTTGCGAGTGCTAGGCCTACCCACACAAGTGAGGTATCATTTTTATCGGGAGACTTGGGGGAACGCTGGGTGGAAGGAAATTTGTGGCTCCTCTCTGATTCCAGAACTTTCTGTCACCAAAATGTGAGGAAAATGTATTTTTTTAGCCAAATTTTGAGGTTTGCAAAGGTTTCTGGGTAACAGAACCTGGTCAGAGTCCCACAAGTCACCCCATCTTGGATTCCCCTAGGTCTCTAGTTTTCAAAAATGCACAGGGTTGGTAGGTTTCCCTAGGTGCCGGCTGAGCTAGAGGCCAAAATCTACAGGTAGGCACTTTGAAAAAAACACCTCTGTTTTCTTTAAAAAAATGTGATGTGTCCACGTTGCGTTTTGGGGCATTTCCTGTCGCCAGTGCTAGGCCTACCCACACAAGTGAGGTATCATTTTTATCGGGTGCCTTGGGGGAACGCTGGGTGGAAGGAAATTTGTGGCTCCTCTCTTATTCCAGAACTTTCTGTCACCAAAATGTGAGGAAAATGTGTTTTTTTAGCCAAATTTTGAGGTTTGCAAAGGGTTCTGGGTAACAGAACCTGGTCACAGCCCCAATAGTCACCCCATCTTGGATTCCCCTAGGTCTCTAGTTTCCAAAAATGCACAGGTTTGGTAGGTTTCCCTAGGTGCCGGCTGAGCTAGAGGCCAAAATCTACAGGTAGGCACTTTGCAAAAAACACCTTTGTTTTCTTTCAAAAAATGTGATGTGTCCACGTTGCGTTTTGGGGCATTTCCTGTCGTGAGTGCTAGGCCTACCCACACAAGTGAGGTATCATTTTTATCGGGAGACTTGGGGGAACGCTGGGTGGAAGGAATTTTGTGGCTCCTCTCTGATTCCAGAACTTTCTGTCACCAAAATGTGAGGAAAATGTGTTTTTTTAGCCAAATTTTGAGGTTTGCAAAGGGTTCTGGGTAACAGAACCTGGTCAGAGCCCCACAAGTCACCCCATCTTGGATTCCCCTAGGTCTCTAGTTTTCAAAAATGCACAGGTTTGCTAGGTTTCCCTAGGTGCCGGCTGAGCTAGAGGCCAAAATCTACAGGTAGGCACTTTGCAAAAAACACCTCTGTTTTCTTTAAAAAAATGTGATGTGTCCACGTTGCGTTTTGGGGCATTTCCTGTCGTGAGTGCTAGGCCTACCCACACAAGTGAGGTATCATTTTTATCGGGAGACCTGAGGGAACGCTGGGTGGAAGGAAATTTGTGGCTCCTCTCTGATTCCAGAACTTTCTGTCACCAAAATGTGAGGAAAAAGTGTTTTTTTAGCCACATTTTGAGGTTTGCAAAGGATTCTGGGCAACAGAACCTGGTCAGAGCCCCACAAGTCACCCCATCTTGGATTCCTCTACGTCTCTAGTTTTCAAAAATGCAAAGGTTTGGTAGGTTTCCCTAGGTGCCGGCTGAGCTAGAGGCCAAAATCTACAGGTAGGCACTTTGCAAAAAACACCTCTGTTTTCTTTCAAAAAATGTGATGTGTCCACCTTGCGTTTTGGGGCATTTCTTGTCGCGGGCGCTAGGCCTACCCACAGAAGTGAGGTACCATTTGTATCGAGAGACTTAGGGGAACGCTGGGTGGAAGGAAATTTGTGGCTCCTCTCAGATTCCAGAACTTTCTGTCACCGAAATGAGAGGGAAAAGTGTTTTTTTGGCCACATTTTGATGTTTGCAAAGGATTCTGGGTAACATAACCTAGTCAGAGCCCCACAAGTCACCCCATCTTGGATTCCCCTGGGTTTCTAGTTTTCAAAAATGTACTGTTTTGCTAGGTTTCCCCAGGTGCCGGCTGAGCTACAGGCCAAAATCCACAAGTAGGCACTGTTTTCTATGAAAAAATCTGATGTGCCCACGTTGTGTTTTGGGCCATTTCCTTTCGTGGGCGGTAGGCCTACCCACACAAGTGAGGTATCATTTTTTTTGTGAGACTTGGGGGAACGCTGGGTGGAAGAAAATGTGTGGCTCTTCTCTGATTCCAGAACTTTCTGTCACCAAAATGTGAGGAAAATGTGTTTTTTAAGCCAAATTGTGAGGTTTACAAAGGATTCTGGGTAACAAAACCTGGTCAGAGCCCCACAAGTCACCCCATCTTGGATTCCCCTAGGTCTCTAGTTTTAAAAAATGCATAGGTTTGGTAGGTTTCCCTAGGTGTCGGCTGAGCTAGAGGCCAAAATCTATAGGTAGACATTTTGCAAAAAACACCTCTGTGTTCTTTAAAAAAATGTGATGTGTCCACGTAGCGTTTTGGGGCATTTTCTGTCGCGAGTGCTAGGCCTACCCACACAAGTGAGGTATCATTTTTATCGGGAGACTTGGGGGAACGCTGGGTGGAAGAAAATTTGTCGCTCCTCTCTGATTCCAGGACTTTCTGTCACCAAAATGTGAGGAAAATGTGTTTTTTTAGCCACATTTTGAGGTTTGCAAAGGATTCTGGGTAACATAACCTGGTCAGAGCCCCACAAGTCATTCGATCATGGATTTCCCTAGGTCTCTAGTTTTAAAAAATGCACAGGTTTGTTAGGTTTCCCTAGGTGCCGGCTGAGCTAGAGGCCAAAATCTACAGGTAGGCACTTTGCAAAAAACTCCTCTGTTTTCTTTAAAAAAATGTGATGTGTCCACGTTGCGTTTTGGGGCATTTCCTGTCGCGAGTGCTAGGCCTACCCACACAAGTGAGGTATCATTTTTATCGGGAGACTTGGGGGAACGCTGGGTGGAAGGAAATTTATGGCTCCTCTCTGATTCCAGAACTTTCTGTCACCAAAATGTGAGGAAAATGTCTGTTTTTAGCCAAATTTTGAGGTTTGCAAAGGGTTCTGGGTAACAGAACCTGGTCAGAGCCCCACAAGTCACCCCATCTTGGATTCCCCTAGGTCTCTAGTTTTAAAAAATGCACAGGTTTGGTAGGTTTCCCTAGGTGCCGGCTGAGCTAGAGGCCAAAATCTACAGGTAGGCACTTTGCAAAAAACACCTCTGTTTTCTTTCAAAAAATGTGATGTGTCCACATTGCGTTTTGGGGCATTTCCTGTTGTGAGTGCTAGGCCTACCCACACAAGTGAGGTATCATTTTTATCGGGAGACTTGGGGGAACGCTGGGTGGAAGGAATTTTGTGGCTCCTCTCTGATTCCAGAACTTTCTGTCACCAAAATGTGAGGAAAATGTGTTTTTTTAGCCAAATTATGAGGTTTGCAAAGGGTTCTGGGTAACAGAACCTGGTCAGAGCCCCACAAGTCACCCCATCTTGGATTCCCCTAGGTCTCTAGTTTTCAAAAATGCACAGGTTTGCTAGGTTTCCCTAGGTGCCGGCTGAGCTACAGGCCAAAATCTACAGGTAGGCACTTTGCAAAAAACACCTCTGTTTTCTTTAAAAAAATGTGATGTGTCCACGTTGTGTTTTGGGGCATTTCCTGTCGCGAGTGCTAGGCCTACCCACACAAGTGAGGTATCATTTTCATCGGGAGACCTGAGGGAACGCTGGGTGGAAGGAAATTTGTGGCTCCTCTCTGATTCCAGAACTTTCTGTCACCAAAATGTGAGGAAAAAGTGTTTTTTTAGCCACATTTTGAGGTTTGCAAAGGATTCCGGGTAACATAACCTGGTCAGAGCCCCACAAGTCACCCCATCTTGGATTCCCCTAGGTCTCTAGTTTTCAAAAATGCATAGGTTTGGTAGGTTTCCCTAGGTGCCGGCTGAGCTAGAGGCCAAAATCTATAGGTAGACATTTTGCAAAAAACACCTCTGTGTTCTTTAAAAAAATGTGATGTGTCCACGTTGCGTTTTGGGGCATTTTCTGTCGCGAGTGCTAGGCCTACCCACACAAGTGAGGTATCATTTTTATCGGGAGACTTGGGGGAACGCTGGGTGGAAGGAAATTTGTGGCTCCTCTCTGATTCCAGGACTTTCTGTCACCAAAATCTGAGGAAAATTTGATTTTTTAGCCACATTTTGAGGTTTACAAAGGATTCTGGGTAACAGAACCTGGTCAGAGCCCCACAAGTCATCCCATCATGGATTCCCCTAGGTCTCTAGTTTTAAAAAATGCACAGGTTTGGTAGGTTTCCCTAGGTGCCGGCTGAGCTAGAGGCCAAAATCTACAGGTAGACACTTTGCAAAAAACACCTCTGTTTTCTTTAAAAAATGTGCTGTGTCCACGTTGCGTTTTGGGGCATTTCCTGTCGCGAGTGGTAGGCCTACCCACACAAGTGAGGTATCATTTTTATCGGGAGACTTGGGGGAACGCTGGGTGGAAGGAAATTTGTGGCTCCTCTCTGATTCCAGGACTTTCTGTCACCAAAATGTGGGGAAAATGTGTTTTTTTAGCCACATTTTGAGGTTTGCAAAGGATTCTGGGTAACAGAACCTGGTCAGAGCCCCACAAGTCATCCCATCATGGATTCCCCTAGGTCTCTAGTTTTCAAAAATGCACAGGTTTGGTAGGTTTCCCTAGGTGCCGGCTGAGCTAGAGGCCAAAATCTACAGGTAGGCACTTTGCAAAAAACACCTCTGTTTTCTTTCAAAAAATGTGATGTGTCCACATTGCGTTTTGGGGCATTTCCTGTTGCGAGTGCTAGGCCTACCCACACAAGTGAGGTATCATTTTTATCGGGAGACTTGGGGGAACGCTGGGTGGAAGGAAATTTGTGGCTCCTCTCTGATTCCAGAACTTTCTGTCCCCAAAATGTGAGGAAAATGTGTTTTTTTAGCCAAATTTTGAGGTTTGCAAAGGTTTCTGGGTAACAGAACCTGGTCAGAGCCCCACAAGTCACCCCATCTTGGATTCCCCTAGGTCTCTAGTTTTCAAAAATGCATAGGTTTGGTAGGTTTCCCTAGGTGCCGGCTGAGCTAGAGGCCAAAATCTATAGGTAGACATTTTGCAAAAAACACCTCTGTGTTCTTTAAAAAAATGTGATGTGTCCACGTTGCGTTTTGGGGCATTTTCTGTCGCGAGTGCTAGGCCTACCCACACAAGTGAGGTATCATTTTTATCGGGAGACTTGGGGGAACGCTGGGTGGAAGGAAATTTGTGGCTCCTCTCTGATTCCAGGACTTTCTGTCACCAAAATCTGAGGAAAATTTGATTTTTTAGCCACATTTTGAGGTTTACAAAGGATTCTGGGTAACAGAACCTGGTCAGAGCCCCACAAGTCATCCCATCATGGATTCCCCTAGGTCTCTAGTTTTAAAAAATGCACAGGTTTGGTAGGTTTCCCTAGGTGCCGGCTGAGCTAGAGGCCAAAATCTACAGGTAGACACTTTGCAAAAAACACCTCTGTTTTCTTTAAAAAATGTGCTGTGTCCACGTTGCGTTTTGGGGCATTTCCTGTCGCGAGTGGTAGGCCTACCCACACAAGTGAGGTATCATTTTTATCGGGAGACTTGGGGGAACGCTGGGTGGAAGGAAATTTGTGGCTCCTCTCTGATTCCAGGACTTTCTGTCACCAAAATGTGGGGAAAATGTGTTTTTTTAGCCACATTTTGAGGTTTGCAAAGGATTCTGGGTAACAGAACCTGGTCAGAGCCCCACAAGTCATCCCATCATGGATTCCCCTAGGTCTCTAGTTTTCAAAAATGCACAGGTTTGGTAGGTTTCCCTAGGTGCCGGCTGAGCTAGAGGCCAAAATCTACAGGTAGGCACTTTGCAAAAAACACCTCTGTTTTCTTTCAAAAAATGTGATGTGTCCACATTGCGTTTTGGGGCATTTCCTGTTGCGAGTGCTAGGCCTACCCACACAAGTGAGGTATCATTTTTATCGGGAGACTTGGGGGAACGCTGGGTGGAAGGAAATTTGTGGCTCCTCTCTGATTCCAGAACTTTCTGTCCCCAAAATGTGAGGAAAATGTGTTTTTTTAGCCAAATTTTGAGGTTTGCAAAGGTTTCTGGGTAACAGAACCTGGTCAGAGCCCCACAGGTCACCCCATCTTAGATTCCCCTAGGTCTCTAGTTTTCAAAAATGCACAGGTTTGGTAGGTTTCCCTAGGTGCCGGCTGAGCTAGAGGCCAAAATCTATAGGTAGACATTTTGCAAAAAACACCTCTGTTTTCTTTAAAAAAATGTGATGTGTCCACGTTGCGTTTTGGGGCATTTCCTGTCGCGAGTGGTAGGCCTACCCACACAAGTGAGGTATCATTTTTATCGGGAGACTTGGGGGAACGCTGGGTGGAAGGAAATTTGTGGCTCCTCTCTGATTCCAGGACTTCCTGTCACCAAAATGTGAGGAAAATGTGTTTTTTTAGCCACATTTTGAGGTTTGCAAAGGATTCTGGGTAACAGAACCTGGTCAGAGCCCCACAAGTCATCCCATCATGGATTCCCCTAGGTCTCTAGTTTTCAAAAATGCACAGGTTTGGTAGGTTTCCCTAGGTGCCGGCTGAGCTAGAGGCCAAAATCTACAGGTAGGCACTTTGCAAAAAACACCTCTGTTTTCTTTAAAAAAATGTGATGTGTCCACATTGCGTTTTGGGGCATTTCCTGTTGCGAGTGCTAGGCCTACCCACACAAGTGAGGTATCATTTTTATCGGGAGACTTGGGGGAACGCTGGGTGGAAGGAAATTTGTGGCTCCTCTCTGATTCCAGAACTTTCTGTCACCAAAATGTGAGGAAAATGTGTTTTTTTAGCCAAATTTTGAGGTTTGCAAAGGTTTCTGGGTAACAGAACCTGGTCAGAGTCCCACAAGTCACCCCATCTTGGATTCCCCTAGGTCTCTAGTTTTCAAAAATGCACAGGTTTGGTAGGTTTCCCTAGGTGCCGGCTGAGCTAGAGGCAAAAATCTACAGGTAGGCACTTTGAAAAAAACACCTCTGTTTTCTTTAAAAAAATGTGATGTGTCCACGTTGCGTTTTGGGGCATTTCCTGTCGCGAGTGCTAGGCCTACCCACACAAGTGAGGTATCATTTTTATCGGGTGCCTTGGGGGAACGCTGGGTGGAAGGAAATTTGTGGCTCCTCTCTGATTCCAGAACTTTCTGTCACCAAAATGTGAGGAAAATGTGTTTTTTTAGCCAAATTTTGAGGTTTGCAAAGGGTTCTGGGTAACAGAACCTGGTGACAGCCCCAATAGTCACCCCATCTTGGATTCCCCTAGGTCTCTAGTTTCCAAAAATGCACAGGTTTGGTAGGTTTCCCTAGGTGCCGGCTGAGCTAGAGGCCAAAATCTACAGGTAGGCACTTTGCAAAAAACACCTATGTTTTCTTTCAAAAAATGTGATGTGTCCACGTTGCGTTTTGGGGCATTTTCTCTCGTGAGTGCTAGGCCTACCCACACAAGTGAGGTATCATTTTTATCGGGAGACTTGGGGGAACGCTGGGTGGAAGGAATTTTGTGGCTCCTCTCTGATTCCAGAACTTTCTGTCACCAAAATGTGAGGAAAATGTGTTTTTTTAGCCAAATTTTGAGGTTTGCAAAGGGTTCTGGGTAACAGAACCTGGTCAGAGCCCCACAAGTCACCCCATCTTGGATTCCCCTAGGTCTCTAGTTTTCAAAAATGCACAGGTTTGCTAGGTTTCCCTAGGTGCCGGCTGAGCTAGAGGCCAAAATCTACAGGTAGACACTTTGCAAAAAACACCTCTGTTTTCTTTAAAAAAATGTGATGTGTCCACGTTGCGTTTTGGGGCATTTCCTGTCGCGAGTGGTAGGCCTACCCACACAAGTGAGGTATCATTTTTATCGGGAGACTTGGGGGAACGCTGGGTGGAAGGAAATTTGTGGCTCCTCTCTGATTCCAGGACTTTCTGTCACCAAAATGTGAGGAAAATGTGTTTTTTTAGCCACATTTTGAGGTTTGCAAAGGTTTCTGGGTAACAGAACCTGGTCAGAGTCCCACAAGTCACCCCATCTTGGATTCCCCTAGGTCTCTAGTTTTCAAAAATGCACAGGTTTGGTAGGTTTCCCTAGGTGCCGGCTGAGCTAGAGGCAAAAATCTACAGGTAGGCACTTTGAAAAAAACACCTCTGTTTTCTTTAAAAAAATGTGATGTGTCCACGTTGCGTTTTGGGGCATTTCCTGTCGCGAGTGCTAGGCCTACCCACACAAGTGAGGTATCATTTTTATCGGGTGCCTTGGGGGAACGCTGGGTGGAAGGAAATTTGTGGCTCCTCTCTTATTCCAGAACTTTCTGTCACCAAAATGTGAGGAAAATGTGTTTTTTTAGCCAAATTTTGAGGTTTGCAAAGGGTTCTGGGTAACAGAACCTGGTCACGGCCCCAATAGTCACCCCATCTTGGATTCCCCTAGGTCTCTAGTTTCCAAAAATGCACAGGTTTGGTAGGTTTCCCTAGGTGCCGGCTGAACTAGAGGCCAAAATCTACAGGTAGGCACTTTGCAAAAAACACCTCTGTTTTCTTTAAAAAAATGTGACGTGTCCACGTTGCGTTTTGGGGCATTTCCTGTCGTGAGTGCTAGGCCTACCCACACAAGTGAGGTATCATTTTTATCGGGAGACTTGGGGGAACGCTGGGTGGAAGGAAATTTGTGGCTCCTCTCTGATTCCAGAACTTTCTGTCACCAAAATGTGAGGAAAATGTGTTTTTTTAGCCAAATTTTGAGGTTTGCAAAGGTTTCTGGGTAACAGAACCTGGTCAGAGTCCCACAAGTCACCCCATCTTGGATTCCCCTAGGTCTCTAGTTTTCAAAAATGCACAGGTTTGGTAGGTTTCCCTAGGTGCCGGCTGAGCTAGAGGCAAAAATCTACAGGTAGGCACTTTGAAAAAAACACCTCTGTTTTCTTTAAAAAAATGTGATGTGTCCACGTTGCGTTTTGGGGCATTTCCTGTCGCGAGTGCTAGGCCTACCCACACAAGTGAGGTATCATTTTTATCGGGTGCCTTGGGGGAACGCTGGGTGGAAGGAAATTTGTGGCTCCTCTCTTATTCCAGAACTTTCTGTCACCAAAATGTGAGGAAAATGTGTTTTTTTAGCCAAATTTTGAGGTTTGCAAAGGGTTCTGGGTAACAGAACCTGGTCACAGCCCCAATAGTCACCCCATCTTGGATTCCCCTAGGTCTCTAGTTTCCAAAAATGCACAGGTTTGGTAGGTTTCCCTAGGTGCCGGCTGAGCTAGAGGCCAAAATCTACAGGTAGGCACTTTGCAAAAAACACCTCTGTTTTCTTTCAAAAAATGTGATGTGTCCACGTTGCGGTTTGGGGCATTTCCTGTCGTGAGTGCTAGGCCTACCCACACAAGTGAGGTATCATTTTTATCGGGAGACTTGGGGGAACGCTGGGTGGAAGGAATGTTGTGGCTCCTCTCTGATTCCAGAACTTTCTGTCACCAAAATGTGAGGAAAATGTGTTTTTTTAGCCAAATTTTGAGGTTTGCAAAGGGTTCTGGGTAACAGAACCTGGTCAGAGCCCCACAAGTCACCCCATCTTGGATTCCCCTAGGTCTCTAGTTTTCATAAATGCACAGGTTTGCTAGGTTTCCCTAGGTGCCGGCTGAGCTAGAGGCCAAAATCTACAGGTAGGCACTTTGCAAAAAACACCTCTGTTTTCTTTAAAAAAATGTGATGTGTCCACGTTGAGTTTTGGGGCATTTCCTGTCGTGAGTGCTAGGCCTACCCACACAAGTGAGGTATCATTTTTATCGGGAGACCTGAGGGAACGCTGGGTGGAAGGAAATTTGTGGCTCCTCTCTGATTCCAGAACTTTCTGTCACCAAAATGTGAGGAAAAAGTGTTTTTTTAGCCACATTTTGAGGTTTGCAAAGGATTCTGGGTAACAGAACCTGGTCAGAGCCCCACAAGTCACCCCATCTTGGATTCCTCTACGTCTCTAGTTTTCAAAAATGCAAAGGTTTGGTAGGTTTCCCTAGGTGGCGGCTGAGCTAGAGGCCAAAATCTACAGGTAGGCACTTTGCAAAAAACACCTCTGTTTTCTTTCAAAAAATGTGATGTGTCCACCTTGCGTTTTGGGGCATTTCTTGTCGCGGGCGCTAGGCCTACCCACAGAAGTGAGGTACCATTTGTATCGAGAGACTTAGGGGAACGCTGGGTGGAAGGAAATTTGTGGCTCCTCTCAGATTCCAGAACTTTCTGTCACCGAAATGAGAGGAAAAAGTGTTTTTTTGGCCACATTTTGATGTTTGCAAAGGATTCTGGGTAACATAACCTAGTCAGAGCCCCACAAGTCACCCCATCTTGGATTCCCCTGGGTTTCTAGTTTTCAAAAATGTACTGGTTTGCTAGGTTTCCCCAGGTGCCGGCTGAGCTACAGGCCAAAATCCACAAGTAGGCACTGTTTTCTATGAAAAAATCTCATGTGTCCACGTTGTGTTTTGGGCCATTTCCTTTCGTGGGCGGTAGGCCTACCCACACAAGTGAGGTATCATTTTTTTCGTGAGACTTGGGGGAACGCTGGGTGGAAGAAAATGTGTGGCTCCTCTCTGATTCCAGAACTTTCTGTCACCAAAATGTGAGGAAAATGTGTTTTTTTAGCCAAATTGTGAGGTTTACAAAGGATTCTGGGTAACAAAACCTGGTCAGAGCCCCACAAGTCACCCCATCTTGGATTCCCCTAGGTCTCTAGTTTTCGAAAATGCATAGGTTTGGTAGGTTTCCCTAGGTGCCGGCTGAGCTAGAGGCCAAAATCTATAGGTAGACATTTTGCAAAAAACACCTCTGTGTTCTTTAAAAAAATGTGATGTGTCCACGTAGCGTTTTGGGGCATTTTCTGTCGTGAGTGCTAGGCCTACCCACACAAGTGAGGTATCATTTTTATCGGGAGACTTGGGGGAACGCTGGGTGGAAGGAAATTTATGGCTCCTCTCTGATTCCAGAACTTTCTGTCACCAAAATGTGAGGAAAATTTGTTTTTTTAGCCAAATTTTGAGGTTTGCAAAGGGTTCTGGGTAACAGAACCTGGTCAGAGCCCCACAAGTCACCCCATCTTGGATTCCCCTAGGTCTCTAGTTTTAAAAAATGCACAGGTTTTGTAGGTTTCCCTAGGTGCCGGCTGAGCTAGAGGCCAAAATCTACAGGTAGGCACTTTGCAAAAAACACCTCTGTTTTCTTTAAAAAAATGTGATGTGTCCAC
Source organism: Pleurodeles waltl (assembly GCF_031143425.1). Classification (NCBI taxonomy): domain Eukaryota; kingdom Metazoa; phylum Chordata; class Amphibia; order Caudata; family Salamandridae; genus Pleurodeles; species Pleurodeles waltl. The sequence goes on from NC_090444.1 coordinate 845,620,718, forward strand.
GTTGCGTTTTGGGGCATTTCCTGTCGTGAGTGCTAGGCCTACCCACACAAGTGAGGTATCATTTTTATCGGGAGACTTGGGGGAACGCTGGGTGGAAGGAATTTTGTGGCTCCTCTCTGATTCCAGAACTTTCTGTCACCAAAATGTGAGGAAAATGTGTTTTTTTAGCCAAATTATGAGGTTTGCAAAGGGTTCTGGGTAACAGAACCTGGTCAGAGCCCCACAAGTCACCCCATCTTGGATTCCCCTAGGTCTCTAGTTTTCAAAAATGCACAGGTTTGGTAGGTTTCCTTAGGTGCCGGCTGAGCTAGAGGCCAAAATCTACAGGTAGGCACTTTGCAAAAAACACCTCTGTTTTCTTTCAAAAAATGTGATGTGTCCACATTGCGTTTTGGGGCATTTCCTGTCGCGAGTGCTAGGCCTACCCACACAAGTGAGGTATCATTTTTATCGGGAGACTTGGGGGAACGCTGGGTGGAAGGACATTTGTGGCTCCTCTCTGATTCCAGAACTTTCTGTCACCAAAATGTGAGGAAAATGTGTTTTTTAAGCCAAATTTTGAGGTTTGCAAAGGATTCTGGGTAACAGAACCTGGTCAGAGCCCCACAAGTCACCCCATCTTGGATTCCCCTAGGTCTCTAGTTTTCAAAAATGCACAGGTTTGCTAGGTTTCCCTAGGTGCCGGCTGAGCTAGAGGCCAAAATCTACAGGTAGGCACTTTGCAAAAAACACCTCTGTTTTCTTTAAAAAAATGTGATGTGTCCACGTTGCGTTTTGGGGCATTTCCTGTCGCGAGTGCTAGGCCTACCCACACAAGTGAGGTATCATTTTTATCGGGAGACCTGAGGGAACGCTGGGTGGAAGGAAATTTGTGGCTCATCTCTGATTCCAGAACTTTCTGTCACCAAAATGTGAGGAAAAAGTGTTTTTTTAGCCACATTTTGAGGTTTGCAAAGGATTCTGGGTAACATAACCTGGTCAGAGCCCCACAAGTCACCCCATCTTGGATTCCCCTACGTCTCTAGTTTTCAAAAATGCAAAGGTTTGGTAGGTTTCCCTAGGTGCCGGCTGAGCTAGAGGCCAAAATCTACAGGTAGACACTTTGCAAAAAACACCTCTGTTTTCTTTAAAAAAATGTGATGTGTCCACGTTGCGTTTTGGGGCATTTCCTGTCGCGAGTGGTAGGCCTACCCACACAAGTGAGGTATCATTTTTATCGGGAGACTTGGGGGAACGCTGGGTGGAAGGAAATTTGTGGCTCCTCTCTGATTCCAGGACTTTCTGTCACCAAAATGTGAGGAAAATGTGTTTTTTTAGCCAAATTTTGAGGTTTGCAAAGGTTTCTGGGTAACAGAACCTGGTCAGAGTCCCACAAGTCACCCCATCTTGGATTCCCCTAGGTCTCTAGTTTTCAAAAATGCACAGGTTTGGTAGGTTTCCCTAGGTGCCGGCTGAGCTAGAGGCAAAAATCTACAGGTAGGCACTTTGAAAAAAACACCTCTGTTTTCTTTAAAAAAATGTGATGTGTCCACGTTGCGTTTTGGGGCATTTCCTGTCGCGAGTGCTAGGCCTACCCACACAAGTGAGGTATCATTTTTATCGGGTGCCTTCGGGGAACGCTGGGTGGAAGGAAATTTGTGGCTCCTCTCTTATTCCAGAACTTTCTGTCACCAAAATGTGAGGAAAATGTGTTTTTTTAGCCAAATTTTGAGGTTTGCAAAGGGTTCTGGGTAACAGAACCTGGTCACAGCCCCAATAGTCACCCCATCTTGGATTCCCCTAGGTCTCTAGTTTCCAAAAATGCACAGGTTTGGTAGGTTTCCCTATGTGCCGGGTGAGCTAGAGGCCAAAATCTACAGGTAGGCACTTTGCAAAAAACACCTCTGTTTTCTTTCAAAAAATGTGATGTGTCCACGTTGCGTTTTGGGGCATTTCCTGTCGTGAGTGCTAGGCCTACCCACACAAGTGAGGTATCATTTTTATCGGGAGACTTGGGGGAACGCTGGGTGGAAGGAATGTTGTGGCTCCTCTCTGATTCCAGAACTTTCTGTCACCAAAATGTGAGGAAAATGTGTTTTTTTAGCCAAATTTTGAGGTTTGCAAAGGTTTCTGGGTAACAGAACCTGGTCAGAGTCCCACAAGTCACCCCATCTTGGATTCCCCTAGGTCTCTAGTTTTCAAAAATGCACAGGTTTGGTAGGTTTCCCTAGGTGCCGGCTGAACTAGAGGCCAAAATCTACAGGTAGGCACTTTGAAAAAAACACCTCTGTTTTCTTTAAAAAAATGTGATGTGTCCACGTTGCGTTTTGGGGCATTTCCTGTCGCGAGTGCTAGGCCTACCCACACAAGTGAGGTATCATTTTTATCGGGTGCCTTCGGGGAACGCTGGGTGGAAGGAAATTTGTGGCTCCTCTCTTATTCCAGAACTTTCTGTCACCAAAATGTGAGGAAAATGTGTTTTTTTAGCCAAATTTTGAGGTTTGCAAAGGGTTCTGGGTAACAGAACCTGGTCACAGCCCCAATAGTCACCCCATCTTGGATTCCCCTAGGTCTCTAGTTTCCAAAAATGCACAGGTTTGGTAGGTTTCCCTAGGTGCCGGCTGAACTAGAGGCCAAAATCTACAGGTAGGCACTTTGCAAAAAACACCTCTGTTTTCTTTAAAAAAATGTGATGTGTCCACGTTGCGTTTTGGGGCATTTCCTGTCGTGAGTGCTAGGCCTACCCACACAAGTGAGGTATCATTTTTATCGGGAGACTTGGGGGAACGCTGGGTGGAAGGAAATTTGTGGCTCCTCTCTGATTCCAGAACTTTCTGTCACCAAAATGTGAGGAAAATGTGTTTTTTTAGCCAAATTTTGAGGTTTGCAAAGGTTTCTGGGTAACAGAACCTGGTCAGAGTCCCACAAGTCACCCCATCTTGGATTCCCCTAGGTCTCTAGTTTTCAAAAATGCACAGGTTTGGTAGGTTTCCCTAGGTGCCGGCTGAGCTAGAGGCAAAAATCTACAGGTAGGCACTTTGAAAAAAACACCTCTGTTTTCTTTAAAAAAATGTGATGTGTCCACGTTGCGTTTTGGGGCATTTCCTGTCGCGAGTGCTAGGCCTACCCACACAAGTGAGGTATCATTTTTATCGGGTGCCTTGGGGGAACGCTGGGTGGAAGGAAATTTGTGGCACCTCTCTTATTCCAGAACTTTCTGTCACCAAAATGTGAGGAAAATGTGTTTTTTTAGCCAAATTTTGAGGTTTGCAAAGGGTTCTGGGTAACAGAACCTGGTCACAGCCCCAATAGTCACCCCATCTTGGATTCCCCTAGGTCTCTAGTTTCCAAAAATGCACAGGTTTGGTAGGTTTCCCTAGGTGCCGGCTGAGCTAGAGGCCAAAATCTACAGGTAGGCACTTTGCAAAAAACACCTCTGTTTTCTTTCAAAAAATGTGATGTGTCCACGTTGCGTTTTGGGGCATTTCCTGTCGTGAGTGCTAGGCCTACCCACACAAGTGAGGTATCATTTTTATCGGGAGACTTGGGGGAACGCTGGGTGGAAGGAATGTTGTGGCTCCTCTCTGATTCCAGAACTTTCTGTCACCAAAATGTGAGGAAAATGTGTTTTTTTAGCCAAATTTTGAGGTTTGCAAAGGGTTCTGGGTAACAGAACCTGGTCAGAGCCCCACAAGTCACCCCATCTTGGATTCCCCTAGGTCTCTAGTTTTCATAAATGCACAGGTTTGCTAGGTTTCCCTAGGTGCCGGCTGAGCTAGAGGCCAAAATCTACAGGTAGGCACTTTGCAAAAAACACCTCTGTTTTCTTTAAAAAAATGTGATGTGTCCACGTTGAGTTTTGGGGCATTTCCTGTCGTGAGTGCTAGGCCTACCCACACAAGTGAGGTATCATTTTTATCGGGAGACCTGAGGGAACGCTGGGTGGAAGGAAATTTGTGGCTCCTCTCTGATTCCAGAACTTTCTGTCACCAAAATGTGAGGAAAAAGTGTTTTTTTAGCCACATTTTGAGGTTTGCAAAGGATTCTGGGTAACAGAACCTGGTCAGAGCCCCACAAGTCACCCCATCTTGGATTCCTCTACGTCTCTAGTTTTCAAAAATGCAAAGGTTTGGTAGGTTTCCCTAGGTGCCGGCTGAGCTAGAGGCCAAAATCTACAGGTAGGCACTTTGCAAAAAACACCTCTGTTTTCTTTCAAAAAATGTGATGTGTCCACCTTGCGTTTTGGGGCATTTCTTGTCGCGGGCGCTAGGCCTACCCACAGAAGTGAGGTACCATTTGTATCGAGAGACTTAGGGGAACGCTGGGTGGAAGGAAATTTGTGGCTCCTCTCAGATTCCAGAACTTTCTGTCACCGAAATGAGAGGAAAAAGTGTTTTTTTGGCCACATTTTGATGTTTGCAAAGGATTCTGGGTAACATAACCTAGTCAGAGCCCCACAAGTCACCCCATCTTGGATTCCCCTGGGTTTCTAGTTTTCAAAAATGTACTGGTTTGCTAGGTTTCCCCAGGTGCCGGCTGCGCTACAGGCCAAAATCCACAAGTAGGCACTGTTTTCTATGAAAAAATCTGATGTGTCCACGTTGTGTTTTGGGCCATTTCCTTTCGTGGGCGGTAGGCCTACCCACACAAGTGAAGTATCATTTTTTTCGTGAGACTTGGGGGAACGCTGGGTGGAAGAAAATGTGTGGCTCCTCTCTGATTCCAGAACTTTCTGTCACCAAAATGTGAGGAAAATGTGTTTTTTTAGCCAAATTGTGAGGTTTACAAAGGATTCTGGGTAACAGAACCTGGTCAGAGTCCCACAAGTCACCCCATCTTGGATTCCCCTAGGTCTCTAGTTTTCAAAAATGCACAGGTTTGGTAGGTTTCCCTAGGTGCCGGCTGAGCTAGAGGCAAAAATCTACAGGTAGGCACTTTGAAAAAAACACCTCTGTTTTCTTTAAAAAAATGTGATGTGTCCACGTTGCGTTTTGGGGCATTTCCTGTCGCGAGTGCTAGGCCTACCCACACAAGTGAGGTATCATTTTTATCGGGTGCCTTGGGGGAACGCTGGGTGGAAGGAAATTTGTGGCTCCTCTCTTATTCCAGAACTTTCTGTCACCAAAATGTGAGGAAAATGTGTTTTTTTAGCCAAATTTTGAGGTTTGCAAAGGGTTCTGGGTAACAGAACCTGGTCACAGCCCCAATAGTCACCCCATCTTGGATTCCCCTAGGTCTCTAGTTTCCAAAAATGCACAGGTTTGGTAGGTTTCCCTAGGTGCCGGCTGAGCTAGAGGCCAAAATCTACAGGTAGGCACTTTGCAAAAAACACCTCTGTTTTCTTTCAAAAAATGTGATGTGTCCACGTTGCGTTTTGGGGCATTTCCTGTCGTGAGTGCTAGGCCTACCCACACAAGTGAGGTATCATTTTTATCGGGAGACTTGGGGGAACGCTGGGTGGAAGGAATGTTGTGGCTCCTCTCTGATTCCAGAACTTTCTGTCACCAAAATGTGAGGAAAATGTGTTTTTTTAGCCAAATTTTGAGGTTTGCAAAGGGTTCTGGGTAACAGAACCTGGTCAGAGCCCCACAAGTCACCCCATCTTGGATTCCCCTAGGTCTCTAGTTTTCATAAATGCACAGGTTTGCTAGGTTTCCCTAGGTGCCGGCTGAGCTAGAGGCCAAAATCTACAGGTAGGCACTTTGCAAAAAACACCTCTGTTTTCTTTAAAAAAATGTGATGTGTCCACGTTGAGTTTTGGGGCATTTCCTGTCGTGAGTGCTAGGCCTACCCACACAAGTGAGGTATCATTTTTATCGGGAGACCTGAGGGAACGCTGGGTGGAAGGAAATTTGTGGCTCCTCTCTGATTCCAGAACTTTCTGTCACCAAAATGTGAGGAAAAAGTGTTTTTTTAGCCACATTTTGAGGTTTGCAAAGGATTCTGGGTAACAGAACCTGGTCAGAGCCCCACAAGTCACCCCATCTTGGATTCCTCTACGTCTCTAGTTTTCAAAAATGCAAAGGTTTGGTAGGTTTCCCTAGGTGCCGGCTGAGCTAGAGGCCAAAATCTACAGGTAGGCACTTTGCAAAAAACACCTCTGTTTTCTTTCAAAAAATGTGATGTGTCCACCTTGCGTTTTGGGGCATTTCTTGTCGCGGGCGCTAGGCCTACCCACAGAAGTGAGGTACCATTTGTATCGAGAGACTTAGGGGAACGCTGGGTGGAAGGAAATTTGTGGCTCCTCTCAGATTCCAGAACTTTCTGTCACCGAAATGAGAGGAAAAAGTGTTTTTTTGGCCACATTTTGATGTTTGCAAAGGATTCTGGGTAACATAACCTAGTCAGAGCCCCACAAGTCACCCCATCTTGGATTCCCCTGGGTTTCTAGTTTTCAAAAATGTACTGGTTTGCTAGGTTTCCCCAGGTGCCGGCTGAGCTACAGGCCAAAATCCACAAGTAGGCACTGTTTTCTATGAAAAAATCTCATGTGTCCACGTTGTGTTTTGGGCCATTTCCTTTCGTGGGCGGTAGGCCTACCCACACAAGTGAGGTATCATTTTTTTCGTGAGACTTGGGGGAACGCTGGGTGGAAGAAAATGTGTGGCTCCTCTCTGATTCCAGAACTTTCTGTCACCAAAATGTGAGGAAAATGTGTTTTTTTAGCCAAATTGTGAGGTTTACAAAGGATTCTGGGTAACAAAACCTGGTCAGAGCCCCACAAGTCACCCCATCTTGGATTCCCCTAGGTCTCTAGTTTTCGAAAATGCATAGGTTTGGTAGGTTTCCCTAGGTGCCGGCTGAGCTAGAGGCCAAAATCTATAGGTAGACATTTTGCAAAAAACACCTCTGTGTTCTTTAAAAAAATGTGATGTGTCCACGTAGCGTTTTGGGGCATTTTCTGTCGTGAGTGCTAGGCCTACCCACACAAGTGAGGTATCATTTTTATCGGGAGACTTGGGGGAACGCTGGGTGGAAGGAAATTTATGGCTCCTCTCTGATTCCAGAACTTTCTGTCACCAAAATGTGAGGAAAATTTGTTTTTTTAGCCAAATTTTGAGGTTTGCAAAGGGTTCTGGGTAACAGAACCTGGTCAGAGCCCCACAAGTCACCCCATCTTGGATTCCCCTAGGTCTCTAGTTTTAAAAAATGCACAGGTTTTGTAGGTTTCCCTAGGTGCCGGCTGAGCTAGAGGCCAAAATCTACAGGTAGGCACTTTGCAAAAAACACCTCTGTTTTCTTTAAAAAAATGTGATGTGTCCACGTTGCGTTTTGGGGCATTTCCTGTCGTGAGTGCTAGGCCTACCCACACAAGTGAGGTATCATTTTTATCGGGAGACTTGGGGGAACGCTGGGTGGAAGGAATTTTGTGGCTCCTCTCTGATTCCAGAACTTTCTGTCACCAAAATGTGAGGAAAATGTGTTTTTTTAGCCAAATTATGAGGTTTGCAAAGGGTTCTGGGTAACAGAACCTGGTCAGAGCCCCACAAGTCACCCCATCTTGGATTCCCCTAGGTCTCTAGTTTTCAAAAATGCACAGGTTTGGTAGGTTTCCTTAGGTGCCGGCTGAGCTAGAGGCCAAAATCTACAGGTAGGCACTTTGCAAAAAACACCTCTGTTTTCTTTCAAAAAATGTGATGTGTCCACATTGCGTTTTGGGGCATTTCCTGTCGCGAGTGCTAGGCCTACCCACACAAGTGAGGTATCATTTTTATCGGGAGACTTGGGGGAACGCTCGGTGGAAGGACATTTGTGGCTCCTCTCTGATTCCAGAACTTTCTGTCACCAAAATGTGAGGAAAATGTGTTTTTTAAGCCAAATTTTGAGGTTTGCAAAGGATTCTGGGTAACAGAACCTGGTCAGAGCCCCACAAGTCACCCCATCTTGGATTCCCCTAGGTCTCTAGTTTTCAAAAATGCACAGGTTTGCTAGGTTTCCCTAGGTGCCGGCTGAGCTAGAGGCCAAAATCTACAGGTAGGCACTTTGCAAAAAACACCTCTGTTTTCTTTAAAAAAATGTGATGTGTCCACGTTGCGTTTTGGGGCATTTCCTGTCGCGAGTGCTAGGCCTACCCACACAAGTGAGGTATCATTTTTATCGGGAGACCTGAGGGAACGCTGGGTGGAAGGAAATTTGTGGCTCCTCTCTGATTCCAGAACTTTCTGTCACCAAAATGTGAGGAAAAAGTGTTTTTTTAGCCACATTTTGAGGTTTGCAAAGGATTCTGGGTAACATAACCTGGTCAGAGCCCCACAAGTCACCCCATCTTGGATTCCCCTACGTCTCTAGTTTTCAAAAATGCAAAGGTTTGGTAGGTTTCCCTAGGTGCCGGCTGAGCTAGAGGCCAAAATCTACAGGTAGGCACTTTGCAAAAAACACCTCTGTTTTCTTTAAAAAAATGTGATGTGTCCACCTTGCGTTTTGGGGCATTTCCTGTCGCGAGTGCTAGGCCTACCCACACAAGTGAGGTATCATTTTTATCGGGAGCCTTGGGGGAACGCTGGGTGGAAGGAAATTTGTGGCTCCTCCCTGATTCCAGAACTTTCTGTCACCAAAATGTGAGGAAAATGTGTTTTTTTAGCCAAATTTTGAGGTTTGCAAAGGGTTCTGGGTAACAGAACCTGGTCAGAGCCCCACAAATCACCCCATCTTGGATTCCCCTAGGTCTCTAGTTTTCAAAAATGCACAGGCTTGGTAGGTTTCCCTAGGTGCCGGCTGAGCTAGAGACCAAAATCTACAGGTAGGCACTTTGCAAAAAACACCTCTGTTTTCTTTCAAAAAATGTGATCTGTCCACGTTGCGTTTTGGGGCATTTCCTGTCGCGGGCGCTAGGCCTACCCACACAAGTGAGGTATCATTTTTATCTGGAGACTTGGGGGAACGCTGGACGGAAGGAAATTTGGGGCTCCTCTCTGATTCCAGAACTTTCTGTCACCAAAATGTGAGGAAAATGTGTTTTTTTAGCCAAATTTTGAGGTTTGCAAAGAGTTCTGGGTAACAGAACCTGGTCAGAGCCCCACAAGTCACCCCATCTTGGATTCCCCTAGGTCTCTAGTTTTAAAAAATGCACAGGTTTGGTAGGTTTCCCTAGGTGCCGGCTGAGCTAGAGGCCAAAATCTACAGGTAGGCACTTTGCAAAAAACACCTCTGTTTTCTTTCAAAAAATGTGATGTGTCCACATTGCGTTTTGGGGCATTTCCTGTCGCGAGTGCTAGGCCTACCCACACAAGTGTGGTGTCATTTTTATCGGGAGACTTGGGGGAACGCTGGGTAGAAGGAAATTCGTGGCTCCTCCCTGATTCCAGAACTTTCTGTCACCAAAATGTGAGGAAAATGTGTTTTTTTAGCCAAATTTTGAGGTTTGCAAAGGATTCTGGGTAACAGAACCTGGTCAGAGCCCCACAAGTCACCCCATCTTGGATTCCCCTAGGTCTCTAGTTTTCAAAAATGCACAGGTTTGGTAGGTTTCCCTAGGTGCCGGCTGAGCTAGAGGCCAAAATCTACAGGTAGGCACTTTGCAAAAAACACCTCTGTTTTCTTTCAAAAAATGTGATGTGTCCACGTTGGGTTTTGGGGCATTTCCTGTCGCGAGTGCTAGGCCTACCCACACAAGTGAGGTATCATTTTTATCGGGAGACTTGGGGGAACGCTGGGTGGAAGGAAATTTGTGGCTCCTCTCTGATTCCAGAACTTTCTGTCACCAAAATGTGAGGAAAATGTGTTTTTTTAGCCAAATTTTGAGGTTTGCAAAGGATTCTGGGTAACAGAACCTGGTCAGAGCCCCACAAGTCACCCCATCTTAGATTCCCCTAGGTCTCTAGTTTTCAAAAATGCACAGGTTTGGTAGGTTTCCCTAGGTGCCGTCTGAGCTAGAGGCTAAAATCTACAGGTAGGCACTTTGCAAAAAACACCTCTGTTTTCTTTCAAAAAATGTGATGTGTCCACGTTGCGTTTTGGGGCATTTCCTGTCGCGAGTGCTAGGCCTACCCACACAAGTGAGGTATCATTTTTATCGGGAGACTTGGGGGAACGCTGGGTGGAAGGAAATTTGTGGCTCCTCTCTGATTCCAGAACTTTCTGTCACCAAAATGTGAGGAAAATGTGTTTTTTTAGCCAAATTTTGAGGTTTGCAAAGGATTCTGGGTAACAGAACCTGGTCAGAGCCCCACAAGTCACCCCATCTTGGATTCCCCTAGGTCTCTAGTTTTCAAAAATGCACAGGTTTGGTAGGTTTCCCTAGGTGCCGTCTGAGCTAGAGGCTAAAATCTACAGGTAGGCACTTGCAAAAAACACCTCTGTTTTCTTTAAAAAAATGTGATGTGTCCACGTTGCGTTTTGGGGCATTTCCTGTCACGGGCGCCAGGCCTACCCACACAAGTGAGGTATCATTTTTATCTGGAGACTTGGGGGAACGCTGGATGGAAGGAAATTTGTGGCTCCTCTCTGATTCCAGAACTTTCTGTCACCAAAATGTGAGGAAAATGTGTTTTTTTAGCCAAATTTTGAGGTTTGCAAAGGGTTCTGGGTAACAGAACCTGGTCAGAGCCCCACAAGTCACCCCATCTTGGATTCCCCTAGGTCTCTAGTTTTCAAAAATGCACAGGTTTGGTAGGTTTCCCTAGGTGCCGGCTGAGCTAGAGGCCAAAATCTACAGGTAGGCACTTTGCAAAAAACACCTCTGTTTTCTTTAAAAAAATGTGATGTGTCCACGTTGCGTTTTGGGGCATTTCCTGTCGCGAGTGCTAGGCCTACCCACACAAGTGAGGTATCATTTTTATCGGGAGACTTGGGGGAACGCTGGATGGAAGCAAATTTGTGGCTCCTCTCTGATTCCAGAACTTTCTGTCACCAAAATGTGAGGAAAATGTGTTTTTTTCCCAAATTTTGAGGTTTGCAAAGGATTCTGGGTAACAGAACCTGATCAGAGCACCACAAGTCACCCCATCTTGGATTCCCCTAGGTCTCTAGTTTTCAAAAATGCACAGGTTTGGTAGGTTTCCCTAGGTGCCGTCTGAGCTAGAGGCCAAAATCTACAGGTAGGCACTTTGCAAAAAACACCTCTGTTTTCTTTAAAAAAATGTGATGTGTCCACGTTGCATTTTGGGGCATTTCCTGTCGCGGGCGCTAGGCCTACCCACACAAGTGAGGTATCATTTTTATCTGGAGACTTGGGGGAACGCTGGATGGAAGCAAATTTGTGGCTCCTCTCTGATTCAAGAACTTTCTGTCACCAAAATGTGAGGAAAATGTGTTTTTTTAGCCAAATTTAGAGGTTTGCAAAGGATTCTGGGTAACAAAACCTGGTCAGAGCCCCACAAGTCACCCCATCCTGGATTCCCCTAGGTCTCTAGTTTCAGAAATGCACAGGTTTGGTAGGTTTCCCTAGGTGCCGGCTGAGCTAGAGGCCAGAATCTACAGGTAGGCACTTTGCAAAAAACACCTCTGTGTTCTTTAAAAAAATGTGATGTGTGCACGTTGCTTTTTGGGGTATTTCCTTTCGCGGGAGCTAGGCCTACCCACACAAGTGAGGTATCATTTTTATTGGGAGACTTGGGGGAACATAGATTAGCAAAACAAGTGTTATTGCCTCTTGTCTTTCTCTACATTTTTTCCTTCCAAATATAAGAGAGTGTGTAAAAAATACATCTATTTGAGAAATGCCCTGTAATTCACATGCTAGTATGGTCACCCCGGAATTCAGAGATGTGCAAATAACCACTGCTCCTCAACACCTTGTCTTGTGCCCATTTTGGAAATAAAAGGTTTTCTTGATAGCTATTATATTTCAGCAAATGAATTGCTGTATACCCGGTATAGAATGAAAACGCACTGCAGGGTGCAGCTCATTTATTGGCTCTGGGTACCTTGGGTTCTTTATGAACCTACAAGCCCTATATATCCCGCAACCAGAGGAGTCCAGCAGACGTAACGGTATATTGCTTTCGAAAATATGACATTGCAGGAAAAAGTTACAGAGTAAAACGTAGAGAAAAATTACTGTTTTTTTACCTCAATTTCAATATTTTTCTTTTTCAGTTGTTAATTTCTGTAGGAAACCCTTGTAGGATCTACACAAATGACCCCTTGCTGAATTCAGAATTTTGTCTACTTTTCAGAAATGTTTAGGTTTCTGGGATCCAGCATTGGTTTCACGCCCATTTCTGTCTCTGACTGGAAGGACGCTGAAAGCACAAAAAAATGTAAAAATGGGGTATGTCCCAGTAAAATGCCAAATTTGTGTTGAAAAATTGGGTTTTCTGATTCAAGTCTGCCTGTTCCTGAAAGCTGGGATGCTGGTGATTATAGCACTGCAAACCCTTTGTTGATTCCATTTTCAGGGAAAAAAACACAAGCCTTCTTCTGCAGCCACTTTTTCCAATTGTTTTGAAAAAAAACGTAATTTTCACTGTATTTTGGCTAATTTCTTGGCCTCCTTCAGGGGAACCCACAAAGTCTGGGTACCTCTAGAATCCCTAGGATGTTGGAAAAAAAGGACGCAAATTTGGCTTGGCTAGCTTATGTGGACAAAAAGTTATGAGGGCCTAAGCGCAAACTGCCCCAAATAGCCAAAGAAAGGCCTGGCACAGGAGGGGGAAAAGGCCTGGCAGCGAAGGGGTTAATGTGTTTTTTTGTTTTGAGAAACTAGGACTATAATTTGAAAGAAATATGGTTCTCATGTATGAAGGTTCTTAGCATTCACAACCTCGCAAATTCGATAAATAGAGAGGTTTATAACATTTTTTAAAGTTCTAAGCTCACTTAACATTTCAGAAAAGATTTTTCAAATCAATAAATGGGTTTAGCAATGGTTGCATATTACCATTTGGTTGGGTCATTTTCAAAGGCATTTTCAGGTTGTCCCTTCCAATTAGCAATTCTTACCCTGATGTATCAATGTTTTTACAACCTTAATCTGGTCACAAAACTTTGAAAAGTTACAAATCTCCAAGTTGGTGTGGTGACTCATTTGCAAAGGGAAATGGGCCCTCTTTGAACCTCTCCCGATTTTATCAATCTTGAAAAAACTTTCAGGGAGAGTGTGCATTGATCCATGGTACATCTGCCTACTGTGAGTGAAACATTTTGCAAAAAGAAAACTTTGTTTTCAACATAATCCTGTATCCTTTAAAGAGAATGGTCTGCAGTTTTTTGATTTAAACACAATTACATACATGGTGGTAAGGTGACCCTTGCACGCCACCGTCTCCTTGATTATGGTCTATTTACACATTGCAACATGTCAAATGAATATTAATCAGTTGGGTCGTTCTGTGAACGGGTATTTTGCAAGCAAAACTTTTTGTAAATAGTTTCGATCACAAACTGCTATTTCATTTGCAAACGCTTGACCACTTCTTGCGAGTGGAATAGTGCATTAGGCCCTAAGCTATGTATGTTCTGCTGATTTTCAACCATGCTTAGACACTCAGTTCACAGTTAAACTATATTTAATAAAATGTTGATTCTACCCATTTAAATCAATTTGCAAACATATTTTCGGAAATGAAAACAGGTAAGACAGCAACGTTTTGAACCTTATTTCTGAAATATGTGGCCACTACACTCCTGTGAGTATATTTTATAATTTACAAAAAGGAAATGTCTTGACAATTGCTTGCATTGTCTTTTTCAGCTCTCTGTATCAATAATAAAAGCATTGCAGTGGCCTTAGTTTTCATTTGGGTTGCAGCTTTGCTCTGGTCCATGGCTCCACTTCTAGGATGGGGAAGCTATACAGGTAATATGATAGGAAAAATGAATTTTCTTATGATATATTCTCTAACAATAGATTTTTACTGAAGTGTGCTAAGCAAACTGGTATTTAATTTTAGAGTGCACACTACAAAAATAATTTATTCTAGGTGCCAGCATGTGGGTGAATAATGAATGCAACACAGTTGTCTTAAATATACCTCTTTGACAAAACATGTCATGAGTGATGTTATATGTGAGGTCATAAGCAGTGTAAGTGGGTTGCAAGTTAAATATAGCGCTGCTAACTATAAATGGCGAACTTCTGTACTGTTTAGTTCAAAATGTTAATGTTGTCACTGAGAAGTTCACCTAACTATAACACTGCTTTAACCTTTGTTTTTTTCAGTAAAGGTAAAAGTTTTTTACAAAAATGAAAACAGATATATTTATTACACCTAACTATAATGTTACTTTAACCTTTGTTTTTTCAGCAATTCTTTAAAGTTTTTGTTTTTTTAAATATAAGTATTTTTAAAAATACTTAAAAACTAACTACTCAAAATGTTGGTGCTGGGATTATTCAACTTCTTAGTAGTTGTAACTAACATATTCAGAAATATTCCCAGGATACTTTCATAGTCTTTGTATCTATCTTTACATAAACATCATATTTATATTTAAAAAAGACACTGATTGTTTTTTCTCATTCTGTAAACTATGTGTTTTCACTATGTGCATCCATTTCTAAGGTGAGGCTCGCTGATGGCTCAAGGAAGATTCACAAGATCATAGACTTATACATTTTGTTCTAATGTGTTGTCCAGAGTTCTTTTTCATCTTGTCAGTTACTAGTAGAAGCTAATCTTTGACAATAAAGTCAGTACATTGTAGAACTTGTATCAATTACTTTGTTTGCAAATTTACTGCTCTCACGAGAAGATCGTGGGAGCCAAACACACAATCCCCTCTGTGGACTACAAGAGGGCTGTACTTTCGAGTCGGCTCTCATGATACGCCCAATAAATGGTATCTTTGGAATTAAGTTCACAGCAGTACATTTCTTTTGTTTTGAAGAAAGTAAGACGTGAGAAGTGTTGTTTAAAGTGAAAACAGTTCATTTATCGTTGCATTTGAGATAGTAAGAACGTTTTTTGTTTTTTTAAGATCTCGCAGGCTTCTTGCAAAACCCCTGTGATGCCTGAGAGGAAGAACATCCCAAGGAAGGATTGTGATAGGTTCACATGGATGTCTTTATTTAGATAATAAAGTTTCCATCCTTGTTGCATTATTTGACTATTTGGGTACCCTCTGATTACACCGTTTTGGCTAACTCTCTGACTTTGCTGCTTTTTGTGATCAGAATGTCATCATTTGATTCAGGTGAGAACCCTGTTCCTGTTCCTGCAAGTCAGCCACCTCAGCCACCCAGGGAGTCCTTGGCCTGGCTTTTTTTTTTAGATGAGTCCTGGTGGGAAGAAAGAGTCTGCTAAATATGTAATTTGTAGCATATGCACAAATGATTTCAGCAGGGGCAGCCTGAACAAGCGATATTCCTGGAATACCACTGGGATGTGGTGACATTTGAGAACTATGCACCCATTCAGTCAGACTGAGTTAGACCATGATGCGGAGCTTGATAATTCCGCAAGGACATCCACATCTTTTCAACCAGGTGATACTGTGCTTGTTCAGATACTCACCGCGCGAGCAAATAACAACCCAGTGTAGGAGGCTGGACTGGCTTGTAGTGAGTACCAAGGGGTACTTGCACCTTGCACCAGACCCAGTTATCCCTTATTAGTGTATAGGGTGTCTAGCAGCTTAGGCTGATAGATAATGGTAGCTTAGCAGAGCAGCTTAGGCTGAACTAGGAGACGTGTGAAGCTACTACAGTACCACAAGTGTCACTTGCACAATACCATAAGAAAACACAATACACAGTTATACTAAAAATAAAGGTACTTTATTTTTATGACAATATGCCAAAGTATCTTAGAGTGTACCCTCAGTGAGAGGATAGGAAATATACACAAGATATATATACACAATAGCAAAAATATGCAGTATAGTCTTAGAAAACAGTGCAAACAATGTATAGTTACAATAGGATGCAATGGGGAAACATAGGGATAGGGGCAACACAAACCATATACTCCAAAAGTGGAATGCGAACCACGAATGGACCCCAAACCTATGTGACCTTGTAGAGGGTCGCTGGGACTATTAGAAAATAGTGAGAGTTAGAAAAATAACCCTCCCCAAGACCCTGAAAAGTGAGTGCAAAGTGCACTAAAGTTCCCCTAAGGACAAAGAAGTCGTGTTAGAGGAATAATGCAGGAAAGACACAAACCAGCAATGCAACAACTGTGGATTTCCAATCTAGGGTACCTGTGGAACAAGGGGACCAAGTCCAAAAGTCACAAGCAAGTCGGAGATGGGCATATGCCCAGGAAATGCCAGCTGTGGATACAAAGAAGCTTCTACTGGACAGAAGAAGCTGAGGTTTCTGCAGGAACGAAAAGGGCTAGAGACTTCCCCTTTGGTGGACGGATCCCTCTCGCCGTGGAGAGTCGTGCAGAAGTGTTTTCCCGCCGAAAGAACGCCAACAAGCCTTGCTAGCTGCAAATCGGCGATTAGTGTTTTTGGACGCTGCTGTGGCCCTGGAGAGACCAAGAGGTCGCAAATTGGACCAGGAGAGAGAGGGGACGTCGAGCAAGACAAGGAGCCCTCTCAGCAGCAGGTAGCACCCGGAGAAGTGCCAGAAACAGGCACTACGAGGATGCGTGAAATGGTGCTCACCCGAAGTCGCACAAAGAAGTCCCACGTCGCCGGAGAACAACTTAGGCGGTCGTGCAATGCAGGTTAGAGTGGCGTGGACCCGGGCTGGACTGTGCACAAAGGATTTCTGCCGGAAGTGCACGGAGGCCGGAGTAGCTGCAAAAGTCGCAGTTCCCAGCAATGCAGTCTAGCGAGGTGAGGCAAGGACTTACCTCCACCAAACTTGGACTGAAGAGTCACTGGACTGTGGGGGCCACTTGGACAGAGTTGCTGGATTCGAGGGACCTCGCTCGTCGTGCTGAGAGGAGACCCAAGGGACCGGTAATGCAGCTTTTTGGTGCCTGTGGTTGCAGGGGGAAGATTCCGTCGACCCACAGGAGATTTCTTCGGAGCTTCTAGTGCAGAGAGGAGGCAGACTACCCCCACAGCATGCACCACCAGGAAAACAGTCGAGAAGGCGGCAGGATCAGCGTTACAGAGTTGCAGTAGTCGTCTTTGCTACTATGTTGCAGTTTTGCAGGCTTCCAGCGCGGTCAGCAGTCGATTCCTTGGTAGAAGGTGAAGAGAGAGATGCAGAGGAACTCGGCTGAGCTCTTGCATTCGTTATCTAAAGTTTCCCCAGAGACAGAGACCCTAAATAGCCAGAAAAGAGGGTTTGGCTACTTAGGAGAGAGTATAGGCTAGCAACACCTGAAGGAGCCTATCACAAGGAGTCTCTGACGTCACCTGGTGGCACTGGCCACTCAGAGCAGTCCAGTGTGCCAGCAGCACCTCTGTTTCCAAGATGGCAGAGGTCTGGAGCACACTGGAGGAGCTCTGGACACCTCCCAGGGGAGGTGCAGGTCAGGGGAGTGGTCACTCCCCTTTCCTTTGTCCAGTTTCGCGCCAGAGCAGGGCTAAGGGGTCCCCTGAACCGGTGTAGACTGGCTTATGCAGAATTGGGCACATCTGTGCCCAAGAAAGCATTTCCAGAGGCTGGGGGAGGCTACTCCTCCCCTGCCTTCACACCATTTTCCAAAGGGAGAGGGTGTCACACCCTCTCTCAGAGGAAGTTCTTTGTTCTGCCATCCTGGGCCAGGCCTGGCTGGACCCCAGGAGGGCAGATGCCTGTCTGAGGGGTTGGCAGCAGCAGCAGCTGCAGTGAAACCCCAGGAAGGGCAGTTTGGCAGTACCAGGGTCTGTGCTACAGACCACTGGGATCATGGGATTGTGCCAACTATGCCAGGATGGCATAGAGGGGGCAATTCCATGATCATAGACATATTACATGGCCATATTCGGAGTTACCATTGTGAAGCTACATATAGGTAGTGACCTATATGTAGTGCACGCGTGTAATGGTGTCGCCGCACTCACAAAGTTCAGGGAATTGGCCCTGAACAATGTGGGGGCACCTTGGCTAGTGCCAGGGTGCCCTCACACTAAGTAACTTTGCACCTAACCTTTACCAGGTAAAGGTTAGACATATAGGTGACTTATAAGTTACTTAAGTGCAGTGTAAAATGGCTGTGAAATAACGTGGACGTTATTTCACTCAGGCTGCAGTGGCAGGCCTGCGTAAGAATTGTCAGAGCTCCCTATGGGTGGCAAAAGAAATGCTGCAGCCCATAGGGATCTCCTGGAACCCCAATACCCTGGGTACCTCAGAACCATATACTAGGGAATTATAAGGGTATTCCAGTAAGCCAATGTAAATTGGTAAAATTGGTCACTAGCCTGTTATTGACAATTTGAAATAAATGAGAGAGCATAACCACTGAGGTTCTGGTTAGCAGAGCCTCAGTGAGACAGTTAGGCACCACACAGGGAACACATACATATAGGCCACAAACTTATGAGCACTGGGGTCCTGACTAGCAGGGTTCCAGTGACACATAACAAACATACTGAAAACATAGGGTTTTCACTATGAGCACTGGGCCCTGGCTAGCAGGATCCCAGTGAGACAGTGAAAACACCCTGACATACACTCACAAACAGGCCAAAAGTGGGGGTAACAAGGCTAGAAAGAGGCTACTTTCTCACACCCAGCATATCTGAACAAAGCCCTTTTTTGATGTTTATGTAAGAATATTTTTTCTTCTAAGACAAGCAGGGGTGCACAAGACAGGCTCGTCCAGGATCATAAGTACCCACCTATGATTTTTTTAAATCATTTTTTTCTTCATTTTTTCCTTTTGTTTTGAAAGAGGTGTTTTATTTACTCCCAGTTTGTTGTTTTTGTTATATCCCTTCTTTAAAAAACACCAAAAAGTTAAAAATGTTGAAAAACACAAAAATACAGTTGTACTGTTACTTGAAAAAACTCTTTTCAGAGATACCCTATACTTTCATTATGCATGTTGTTTGTACTATGTACCCCCTTATTTCCTTCTTGAGGACTCAGGAGACACTTGTGAGAGCCATGATGCTCCCATACAATTCAATTCAATTCAAAGGAGCTTTATTGCGGCTACAAGAGCCAAAAAAGCGCGAGCAGTAATAAATACAAATAAATACACATAATAAAATTGCAGGTAAAAATGATAAAAGGGAGTAAAAGGTAAGAGAAAATGGAAAAAGTGGAATAAAAAATGGAATAAAATGAAATAAAATGAAATGCGCTGGGCAGGATATTGGGACAGACTTATTTGGAGTCTTTATCCAGAAGAGTTTTCCCTCTGACAAGCCAACTAGCTCTGAGGAATTTGGCGATGGCGATCACTAGCGTTGGCCTGGTGTCTGATCTGAGGATTCGCAGAGCTAGCGCAGAGCAGCGTACTCCCAGTAGTCTGCATGCCGGGGCCAGCCATTTCCTATGGGGGCGGTATACGCGGGGCAGGCAAAAAGGAGGTGAGGGAGATTCTCGACGGGGGCTTTGCAAGCTGGGCATGCGGTTGATTCATTGTGTGACCAGCTACTGGTGAAAAGTCTTAATGGGAGTGTTCCAATGCGGAGCTGGAAGTACAGTTTCCTTTCCCTTGGGGCTGTGATTAGGTCCCAAAAAGCTTCGTACTTGCATGACTCTTTTAGGTTGGCAAAGTCACAAGATAATGTAGTGTGGAGTGCAGCCCTTGTGTCTTCGTGGTTGGCCATTTGCCAGTATAGTTTCTTTAGTTCGCTTTTCGAGGGAAAGACTGACGTGGCTGGTAAGTTCCAGAGATCATCGAGCCCGAGTGAGTAAAGTAAATCCTTGATGCATCGTAGCCAGGGGATTCTGTGAAGATGGTCGGCTTTTAGGATGACCTGTAGAGCTTCAGTGAAGATGTCGAGCTCCGGAGTGGTCCAGAGACGCCGCCAGTACAGCAGAGGTCGCAGGCGGGCTTTGTGACCAATGCGTTTGATGCCGAGATCCTTGAAAAGAGGGAACAGTGGGGTGCTTAGCGGGAGGGACACAAGGTTTCTTAGGAAGTTGTTTTCAGCGGTGGTTAGGTATTGGGTTTTGGTATAGCCCCAAAGTTCAGCCCCGTAAAGCGCTGAGGAAACGGCCTGGGCTTCGTATAGCTGTAATGCTGGGCGAATTGGTTTTGTGTGTGAGAGGTGGAAATTTTTTAGTAGAGCCCCAGTTGTTTGTCTTAATTTAAGGGCTTGTTTTACTATGTTTGGCTTCCAGGACATGTTGTCAGTGAATGTTATGCCCAGGTAGCTGAAAATGCCCACCTTCTCAAGTGAGGAGCCCTCTAAAGTAAACTTCCCTTTGAAAGATCTGTGGGGATTAAGGGTCATTAGTTTTGTTTTTGAGGCGTTGATATCGAGTCCCTGTGATGAGCAGAAATGCTCGAAGCACTCAAGGAGTTTCCTTAGACCACTGGGGGTCTTGGATATCAAAAGAGTGTCATCGGCAAAAAGTAAGACTGGGATTTTTTGTGTGCCAAGTGAAGGTGCGTCAGCCTGCAGTCTGAGGAGGGAGGGGACAATTTCATTGATATACAGGGAAAAGAGGGTCGGGGCAAGTACGCAACCTTGCCGCACACCCCGGGAAACGTGGATTCTATCAGTTAGTTGGCCCTTGTTGCCCCACCTGACTTGTGCGTAGTTGTCCTCGTGGAGTCGTATCAAAATGGCAAGAATGTGCTCCGGGATTCCCATCCGAGAGAGAGTGACCCAAAGTTTGTTGCGAGGTACTAGGTCAAAAGCGGATTTGAGGTCCACAAAAGCTACATAAAGGCTGCCTTTACCAATGAACACTGTTTTCCAATATAATAATAGGAATCTGAGGGCTTGATCAGTGGTGGAAATCTTCTTTCGGAAACCGGCTTGGAGGGGGCTAAGGATATTGCGGTCAGTCATCCATTCTTCGATCTTTCCTAGGAGGCAGTGGCAGAAGACTTTTTGGACACAGTCAATTAGGCTAATAGGTCTATAGTTGCAGGGAAGTGGTCTGTCACCCTTTTTAAAGATTGGAATAACAATAGCCGCTTTCCAAGACTCAGGAATTGGTGCCCCAGATGCTATTGCGTTAGCTAGAATGGTGAGGTATCTTGACCAGGATGCTAGGTCTGTTGAGAACAGGTCTGCTGGGACGCAGTCTGATCCAGGGGCCCTTGCGTTAGCTAGAATGGTGAGGTATCTTGACCAGGATGCTAGGTCTGTTGAGAACAGGTCTGCTGGGACGCAGTCTGATCCAGGGGCCCTGCCGCGTTTTAAAGTGCTTAGATAGTAGGTTATATCACTTTGGGAAAACAACAGGGGTGCTGCGGTGGTGGGTGCTAATAAGTGAATTAGGTTGGGGCCCGTACAAACAGGGGTGGGGCTATCATGATCAGGGGAGTACAGACTACTAAAGTGAACTATCCAGTCTCTTGGGGCAATGTTGGTTGTAATGTCCAAACCACTAGTTACTGGGCCTCGCGCTGCCAGGGACCAGAACAGACTATAATTCCTCTTGCGCACAGCGTCGCTGAGTGCTGTCCACCATTTGTTATCTTGATCACGCTTGGCTATGCGTATTGCAGATTTATAGGACTTCCTAGCTACGCGGGTGGCGGTGGGGTCCTTGGATTTAATGGCTTGAACTAGGCGCTTGTTTAGGGACCGACACGTTTTGTTGAACCAGCGGTGCCTGCCTATGGGTCGTTTGTCGTCGTGGGCTGGGGGTACTGAGAAGTGAGCTGCGATATCCCTAAAGCAGGAGGTGTGGATTGAGCTTATTTCCTGGTGGGGGGTTGCAGAACCTGCCTCTAGGCACATTAGTGTGGATTTTAGGGTGTTATTGGCAGCGTTGATGAGTGCGGGCCGAGCCACGATCTTGTCCCATTTTAGGTGTCTTTTATTGTTGGCCAGGCTAATACCCTCGGGTGCTACTGCTGCGGAGTTAGACGTGGCTGGGAGATTACCTAGGGCTAATGTGTGGACAGAGAGAGGATTGTGATCACTTTCAGTTCTTACGATGATCGTCATATCGATGACTAGAGGCCATAATCTTATATTGAATAGGCAATAATCGATTCTGCTGGTGTGGTTGATTTTGTTATACGTGTGACTACCATTGGTGTCTGAATTGGTTCTGCCATTTAGCGCCCTGAGCCCAAACTCCATGGTCAGTGATTTGACCTGGATAGCGACCGACGTCCATCTCTTGATGGGTGGGATTGACAGGGCGGGGATAGACCAGGCTTGATCTTCCTCGCGGGTGGACCTGAGATCGTCCCAGTCAAGGGGTTCGAATGTGACGTTGAAGTCTCCAGCCACAATGGTTTTGTGATGGCGGGGATAGTTTTGTAAGAGGGCCGCGAGGGAGCAGAGGGTTTTGGAGACTTGACCCCCCCCGACCCCTCGAGTGTAGATATTAAAGATGTTCACCACAGAGTCAGGCCCAAAGGATAGACGAAGGCCTAACAGGTTGGGAGAGACGGTAGGTAGCTGTGATATATGGCAGCTAAGTGATGTTTTGATCCAGATTGTCAGGCCCCCTGAGGGCCTGCCTCTCGTACTGGCCACAGCGGGGATGTGGAAATTTGTGTAGCCTGATCGGAAAAGTGGATCGAGTGACCATGTTTCCTGGAGGAGACATATGTCGTGTTCGTCAATAAAGGAGCAGAAGTATGGAAGGGGGAGAATAGATTTCAGACCTGCCACGTTCCATGAAACAAGTCGTACCCCAGATTGTGGCTGAATTATCCTGTCTGAATGCCTGGGGTTTGTAAGGTTGGGTGTCGGGGGTTGGTCTGGCAGATGTGGTTGAGTGAGCAGGGATGGGTTGGTACCAATGTTTGTCCGTGAGGCTTGCGGTGGTTGGTGATGTTCCTCTGTTGGAACTGGCCTGGTCCTGGTCCAGGAAGTGCTTGCACGCCTAGGCAGCAGTACTTGGTTTGGTGGGCAATATGCCTGCAAGATGGAAGGAGCGTCGTTGTCATGATTGTTCAGTGGACCGGAAGTGGTCTTGGTGTCATGGGTAGGGGAGAGAATACATGGGCAAGCAGTGGTGGGGTAAAAGGAGGATCTGGGGGTGATAGATGTTAGAAGGTTGCAAGGTTTGCCTGCACAGATTTTAGGGGAGGCTGTGAGTCAATCATATTTACCAAGAGAGGATAGGTTTACTGCTGGGTGGTAACTCGAGCACTCCTCGTGGAGCGTGGGTGGCCTGGGGTGTTTGAACTGGATGTGTGAGTCTGCTGGTGGGCTTGTTCTTGCCTCTAGGGCCACTAAATTGTTTACCATGGTCCTGTTCTTGAGTGTCAGTTTTAGGATATCAAAGTGAGTTCCCGGGTCTGGCCGTCGTACTACATTAATTAGGTCCTCGGGTATTATGGATCGGCAGCCTCTAACATGGCGAATCCAGTGGATTGCCTTGTTTTTGATAGAGTCTGCCCCTTCCTTGCGTGTCATTGTGGTTAACTTGGGAACGTTAACCATTAGAACTATATTACCTAAATGGGACTGATCAGTGGCAGGTTGTGCAGAGTATTTTGAGGCAGTATTGCTCATGGGTTTTGGGGTTTTTATGATAGATGTCTAGTGAGTTTCCTATGCCTGAATTGTAGAAAGAGGGTGTCTGGTAAGAGTTTGTGGTCTTTTCTCCGATGGGGTGAGGACCGACGTAGCTAGAAGCTGAGGAGTTGGGCGGGTTTGTTGTGATGCCTGATAGGGTTGGGTTTTGGGCAAGGTTAGTGGTGGTCGTGTTGTTTGCGTGGGTTAGCTGTTTTACTATTACAAGTAGGGAGTTAACCATATGCTTGAGTTCTGTGACCTCCTTCCTTAGAACTTGTATGCATTCAATAGGCTGTGGGGTTACATGAGGAAAGTGCACATTGGTTGCTGCTGGCCCATCTGCCAGGGTGTCTGGGTTGGTGTCGTCGTGTGATTCAGGGATGTTGGTTAAGGGATTGAAACGGTTACTGAGCTGGATGGAGTCATTGATGGCAAGTGGTGGGTCTTCTGCTAGAGAGGGGGCGGTATGGGTGATAACATTCCTACTTTCGCCCACCCCTGTAGTATCAGTGACTTGTTGCCCACGTTTCACGAAAATCTCAGCGATTTTCATGGGGCCGTCCTTCCTGTTAATTGAGGGCCCCCCCCCTCAGATTCAATAGAAATATTTCCCTGGGGGCTAGTTAGTATTCCATTGCATTCGCCCAGGAGAGAGTCGATTCTATCCATGACGCAGTTGCTAGCTGCATGCTTATGCCTTTTTCGCTTGGCTTTTAGCACTACCCCGGGCCCTGCCTCTATTGCTTTCCTTTTGCCCATCTGGTGTTGGTGTAGGTGCAGAGTTGAACGATAGAGTGTCAGATTTAGTAGAGCAGCTGACTGGGGACACAGAGTTGACAATAGCAAATGGGACTAAGTCCAATATGGCCTTCTTGGGTGATAGATGTCAGGGGGGTGGCCCAGCCCAGCCTCTGTCGGCCGCTGACGGGCGCAGGATGGGCCCGCCCTTGGCCCGGGCTTCGCCCGCGCGGCGGGAGCGCGAAAGTGTTTATAAAGGGCTCCTGCCCCTCCTCTGGCCTCACAGCGCTTCCCGTGACGGCGGGAGCGCGATAACGATTTAAAGGGCTCCTGCCCCTCTTCTGGCCTCATAGCGCTTCCCGCGACGGCGGGAGTGCGAAAGTGTTTATAAAGGGCTCCTGCCCCTCCTCTGGCCTCACAGCGCTTCCCGCGACGGCGGGAGCGCGATAACGATTTAAAGGGCTCCTGCCCCTCTTCTGGCCTCACAGCGCTTCCCGCGACGGCGGGAGCGCGAAAGTGTTTATAAAGGGCTCCTGCCCCTCCTCTAGCCTCACAGCGCTTCCCGCGACGGCGGGAGCGCGATAATGATTTAAAGGGCTCCTGCCCCTCTTCTGGCCTCACAGCACTCCCATACATAGCATAGACGATTCTCACAAGCCTGTCTTGAGAATCAGATGCACAGTCCTCTGTGTCCACTTGCAAGAGGGAAGTGTTTACATTCATAAGTCTCTTAGGAGACAATACTTTATAACTGAATTTTCATTTTCACTGAACATATCCGGTTGTAATAGGTAAAATGTATATGCACCAGATTTCGCTACCCTCCCCATGTTTTTTTCCTGTGAATCCAAAACACTCCTGTGAGATTGCAAACACACTTAAGACGAAAATATTACATTTTCCTTCATTACAATAGTTATCGCCTATAATCCACTCTGCTAGACTATGGAGAAAGACTAGCTTCTCCACTGAGACTTTGCGTGAAGATAACAAGTGCATAGAGTAGGGTGTAAAGAGACACTCCCTCTCCATTTACACCTTTCCCAGGCTGAGTATTATGCATAGTTAGTGGCGATGGTACTCACTGTAGGAGGCTGGCCTGGCTTGTAGTGGGTACCAAGGGTGTAGGAGGCTGGACTTGCTTGTAGTGAGTACAAAGGGGTACTTACACCTTGCACCAGGCCCAGGTATCCCTTATTAGTGTATAGGGTGTCTAGCAGCTTAGGCTGATAGATAATGGTAGCTTAGCAGAGCAGCTTAGGCTGAACTAGGAGACGAGGGAAGCTCCTACAGTACCACTAGTGTCACTTGCACAATATCATAAGAAAACAGAATACACAGATATACTAAAAATAAAGGTACTTTATTTTTATGACAATATGCCAAAGTATCTCAGTGAGTACCCTCAGTATGAGGATAGCAAATATACACAAGATATATGTACACAATACCAAAAATATGCAGTATAGTCTTAGAAAACAGTGCAAACAATGTATAGTTACAATAGGATGCAATGGGGACACATAGGGATAGGGGCAACACAAACCACATACTCCAAAAGTGGAATGCGAACCACGAATGGACCCCAAACCTATGTGACCTTGTAGAGGGTCGCTGGGACTGTAAGAAAACAGTGAGGGTAAGAAAAATAGCCCACCCCAAGACCCTGAAAAGAGAGTGCAAAGTGCACTAAAGTTCCCCAAATGACATAGAAGTCGTGATAGGGGAATTCTGCAGGAAAGACACAAACCAGCAATGCAACAACGATGGATTTCCAAACGAGGGTACCTGTGGAACAAGGGGACCAAGTCCAAAACTCACAAGCAAGTCGGAGATGGGCAGATGCCCAGGAAATGCCAGCTGTGGGTGCAAAGAAGTTGCTACTAGGCAGTAGAAGCTGAGGATTCTGCAGGAACGCCAAGGGCTAGAAACTTTCCCTTTGGAGGATGGATGTCGCTCGTCGTGAAGAGTCGTGCAGAAGTGTTTTCCCGCTGAAAGACCGCAAACAAGCCTTGCTAGCTGCAAATCATGCAGGTAGGATTTTTGGGTGCTGCTGTGGCCCAGGAGGGACCAGGATGTCGCCAATTGTGTCAGGAGACAGAGGGGGCACCCACCAAGACAAAGAGCCCTCTCAGAAGAAGGCAGAACCAGCAAAAGTGCCAGAACAGGCACTACAAAGAGGAGGGAAACAGTGCTCACCTGAAGTTGCACAAAGGAGTCCCACGCCGCCGGAGGACAACTTGGAAAGTCGTGCAATGCAGGTTAGAGTGCCGTGGACCCAGGCTTGGCTGTGCACAAAGGATTTCCATCGGAAGTGCACAGAGGCCGGAGTAGCTGCAAAAGACGCGGTTCCCAGCAATGCAGTCTGGCGTGGGGAGGCAAGGACTTACCTCCACCAAACTTGGACTGAAGAGTCACTGGACTGTGGGAGTCACTTGGACAGAGTTGCTGGATTCAAGGGACCTCGCTCGTCGTGCTGAGAGGAGACCCAGGGGACCGGTGATGCAGTTCTTTGGTGCCTGCGGTAGCAGGGGGAAGATTCCGTCGACCCACGGGAGATTTCTTCGGAGCTTCTAGTGCAGAGAGGAGGCAGACTACCCCCACAGCATGCACCACCATGAAAACAGTCGAGAAGGTGGCAGGATCAGCGTTACAGAGTTGCAGTAGTCGTCTTCGCTACTTTGTTGCAGTTTTGCAGGCTTCCAGCGCGGTCAGCAGTCGATTCCTTGGCAGAAGGTGAAGAGAGAGATGCAGAGGAACTCTGATGAGCTCTTGCATTCGTTATCTAAGGAATTCCCCAAAGCAGAGACCCTAAATAGCCAGAAAAGAGGGTTTGGCTACCTAGGAGAGAGGATAGGCTAGCAACACCTGAAGGAGCCTATCAGAAGGAGTCTCTGACATCACCTGCTGGCCCTGGCCACTCAGAGCAGTCCAGTGTGCCAGCAGCCCCTCTGTTTACAAGATGGCAGAGGTCTGGAGCACACTGGAGGAGCAGCTCTGGGCACCTCCCAGGGGAGGTGCAGGTCAGGGGAGTGGTCACTCCCCTTTCCTTTGTCCAGTTTCGCGCCAGAGCAGGGTTGAGGGGTCCCTGAACCGGTGTAGACTGGCTTATGCAGAAATGGGCACCATCTGTGCCCATGAAAGCATTTCCAGAGGCTGGGGGAGGCTACTCCTCCCCTGCCTTAACACCTTTTTCCAAAGGAAGAGGGTGTAACACCCTCTCTCTGAGGAAGTCCTTTGTTCTGCCATCCTGGGCCAAGCCTGGCTGGACCCTAGGAGGGCAGAAACCTGTCTGAGGGGTTGGCAGTAGCAGCAGCTGCAGTGAAACCCCTGAAAAGGCAGTTTGGCAGTACCAGGGTCTGTGCTACAGACCCGTGGGATCATGGGATTGTGCCAACTATGCCAGGATGGCATAGAGGGGGCAATTCCATGATCATAGACATGTTACATGGCCATATTCGGAGTTACCATTGTGAAGCTACACATAGGTAGTGACCTATGAGTAGTGCACACGTGTAATGGTGTCCCCGCACTCACAAAGTCCGGGGAATTTGCCCTGAACAATGTGGGGGCACCTTGGCTAGTACCCGGGTGCCCACACACTAAGTAACTTTGCACCTAACCTTTACCAGGTAAAGGTTAGACATATAGGTGACTTATAAGTTACTTAAGTGCAGTGGTAAATGGCTGTGAAATAACGTGGACGTTATTTCACTCAGGCTGCAGTGGCAGGCCTGTGTAAGAATTGTCAGAGCTCCCTATGGGTGGCAAAAGAAATGCTGCAGCCCATAGGGATTTCCTGCAACCCCAATACCCTGGGTACCTCAGTACCATATACTAGGGAATTATAAGGGTGTTCCAGTATGCCAATGTAAATTGGTAAAAATGGTCACTAGCCTGTTAGTGACAATTTGGAAAGAAATGAGAGAGCATAACCACTGAGGTTCTGATTAGCAGAGCCTCAGTGAGACAGTTAGTCACTACACAGGTAACACATTCAGGCACACTTATGAGCACTGGGGCCCTGGGTTACCAGGGTCCCAGTGACACATACAACTAGAACAACATATATACAGTGAAAAATGGGGGTAACATGCTAGGCAAGATGGTACTTTCCTACACAACCCCCCCCCCAAACGAAGGACAATAAGACTAGCCATGACCTGATGAGTCTTCATTGTCTAAGTGGAAATATCTGGAGAGTCCATCTGCATTGGAGTGGCTACTCCCAGGTCTATGTTCCACTGTATAGTCCATTCCCTGTAGGGATATGGACCACCTCAACAATTTAGGATTTTCACCTTTCATTTGTTTTAGCCAAAGTAGAGGTTTGTGGTCTGTCTGAACAATGAAGTGAGTGCCAAACAGGTATGGCCTCAACTTCTTCAGTGCCCAGACCACAGCAAAGGCCTCCCTCTCTATGGCAGACCAACGCTTTTCTCTAGGGGTCAACCTCCTACTAATAAAAGCAACAGGTTGATCCTGGCCCTCAGAATTAAGTTGTGATAGGACTGCCCCTACTCCTAATTCAGATGCATCAGTCTGGACATAGAATTTTTTAGAGTAACAAGGGCTTTTCAGGACAGGTGCAGAGCACATGGCCTGCTTCAGCTCCTCAAAAGCTTTCTGACAGTTTGCTGTCCATAATACCTTTTTAGGCATTTTCTTGGATGTGAGGTCATTAAGAGGGGCTGCAATGGAGCCATAGTTCTTAATGAACCTCCTGTAATACCAAGTGAGGCCTAGGAAGGCTCTCACCTGAGCCTGAGTTGTAGGGGGAACCCAATCAATAATTATTTGGATTTTCCCCTGAAGTGGTGCAATCTTTTCCCCACCAACAAGGTGTCCCAGATAAACCACCTTCCCATGCCCTATCTGGCACTTTGAAGCCTTGAGAGTGAGGCCTGCCTTCTGCAGGGCCTCCAAAACTTTCCATAGGTGGACCAGGTGATCATCCCAGCTGGAGCTAAAGACAGCTATATCGTCCAAATATGCTGCACTGAAAGCTTCCAGCCCTTGCAGGACTGTGTTCACCAACCTTTGAAAAGTGGCAGGTGCATTTTTCAAACCAAAAGGCATTACAGTAAACTGGTAATGTCCTCCAATGGTTGAAAATGCAGTTTTAGGTTTAGCATCTTCTGACAATTTGATCTGCCAATACCCTGCAGTCAAATCAAAAGTGCTTAGATACTTGGCAGATTCCAGTGTATCTATGAGCTCATCTGCCCTGGGTATAGGGTGAGCATCAGTTTTGGTTACCAAGTTGAGACCTCTATAGTCTACACAAAACCGCATTTCCTTCTTTCCATCTTTGGAATGGGGTTTTGGTACAAGTACCACAGGAGAAGCCCATGGACTTTCAGAGTGCTCAACCACTCCTAGTTCTAACATTTTCAGCACCTCTTGCTTTATGCAGTCCCTGACATGGTCAGGCTGCCTATAGATCTTACTTTTGACAGGTAAACTGTCTCCAGTATCTATAGTGTGCTCACACCAAGAAGTGGTACCTGGCACAGTAGAGAAGAGTTCAGAGAATTGATCTAGGAGATTTATGCAATGGTCTTTCTGCTCAGCAGTAAGACAATCAGCCAAAACTACACCTTCCACAAGAGCATCTTGTTCTGTGGAAGAGAAGAGATCAGGTAGAGGATCACTGTCTTCTTCCTGTCCCTCATCAGTTGCCATGAGCAGGGTGAGATCAGCCCTGTCATAGTAGGGTTTAAGGCGGTTGACATGGAGCACCCTAAGGGGACTCCTGGCAGTGCCTAAGTCAACTAAATAGGTGACTTCTCCCTTCTTTTCAACAATTGTGTGGGGTCCACTCCATTTATCTTGGAGTGCTCTTGGGGCCACAGGCTCCAAGACCCACACTTTCTGCCCTGGTTGGTACTGAACCAAAACAGCCTTCTGATCATGCCATTGCTTCTGGAGCTCTTGGCTGGCCTGAAGGTTTTTGCTGGCCTTTTTCATGTACTCAGCCATCCTTGATCTGAGGCCAAGTACATAATCCACAATATCCTGCTTAGGAGTTTTTAAAGGTTGTTCCCAACCCTCCTTTACAAGTGTGAGTGGACCCCTAACAGGGTGTCCAAAAAGAAGTTCAAAGGGGCTGAAGCCCACTCCTTTCTGGGGTACCTCCCTGTAGGCAAAAAGGAGGCATGGTAGAAGGATATCCCATCTCCTGCTGAGTTTTTCAGGGAGACCCATAATCATGCCTTTGAGAGTTTTATTAAATCTCTCCACCAGTCCATTTGTTTGTGGATGATAGGGTGTTGTGAACTTGTAAGTTACACCACACTCCTTCCACATGGCCTTTAAGTATGCAGACATGAAATTGCTTCCCCTGTCTGATACTACTTCCTTTGGGAAGCCCACTCTGGAAAATATTCCCAGGAGGGCCTTTGCCACTCCAGGTGCTGTAGTGGTCCTTAAAGGAACTGCTTCAGGGTATCTTGTGGCATGGTCCACTACCACCAAGATAAATCTATTGCCTGAAGCAGTAGGAGGGTCAAGGGGGCCAACTATGTCAACCCCTACCCTTTCAAAGGGAACCCCAACCACAGGCAGTGGAATAAGGGGTGCCTTTGGGGTGCCACCTGTCTTGCCACTGGCTTGACAGGTTTCACAGGACTTACAAAAATCTTTTGTGTCCTCAGACATCCTAGGCCAATGAAACAAGGGAACAAGCCTGTCCCAAGTTTTCATTTGCCCTAGATGCCCAGCTAGGGGAATGTCGTGGGCAAGAGTTAGGAGGAACTTTCTGTACTCCTGAGGAATCACTAATCTCCTGGCAGCTCCAGGTTTAGGATCCCTATGCTCAGTGTACAAGAGGTTGTCCTCCCAGTAAACTCTGTGAGAGTCACTGACAACCCCATTAGCCTGTTTGACAGCTTGCTGTCTGAGACCCTCTAATGTGGGACAGGTTTGCTGTGCCACACTCAGCTCCTCCCTGGCAGGCCCCCCTTCACCCAAAAGCTCAGCAGTATCTGCTTCCAGCTCCTCTGGTGTAGGTTCTGCACAAGGAGGAAATTCTTCTTCTTCAGAAGTAGAATCCACTGTAGAGGGAGGGATAGTAGGAAGTGGTTTGCTTCTACTAGCCCTAGCTTTAGGGAGCACTTGGTCCATTGTTCCAGGATCCAAGCTTCCCTGTCCTTTTTGCTTTTTGGCCTGAGCCCTTGTCAAAGCAAAAATATGCCCTGGGATGCCCAGCATTGCTGCTTGGGCCTCCAACTCCAAATCTGACCAAGCTGATGTCTCCAAATCATTTCCTAGTAGACAGTCTACAGGTAAATCTGTGGCTACCACAACTTTCTTTGGACCAGTAACCCCCCCCCAGTTGAGATTAACAACAGCCATGGGGTGGCTAAGTGTGTTGTTGTGAGCATCGGTTACTTGGTACTGGTGACCAAGTAGGTGTTGTTCAGGGTGGACCAGTTTCTCTATGACCATAGTCACACTGGCTCCAGTGTCCCTGTAGGCCTGAACCTCAACACCATTTATTAGGGGTAGCTGCTTGTACTTATCCATATTAAGGGGACAAGCAACTAAGGTGGCTAAATCAATAGCCCCCCAGAGACTAACACAGCCTCTGTGGCCTCCCTAACAAGGCCAACCCCAACTAAGTTACCAATAGTGAGCCCAGCTACTCCCTTGGATTGGCTATTAGTAGGTTTGCTCCCACCACCACTGCTATTAGTAGGGACACTAGGGATAGCAGTAGGGGTTGTAGTGGTAGGAACATTGGTGCTTTTCTTTGGACAACTGGGATCTGTTGTCCAATGGCCTTTTATTTTACATAAATAGCACCATGGTTTCTTTTCCTTGTTCTGATTAAAAGAGGATTTGGGCCCACCACCCCCACCAGAGTGTTTTTGTGGGCCTGATGAAGACTCATTTTTAGATTTGTCCCCACCCTTGTCAGAAGACTTACCATCCTTCTTTTTGTTGCCATCTTTGTCACCCCCTGTATGAACTTTTCTGTACACTCTTGTTCTGACCCATTTGTCTGCCTTCTTTCCCAATTCTTGGGGAGAGGTCAGATCAGAGTCCACCAAGTACTGGTGCAACAAATCAGACACACAATTATTAAGAATATGCTCTCTCAGGATTAAGTTATACAGGCTGTCATAATCAGTAACTTTACTGCCATGTAACCACCCCTCCAAGGCCTTCACTGAATGGTCAATGAAATCAACCCAGTCTTGTGAAGACTCCTTTTTGGTCTCTCTGAACTTTATCCTGTATTGTTCAGTGGTTAAGCCATAACCATCCAGGAGTGCATTCTTAAGAACTTGGAAATTATTGGCATCATTTTCTTTCACAGTAAGGAGCCTATCCCTACCTTTTCCACTAAATGATAGCCATAGGATAGCAGCCCACTGCCTTTGAGGGACATCCTGTACAACACAGGCCCTCTCAAGTGCAGCAAACCACTTGTTAATGTCATCCCCCTCCTTATAAGGGGGAACTATCTTGTGCAGATTCCTGGAATCATGCTCTTTTGCAGGATGACTATGGGGAATACTGCTGCTGCCACCATGGGTATCTAAACCCAACTTCTGTCTTTCCTTCTCTAGTTCAAAAGACTGTCTATCCAAATCCAGCTGTTGCTTTTTAAGCTTCAGTCTGGTTTGTTCCACCCTCAACTTATTGAGTTCCCTCTCTAACATTCTGTCATCAGGGTTGGTGGCAGGGACATTCCTAGATACAGAGGTATGATGGGAATGAACAGAAGGAGACCTGTCCCTTACAGAAGCCACCCTAACAGCTTGGCTAACAGAAACATCACTACCAGTATGGTGAGAATAAATGCTTTTGCTATGATGTGAGACAACACTATTTGTATGGTGTGGCTCATCATCATTACCAACTATGCTAGACTGTCTAGTAATGGGCAGGCTAGGAAGTTTCTTTCCTGAATCTTTTCCTGGGGGAGTCCCTGAATCAGATTGGGAACTATTAGGTACTTTTTCAACAGATGGGGCACTTATAGCCTTATCTTGTTCTCTAAGCATGTTAATTAACAATTCCAAGGAAGGATTCTTCCCTACACTCAAACCTCTCTCTATGCAGAGACTCCTTGCTCCTTTCCAGCTAAGGTGATCATATGCAAGTTTGGACATATCAACATTTTGGCCTGTGCCAGACATTTTTAGAGAGAGTTAAAGTGATAGAAAAAGAGAAAAAAGTTTGCAGAACTTTTTAGAAAGACAGAAAAACAACTTTTTAAACTTTTAAGGACTTTTTAAAAGTTTAGAAGTACTTTTCAGCACTTAGAAAAGAGTGAAAAGAGGAAATACAAAACTTTTTGATTATGTGTATATACACTGACCTTGTTTTGTATATTTTTCTCTTATGAAAAGTACAATGACAAGAGTGGTAAGTAGTTTCAAAGCACTTATCCCACCACTGCACAACCAATGTAGGAGGCTGGACTGGCTTGTAGTGAGTACCAAGGGGTACTTGCACCTTGCACCAGGCCCAGTTATCCCTTATTAGTGTATAGGGTGTCTAGCAGCTTAGGCTGATAGATAATGGTAGCTTAGCAGAGCAGCTTAGGCTGAACTAGGAGACGTGTGAAGCTATTACAGTACCACTTAGTGTCATATGCACAATATCACAAGAAAACACAATACACAGTTATACTAAAAATAAAGGTACTTTATTTTTATGACAATATGCCAAAGTATCTTAGAGTGTACCCTCAGTGAGAGGATAGGAAATATACACAAGATATATATACACAATAGCAAAAATATGCAGTATAGTCTTAGAAAACAGTGCAAACAATGTATAGTTACAATAGGATGCAATGGGGACACATAGGGATAGGGGCAACACAAACCATATACTCCAAAAGTGGAATGCGAACCACGAATGGACCCCAAACCTATGTGACCTTGTAGAGGGTCGCTGGGACTATTAGAAAATAGTGAGAGTTAGAAAAATAACCCTCCCCAAGACCCTGAAAAGTGAGTGCAAAGTGCACTAAAGTTCCGCTAAGGACAAGGAAGTCGTGTTAGAGGAATAATGCAGGAAAGACACAACCCAACAATGCAACAACGCTGGATTTCCAATCTGGGGTACCTGTGGAGCAAGGGGACCAAGTCCAAAAGTCACAAGCAAGTCGGAGATGGGCAGATGCCCAGGAAATGCCAGCTGCGGGTGCAAAGAAGCTTCTACTGGACAGAAGAAGCTGCGGTTTCTGCAGGAACGCAAAGGGCTAGAGACTTCCCCTTTGGTGGAAGGATCCGTCTTGCGTTGTAGAGTCGTACAGAAGTGTTTTCCCGCCGAAAGAATGCCAACAAGCCTTGCTAGCTGCAAATCATGCAGTTAGCGTTTTTGGACGCTGCTGCGGCCCAGGAGGGACCAGGAGGTCGCAAATTGGACCAGATGGTAGAGGGGACGTGGAGCAAGACAAGGAGCCCTCTTAGCAGCAGGTAGAACCCGTAGAAGTGCCAGAAACAGGCACTACGAGGATGCGTGAAACGGTGCTCACCCGAAGTTACACAAAGGAATCCCACATCGCCGGAAAACAACTTAGGAGGTCGTGCAATGCAGGTTAGAGTGCCGTGGACCCAGGCTGGACTGTGCACAAAGGATTTCCGCCGGAAGTGCACGGAGGCCGGAGTAGCTGCAAAAGTCGCGGTTCCCAGCAATGCAGTCTAGCGAGGTGAGGCAAGGACTTACCTCCACCAAACTTGGACTGAAGAGTCACTGGACTGTGGGGGCCACTTGGACAGAGTTGCTGGATTCGAGGGGCCTCGCTCGTTGTGCTGAGAGGAGACCCAAGGGACCGGTAATGCAGCTTTTTGGTGCCTGCGGTTGCAGGGGGAAGATTCCGTCGACCCACGGGAGATTTCTTCGGAGCTTCTAGTGCAGAGAGGAGGCAGACTACCCCCACAGCATGCACCACCAGGAAAACAGTCGAGAAGGCGGAAGGATCAGCGTTACTGAGTTGCAGTAGTCGTCTTTGCTACTATGTTGCAGTTTTGCAGGCTTCCAGCGCGGTCAGCAGTCGATTCCTTGGCAGAAGGTGAAGAGAGAGATGCAGAGGAACTCGGCTGAGCTCTTGCATTCGTTATCTAAAGTTTCCCCAGAGACAGAGACCCTAAATAGCCAGAAAAGAGGGTCTGGCTACCTAGGTGAGAGGATAGGCAAGCAACACCTGAATGAGCCTAT
The DNA here is from genome assembly GCF_031143425.1 of Pleurodeles waltl. Taxonomy (NCBI): domain Eukaryota; kingdom Metazoa; phylum Chordata; class Amphibia; order Caudata; family Salamandridae; genus Pleurodeles; species Pleurodeles waltl. Next base: position 845,655,998 of record NC_090444.1, read on the forward strand.
CAGAACGAGTCTCTGACGTCACCTGGTGGCACTGGCCACTCAGAGCAGTCTAGTGTGCCAGCAGCACCTCTGTTTCCAAGATGGCAGAGGTCTGGAGCACACTGGAGGAGCTCTGGACACCTCCCAGGGGAGGTGCAGGTCAGGGGAGTGGTCACTCCCCTTTCCTTTGTCCAGTTTCACGCCAGAGCAGGGCTAAGGGGTCCCTGAACCGGTGTAGACTGGCTTATGCAGAATTGGGCACATCTGTGCCCATGAAAGCATTTCCAGAGGCTGGGGGAGGCTACTCCTCCCCTGCCTTCACACCATTTTCCAAAGGGAGAGGGTGTAACACCCTCTCTCAGAGGAAGTCCTTTGTTCTGCCATCCTGGGACAAGCCTGGCTTGACCCCAGGGGGACAGAAACCTGTCTGAGGGGTTGGCAGCAGCATCAGCTGCAGTGAAACCCCAGGAAAGGCAGTTTGGCAGTACCAGGGTCTGTGCTACAGACCACTGGGATCATGGGATTGTGCCAACTATGCCAGGATGGCATAGAGGGGGCAATTCCATGATCATAGACATGTTACATTGCCAAATTCGGAGTTACCATTGTGAAGCTACATATAGGTAGTGACCTATATGTAGTGCACGCGTGTAATGGTGTCCCCGCACTCACAAAGTCCGGGGAATTGGCCCTGAACAATGTTGGGGCACCTTGGCTAGTGCCAGGGTGCCCTCACACTAAGTAACTTTGCACCTAACCTTTACCAGGTAAAGGTTAGACATATAGGTGACTTATAAGTTACTTAAGTGCAGTGTAAAATGGCTGTGAAATAACGTGGACGTTATTTCACTCAGGCTGCAGTGGCAGGCCTGTGTAAGAATTGTCAGAGCTCCCTATGGGTGGCAAAAGAAATGCTGCAGCCCATATGGATCTCCTGGAACCCCAATACCCTGGGTACCTCAGTACCATATACTAGGGAATTATAAGGGTGTTCCAGTAAGCCAATGTAAATTGGTAAAATTGGTCACTAGCCTGTTAGTGACAATTTGAAATAAATGAGAGAGCATAACCACTGAGGTTCTGGTTAGCAGAGCCTCAGTGAGACAGTTAGGCACCACACAGGGAACACATACATATAGGCCACAAACTTATGAGCACTGGGGTCCTGACTAGCAGGGTCCCAGTGACACATAACAAACATATTGAAAACATAGGGTTTTCACTATGAGCACCGGGCCCTGGCTAGCAGGATCCCAGTGAGACAGTGAAAACACCCTGACATACACTCACAAACAGGCCAAAAGTGGGGGTAACAAGGCTAGAAAGAGGCTACTTTCTCACACTTCCCCTTTGGAGGATGGATGTCCCTCGTCGTGAAGAGTCGTGCAAAAGTGGTTTCCCGCCAAAAGACTGCCAACAAGCCTTCTAGCTGCAAATCATGTGGTTAGGGTTTTTGGGTGCTGCTGTGGCCCAGGAGGGACCAGGATGTCGCCAATTGCGTCAGGGGACAGAGGGGGCGCCCAGCAAAACAAGGAGCCCTCTCAGAAGCAGGCAGCACCCGCAGAAGTGCCGGAAGAGGCACCACGAAGAGGAGTGAAACGGTGCTCACCCGAAGTTGCACAAAGGACTCCCACGCCGCCGGAGGACAACTTAGAAAGTCGTGCAATGCAGGTTAGAGTGCCGTGGACCCAGGCTTGGCTGTGCACAAAGGATTTCTGCCGGAAGTGCACAGAGGCCGGAGTAGCTGCAAAAGACGCGGTTCCCAACAATGCAGTCTGACGTGGGGAGGCAAGGACTTACCTCCACCAAACTTTGACTGAAGAGTCACTGGACTGTGGGAGTCACTTGGACACAGTTGCTGGATTCAAGGGACCTCGCTCGTCGTGCTGAGAGGAGACCCAGGGGACTGGTGATGCAGTTCTTTGGTGCCTGCGGTAGCAGGGGGAAGATTCCGTCGACCCACGGGAGATTTCTTCGGAGCTTCTAGTGCAGAGAGGAGGCAGACTACCCCCACAGCATGCACCACCAGGAAAACAGTTGAGAAGGTGGCAGGATCAGCGTTACAGAGTTGCAATAGTCGTCTTTGCTACTTTGTTGCAGTTTTGCAGGCTTCCAGCGCGGTCAGCAGTCGATTCCTTAGCAGAAGGTGAAGAGAGAGATGCAGAGGAAAACTGATGAGCTCTTGCATTTGTTATCTAAGGAATTCCCCAAAGCAGAGACCCTAAATAGCCAGAAAAGAGGGTTTGGCTACTTAGGAGAGAGGATAGGCTAGCAACACCTGAAGGAGCCTATCAGAAGGAGTCTCTGACGTCACCTGCTGGCCCTGGCCACTCAGAGCAGTCCAGTGTGCCAGCAGCACCTCTGTTTTCAAGATGGCAGAGGTCTGGAGCACACTGGAGGAGCTCTGGGCACCTCCCAGGGGAGGTGCAGGTCAGGGGAGTGGTCACTCCCCTTTCCTTTGTCCAGTTTCGTGCCAGAGCAGGGCTGAGGGGTCCCTGAACCGGTGTAGACTGGCTTATGTAGAAATGGGAACCATCTGTGCCCATGAAAGCATTTCCAGAGGCTGGGGGAGGCTACTCCTCCCCTTCCTTAACACCTTTTTCCAAAGGGAGAGGGTGTAACACCCTCTCTCTGAGGAAGTCCTTTGATCTGCCATCCTGGGCCAAGCCTGGCTGGACCCCAGGAGGGCAGAAACCTGTCTGAGGGGTTGGCAGTAGCAGCAGCTGCAGTGAACCCCTGAAAAGGCAGTTTGGCAGTACCAGGGTCTGTGCTACAGACCCGTGGGATCATGGGATTGTGCCAACTATGCCAGGATGGCATAGAGGGGTTAATTCCATGATCATAGACATGTTACATGGCCTTATTCGGAGTTACCTTTGTGAAGCTACACATAGGTAGTGACCCATGTGTAGTGCACGCATGTAATGGTGTCCCCGCACTCACAAAGCCCGGGGAATTTGTCCTGAACAATGTGGGGGCACCTTGGCTAGTGCCAGGGTGCCCACACACTAAGTAACTTTGCACCTAACCTTTACCAGGTAAAGGTTAGACATATAGGTGACTTATAAGTTACTTAAGTGCAGTGGTAAATGGCTGTGAAATAACGTGGACGTTATTTCACTCAGGCTGCAGTGGCAGGCCTGTGTAAGAATTGTCAGAGCTCCCTATGGGTGGCAAAAGAAATGATGCAGCCCATAGGGATCTCCTGGAACCACAATACCTCAGTACCATATACTAGGGAATTATAAGGGTGTTCCAGTATGCCAATGTGAATTGGTGAAATTGGTCACTGTAGGAGGCTGGACTGGCTTGTAGTGAGTACCAAGGGGTACTTACACCTTGCACCAGGCCCAGGTATCCCTTATTAGTGTATAGGGTGTCTAGCAGCTTAGGCTAATAGATAATGGTAGCTTAGCAGAGCAGCTTAGGCTGAACTAGGAGACGAGTGAAGCTCCTACAGTACCACTAGTGTCACTTGCACAATATCATAAGAAAACACAATACACAGATATACTAAAAATAAAGGTACTTTATTTTTATGACAATATGCCAAAGTATCTCAGAGGGTACCCTCAGTATGAGGATAGTAAATATACACAAGATATATGTACACAATATCAAAAATATGCAGTATAGTCTTAGAAAACAGTGCAAACAATGTATAGTTAGAGTAGGATGCAATGGGGATACATAGGGATAGGGGCAACACAAACCATATACTCCAAAAGTGGAATGCGAACCACGAATGGACCCCAAACCTATGTGACCTTGTAGAGGGTCGCTGGGACTATTAGAAAATAGTAACGGTTAGAAAAGTAGCCCACCCCAAGACCCTGAAAAGTGAGTGCAAAGTGCACTAAAGTTCCCCAAAGGACATAGAAGTCGTGATAGGGGAATTCTGCAGGAAAGACACGATCCAGCAATGCAACAACGATGGATTTCCAGTCGAGGGTACCTGTGGAACAAGGGGACTAAGTCCAAAAGTCACAAGCAAGTCGGAGATGGGCAGATGCCCAGGAAATGCCAGCTGTGGGTGCAAAGAACCTGCTACTGGACAGTAGAAGCTAAGGATTCTGCAGGAACGACAAGGGCTAGAGACTTCCCCTTTGGAGGATGGATCCCTCACACCGTCGAGAGTCGTGCAGAAGTATTTTCCCGCCGAAAGACCGCCAACAAGCCTTGCTAGCTGCAAATCGTGCGGTTAGGGTTTGTGGATGCTGCTGTGGCCCAGGAGGGACCAAGATGTTGCCAATTGCATCTGGGGACAGAGGGGGCGTCGAACAAGACAAGGAGCTAACTCTCAGAAGCAGGCAGCCCCCGCAGAAGTGCCGGAACAGACGCTACAAAGAGGAGTGAAATGGTGCTCACCCGAAGCTGCACAAAGGAGTCTCACATCGCCAGAGGGCCACTTAGAAAGTCGTGCAATGCAGGTTAGAGTGCCGTGGACCCAGGCTTGGCTGTGCACAAAGGATTTCCGCCGGAAGTGCACAGAGGCCGGAGTAGCTGCAAAAGTCGTGGTTCCCAGCAATGCAGTCTGGCGTGGGGAGGCAAGGACTTACCTCCACCAAACTTGGACTAAAGAGTCACTGGACTGTGGGAGTCACTTGGACATAGTTGCTGGATTCAAGGGACCTCGCTCGTCATGCTTAGAGGAGACCCAGGGGACCAGTGATGCAGTTATTTGGTGCCTGCGGTAGCAGGGGGAAGATTCTGTCTACCCACAGGAGATTTCTTTGGAGCTTCTAGTGCAGACAGGAGTCAGACTACCCCCACAGCATTCACCACCAGGAAAACAGTCGAGAAGGCGGCAGGATCAGCGTTACAGAGTTGCAGTAGTCGTCTTTGCTACTTTGTTGCGGTTTTGCAGTCTTCCAGCGCGGTCAGCAGTCGATTCCTTGGCAGAAGGTGAAGAGAGAGATGCAGAGGAACTCTGATGAGCTCTTGCATTCATTATCTCAGGAATTCCCCAAAGCAGAGACCCTAAATAGCCAGAAAAGAGGGTTTGGCTACTTAGGAGAGAGGATAGGCTAGCAACACCTGAAGGAGCCTATCAGAAGGAGTCTCTGACGTCACCTGCTGGCCCTGGCCACTCAGAGCAGTCCAGTGTGCCAGCAGCACCTCTGTTTCCAAGATGGCAGAGGTCTGGAGCACACTGGAGGAGCTCTGGGCACCTCCCAGGGGAGGTGCAGGTCAGGGGAGTGGTCACTCCCCTTTCCTTTGTCCAGTTTTGCGCCAGAGCAGGGCTGAGGGGTCCCTGAACCGGTGTAGACTGGCTTATGCAGAAATGGGCACCATCTGTGCCCATGAAAGCATTTCCAGAGGCTGCGGGAGGCTACTCCTCCCCTGCCTTAACACCTTTTTCCAAAGGGAGAGGGTGTAACACCCTCTCTCTGAGGAAGTCCTTTGTTCTGCCATCCTGGGACAAGCCTGGCTGGACCCCAGGAGGGCAGAAACCTGTCTGAGTGGTTGGCAGCAGCAGCAGCTGCAGTGAAACCCCTGAAAAGGCAGTTTGGCAGTACCCGGGTCTGAGCTACAGACCCGTGGGATCATGGGATTGTGCCATCAATGCCAGGATGGCATAGAGGGGGCAATTCCATGATCTTAGACATCTTACATGGCCATATTCGGAGTTACCATTGTGAAGCTACACATAGGTATTGACCTATGTGTAGTGCACGCGTGTAATGGTGTCCCGCACTCACAAAGTCCGGGGAATTTGCCCTGAACAATGTGGGAGCACCTTGGCTAGTGCCAGGGTGCCCACACACTAAGTAACTTTGCACCTAACCTTTACCAGGTAAAGGTTAGACATATAGGTGACTTATAAGTTACTTAAGTGCAGTGAAAATGGCTGTGAAATAATGTGTGCATTATTTCACTCAGGCTGCAGTGGCAGGCCTGTGTAGGATTTGTCAAAGCTCCCTATGGGTGGCAAAAGAAATGCAGCAGCCCATAGGGATCTCCTGGAACCCCAATACCCTGGGTACCTCAGTACCATATACTAGGGAATTATAAGGGTGTTCCAGTATGCCAATGTGAATTGGTGAAATTGGTCACTAGCCTGTTAGTGACAATTTGGAAAGAAATGAGAGAGCATAACCACTGAGGTTCTGGATAGCAGATCCTCAGTGAGACAGTTAGTCATAACACAGGTAACACTTTCAGGCACACTTATGAGCACTGGGGCCCTGTCTGGCAGGGTCCCAGTGACACATACAACTAAAACAACATATACACAGTGAAAAATGGGGGTAACATGCCAGGCAAGATGGTACTTTCCTAAAGATAGGCTCCTTACTGTTAAGGAAAGTGATGCCAATGAATTTACAGTTCTTAAGAATGCACTCCTAGATGGTTATGGCTTAACCACTGAACAGTACAGGATCAAGTTCAGAGAAACCAAAAAGGAGTCTTCACAAGACTGGGTAGACTTTGTTGACCATTCAGTGAAGGCCTTGGAGGGGTGGTTACATGGCAGTAAAGTTTCTGACTATGAAAGCCTGTATAATTTAATCCTGAGAGAGCATATTCTTAATATTTGTGTGTCTGATTTGTTGCACCAGTACCTAGTGGACTCTGATCTGACCTCTCCCCAAGAATTGGGAAAGAAGGCAGACAAATGGGTCAGAACAAGGGTGAACATAAAAGTTCATACAGGGGGTGACAAGGATGGCAAGAAGAAGGATGGTAAGCCTCCAGACAAGGGTGGGGACAAATCTAAAAATGAGTCTTCATCAGGTCCACAAAAACACTCTGGTGGGGGTGGTGGGCCCAAATCCTCTTCAAATCAAAATCAAGTAAAGAAACCATGGTGCTATTTATGTAAAGTAAAAGGCCATTAGACAACTGATCCCAGTTGTCCAAAGAAAAGCACCAAGCCTCCCACTAGCACAACCCCTACTGCTACACCTAGTGCCCCTAGTAATAGCAGTGGTGGTGGGAGCAAACCTACTAATAGCCAATCCAAGGGAGTAGCTGGGTTCACTTTTGGTAATTTAGTCCGGGTTGGTCTTGTTAGGAAGACCACAGAGGCTGTGTTAGTCTCTGAAGGTGCCATTGATTTGGCCACCTTGGTTGCTTGTCCCCTTAATATGGATAAGTACAAGCAACTTCCCCTAATAAATGGTGTTGAGGTTCAGGCCTACAGGGACCCAGGTGCCAGTGTTACCATGTTAATAGAGAAACTGGTTGTAGGAGGCTGGACTGGCTTGTAGTGAGTACCAAGGGGTACTTGCACCTTGCACCAGGCCCAGTTATCCCTTATTAGTGTATAGGGTGTCTAGCAGCTTAGGCTGATAGATAATGGTAGCTTAGCAGAGCAGCTTAGGCTGAACTAGGAGACGTGTGAAGCTACCACAGTACCACTTAGTGTCATATGCACAATATCATAAGAAAACACAATACACAGTTATACTAAAAATAAAGGTACTTTATTTTTATGACAATATGCCAAAGTATCTTAGAGTGTACCCTCAGTGAGAGGATAGGAAATATACACAAGATATATATACACAATAGCAAAAATATGCAGTATAGTCTTAGAAAACAGTGCAAACAACGTATAGTTACAATAGGATGCAATGGGGAAACATAGGGATAGGGGCAACACAAACCATATACTCCAGAAGTGGAATGCGAACCACGAATGGACCCCAAACCTATGTGACCTTGTAGAGGGTCGCTGGGACTATTAGAAAATAGTGAGAGTTAGAAAAATAACCCTCCCCAAGACCCTGAAAAGTGAGTGCAAAGTGCACTAAAGTTCCCCTAAGTACAAAGTAGTCGTGTTAGAGGAATAATGCAGGAAAGACACAAACCAGCAATGCAACAACTGTGGATTTCCAATCTAGGGTACCTGTGGAACAAGGGGACCAAGTCCAAAAGTCACAAGCAAGTCGGAGATGGGCAGATGCCCAGGAAATGCCAGCTGCGGGTGCAAAGAAGCTTCTACTGGACAGAAGAAGCTGAGGTTTCTGCAGGAACGAAAAGGGCTAGAGACTTCCCCTTTTGTGGACGGATCCCACTTGCCTTGGAGAGTCGTGCAGAAGTGTTTTCCCGCCGAAAGAATGCCAACAAGCCTTGCTAGCTGCAAATCGTGCGTTTGGCGTTTTTGGATGCTGCTGGGGCCCAGGAAGGACCAGGAGTTCGCAAATTGGACCTGAAGAGAGAAGGGACGTCGTGCAAGACAAAGAGCCCTCACTAAAGCAGATAGCACCCAGAGAAGTGCCAGAAACAGGCACTACAAGGATGCGTGAAACAGTGCTCGCCGAAGTTGCACAAAGGAGTCCCACGTCGCCGGAGACCAACTTAGAAAGTCGTGCAATGCAGGTTAGAGTGCCGTGGACCCACACTTGGCTGTGCACAAAGGATTTCGGCCGGAAGTGCACAGGGGCCGGAGTAGCTGCAAAGTCGCGGTTCCCAGCAATGCAGCCCAGCGAGGTGAGGCAAGGACTTACCTCCACCAAACTTGGACTGAAGAGTCACTGGACTGTGGGGGTCACTTGGACAGAGTTGCTGGATTCGAGGGACCTCGCTCGTTGTGCTGAGAGGAGACCCAAGGGACCGGTAATGCAGCTTTTTGGTGCCTGCGGTTGCAGGGGGAAGATTCCGTCGACCCACGGGAGATTTCTTCGGAGCTTCTGGTGCAGAGAGGAGGCAGGCTACCCCCACAGCATGCACAAGCAGGAAAACAGTCGAGAAGGCGGCAGGATCAGCATTGCAGAGTTGCAGTAGTCGTCTTTGCTACTATGTTGCAGGTTTGCAGGCTTCCAGCGCGGTCAGCAGTCGATTCCTTATCAGAAGGTGAAGAGAGAGATGCAGAGGAACTCGGCTGAGCTCATGCATTCGTTATCTAAAGTTTCCCCAGAGACAGAGACCCTAAATAGCCAGAAAAGAGGGTTTGGCTACTTAGGAGAGAGGATAGGCTACTAACACCTGAGGGAGCCTATCACAAGGAGTCTCTGACGTCACCTGGTGGCACTGGCCACTCAGAGCAGTCTAGTGTGCCAGCAGCACCTCTGTTTCCAAGATGGCAGAGGTCTGGAGCACACTGGAGGAGCTCTGGACACCTCCCGGGGGGGTGCAGGTCAGGGGAGTGGTCACTCCCCTTTCCTTTGTCCAGTTTCGCGCCAGAGCAGGGGCTAAGGGGTCCCTGAACCGGTGTAGACTGGCTTATGCAGAATTGGGCACATCTGTGCCCAAGAAAGCATTTCCAGAGGCTGGGGGAGGCTACTCCTCCCCTGCCTTCACACCATTTTCCAAAGGGAGAGGGTGTCACACCCTCTCTCAGAGGAAGTTCTTTGTTCTGCCATCCTGGGCCAGGCCTGGCTGGACCCCAGGAGGGCAGATGCCTGTCTGAGGGGTTGGCAGCAGCAGCAGCTGCAGTGAAACCCCAGGAAGGGCAGTTTGGCAGTACCAGGGTCTGTGCTACAGACCACTGGGATCATGGGATTGTGCCAACTATGCCAGGATGGCATAGAGGGGGCAATTCCATGATCATAGACATGTTACATGGCCATATTCGGAGTTACCATTGTGAAGCTACATATAGGTAGTGACCTATATGTAGTGCACGCGTGTAATGGTGTCCCCGCACTCACAAAGTTCAGGGAATTGGCTCTGAACAATGTGGGGGCACCTTGGCTAGTGCCAGGGTGCCCTCACACTAAGTAACTTTGCACCTAACCTTTACCAGGTAAAGGTTAGACATATAGGTGACTTATAAGTTACTTAAGTGCAGTGTAAAATGGCTGTGAAATAACGTGGACGTTATTTCACTCAGGCTGCAGTGGCAGGCCTGTGTAAGAATTGTCAGAGCTCCCTATGGGTGGCAAAAGTAATCCTGCAGCTAATAGGGATCTCCTGGAACCCCAATACCCTGGGTACCTCAGTACCATATACTAGGGAATTATAAGGGTGTTCCAGTAAGCCAATGTAAATTGGTAAAAATGGTCACTAGCCTGTCAGTGACAATTTGGAAAGAAATGAGAGAGCATAACCACTGAGGTTCTGGTTAGCAGAGCCTCAGTGAGACAGTTAGTCACTACACAGGTAACACATTCAGGCACACTTATGGGTTACCAGGGTCCCAGTGACACATACAACTAAAACAACATATATACAGTGAAAAATGGGGGTAACATGCCAGGCAAGATGTTACTTTCCTACACAACCCCCCCCCCCCCAAACGAAGGACAATAAGACTAGCCATGACCTGATGAGTCTTCATTGTCTAAGTGGAAATATCTGGAGAGTCCATCTGCATTGGAGTGGCTACTCCCAGGTCTATGTTCCACTGTATAGTCCATTCCCTGTAGGGATATGGACCACCTCAACAATTTAGGATTTTCACCTTTCATTTGTTTTAGCCAAAGTAGAGGTTTGTGGTCTGTCTGAACAATGAAGTGAGTGCCAAACAGGTATGGCCTCAACTTCTTCAGAGCCCAGACCACAGCAAAGGCCTCCCTCTCAATGGCAGACCAACGCTTTTCTCTAGGGGTCAACCTTCTACTAATAAAAGCAACAGGTTGATCCTGGCCCTCAGAATTAAGTTGTGATAGGACTGCCCCTACTCCTAATTCAGATGCATCAGTTTGGACATAGAATTTTTTAGAGTAACAAGGGCTTTTCAGGACAGGTGCAGAGCACATGGCCTGCTTCAGCTCCTCAAAAGCTTTCTGACAGTTTGCTGTCCATAATACCTTTTTAGGCATTTTCTTGGATGTGAGGTCATTAAGAGGGGCTGCAATGGAGCCATAGTTTTTAATGAACCTCCTGTAATACCCAGTGAGGCCTAGGAAGGCTCTCACCTGAGTCTGAGTGGTAGGGGGAACCCAATCAATAATAGTTTGGATTTTCCCCTGAAGTGGTGCAATCTGTTCCCCACCAACAAGGTGTCCCAGATAAACCACCTTACCCTGCCCTATCTGGCACTTTGAAGCCTTGATAGTGAGGCCTGCCTTTTGCAGAGCCTCCAAAACTTTCCATAGGTGGACCAGGTGATCATCCCAGCTGGAGCTAAAGACAGCTATATCGTCCAAATATGCTGCACTGAAAGCTTCCAGCCCTTGCAGGACTGTGTTCACCAACCTCTGAAAAGTGGCAGGTGCATTTTTCAAACCAAAAGGCATTACAGTAAACTGGTAATGTCCTCCAATGGTAGAAAATGCAGTCTTAGGTTTAGCATCTTCTGACAATTTGATCTGCCAATACCCTGCAGTCAAATCAAAAGTGCTTAGATACTTGGCAGATGCCAGTGTATCTATGAGCTCATCTGCCCTGGGTATAGGGTGAGCATCAGTTTTGGTTACCAAGTTGAGACCTCTATAGTCTACACAAAACCGCATTTCCTTCTTTCCATCTTTAGAATTGGGTTTTGGTACCAGTACCACAGGAGAAGCCCATGGACTGTCAGAGTGCTCAACCACTCCTAGTTCCAACATTTTCTGAACTTCATGCTTTATGCAGTCCCTGACATGGTCAGGCTGCCTATAGATCTTACTTTTGACAGGTAAACTGTCTCCAGTATCTATAGTGTGCTCACACCAAGAAGTGGTGCCTGGCACAGTAGAGAAGAGTTCTGAAAATTGTCCTAGGAGATTTATGCAATGGTCTTTCTGCTCAGCAGTAAGACAATCTGCCAAAACTACACCTTCCACAAGAGCATCTTGTTCTGTGGAAGAGAAGAGATCAGGTAGAGGATCACTGTCTTCTTCCTGTCCCTCATCAGTTGCCATGAGCAGGGTGAGATCAGCCCTGTCATAGTAGGGTTTCAGGCGGTTGACATGGAGCACCCTAAGGGGACTCCTGGCAGTGCCTAAGTCAACCAAGTAGGTGACTTCACCCTTCTTTTCAACAATTGTGTGGGGTCCACTCCATTTATCTTGGAGTGCTCTTGGGGCCACAGGCTCCAAGACCCACACTTTCTGCCCTGGTTGGTACTGAACCAAAACAGCCTTCTGATCATGCCATTGCTTCTGGAGCTCTTGGCTGGCCTGAAGGTTTTTACTGGCCTTTTTCATGTACTCAGCCATCCTTGATCTGAGGCCAAGTACATAATCCACAATATCCTGTTTAGGAGCTTTTAAAGGTTGTTCCCAACCCTCCTTTACAAGTGTGAGTGGACCCCTAACAGGGTGTCCAAAAAGAAGTTCAAAGGGGCTGAAGCCCACTCCTTTCTGGGGTACCTCCCTGTAGGCAAAAAGGAGGCATGGTAGAAGGATATCCCATCTCCTGCGGAGTTTTTCAGGGAGTCCCATAATCATGCCTTTGAGAGTTTTATTAAATCTCTCCACCAGTCCATTTGTTTGTGGATGATAGGGTGTTGTGAACTTGTACGTTACACCACACTCCTTCCACATGGCCTTTAAGTATGCAGACATGAAATTGCTTCCTCTGTCTGATACTACTTCCTTTGGGAAGCCCACCCTGGAAAATATTCCCAGGAGGGCCTTTGCCACTGCAGGTTCTGTAGTGGTCCTTAAAGGAATTGCTTCAGGATATCTTGTGGCATGGTCCACTACCACTAAGATAAACCTATTGCCTGAAGCAGTAGGAGGGTCAAGGGGGCCAACTATGTCAACCCCTACCCTTTCAAAGGGAACCCCAACCACAGGCAGTGGGATAAGGGGTGCCTTGGGGGTGCCACCTGTCTTGCCACTGGCTTGACAGGTTTCACAGGACTTACAAAATTCCTTTGTGTCCTCAGACATCCTAGGCCAATGAAACAGGGGAACAAGCCTGTCCCAAGTTTTCATTTGTCCTAGGTGCCCAGTTAAGGGAATGTCATGTGCCAGTGTTAGGAGGAACTTTCTGTACTCCTGAGGAATCACTAATCTCCTGGCAGCTCCAGGTTTAGGATCCCTGTGCTCAGTGTACAAGAGGTTGTCCTCCCAGTAAACTCTGTGAGAGTCACTGACATCCCCATTAGCCTGTTTGACAGCTTGCTGTCTGAGACCCTCTAATGTGGGACAGGTTTGCTGTGCCACACTCAGCTCCTCTCTGGCAGGCCCCCCTTGTAGGAAAGTACCATCTTGCCTGGCATGTTACCCCCATTTTTCACTGTATATATGTTGTTTTAGTTGTATGTGTCACTGGGACCCTGGTAACCCAGGGCCCCAGTGCTCATAAGTGTGCCTGAATGTGTTACCTGTGTAGTGACTAACTGTCTCACTGAGGCTCTGCTAATCAGAACCTCAGTGGTTATGCTCTCTCATTTCTTTCCAAATTGTCACTGACAGGCTAGTGACCATTTTTACCAATTTACATTGGCTTACTGGAACACCCTTATAATTCCCTAGTATATGGTACTGAGGTACCCAGGGTATTGGGGTTCCAGGAGATCCCTATGGGCTGCAGCATTTCTTTTGCCACCCATAGGGAGCTCTGACAATTCTTACACAGGCCTGCCACTGCAGCCTGAGTGAAATAACGTCCACGTTATTTCACAGCCATTTTACACTGCACTTAAGTAACTTATAAGTCACCTATATGTCTAACCTTTACCTGGTAAAGGTTAGGTGCAAAGTTACTTAGTGTGAGGGCACCCTGGCACTAGCCAAGGTGCCCCCACATTGTTCAGAGCCAATTCACTGAACTTTGTGAGTGCGGGGACACCATTACACGCGTGCACTACATATAGGTCACTACCTATATGTGGCTTCACCATGGTAACTCCGAATATGGCCATGTAACATGTCTATGATCATGGAATTGCCCCCTCTATGCCATCCTGGCATTGTTGGTACAATTCCATGATCCCAGTGGTCTGTAGCACAGACCCTGGTACTGCCAGACTGCCCTTCCTGGGGTTTCTCTGCAGCTGCTGCTGCTGCCAACCCCTCAGACAGGCAGCTGCCCTCCTGGGGTCCAGCCAGGCCTGGCCCAGGATGGCAGAACAAAGAACTTCCTCTGAGAGAGGGTGTTACACCCTCTCCCTTTGGAAAATGGTGTGAAGGCAGGGGAGGAGTAGCCTCCCCCAGCCTCTGGAAATGCTTTGTTGGGCACAGATGTGCCCAATTCTGCATAAGCCAGTCTACACCGGTTCAGGGACCCCTTAGCCCCTGCTCTGGCGCGAAACTGGACAAAGGAAAGGGGAGTGACCACTCCCCTGACCTGCACCTCCCCTGGGAGGTGTCCAGAGCTCCTCCAGTGTGCTCCAGACCTCTGCCATCTTGGAAACAGAGGTGCTGCTGGCACACTGGACTGCTCTGAGTGGCCAGTGCCACCAGGTGACGTCAGAGACTCCTTGTGATAGGCTCCTTCAGGTGTTAGTAGCCTTTCCTCTCTCCTAGGTAGCCAAACCCTCTTTTCTGGCTATTTAGGGTCTCTGTCTCTGGGGAAACTTTAGATAACGAATGCATGAGCTCAGCCGAGTTCCTCTGCATCTCCCTCTTCACCTTCTGATAAGGAATCGACCGCTGACCGCGCTGGAAGCCTGCAAACCTGCAACATAGTAGCAAAGACGACTACTGCAACTCTGTAACGCTGATCCTGCCGCCTTCTCGACTGTTTTCCTGCTTGTGCATGCTGTGGGGGTAGTCTGCCTCCTCTCTGCACCAGAAGCTCCGAAGAAATCTCCGTGGGTCGACGGAATCTTCCCCCTGCAACCGCAGGCACAAAAAAAGCTGCATTACCGGTCCCTTGGGTCTCCTCTCAGCATGACGAGCGAGGTCCCTCGAATCCAGCGACACCGTCCAAGTGACCCCCACAGTCCAGTGACTCTTCAGCCCAAGTTTGGTGGAGGTAAGTCCTTGCCTCACCTCGCTGGGCTGCATTGCTGGGAACCGCGACTTTGCAAGCTTCTCCGGCCCCTGTGCACTTCCGGCGGAAATCCTTCATGCACAGCCAAGCCTGGATCCACGGCACTCTAACCTGCATTGCACGACTTTCTAAGTTGGTCTCCGGCGACGTGGGACTCCTTTGTGCAACTTCGGCGAGCACCGTTTCACGCATCCTCGTAGTGCCTGTTTCTGGCACTTCTCCGGGTGCTACCTGCTTCAGTGAGGGCTCTTTGTCTTGCTCGACGTCCCCTCTCTCTGCAGGTTCAATTTTCGACCTTCTGGTCCCTCCTGGGCCCCAGCAGCGTCCAAAAACGTCAAACTCACGATTTGCGTGTAGCAAGGCTTGTTGGCGTCCATCCGGCGGGAAAGCACTTCTGCACGACTCTGCAAGGCGTGCGGGATCCATCCTCCAAAGGGGAAGTCTCTAGCCCTTGTCGTTCCTGCAGTATTCACAGTTCTTCAGCCTAGTAAGAGCTTCTTTGCACCAACCGCTGGCATTTCTTGGGCATCTGCCCATCTCCGAGCTGCTTGTGACTTTTGGACTTGGTCCCCTTGTTCCACAGGTACCCTCAGACAGGAATCCATCGTTGTTGCATTGCTGATTTGTGTTTTCCTTGCATTCTCCCTCTAACACGACTATTTTTCCTTAGGGGAACTTTAGTGCACTTTGCACTCACTTTTCAGGGTCTTGGGGAGGGTTATTTTTCTAACTCTCACTATTTTCTAATAGTCCCAGCGACCCTCTACAAGGTCACATAGGTTTGGGGTCCATTCGTGGTTCACATTCCACTTCTGGAGTATATGGTTTGTGTTGCCCCTATCCCTATGTTTCCCCATTGCATCCTATTGTAACTATACATTGTTTGCACTGTTTTCTAAGACTATACTGCATATTTTTGCTATTGTGTATATATATCTTGTGTATATTTCCTATCCTCTCACTGAGGGTACACTCTAAGATACTTTGGCATATTGTCATAAAAATAAAGTACCTTTATTTTTAGTATAACTGTGTATTGTGTTTTCTTATGATATTGTGCATATGACACTAAGTGGTACTGTAGTAGCTTCACACGTCTCCTAGTTCAGCCGGAGCTGCTTTGCTAAGCTACCATTATCTATCAGCCTAAGCTGCTAGACACCCTATACACTAATAAGGGATAACTGGGCCTGGTGCAAGGTGCAAGTACCCCTTGGTACTCACCACAAGCCAGTCCAGCCTCCTACATTGGTTGTGCAGCGGTGGGATAAGTGCTTTGAGACTACTTACCACTCTTGTCATTGTACTTTTCATAAGAGAAAAATATACAAAACAAGGTCAGTGTATATACACATAGCCAAAAAGTTTTGCATTTCCTCTTTTCACTCATTTCTAAGTGCTGAAAAGTACTTCTAAACTTTCAAAAAGTTCTTAAAAGTTTAAAAAGTTTTTTTCTGTCTTTCCAAAAAGTTCTGAAAACTTTTTTCTCTTTATCTATCACTTTAACTCTCTCTAAAAAATGTCTGGCACAGGCCAAAAAGTTGAACTGTCCAAACTTGCATATGATCACCTTAGCTGGAAAGGAGCAAGGAGTCTCTGCATAGAGAGAGGTTTGAGTGTAGGGAAGAATCCTTCCTTAGAACTGTTAATTAATATGCTTAGAGTACAGGATAAGGCCATAAGTGCCCAATCTGTAGAAAAAGTAGCTAATGGTTCTCAATCTGATCCAGGGACTCCCCCAGGAAAAGGTTCAGGAAAGAAACTTCTCAGCCTGCCCATTACTAGACAGTCTAGCATAGTTGGTACAGAGGTTGAATCACATCATACTGATGATGTGCTCTCACATTATACTGGTAGCCAAGCTGTTAGGGTGCCCTCTGTAAGGAACAGGTCTCCTTCTGTTCATTCCCATCATACCTCTGTATCTAGAAATGTCCCTCCCACCCACCCTGATGACAGATTGTTAGAAAGGGAGCTCAATAGATTGAGAGTGGAGCAAACCAGACTGAAGCTCAAGAAGCAACAGCTGGATTTGGATAGACAGTCTTTAGAAATAGAGAGGGAAAGACAGAAAATGGGTTTAGATACCCATGGTGGCAGCAGCAGTATTCCCCATAGTCATCCTGCAAAAGGGCATGATTCCAGGAATCTGCATAAGATAGTTCCCCCTTACAAGGAGGGGGATGACATTAACAAGTGGTTTGCTGCACTTGAGAGGGCCTGTGCTGTACAGGATGTCCCTCAAAAGCAGTGGGCTGCTATCCTATGGCTATCATTTACTGGAAAAGGTAGGGATAGGCTCCTTACTGTAAAAGAAAATGATGCTAACAATTTCCAAGTTCTTAAGAATGCACTCCTGGATGGTTATGGCTTAACCACTGAACAGTACAGGATAAAGTTCAGAGATACCAAAAAGGAGTCTTCACAAGACTGGGTTGATTTCATTGACCAGGCAGTGAAGGCCTTGGAGGGGTGGTTACATGGCAGTAAAGTTACTGATTATGACAGCCTGTATAACTTGATCCTGAGAGAGCATATTCTTAATAATTGTGTGTCTGATTTGTTGCACCAGTACTTGGTGGACTCTGATCTGACCTCTCCCCAAGAATTGGGAAAGAAGGCAGACAAATGGGTCAGAACAAGAGTGAACAGAAAAGTTCATACAGGGGGTGACAAAGATGGCAACAAAAAGAAGGATGGTAAGTCTTCTGACAAGGGTGGGGACAAATCTAAAAATGAGTCTTCATCAGGCCCACAAAAACACTCTGGTGGGGGTGGTGGGCCCAAATCCTCCTTTAATCAGAACAAGGAAAAGAAACCATGGTGCTATTTATGTAAAATAAAAGGCCATTGGACAACAGATCCCAGTTGTCCAAAGAAAGGCACCACAGCTCCTACCACTACAACCCCTACTGCTACACCTAGTGTCCCTACTAATAGCAGTGGTGGTGGGAGCAAACCTACTAATAGCCAATCCAAGGGAGTAGCTGGGCTCACTTTTGGTAATTTAGTTGGGGTTGGTCTGATTAGGGAGACCACAGAGGCTACTTTAGTCTCTGAAGGGGCTATTGACTTAGCCACTTTGGTTGCTTGCCCCCATAACTTGGAGAAGTACAAGCAACTAACCCTAATAAATGGTGTTGGGGTCCAGGCCTACAGGGACACAGGTGCCAGTGTCACAATGGTGATTGAGAAACTGGTGCACCCTGAACAACACATACTTGGACACCAGTACCAAGTAACCGATGCTCACAACATAACACAAAGCCACCCCATGGCTGTTGTAAATCTCAACTGGGGTGGGGTATCTGGTCCAAAGAAAGTTGTGGTAGCTTCAGATTTACCTGTAGACTGTCTATTAGGGAACGATTTGGAGACATCAGCTTGGTCAGATGTGGAGTTGGAGGCCCATGCAGCAATGCTGGGCATCCCAGGGCATATTTTTGCTTTGACAAGGGCTCAGGCCAAAAAGCAAAAAGGACAGGGAAGCTTGGATCCTGGAACAATGGACCAAGTGCTCCCTAAAGCTAGGGCTAGTAGAAGCAAACCACTTCCTACTATCCCTCCCTCTACAGTGGATTCTACTTCTGAGGAAGAAGAATTCCCTCCCTGTGCAGAACCTACACCAGAGGAGCTGGAAGCAGACACTGCTGAGCTTTTGGGTGAAGGGGGGCCTGCCAGAGAGGAGCTGAGTGTGGCACAGCAAACCTGTCCCACATTAGAGGGTCTCAGACAGCAAGCTGTCAAACAGGCTAATGGGGATGTCAGTGACTCACACAGAGTTTACTGGGAGGACAACCTCTTGTACACTGAGCATAGGGATCCTAAACCTGGAGCTGCCAGGAGATTAGTGATTCCTCAGGAGTACAGAAAGTTCCTCCTAACACTGGCACATGACATTCCCTTAGCTGGGCACCTGGGTCAAATGAAAACTTGGGACAGATTGGTACCACTGTTTCATTGGCCTAGGATGTCTGAGGACACAAAAGAATTTTGTAAGTCCTGTGAAACCTGTCAAGCCAGTGGCAAGACAGGTGGCACTCCAAAGGCACCCCTTATCCCACTGCCTGTGGTTGGGGTTCCCTTTGAAAGGGTAGGGGTTGACATAGTTGGCCCCCTTGACCCTCCTACTGCATCAGGCAATAGGTTTACCTTGGTGGTAGTGGACCATGCCACAAGATATCCTGAAGCTATTCCTTTAAGGACCACTACAGCTCCTGCAGTGGCAAAGGCCCTCCTGGGAATATTTTCCAGGGTGGGCTTCCCAAAGGAAGTAGTATCAGACAGAGGAAGCAATTTCATGTCTGCCTACTTAAAGGCCATGTGGAAGGAGTGTGGTGTAACTTACAAGTTCACAACACCCTATCATCCACAAACAAATGGACTGGTGGAGAGATTTAATAAAACTCTCAAAGGCATGATTATGGGACTCCCTGAAAAACTCCGCAGGAGATGGGATATCCTTCTACCATGCCTCCTTTTTGCCTACAGGGAGGTACCCCAGAAAGGAGTGGGCTTCAGCCCCTTTGAACTTCTTTTTGGACACCCTGTTAGGGGTCCACTCACACTTGTAAAGGAGGGTTGGGAACAACCTTTAAAAGCTCCTAAACAGGATATTGTGGATTATGTACTTGGCCTCAGATCAAGGATGGCTGAGTACATGAAAAAGGCCAGTAAAAACCTTTAGGCCAGCCAAGAGCTCCAGAAGCAATGGCATGATCAGGAGGCTGTTTTGGTTCAGTACCAACCAGGGCAGAAAGTGTGGGTCTTGGAGCCTGTGGCCCCAAGAGCACTCCAAGATAAATGGAGTGGACCCCACACAATTGTTGAAAAGAAGGGTGAAGTCACCTACTTGGTTGACTTAGGCACTGCCAGGAGTCCCCTTAGGGTGCTCCATGTCAACCGCCTGAAACCCTACTATGACAGGGCTGATCTCACCCTGCTCATGGCAACAGATGAGGGACAGGAAGAAGACAGTGATCCTCTACCTGATCTCTTCTCTTCCACAGAACAAGATGCTCTTGTGGAAGGTGTAGTTTTGGCTGATTGTCTTACTGCTGAGCAGAAAGATAATTGCATAAATCTCCTAGGACAATTTTCAGAACTCTTCTCCATTGTGCCAGGCACCACTTCTTGGTGTGAGCACACTATAGATACTGGAGACAGTTTACCTGTCAAAAGTAAGATCTATAGGCAGCCTGACCATGTCAGGGACTGCATAAAGCAAGAAGTTCAGAAGATGTTGGAACTAGGAGTGGTTGAGCACTCTGACAGTCCATGGGCTTCTCCTGTGGTACTGGTACCAAAACCCAATTCTAAAGATGGAAAGAAGGAAATGAGGTTTTGTGTAGACTATAGAGGTCTCAACTTGGTAACCAAAACTGATGCTCACCCTATACCCAGGGCAGATGAGCTAATAGATACACTGGCATCTGCCAAGTATCTAAGCACTTTTGATTTGACTGCAGGGTATTGGCAGATCAAAATGTCAGAAGATGCTAAACCTAAGACTGCATTTTCTACCATTGGAGGACATTACCAGTTTACTGTAATGCCTTTTGGTCTGAAAAATGCACCTGCCACTTTTCAGAGGTTGGTGAACACAGTCCTGCAAGGGCTGGAAGCTTTCAGTGCAGCATACTTGGATGATATAGCTGTCTTTAGCTCCAGCTGGGATGATCACCTGGTCCACCTTTGGAAAGTTTTGGAGGCCCTGCAAAAGGCAGGCCTCACTATCAAGGCTTCAAAGTGCCAGATAGGGCAGGGTAAGGTGGTTTATCTGGGACACCTTGTTGGTGGGGAACAGATTGCACCACTTCAGGGGAAAATCCAAACTATTATTGATTGGGTTCCCCCTACCACTCAGACTCAGGTGAGAGCCTTCCTAGGCCTCACTGGGTATTACAGGAGGTTCATTAAGAACTATGGCTCCATTGCAGCCCCTCTTAATGACCTCACATCCAAGAAAATGCCTAAAAAGGTATTATGGACAGCAAACTGTCAGAAAGCTTTTGAGGAGCTGAAGCAGGCCATGTGCTCTGCACCTGTCCTGAAAAGCCCTTGTTACTCTAAAAAATTCTATGTCCAAACTGATGCATCTGAATTAGGAGTAGGGGCAGTCCTATCACAACTTAATTCTGAGGGCCAGGATCAACCTGTTGCTTTTATTAGTAGAAGGTTGACCCCTAGAGAAAAGCGTTGGTCTGCCATTGAGAGGGAGGCCTTTGCTGTGGTCTGGGCTCTGAAGAAGTTGAGGCCATACCTGTTTGGCACTCACTTCATTGTTCAGACAGACCACAAACCTCTACTTTGGCTAAAACAAATGAAAGGTGAAAATCCTAAATTGTTGAGGTGGTCCATATCCCTACAGGGAATGGACTATACAGTGGAACATAGACCTGGGAGTAGCCACTCCAATGCAGATGGACTCTCCAGATATTTCCACTTAGACAATGAAGACTCATCAGGTAATGGCTAGTCTTATTGTCCTTCGTTTGGGGGGGGGTTGTGTAGGAAAGTACCATCTTGCCTGGCATGTTACCCCCATTTTTCACTGTATATATGTTGTTTTAGTTGTATGTGTCACTGGGACCCTGGTAACCCAGGGCCCCAGTGCTCATAAGTGTGCCTGAATGTGTTACCTGTGTAGTGACTAACTGTCTCACTGAGGCTCTGCTAATCAGAACCTCAGTGGTTATGCTCTCTCATTTCTTTCCAAATTGTCACTGACAGGCTAGTGACCATTTTTACCAATTTACATTGGCTTACTGGAACACCCTTATAATTCCCTAGTATATGGTACTGAGGTACCCAGGGTATTGGGGTTCCAGGAGATCCCTATGGGCTGCAGCATTTCTTTTGCCACCCATAGGGAGCTCTGACAATTCTTACACAGGCCTGCCACTGCAGCCTGAGTGAAATAACGTCCACGTTATTTCACAGCCATTTTACACTGCACTTAAGTACCTTATAAGTCACCTATATGTCTAACCTTTACCTGGTAAAGGTTAGGTGCAAAGTTACTTAGTGTGAGGGCACCCTGGCACTAGCCAAGGTGCCCCCACATTGTTCAGAGCCAATTCACTGAACTTTGTGAGTGCGGGGACACCATTACACGCGTGCACTACATATAGGTCACTACCTATATGTGGCTTCACCATGGTAACTCCGAATATGGCCATGTAACATGTCTATGATCATGGAATTGCCCCCTCTATGCCATCCTGGCATTGTTGGTACAATTCCATGATCCCAGTGGTCTGTAGCACAGACCCTGGTACTGCCAGACTGCCCTTCCTGGGGTTTCTCTGCAGCTGCTGCTGCTGCCAACCCCTCAGACAGGCAGCTGCCCTCCTGGGGTCCAGCCAGGCCTGGCCCAGGATGGCAGAACAAAGAACTTCCTCTGAGAGAGGGTGTGACACCCTCTCCCTTTGGAAAATGGTGTGAAGGCAGGGGAGGAGTAGCCTCCCCCAGCCTCTGGAAATGCTTTGTTGGGCACAGATGTGCCCAATTCTGCATAAGCCAGTCTACACCGGTTCAGGGACCCCTTAGCCCCTGCTCTGGCGCGAAACTGGACAAAGGAAAGGGGAGTGACCACTCCCCTGACCTGCACCTCCCCTGGGAGGTGTCCAGAGCTCCTCCAGTGTGCTCCAGACCTCTGCCATCTTGGAAACAGAGGTGCTGCTGGCACACTGGACTGCTCTGAGTGGCCAGTGCCACCAGGTGACGTCAGAGACTCCTGCTGATAGGCTCCTTCAGGTGTTAGTAGCCTTTCCTCTCTCCTAGGTAGCCAAACCCTCTTTTCTGGCTATTTAGGGTCTCTGTCTCTGGGGAAACTTTAGATAACGAATGCATGAGCTCAGCCGAGTTCCTCTGCATCTCCCTCTTCACCTTCTGATAAGGAATCGACCGCTGACCGCGCTGGAAGCCTGCAAGCCTGCAACATAGTAGCAAAGACGACTACTGCAACTCTGTAACGCTGATCCTGCCGCCTTCTCGACTGTTTTCCTGCTTGTGCATGCTGTGGGGGTAGTCTGCCTCCTCTCTGCACCAGAAGCTCCGAAGAAATCTCCCGTGGGTCGACGGAATCTTCCCCCTGCAACCGCAGGCACCAAAAAGCTGCATTACCGGTCCCTTGGGTCTCCTCTCAGCACGACGAGCGAGGTCCCTCGAATCCAGCGACACCGTCCAAGTGACCCCTACAGTCCAGTGACTCTTCAGCCCAAGTTTGGTGGAGGTAAGTCCTTGCCTCACCTCGCTGGGCTGCATTGCTGGGAACCGCGACTTTGCAAGCTTCTCCGGCCCCTGTGCACTTCCGGCGGAAATCCTTCGTGCACAGCCAAGCCTGGGTCCACGGCACTCTAACCTGCATTGCACGACTTTCTAAGTTGGTCTCCGGCGACGTGGGACTCCTTTGTGCAACTTCGGCGAGCACCGTTTCACGCATCCTCGTAGTGCCTGTTTCTGGCACTTCTCCGTGAGCTACTGGCTTCAATGAGGGCTCTTTGTCTTGCTCGACGTCCCCTCTCTCTGCAGGTCCAATTTGCGACCTCCTGGTCCCTCCTGGGCCCCAGCAGCGTCCAAAAACGCCAAACGCACGATTTGCGTGTAGCAAGGCTTGTTGGCGTCCATCCGGCGGGAGAACACTTTTGCACGACTCTCCAAGGCGTGAGGGATCCATCCTCCAAAGGGGAAGTCTCTAGCCCTTGTCGTTCCTGCAGTATTCACAGTTCTTCAGCCTAGTAAGAGCTTCTTTGAACCAACCGCTGGCATTTCTTGGGCATCTGCCCATCTCCGAGCTGCTTGTGACTTTTGGACTTGGTCCCCTTGTTCCACAGGTACCCTCAGACAGGAATCCATCGTTGTTGCATTGCTGATTTGTGTTTTCCTTGCATTCTCCCTCTAACACGACTATTTTGTCCTTAGGGGAACTTTAGTGCACTTTGCACTCACTTTTCAGGGTCTTGGGGAGGGTTATTTTTCTAACTCTCACTATTTTCTAATAGTCCCAGCGACCCTCTACAAGGTCACATAGGTTTGGGGTCCATTCGTGGTTCACATTCCACTTCTGGAGTATATGGTTTGTGTTGCCCCTATCCCTATGTTTCCCCATTGCATCCTATTGTAACTATACATTGTTTGCACTGTTTTCTAAGACTATACTGCATATTTTTGCTATTGTGTATATATATCTTGTGTATATTTCCTATCCTCTCACTGAGGGTACACTCTAAGATACTTTGGCATATTGTCATAAAAATAAAGTACCTTTATTTTTAGTATAACTGTGTATTGTGTTTTCTTATGATATTGTGCATATGACACTAAGTGGTACTGTAGTAGCTTCACACGTCTCCTAGTTCAGCCTGAGCTGCTTTGCTAAGCTACCATTATCTATCAGCCTAAGCTGCTAGACACCCTATACACTAATAAGGGATAACTGGGCCTGGTGCAAGGTGCAAGTACCCCTTGGTACTCACCACAAGCCACTCCAGCCTCCTACACCCCTTCACCCAAAAGCTCAGCAGTGTCTGCTTCCAGCTCCTCTGGTGTAGGTTCTGCACAGGGAGGGAATTCTTCTTCCTCAGAAGTAGAATCCACTGTAGAGGGAGGGATAGTAGGAAGTGGTTTGCTTCTACTAGCCCTAGCTTTAGGGAGCACTTGGTCCATTGTTCCAGGATCCAAGCTTCCCTGTCCTTTTTGCTTTTTGGCCTGAGCCCTTGTCAAAGCAAAAATATGCCCTGGGATGCCCAGCATTGCTGCATGGGCCTCCAACTCCACATCTGACCAAGCTGATGTCTCCAAATCATTCCCTAATAGACAGTCTACAGGTAAATCTGAAGCTACCACAACTTTCTTTGGACCAGTTACCCCCCCCCCAGTTGAGATTTACAACAGCCATGGGGTGGCTTTGTGTTATGTTGTGAGCATCGGTTACTTGGTACTGGTGTCCAAGTATGTGTTGTTCAGGGTGCACCAGTTTCTCAATCACCATTGTGACACTGGCACCTGTGTCCCTGTAGGCCTGGACCTCAACACCATTTATTAGGGTTAGTTGCTTGTACTTCTCCAAGTTATGGGGGCAAGCAACCAAAGTGGCTAAATCAATAGCCCCTTCAGAGACTAAAGTAGCCTCTGTGGTCTCCCTAATCAGACCAACCCCAACTAAATTACCAAAAGTGAGCCCAGCTACTCCCTTGGATTGGCTATTAGTAGGTTTGCTCCCACCACTACTGCTATTAGTAGGGACACTAGGTGTAGCAGTAGGGGTTGTAGTGGTAGGAGCTGTGGTGCCTTTCTTTGGACAACTGGGATCTGTTGTCCAATGGCCTTTTATTTTACATAAATAGCACCATGGTTTCTTTTCCTTGTTCTGATTAAAGGAGGATTTGGGCCCACCACCCCCACCAGAGTGTTTTTGTGGGCCTGATGAAGACTCATTTTTAGATTTGTCCCCACCCTTGTCAGAAGACTTACCATCCTTCTTTTTGTTGCCATCTTTGTCACCCCCTGTATGAACTTTTCTGTTCACTCTTGTTCTGACCCATTTGTCTGCCTTCTTTCCCAATTCTTGGGGAGAGGTCAGATCAGAGTCCACCAAGTACTGGTGCAACAAATCAGACACACAATTATTAAGAATATGCTCTCTCAGGATCAAGTTATACAGGCTGTCATAATCAGTAACTTTACTGCCATGTAACCACCCCTCCAAGGCCTTCACTGCCTGGTCAATGAAATCAACCCAGTCTTGTGAAGACTCCTTTTTGGTCTCTCTGAACTTTATCCTGTACTGTTCAGTGGTTAAGCCATAACCATCCAGGAGTGCATTCTTAAGAACTTGGAAATTATTAGCATCATTTTCTTTCACAGTAAGGAGCCTATCCCTACCTTTTCCACTAAATGATAGCCATAGGATAGCAGCCCACTGCCTTTGAGGGACATCCTGTACAACACAGGCCCTCTCAAGTGCAGCAAACCACTTGTTAATGTCATCCCCCTGAGGAAATTCGATTTTTAATACGATCGTATCGACCCGCCATTTTGTGGCCCGCCGCCATTTTATGTTGCCTTCACTCAGGCAGCACAGCGAACGAAGTCCATTCTGCCTTTTCTGCTTATTCTGCAACATGGTGTTCAAAACAGCCTTCTGCCTCTATCTTTACAAGGCTGGTATTAAGGTCTGACCGAGTACACTAATCCCTGTCTGGTTTTCTAATCCTTGTTTCAACTATCTGTAGGCTCACACTATTCTCCGCCGATCTTATCTTATCGTCTGGCCTTCGCTGTCCTTTGCTAGTATTCTCTCATTTCACAACTGTCCTCCAAACGCACACAAACTTATCACACCACATGCAACTTCGTTGTGGATCGGTTAATGAATTAGTTCAAGGGAGGGGTGACAAACACAGCTGGAGGGGAGGCAACCTTAAGTCACTTGATACTTTGTTTTCCAATTCCTTCTATTGGTGCTGTCTTGTTTTCCGACATTTCTATTGGCTCTGTTCTATCTTTACATTATTCTTACTGGCTCCTTTCTATGTGTTCTGGGAGTGTATGTAGTTAATAAATGGTTTTTATACGGTATATAAGATTGTGCGCCACAAAGTAAAGTGGCAGTCTCCTGAGAACATACCTTGTGTACTTCTTGGACAACTGTACTAGCTGCAGCTAATAAAATCTGATCTTTTACGCCTGACAGAGTGTCCCGTGTCTCTGTTAGTTGAGGCAGGTGAATCCAAGGAGATTTCAGGCGTACCCTGCGCCGCCAGGCCCATAAGGTTCTGGTTCTTCAACTGGCGCCCAACGTGGGGCGGCTTCAGCGGTACCGGTTCTGCCTGAAGGTCGTGAGGAACCCCGCAAGAAAATTCTGGAGGAATCGCGAGCCACGTCAAGCGACCCCTGTATGTCGAAGTGGTCCAAAGGTCTTTTTCAGCGCGGTTACTCCTTCCTGACGGCTACTGACGACTGCTGCCCTGACTGCCGCCCTGCCTTGGCCCTTTCTTTGATGATGTATGGTAAAGCGAGACGATAGACGGGCCTCTGTTGGTGTAAGAAGACATCCTTAGTTAAGTATTTGGTGGGTCGCGCCCTCAAATTTTGGTCTTTGTTTTGTCCTTAGGTCCTTAGATTTGGCCATTGCAGTGGCCAAAGCCGAGGGGTAAGTGCATTTGTGCTGTGTAAACTGAAAGTTTTACCCCCTTGATGTTTGTGAACAGCCAGTAAAAATCGTGAGATGTCTGGTCTGACTAAGTTTGGAAAACTTTGTTGCTTTGGTTGTAATAGGGACTCCCAGCTTGAGGACTCCTATCCGATTCCTTCGGTTGGAACTCCCACATATGAGCTCTATTCTAAACATGGTGTTGGTCCTATTGCCTTTAATAAGACATGGACCCGATATACAAAGAAAGATGGTGTTTTAAAATGGCCAGAAAATGGTAGTTTCGAAACTGATGTGCTAGATAATTTAGAAGCAACGTTATTTAAAAGAAAAGCCCGGCCGGCAATGTTTGACTCTTTTCGCCTTTGGCGTAAGGAAGCCAAACAGAGAGAAATTAAACAAGCGAAACGAGATAGGAAAACACAGGGAATGACGATTATACAGGCTGCTCAGCAATTCAAAGATGATGAAATAGATAATGCAATGGAAATTTCAGACAGACAGCATCGAATGGCAATAGATAAATGCTATCCGACGTTGCCTATCTCTTCCCTTGATAAGAGAAAAGATTTTGAGGAAGATTCCTTAATGTCCCACTTATTGAAATTGCCTCCGCCCTATGTACAAGGTGCTAATGCACCCCCGATGTTACAGCCTGTTCAGCCGCCAGTTGTGCTTCCGCCTGCTCCAGGTTTTCCACATTTGCCTCCTCAAGTATTGCCTATGCCAGCTTTGCCTTTAACTCCTTTGCCTTCTGCTCCTTTGGCAATTCCTAATGCTCCTTTAGTTAATTCACCTAATACCTTGTCCCCTATCCTTATGTCAAATTCTCCATCTATGCGTAAGCGATTTGCAGATACTGTCTCTGGTCTCTTATCACCTTTCTTTGAAGCTTTAAACGTGTCTCCAGCTTTTTCTCGAAGACAGTCTCGTAGTCAATTCCCAGACTCCGAAGAGCGAGAAAAATTGGACTCACTTGCTTGTAGATGGATCAAGAAGGGTCCCCAATATAGTACGTCTGATATTATGTCCACCTTTCTGCAATGGAATGCACCTACGCAGAGATATGTTTTTAAAGTTATGTGCGATACTCTCGCTAAAGAATGGGAGGATATGAATTTGGGTTCGGTCCCACAGGATCTGTTAGATGTTCAGGCTGACTTTGACAAAGGACTTATTGTGGGTCCTAAGGTTGAAAACGCTGTCAGAACACTTATTTCTTTCAGATCCCTATTGTTCTCACAGACTTTTCCTGATTCTGATCCTTCAGTTAGGACAGCACTGAAAAACTATCCCATGAGAGAGGTTTCTCCAATATGGAAGGAAGAAGTTGCAGCAGCAGGTGCTAATCCAGCTATTCCTGCGCATTTTCAGCGCATATGGATACATGTCCCCTGGAAAAGGTCTGAAGTTTTAGCACTTAAACAGTCACTACCAGATCCACGCAAAAATCCTGCTGGTTACTATAAAGAGTTGTCGCAAACAGTTGATGCATGTACTATGAATCTAGCAGATATTGACATGTTGATGGGAAATGTAGTTCCACAGACAATATGGGCTAAAATTCGTAGAGAGGATCACGCTCAAGAATTAGGCGGCGATTGGAACGCTATTATTGCCGCAGATAGAGGTCAAGTAGGTGGTGCAAAGCCCGACGCTTTGATCTCAGAACTCCCTGGTAGGATTATTACATTAATGAAAACAATGATGCCTGCTTTGAGAGTTAATTGGGATAAGCTAGCAGCATGTAAACAAAAGAAAGATGAAAGTGTTTCCGATTTCTTTACCCGATTCGAGGAGACATTCATTGATCACAGTGGTCAAGATATGGCTACAGAAGGGGGACAGCGATTATTTGTGGATAAGTTCGTATATAACTTGCTTCCTGAACTATCACACAAGCTAAAAGACTCCGAGAGTTCATGGGCAGTTTCTTCTTCCGCCCAGATATTGGCTACTGCACAATATTATGAAAATAGAGACAAAGAAGAAAGGGAAAAACAAGAGAAAAAGACGAAAGAATTAAAAACTAAAGTTCTCTTGCAACAGGCTTATCCTCCTCGTTATGTTCAGCCTCAGTTTCAACAGCCTCCGCAGTTTCAGAGGTTGTATCAAAAGCCTGAACCATTCATTCCAAGACCTTTGCTAGGTCCCAATCAATGTGCTTATTGTAGGGAGGAAGGTCATTTTAAGAACAGTTGTCCGGCATTGTTGCAGCGTAATGGAGCAACATCTGCTTCACGAGGTCGTGGTGGTCCTCAGTCAGCAAATAGAGGTAGAGGTCGAGGTGTGTTAACCCAAGAGCAGCGTTCTTTTGTTCCTCCAAACTCCGGAAATTACTTTGACCAGCAAAATGTTAGGTCTACACAGTATTACAGTGAGGATCAGTATATTGAAGGAGGGAATGAAAGTCTTCATTTTGAATAGGACAGCCATGGACAAAGTAAGGGGGTTACGTCAATTCCAGTGGATCAGAATGGACCTTATGTTAATGTCACTACAATGGGTGTTTCAGAGCCATTTCTTTTAGATACTGGTGCCATGAGAAGCTCTATCATTCATTCTAAACTCCCTGGCGCACCTTTGTCTGGCTTAACGAATGTATCTGTAGGATTTTCTGGCGCCCCTGTTCGCAATCCAGTTTCTTGCCCTTTGCCTGTTTCAATAGGCCCTTATGATTTAGAAGCTCCGCTTCTTCTGACGAATGGTTGTGGTGAAAATCTGTTGGGTTTAGATCTATTAAAAAGAATGCATGCTACGATATATTGTTCACCTTCTGGTGTATACCTCACTCTAGGACAGAAAATGACTAGTCCAATGTAGTTATCAAAAGATCAATTCCCATCTGAATTGCTTTCTCTTCCCGAAACGCTTTGGGCTACGGGTCCGAATGACGTTGGTTGTCTTGAGATCCCACCTTATGTTGTTACTCTTAAGCCCAATGCTGAAATGCCACGTATTCCGCAATACAGAATCTCTACTGAAGGTGAGAAAGCACTTCTGGAAATTGTCCATGATTTGATTCAGAAGGGTGTGGTTGAGGAGACGAGAGGAAATACATGTAACAGTCCTGTTCTTCCGGTTGTTAAACGCACTGATCCTTCTCAGCCTCCTGTTTATCGTTTTGTAATTGATCTTCGGGAGGTAAACAAGATTGTCGTACCGCAGTTTCCTGTAGTCCCAGATATCACTGCTCTGTTGACGATGATACCTTCTACAGCGACTTGGTTTTCAGTTATTGATCTAAAGAATGCTTTCTTTAGTATTCCCATCGCCGAAGAGAGTAGAGATATTTTTGGTTTTTCCCTCGGAGGCCGAAGCTTCCGGTTTAAACGCGCACCTCAAGGTTATTGTGAAAGTCCCTCTATTTACAGTCAAGCTCTAAAATGTCATCTTGATGCCTTTTCCTTACCGTCCGGTGCCGCTCTCATTCAGTACATGGATGACTTATTAGTTGCCGCTGATTCAGAGGAGATTTGCAAAAACGTGACCGTTGCACTGTTGCGTCATTTGTTTGATCTGAATCACAAGGTTTCTCCTTCTAAATTACAATATGTCTGTCGCGAGGTGACTTATTTGGGTCATCTCTTGTCAAAGGAGGGACGACGATTGACCCCCGAACGAATTCAGGCAATTGCACAAATGTCAGTGCCATCCACACAAAGAGAGGTACGTGCTTTTTTGGGCATTACTTCTTATTGTAGACAGTGGATTCCGAGTTTCTCTTTATTGGCTAAACCGCTGTTGGCGCTAACTTTAAAAGATACGCCTCAGCCTCTTCCGTGGACTGACGAATGTCAGAAGAGTTTTACTGATTTGCGTATTGCTTTGTGTTCTGCTCCTGTATTGGGTACTCCTGATTACAGTAAGCCCTTTACGCTCTATGTCCACGAAAGAGAGGGTTGTGCATTGTCAGTCTTAACGCAGCGTTTTGGAGATCAACAGCGACCATGCGCATATTTCTCAGCTACGTTAGATCCAGTAGCTAAAGCATTGCCTAGTTGTCTTAAGGCGACAGCGGCAGCAGCAATTTCTATTCGACAGTCTGCTGGAGTAGTGCTAGATAATACTCTCATTGTTATGGTGCCACATGCAGTGGATACTTTACTAAATAGGACAAAAACGCAGCATCTTACGAGTGCTCGGTTGTCCGGATATGAGCTGACGCTTTTGGCTAGTCACATACACATCAAACGATGTAATACCCTGAATCCAGCTACTTTGTTGCCTCTTCCAGAAGAGAGAGATGTCTCTGAACAGCATGATTGTTTTCTCCGTACTGAAGAAGAGACTAAGGGTAGAATTGACCTAAAAGACACGCCATTAGTGAATCCAGATGGAACACTATGGGTAGATGGTTCTTGTTTCAAGCTCCCGAATGGAGATACAGTTTCAGCCTACGCTATTACTACTTTGCATACGATTGTGGAGACAGCACGCATTAGACATAATTCAGCTCAGGCAGCTGAATTGATAGCCTTAACTAGAGCGTGTGTGTTATCCAAAGGAAAAAGAGTAAACGTGTACACTGATAGCCAATACGCTTTTGGTGTAGCGTTTAACTTTGGGCGTTTATGGAAGGAAAGAGGATTCTTTACTTCCCATGGTACTAAGATACAACATGGTCAATTAGTGACTGAACTTCTTGAGTCACTTACAATGCCTACTCAGATAGCGATCGTGAAGTGTAGTGCACACAAAAAGATTGTGGGCGATGTTGGTCGAGGAAATGCATTTGCAGATGAGGTAGCGAAAAAGACAGCCAGAGACAACACAAGTCGAATGTATGTTGCAGGTCCCGCAAACTGCGTAAGAGAAAAGGGAATGTGTGAAGATACAGTAGAGAGTGTGAAATCAATTCAAGGAGAGGCTACGGAGAATGAGTTGAGAAAGTGGAAGGAAAGTACAGGAATGTTAGATGAGATGGGATGTTGGGTTGAATTATCAGAACATCAACGTTGGCTGTTACCAGATGCTTATGTACTACCTGTAGTTACTATGGCACATGGTCCAGCTCACCTAAGTGCAAAAGGAATATGTAAACTTCTGGCTCCAGTGTGGCAAAATGAGGGGATCCCAAAGTGTGCAAATAATGTAGTAAAACATTGTATTGTTTGCTTGATGTACAATCCGGGAAAGGGAACCCCAACTCCAGCAGGTCATTTTGCTCCTCCAACATATCCATTTGAGGTGTTGCAGATCGATTATATTCACATGGAACGATGCAACAACCTCAAATATGTTCTGGTGGTAGTATGTGCTTTTTCTAGATGGGTAGAAGCCTACCCTCTGAAGGACAATACTGCTTTATCAACTGCCAAAATACTTTTGAAAGAATTCTTCCCTAGGTTTGGTTTGCCGCGCATTGTCTGGAGTGACAATGGGAGCGAATTTGTGGGTCAAGTCATGCAAAAAGTTTGTGCAGGTCTTGGCATAAAACAGAAGTTCCACGCGGCGAATCACCCACAGTCGGCTGGTTTAGTAGAATGCTACAATGGAACCTTGAAGCTTAAAATTGCTAAGGTGCAAGCTAGCACAGGACTTAATTGGCCTGATGCTTTACCATTGGCTCTTCTGTCCACCAGAACAGCAGTACACTCTCGTTTGGGGCTTAGACCTTACGAAGTGATATTTGGTCGCCCAGCTAATGTATGGGGAGTTCCTCGCCCTAAGAAATACTCAGACTTGCCATACCCGATGTTGATTGACTACTTGCATGACCTTACAACTAAATTGCGTGTTCTTCATCAACAGGTTCAGAGTGCTCTACCAGAGGCTTCCACAGACCCAGGTCATTCCATCCGACCAGGTGACTGGGTCTGCACGAAAAATTTCCAACGACAGAGAAATTTGGAGCCCAGATGGAGAGAGCCACGCCTGGTTCTTTTGACCACAAGAACAGCAGTTAAAGTCGAAGGAAAGAAAAACTGGGTGCATGCCGTGCACTGCAAGAAAGTGCCTTTGCCCTTGCCTTTCGATCAGTGGGTCCGTAGAGGCATCAGTGACTCTGAAAGTGAGAAAGTTCCGCAATTTGTACCATTCAGTGATGCGCGTCTAATTGGAACACTTTCTGAGAAAGAGGACGACGACATCCTTCAAGAAGCAATACCATCGCATCGTCGCTTGAACACGACAAATCCAGGAACATTGTTTCAAAACCAGACTGCCTCTGGACAGGAACGCTATAATTTGAGACCAAGACCAAAGAACTTGTAAATTTCTCTCCTATGTAGTACTCTATCCCGGTTGCAGGGTCACGGTAGGAGTCTTAGTTACGACCTGAGTAAGTGGCAATAGGCCTGCAGGACCTCACAGTGTCATAGGACGGTAGATAATCGTGACTACAGTGATTGAGGAAGATTGCCGTGAGCATCCACTTAGAAAGATGGAGGCTACATTAGATAAAAGAGAAAGTAAAAATGTAAAGAATAATTGTAAAGAAATATATAGTCGTTGTAGTATTGCTCTATGCGTCATTATATTGTCGTGTATTCTTTTGGCATCTGTAAACTGGATCATTATTACTCTGCAGCAAAAAGTTGTCTCTTCTCCTACCTCTACATCTTCTTCTACTATCTCTCCGCACCTATTTCACACTCTTCCCCAGCATGAACTCATCAGAAGAACTGAATACTTTAACAATTCCTTCGTCCAGTTGTTACATCAACATCAGTTAGTGATCAATACAACTGACTGTTAGGTGTGTGGACTCATACCACATACGGTAGAAAAAGGAATGCCATATTTAGTTCTTCCATTCTCCTATGAAGGTTCCGCTTGGGCTTATTTTGTCATTTTCAATAATGCATATCAAAGTAAAATTAAACAACCTGTCAGTTCACATAGTGTTGGTTCAGATTTCAGTCATAGTTTATTGATAAAGGGAATGGTAGCTATGGCTAAAATCATGAAAAAAAGTGAAGCTTCCATAGATGAAAGAAAAGCATATACCAATTGGAACATAACTAATTACATTTCCAGCCTCAATGATAAGGTTGAGCAAGGAAAATCTCCTCCGATACGGGTCATACCCCAACAAGGAAATTTCTGTCTGCAAATAAATGGTAGAACTCCAAACACCGGACAAAGAGAAAGTTTATGTTCCCATACATATGTTTATTCAGCCCTGAATTCACTGCCGTTAGTACCATCTCAAGGTACATACTTCGTTTGCCACGATAGGGCTTATACATGGTTGCCAGCTGATTTCTCTGGTACTTGTTATATAGCCTTTCTTCTTCCCCCTACATACACCGCTCCTGCGAACCATCATAAAAATAGATATGGCAGAGGGATTGTGGATTCGAAAGACACAGCAGGACAAGAGGGAGGAGATTTCCTCAAAGGATTTCTTCCCTTCTGGGGTCCAATGGCCAACAGCAGAAATATAAGGCAATTGGTTCGTGTCGTAGAAACCACCATAGACATCACTGTAGGAGCTTTAAGTAACATTACAGCTGAACTACAGGCTGATCGTCTTATGACCTTGCAGAACCGTGTTGCCTTAGACTTTGTTCTTGCGGACCGTGGTGGAGTATGCAAATTGATCGGATCAAGTTGCTGTATTTTCATACCTAATGACGCTCCGACAGTATACCAAGCTATCTCTAAGTTACACATAATCTCCGAGTCGATTCATCAGGACGAAGGAGATTGGTCCTTTTCAGAGTGGTTTTGGGGATTACTGTCCAAATGGGGTTGGAAGGTATTGACATTCTTTGGAGTAATTTTAGCTTTTATATTCTCTTGTTGTCTTTGTATGCACTGCGGTCCTGCCATCTGCAACCTATGTGCTACTGCATGTATTCCCAAACCCAAGTCACAAAGAGCAGAGAATATCAAAATGATGGTACAGCAACAGCTTGATGACCTCATGGCCATAGACATCGACTCAGATTAACATGAGTTTGTGTATCTTGCCTGAGTTCTGGCAAAAGGAGGGTCTGAGGAAATTCGATTTTTAATACGATCGTATCGACCCGCCATTTTGTGGCCCGCCGCCATTTTATGTTGCCTTCACTCAGGCAGCACAGCGAACGAAGTCCATTCTGCCTTTTCTGCTTATTCTGCAACATGGTGTTCAAAACAGCCTTCTGCCTCTATCTTTACAAGGCTGGTATTAAGGTCTGACCGAGTACACTAATCCCTGTCTGGTTTTCTAATCCTTGTTTCAACTATCTGTAGGCTCACACTATTCTCCGCCGATCTTATCTTATCGTCTGGCCTTCGCTGTCCTTTGCTAGTATTCTCTCATTTCACAACTGTCCTCCAAACGCACACAAACTTATCACACCATGTAGGAGGCTGGACTGGCTTGTAGTGAGTACCAAGGGGTACTTGCACCTTGCACCAGGCCCAGTTATCCCTTATTAGTGTATAGGGTGTCTAGCAGCTTAGGCTGATAGATAATGGTAGCTTAGCAGAGCAGCTTAGGCTGAACTAGGAGACGTGTGAAGCTACTACAGTACCACTTAGTGTCATATGCACAATATCATAAGAAAACACAATACACAGTTATACTAAAAATAAAGGTACTTTATTTTTATGACAATATGCCAAAGTATCTTAGAGTGTACCCTCAGTGAGAGGATAGGAAATATACACAAGATATATATACACAATAGCAAAAATATGCAGTATAGTCTTAGAAAACAGTGCAAACAATGTATAATTACAATAGGATGCAATGGGGAAACATAGGGATAGGGGCAACACAAACCATATACTCCAAAAGTGGAATGTGAACCACGAATGGACCCCAAACCTATGTGACCTTGTAGAGGGTCGCTGGGACTATTAGAAAATAGTGAGAGTTAGAAAAATAACCCTCCCCAAGACCCTGAAAAGTGAGTGCAAAGTGCACCAAAGTTCCCCTAAGGACAAAATAGTCGTGTTAGAGGGAGAATGCAAGGAAAACACAAATCAGCAATGCAACAACGATGGATTCCTGTCTGAAGGTACCTGTGGAACAAGGGGACCAAGTCCAAAAGTCACAAGCAGCTCGGAGATGGGCAGATGCCCAAGAAATGCCAGCGGTTGGTGCAAAGAAGCTCTTACTAGGCTGAAGAACTGTGAATACTGCAGGAACGACAAGGGCTAGAGACTTCCCCTTTGGAGGATGGATCCCCCACGCCTTGGAGAGTCGTGCAGAAGTGTTTTCCCGCCGGATGGACGCCAACAAGCCTTGCTACACGCAAATCGTGCGTTTGGCGTTTTTGGACGCTGCTGGGGCCCAGGAGGGACCAGGAGGTCGCAAATTGGACCTGCAGAGAGAGGGGACGTCGAGCAAGACAAGGAGCCCTCACTGAAGCAGGTAGCACCCGGAGAAGTGCCAGAAACAGGCACTACGAGGATGCGTGAAACGGTGCTCGCCGAAGTTGCACAAAGGAGTCCCACGTCGCCGGAGACCAACTTAGAAAGTCGTGCAATGCAGGTTAGAGTGCCGTGGACCCAGGCTTGGCTGTGCACGAAGGATTTCCGCCGGAAGTGCACAGGGGCCGGAGAAGCTTGCAAAGTCGCGGTTCCCAGCAATGCAGCCCAGCGAGGTGAGGCAAGGACTTACCTCCACCAAACTTGGGCTGAAGAGTCACTGGACTGTGGGGGTCACTTGGACGGTGTCGCTGGATTCGAGGGACCTCGCTCGTCGTGCTGAGAGGAGACCCAAGGGACCGGAGATGCAGCTTTTTGGTGCCTGCGGTTGCAGGGGGAAGATTCCGTCGACCCACGGGAGATTTCTTCGGAGCTTCTGGTGCAGAGAGGAGGCAGGCTACCCCCACAGCATGCACAAGCAGGAAAACAGTCGAGAAGGCGGCAGGATCAGCGTTACAGAGTTGCAGTAGTCGTCTTTGCTACTATGTTGCAGGTTTGCAGGCTTCCAGCGCGGTCAGCGGTCGATTCCTTATCAGAAGGTGAAGAGGGAGATGCAGAGGAACTCGGCTGAGCTCATGCATTCGTTATCTAAAGTTTCCCCAGAGACAGAGACCCTAAATAGCCAGAAAAGAGGGTTTGGCTACCTAGGAGAGAGGAAAGGCTACTAACACCTGAAGGAGCCTATCACAAGGAGTCTCTGACGTCACCTGGTGGCACTGGCCACTCAGAGCAGTCCAGTGTGCCAGCAGCACCTCTGTTTCCAAGATGGCAGAGGTCTGGAGCACACTGGAGGAGCTCTGGACACCTCCCAGGGGAGGTGCAGGTCAGGGGAGTGGTCACTCCCCTTTCCTTTGTCCAGTTTCGCGCCAGAGCAGGGGCTAAGGGGTCCCTGAACCGGTGTAGACTGGCTTATGCAGAATTGGGCACATCTGTGCCCAACAAAGCATTTCCAGAGGCTGGGGGAGGCTACTCCTCCCCTGCCTTCACACCATTTTCCAAAGGGAGAGGGTGTCACACCCTCTCTCAGAGGAAGTTCTTTGTTCTGCCATCCTGGGCCAGGCCTGGCTGGACCCCAGGAGGGCAGCTGCCTGTCTGAGGGGTTGGCAGCAGCAGCAGCTGTAGTGAAACCCCAGGAAGGGCAGTCTGGCAGTACCAGGGTCTGTGCTACAGACCACTGGGATCATGGAATTGTACCAACAATGCCAGGATGGCATAGAGGGGGCAATTCCATGATCATAGACATGTTACATGGCCATATTCGGAGTTACCATGGTGAAGCTACATATAGGTAGTGACCTATATGTAGTGCACGCGTGTAATGGTGTCCCCGCACTCACAAAGTTCAGTGAATTGGCTCTGAACAATGTGGGGGCACCTTGGCTAGTGCCAGGGTGCCCTCACACTAAGTAACTTTGCACCTAACCTTTACCAGGTAAAGGTTAGACATATAGGTGACTTATAAGTTACTTAAGTGCAGTGTAAAATGGCTGTGAAATAACGTGGACGTTATTTCACTCAGGCTGCAGTGGCAGACCTGTGTAAGAATTGTCAGAGCTCCCTATGGGTGGCAAAAGAAATGCTGCAGCCCATAGGGATCTCCTGGAACCCCAATACCCTGGGACCTCAGTACCATATACTAGGGAATTATAAGGGTGTTCCAGTAAGCCAATGTAAATTGGTAAAATTGGTCACTAGCCTGTTAGTGACAATTTGAAAGTAATGAGAGAGCATAACCACTGAGGTTCTGGTTAGCAGAGCCTCAGTGAGACAGTTAGGCACCACACAGGGAACATATACATGCACACCTATGAGCACTGGGGCCCTGTGTGACAGGGTCCCAGTGACACATACATATAGGCCACAAACCTATGAGCACTGGGGTCCTGACCAGCAGGATCCCAGTGACACATAACAAACATACTGAAACCATAGTGTTTTCACTATGAGCACTGAGGCCTGGCTATCAGGATCCCAGTGAGACAGTGAAAACAGTGACAAACACCCTGACATACACTCACAAACAGGCCAAAAGTGGGGGTAACAAGGCTAGAAAGAGGCTACCTTCTCACACAACCCCCCCCCAAACGAAGGACAATAAGGCTAACCTTGGCCAGTTGAGACTTTATTGTCTAAGTGGTGATAAGTAGAGAGTAGCTCTGCAATAGACTGGTTACTCCCTTTATCATCCACTATATGGTTACTTCCCTGTGGGGATGTAAACCACCCTGTTTGAAGTTTTTTAGCTAAGCAACAATGTGAAGATGTATTTTCAGAGTTTCTATCAGTAAGTTTTAGTTTAGAGCAGTGGGAATTGTCCACTGAACCTATTTGTAGTGATGGAAATGCCAGACAGGGATGCTGTCTCAGAAAAGCCATAGCTGGGCAAAAACTTTGTCCATATGGCTGGAAGAGAGAACAGGGATGCTGTTTCTCTTGGGTTGGAGCAGGGCAGGGATGCTGTCCTATCAGCTCCACACTAGGGCCGGGATGCTGTCCTAAGTGTTGTGAGGTAGTGCAGGGTTTCTGCACTAAAGTTTCTCTGGGAGGGTTGGAGGGATGCTCCATGTTAACTAAAATGGTGCTGTTTTTCTCACCAATGTTAGTTATCCCACAGAGAGGTACTTCCACCTCAGGGAGTCCAGCTTTGCCAGCTGATGATTCCCTTGGAACAGGTGCCACCCCAGGAGAGGTTTCTCCCACCACAGGAATGGTATCCTGAATGGTAGGGTGGTTAGGGGATACTGTGATACCCTTTTTACCTGTTGATGGAGAGGGATCCTGAGTTTTCAGGCCTTCTCTCCTTTGCTTTTTCATTTCACTTGAAATGAGAGGGAACAATTCCTCAGGGATGCCCAGCATGGCTGCATGGGCATAAAACTCTACATCAGCCCAACCTGAGGCCTCTAGGTCATTACCTAAGAGACAGTCTACAGGTAAGCTAGGTGATACCACCACCTGCTTAGGGCCAGTAACTCCACCCCAACTAAACTGAATTATAGCTAAGGGAAGAAACTTAGTGGAGTTATGGACATCAATAATCTTATACTGTTGTCCAATGATGTGTTGATCAGGGTGCACTAGGTTGTCAGTCACCAAAGTGAAACAGGCACCTGTGTCCCTGTAGGCCAAGGCCTCAACACCATTTATTGAAACTGTCTGCCTGTACTTATCCATTGTAAGGGGACAAGCAGCCAGTGTGGCAAGGCCAATGCCACTAGGTGTGACAGAAACTGTCTTGGGACTGATGACATCAGTTTCCACTATGGACCCATAAGTGAACCCAACTACACCCTTTGCTTGACTGTTGCCAGCAGTCCCACCACTAGTACCACTACTGCTAGGGGCACTAGAGCTTGATGTATTAGTGGTGGTAGGCTCAGGGGGTTTACCTGGACAGGACTTATCCCCTGGCCTATGGCCTCTATTTTTACACACAAAGCACCAAGGCTTTTTAATGTGTGCAGGTTGGGAAGAAGAGGAAGAATTTGTTTTATCCCCACCCTCTGAAGAGTGTTTAAGATTTGAAGTGGGATCTTTGGTTTTACCCTTATCCCCATGCTTATCTTGAGATTTTTCACCATCTTTCTTCTTATTGCCATCTTTGTCACCCCCTGTATGAACTTTTCTGTTCACCCTTGTTCTGACCCATTTGTCTGCCTTCTTTCCCAATTCTTGGGGAGAGGTCAGATCAGAGTCTACCAGGTACTGGTGCAACAAATCAGACAC
Source organism: Pleurodeles waltl (assembly GCF_031143425.1). Classification (NCBI taxonomy): domain Eukaryota; kingdom Metazoa; phylum Chordata; class Amphibia; order Caudata; family Salamandridae; genus Pleurodeles; species Pleurodeles waltl. Next base: position 845,695,989 of record NC_090444.1, read on the forward strand.
ACAATTATTAAGTATATGCTCTCTCAGGATTGTGTTATACAGGCTTTCATAATCAGTAACTTTACTGCCATGTAACCACCCCTCCAAGGCCTTCACTGAATGGTCAATGAAATCAACCCAGTCTTGTGAAGACTCCTTTTTGGTCTCTCTGAACTTTATCCTGTACTGTTCAGTGGTTAAGCCATAACCATCCAGGAGTGCATTCTTAAGAACTGTAAAATTATTGGCATCACTTTCTTTCACAGTAAGGAGTCTATCCCTACCCTTTCCACTAAATGATAGCCATAGGATAGCAGCCCACTGCCTTTGAGGGACATCCTGTACAGCACAGGCCCTCTCAAGTGCAGCAAACCACTTGTTAATGTCATCCCCCTCCTTATAAGGGGGAACTATCTTGTGCAGATTCCTGGAATCATGCTCTTTTGCAGGATGACTATGGGGAATACTGCTGCTGCCACCATGGGTATCTAAACCCAACTTCTGTCTTTCCCTCTCTATTTCTAAAGACTGTCTATCCAAATCCAGCTGTTGCTTCTTGAGCTTCAGTCTGGTTTGTTCCACTCTCAATCTATTGAGCTCCCTTTCCAACAATCTGTCATCAGGGTGGGTGGGAGGGACATTTCTAGATACAGAGGTATGATGGGAATGAACAGAAGGAGACCTGTCCCTTACAGAGGGCACCCTAACAGCTTGGCTACCAGTATAATGTGAGAGCACATCATCAGTATGATGTGATTCAACCTCTGTACCAACTATGCTAGACTGTCTAGTAATGGGCAGGCTGAGAAGTTTCTTTCCTGAACCTTTTCCTGGGGGAGTCCCTGGATCAGATTGAGAACCATTAGCTACTTTTTCTACAGATTGGGCACTTATGGCCTTATCCTGTACTCTAAGCATATTAATTAACAGTTCTAAGGAAGGATTCTTCCCTACACTCAAACCTCTCTCTATGCAGAGACTCCTTGCTCCTTTCCAGCTAAGGTGATCATATGCAAGTTTGGACAGTTCAACTTTTTGGCCTGTGCCAGACATTTTTAGAGAGAGTTAAAGTGATAGACAAAGAGAAAAAAGTTTTCAGAACTTTTTGGAAAGACAGATAAAACTTTTTAAACTTTTAAGAACTTTTTGAAAGTTTAGAAGTACTTTTCAGCACTTAGAAAAGAGTGAAAAGAGGAAATGCAAAACTTTTTGGCTATGTGTATATACACTGACCTTGTTTTGTATATTTTTCTCTTATGAAAAGTACAATGACAAGAGTGGTAAGTAGTCTCAAGCACTTATCCCACCACTGCACAACCAATGTAGGAGGCTGGACTGGCTTGTAGTGAGTACCAAGGGGTACTTGCACCTTGCACCAGGCCCAGTTATCCCTTATTAGTGTATAGGGTGTCTAGCAGCTTAGGCTGATAGATAATGGTAGCTTAGCAGAGCAGCTTAGGCTGAACTAGGAGACGTGTGAAGCTACTACAGTACCACTTAGTGTCATATGCACAATATCATAAGAAAACACAATACACAGTTATACTAAAAATAAAGGTACTTTATTTTTATGACAATATGCCAAAGTATCTTAGAGTGTACCCTCAGTGAGAGGATAGGAAATATACACAAGATATATATACACAATAGCAAAAATATGCAGTATAGTCTTAGAAAACAGTGCAAACAATGTATAATTACAATAGGATGCAATGGGGAAACATAGGGATAGGGGCAACACAAACCATATACTCCAAAAGTGGAATGTGAACCACGAATGGACCCCAAACCTATGTGACCTTGTAGAGGGTCGCTGGGACTATTAGAAAATAGTGAGAGTTAGAAAAATAACCCTCCCCAAGACCCTGAAAAGTGAGTGCAAAGTGCACCAAAGTTCCCCTAAGGACAAAATAGTCGTGTTAGAGGGAGAATGCAAGGAAAACACAAATCAGCAATGCAACAACGATGGATTCCTGTCTGAAGGTACCTGTGGAACAAGGGGACCAAGTCCAAAAGTCACAAGCAGCTCGGAGATGGGCAGATGCCCAAGAAATGCCAGCGGTTGGTGCAAAGAAGCTCTTACTAGGCTGAAGAACTGTGAATACTGCAGGAACGACAAGGGCTAGAGACTTCCCCTTTGGAGGATGGATCCCCCACGCCTTGGAGAGTCGTGCAGAAGTGTTTTCCCGCCGGATGGACGCCAACAAGCCTTGCTACACGCAAATCGTGCGTTTGGCGTTTTTGGACGCTGCTGGGGCCCAGGAGGGACCAGGAGGTCGCAAATTGGACCTGCAAAGAGAGGGGACGTCGAGCAAGACAAGGAGCCCTCACTGAAGCAGGTAGCACCCGGAGAAGTGCCAGAAACAGGCACTACGAGGATGCATGAAACGGTGCTCGCCGAAGTTGCACAAAGGAGTCCCACGTCGCCGGAGACCAACTTAGAAAGTCGTGCAATGCAGGTTAGAGTGCCGTGGACCCAGGCTTGGCTGTGCACGAAGGATTTCCGCCGGAAGTGCACAGGGGCCGGAGAAGCTTGCAAAGTCGCGGTTCCCAGCAATGCAGCCCAGCGAGGTGAGGCAAGGACTTACCTCCACCAAACTTGGGCTGAAGAGTCACTGGACTGTGGGGGTCACTTGGACGGTGTCGCTGGATTCGAGGGACCTCGCTCGTCGTGCTGAGAGGAGACCCAAGGGACCGGAGATGCAGCTTTTTGGTGCCTGCGGTTGCAGGGGGAAGATTCCGTCGACCCACGGGAGATTTCTTCGGAGCTTCTGGTGCAGAGAGGAGGCAGGCTACCCCCACAGCATGCACAAGCAGGAAAACAGTCGAGAAGGCGGCAGGATCAGCGTTACAGAGTTGCAGTAGTCGTCTTTGCTACTATGTTGCAGGTTTGCAGGCTTCCAGCGCGGTCAGCGGTCGATTCCTTATCAGAAGGTGAAGAGGGAGATGCAGAGGAACTCGGCTGAGCTCATGCATTCGTTATCTAAAGTTTCCCCAGAGACAGAGACCCTAAATAGCCAGAAAAGAGGGTTTGGCTACCTAGGAGAGAGGAAAGGCTACTAACACCTGAAGGAGCCTATCACAAGGAGTCTCTGACGTCACCTGGTGGCACTGGCCACTCAGAGCAGTCCAGTGTGCCAGCAGCACCTCTGTTTCCAAGATGGCAGAGGTCTGGAGCACACTGGAGGAGCTCTGGACACCTCCCAGGGGAGGTGCAGGTCAGGGGAGTGGTCACTCCCCTTTCCTTTGTCCAGTTTCGCGCCAGAGCAGGGGCTAAGGGGTCCCTGAACCGGTGTAGACTGGCTTATGCAGAATTGGGCACATCTGTGCCCAACAAAGCATTTCCAGAGGCTGGGGGAGGCTACTCCTCCCCTGCCTTCACACCATTTTCCAAAGGGAGAGGGTGTCACACCCTCTCTCAGAGGAAGTTCTTTGTTCTGCCATCCTGGGCCAGGCCTGGCTGGACCCCAGGAGGGCAGCTGCCTGTCTGAGGGGTTGGCAGCAGCAGCAGCTGTAGTGAAACCCCAGGAAGGGCAGTCTGGCAGTACCAGGGTCTGTGCTACAGACCACTGGGATCATGGAATTGTACCAACAATGCCAGGATGGCATAGAGGGGGCAATTCCATGATCATAGACATGTTACATGGCCATATTCGGAGTTACCATGGTGAAGCTACATATAGGTAGTGACCTATATGTAGTGCACGCGTGTAATGGTGTCCCCGCACTCACAAAGTTCAGTGAATTGGCTCTGAACAATGTGGGGGCACCTTGGCTAGTGCCAGGGTGCCCTCACACTAAGTAACTTTGCACCTAACCTTTACCAGGTAAAGGTTAGACATATAGGTGACTTATAAGTTACTTAAGTGCAGTGTAAAATGGCTGTGAAATAACGTGGACGTTATTTCACTCAGGCTGCAGTGGCAGACCTGTGTAAGAATTGTCAGAGCTCCCTATGGGTGGCAAAAGAAATGCTGCAGCCCATAGGGATCTCCTGGAACCCCAATACCCTGGGACCTCAGTACCATATACTAGGGAATTATAAGGGTGTTCCAGTAAGCCAATGTAAATTGGTAAAATTGGTCACTAGCCTGTTAGTGACAATTTGAAAGTAATGAGAGAGCATAACCACTGAGGTTCTGGTTAGCAGAGCCTCAGTGAGACAGTTAGGCACCACACAGGGAACATATACATGCACACCTATGAGCACTGGGGCCCTGTGTGACAGGGTCCCAGTGACACATACATATAGGCCACAAACCTATGAGCACTGGGGTCCTGACCAGCAGGATCCCAGTGACACATAACAAACATACTGAAACCATAGTGTTTTCACTATGAGCACTGAGGCCTGGCTATCAGGATCCCAGTGAGACAGTGAAAACAGTGACAAACACCCTGACATACACTCACAAACAGGCCAAAAGTGGGGGTAACAAGGCTAGAAAGAGGCTACCTTCTCACACACCACATGCAACTTCGTTGTGGATCGGTTAATGAATTAGTTCAAGGGAGGGGTGACAAACACAGCTGGAGGGGAGGCAACCTTAAGTCACTTGATACTTTGTTTTCCAATTCCTTCTATTGGTGCTGTCTTGTTTTCCGACATTTCTATTGGCTCTGTTCTATCTTTACATTATTCTTACTGGCTCCTTTCTATGTGTTCTGGGAGTGTATGTAGTTAATAAATGGTTTTTATACGGTATATAAGATTGTGCGCCACAAGGTAAAGTGGCAGTCTCCTGAGAACATACCTTGTGTACTTCTTGGACAACTGTACTAGCTGCAGCTAATAAAATCTGATCTTTTACGCCTGACAGAGTGTCCTGTGTCTCTGTTAGTTGAGGCAGGTGAATCCAAGGAGATTTCAGGCGTACCCTGCGCCGCCAGGCCCATAAGGTTCTGGTTCTTCACCCCCCCTTATAAGGGGGAACTATCTTGTGCAGATTCCTGGAATCATGCTCTTTTGCAGGATGACTATGGGGAATACTGCTGCTGCCACCATGGGTATCTAACCCCAACTTCTGTCTTTCCTTCTCTAATACAAAAGACTGTCTATCCAAATCCAGCTGTTGCTTTTTAAGCTTCAGTCTGGTTTGTTCCACCCTCAACTTATTGAGTTCCCTCTCTAACATTCTGTCATCAGGGTTGGTGGGAGGAACATTTCTAGAAACAGAGCTATGATGGGAATGAACAGAAGGAGACCTGTCCCTTACAGAAGCCACCCTAACAGCTTGGTTTACAGAAACATTACTACCAGTATGGTGATAATAAATGCTTTTGCTATGATGTGAGACAACACTATTTATTTGGTGTGGCTCATCATCATTACCATCTATGCTAGATTGTCTAGTAATGGGCAGGCTAGGAAGTTTCTTTCCTGAATCTTTTCCTGGGGGAGTCCCTGAATCAGATTGGGAACTATTAGGTACTTTTTCAACAGATGGGGCACCTATGGCCTTATCCTGTTCTCTAAGCATGTTAAGTAACAGTTCCAAGGAAGGATTCTTCCCTACACTCAAACCTCTCTCTATACAGAGACTCCTTGCTCTTTTCCAGCTAAGGTTGTCATATGCAAGTTTGGACAGATCAACACTTTGGCCTGTGCCAGACATTTTTTAGAGAGAGTTAAAGTGATAGAAAAAGAGAAAAAAGTTTTCAGAACTTTTTGGAAAGACAGAAAAAACTTTTTAAACTTTTAAGAACTTTTTGAAAGTTTAGAAGTACTTTTCAGCACTTAGAAAAGAGTGAAAAGAGGAAATGCAAAACTTGTTGGCTATGTGTATATACACTGACCTTGTTTTGTATATTTTTCTCTTATGAAAAGTACAATGACAAGAGTGGTAAGTAGTCTCAAGCACTTATCCCACTGCTGCACAACCAATGTAGGAGGCTGGACTGGCTTGTAGTGAGTACCAAGGGGTACTTGCACCTTGCACCAGGCCCAGTTATCCCTTATTAGTGTATAGGGTGTCTAGCAGCTTAGGCTGATAGATAATGGTAGCTTAGCAGAGCAACTTAGGCTGAACTAGGAGACGTGTGAAGCTACTACAGTACCACTTAGTGTCATATGCACAATATCATAAGAAAACACAATACACAGTTATACTAAAAATAAAGGTACTTTATTTTTATGACAATATGCCAAAGTATCTTAGAGTGTACCCTCAGTGAGAGGATAGGAAATATACACAACATATATATACACAATAGCAAAAATATGCAGTATAGTCTTAGAAAACAGTGCAAACAACGTATAGTTACAATAGGATGCAATGGGGAAACATAGGGATAGGGGCAACACAAACCATATACTCCAGAAGTGGAATGCGAACCACGAATGGACCCCAAACCTATGTGACCTTGTAGAGGGTCGCTGGGACTATTAGAAAATAGTGAGAGTTAGAAAAATAACCCTCCCCAAGACCCTGAAAAGTGAGTGCAAAGTGCACTAAAGTTCCCCTAAGGACAAAGTAGTCGTGTTAGAGGAATAATGCAGGAAAGACACAAACCAGCAATGCAACAACTGTGGATTTCCAATCTAGGGTACCTGTGAAACAAGGGGACCAAGTCCAAAAGTCACAAGCAAGTCGGAGATGGGCAGATGCCCAGGAAATGCCAGCTGCGGGTGCAAAGAAGCTTCTACTGGACAGAAGAAGCTGAGGTTTCTGCAGGAACGAAAAGGGCTAGAGACTTCCCCTTTGGTGGACGGATCCCACTCGCCTTGGAGAGTCGTGCAGAAGTGTTTTCCCGCCGAAAGAACGCCAACAAGCCTTGCTAGCTGCAAATCGTGCGTTTGGGGTTTTTGGACGCTGATGGAGCCCAGGAGGGACCAGGAGGTCGCAAATTGGACCTGAAGAGAGAGGGGGCGTCGAATAAGACAAAGCGCCCTCACTGAAGCAGGTAGCAACCGGAGAAGTGCCAGAAACAGGCACTACAAGGATGCGTGAAACGGTGCTTGCCGAAGTTGCACAAAGGAGTCCCACGTCGCCGGAGACCAACTTAGAAAGTCGTGCAATGCAGGTTAGAGTGCCGTGGACCCAGGCTTGGCTGTGCACAAAGGATTTCCGCCGGAAGTGCACAGGGGCCGGAGTAGCTGCAAAGTCGCGGTTCCCAGCAATGCAGCCCAGCGAGGTGAGGCAAGGACTTACCTCCACCAAACTTGGACTGAAGAGTCACTGGACTGTGGGGGTCACTTGGACAGAGTTGCTGGATTCGAGGGACCTCGCTCGTCGTGCTGAGAGAAGACCCAAGGGACCGGTAATGCAGCTTTTTGGTGCCTGCGGTTGCAGGGGGAAGATTCCGTCGACCCACGGGAGATTTCTTCGGAGCTTCTGGTGCAGAGAGGAGGCAGGCTACCCCCACAGCATGCACAAGCAGGAAAACAGTCGAGAAGGCGGCAGGATCAGCGTTACAGAGTTGCAGTAGTCGTCTTTGCTACTATGTTGCAGGTTTGCAGGCTTCCAGCGCGGTCAGCAGTCGATTCCTTATCAGAAGGTGAAGAGAGAGATGCAGAGGAACTCGGCTGAGCTCATTCATTCGTTATCTAAAGTTTCCCCAGAGACAGAGACCCTAAATAGCCAGAAAAGAGGGTTTGGCTACTTAGGAGAGAGGATAGGCTACTAACACCTGAAGGAGCCTATCACAAGGAGTCTCTGACGTCACCTGGTGGCACTGGCCACTCAGAGCAGTCCAGTGTGCCAGCAGCACCTCTGTTTCCAAGATGACAGAGGTCTGGAGCACACTGGAGGAGCTCTGGACACCTCCCAGGGGGGGTGCAGGTCAGGGGAGTGGTCACTCCCCTTTCCTTTGTCCAGTTTCGCGCCAGAGCAGGGGCTAAGGGGTCCCTGAACCGGTGTAGACTGGCTTATGCAGAATTGGGCACATCTGTGCCCAAGAAAGCGTTTCCAGAGGCTGGGGGAGGCTACTCCTCCCCTGCCTTCACACCATTTTCCAAAGGGAGAGGGTGTCACACCCTCTCTCAGAGGAAGTTCTTTGTTCTGCCATCCTGGGCCAGGCCTGGCTGGACCCCAGGAGGGCAGATGCCTGTCTGAGGGGTTGGCAGCAGCAGCAGCTGCAGTGAAACCCCAGGAAGGGCAGTTTGGCAGTACCAGGGTCTGTGCTACAGACCACTGGGATCATGGGATTGTGCCAACTATGCCAGGATGGCATAGAGGGGGCAATTCCATGATCATAGACATGTTACATGGCCATATTCGGAGTTACCATTGTGAAGCTACATATAGGTAGTGACCTATATGTAGTGCACGCGTGTAATGGTGTCCCCGCACTCACAAAGTTCAGGGAATTGGCTCTGAACAATGTGGGGGCACCTTGGCTAGTGCCAGGGTGCCCTCACACTAAGTAACTTTGCACCTAACCTTTACCAGGTAAAGGTTAGACATATAGGTGACTTATAAGTTACTTAAGTGCAGTGTAAAATGGCTGTGAAATAACGTGGACGTTATTTCACTCAGGCTGCAGTGGCAGGCCTGTGTAAGAATTGTCAGAGCTCTCTATGGGTGGCAAAAGAAATGCTGCAGCCCATAGGGATCTCCTGGAACCCCAATACCCTGGGTACCTCAGTACCATATACTAGGGAATTATAAGGGTGTTCCAGTAAGCCAATGTAAATTGGTAAAAATGGTCACTAGCCTGTCAGTGACAATTTGGAAAGAAATGAGAGAGCATAACCACTGAGGTTCTGGTTAGCAGAGCCTCAGTGAGACAGTTAGTCACTACACAGGTAACACATTCAGGCACACTTATGAGCACTGGGGCCCTGGGTTACCAGGGTCCCAGTGACACATACAACTAAAACAACATATATACAGTGAAAAATGGGGGTAACATGCCAGGCAAGATGGTACTTTCCTACACTGGTCCACCCTGAACAACACCTACATGGTCACCAGTACCAAGTGACTGATGCTCATAACAACACTCTTAGCCACCCCATGGCTGTTGTGAATCTCAACTGGGGGAGGGGGGGGGGTGTTTACTGGTCCAAAGAAAGTTGTGGTTGCCTCAGATTTACCTGTAGACTGTCTACTAGGGAACGATTTAGAGACATCAGCTTGGGCGGAAGTGGAGTTGGAGGCTCATGCAGCAATGCTGGGCATTCCAGGGCATATTTTTGCTTTGACAAGGGCTCAGGCCAAAAAGCAAAAAGGACAGGGTGACTTGGATCCTGGAAGAATGGACCAAGTGCTCCCGAAAAGCTAGGGTTAGTAAAGGTAAAACAATACCTACTATCCCTCCCTCTACAGTGGATTCTACTTCTGAGGAAGAAGAATTTCCACCCTGTGCAGAACCTACACCAGAGGAGCTGGAAGCAGACACTGCTGAGCTTTTGGGTGGAAGGGGTCCTGCCAGGGAGGAGCTGAGTGTGGCACAGCAGACCTGTCCCACACTAGAGGGTCTAAGACAGCAAGCTGTCAAACAAGCAAATGGGGATGTCAGTGACTCTCACAGAGTTTACTGGGAGGACAACCTCTTGTATACTGAAGCAAGGGATCCAAAACCTGGAGCTGCCAGGAGATTGGTGATTCCTCAGCAATACATAGAGTTCCTCCTATCTCTAGCCCACGACATTCCCTTAGCTGGACATTTAGGGCAAATGGAAACTTGGGACAGGCTTGTACCCTTGTTTTATTGGCCTAGAATGTCAGAGGACACAAAGGAATTTTGTAAGTCCTGTGAAACCTGTCAAGCCAGTGGCAAAACAGGTGGCACTCCAAAGGCACCCCTTATTCCACTGCCTGTGGTTGGGGTTCCCTTTGAAAGGGTAGGGGTTGACATAGTTGCCCCCCTTGACCCTCCTACTGCTTCAGGCAATAGGTTTATCTTGGTGGTAGTGGACCATGCCACCAGATGTCCTGAAGCAATTCCTCTATGGACCACTACAGCTCCTGCAGTGGCAAAGGCCCTCCTGGGAATCTTTTCCAGGGTGGGCTTCCCAAAAGAGGTGGTATCAGACAGGGGAAGCAATTTCATGTCTGCTTACTTAAAGGCCATGTGGAAGGAATGTGATGTGACATACAAGTTCACCACACCCTATCATCCACAAACAAATGGACTGGTTGAGAGGTTTAATAAAACTCTCAAAGGAATGATAATGGGACTCCCTGAAAAACTCCGGAGGAGATGGGATGTCCTGTTACCTTGCCTCCTTTTTGCTTACAGGGATGTACCCCAGAAAGGAGTGGGCTTCAGCCCCTTTGAACTCCTATTTGAACACCCTGTAAGAGGTCCTCTAACACTTGTGAAGGAGGTTTGGGAACAACCGTTAAAAGCTCCTAAGCAAGATAGTGTGGCTGAGTACATGAAAAAGGCAAGTAAAAACCTTCAGGCCAGCCAAGAGCTCCAAAAGCAATGGCATGACCAGAAGGCTGTTCTGATTCAGTACCAACCAGGGCAGAAAGTGTGGGTCTTGGAGCCTGTGGCCCCAAGAGCACTCCAAGACAAATGGAGTGGACCCCACATTATTGTTGAGAAAAAGGGAGAAGTCACCTACTTGGTTGACTTAGGCACTGCCAGGAGTCCCCTTAGGGTACTCCATGTCAATCGCCTGAAACCCTACTATGACAGAGCTGATCTCACCCTGCTCATGGCAACAGATGAAGGACAGGAAGAAGAGAGTGACCCTCTCCCTGATCTCTTCTCTTCCACAGAACAAGATGCTCTAGTGGAAGGTGTAGTTTTGGCAGATTGTCTAACTGCTGAGCAGAAAGACCACTGCATAAATCTCCTGGGTCAGTTTTCTGAACTCTTTTCTACTGTGCCAGGCACCACTTCTTGGTGTGAGCACACTATAGATACTGGAGACAGCTTGCCTGTCAAATGTAAAATCTATAGGCAGCCTGACCATGTCAGGGACTGCATAAAACAAGAGGTTCAGAAAATGCTTGAACTGGGAGTGGTTGAGCACTCTGAAAATCCATGGGCCTCTCCTGTGGTACTTGTACCAAAACCTCATTCCAAAGATGGAAAGAAGGAAATTAGATTTTGTGTAGATTATAGAGGTCTCAACCAGGTAACTAAAACTGATGCTCACCCTTTACCCAGGGCAGATGAGCTAATAGATTCACTGGCATCTGCCAAGTATCTAATTACCTTTGATTTGACTGCAGGGTATTGGCAGATCAAGTTATCAGAGGATGCTAAAGCAAAAACTGCATTTTCTACCATTGGAGGGCACACTACCAATTCACAATAATGCCTTTTGATTTGAAAACTGCACCTGCCACTTTTCAGAGGTTGGTGAATACAGTCCTGCAAGGGTTGGAGGCTTTTAGTGCAGCATATCTAGATGATATAGCTGTCTTTAGCTCCACCTGGGATGATCACCTGGTCCACCTATGGAAAGTTTTGGAGGCCCTGGAAAAGGCAGGCCTCACTATCAAGGCTTCAAAGTGCCAGATAGGGCAGGGGAAAGTGGTTTATCTGGGACACCTTGTAGGTGGAGAACAGATTGCACCACTTCAGAGGAAAATCCAAACTATTATAGATTGGGTTCCCCCTTCAACTCAGACTCGGATGAGAGCCTTCTTAGGCCTCACTGGGTATTACAGGAGGTTCATAAAGAACTGTGGCTCCATTGCAGCCCCTCTTAATGACCTCACATCTAAGAAAATGCCTAAAAAGGTATTGTGGACAGCTAGCTGTCAGAAAGCTTTTGAGGAGCTGAAGCAGGCCATGTGCTCTGCACCTGTCCTGAAAAGCCCCTGTTACTCCAAAAAATTACTTGTCGAAACTGATGCATCTGAATTAGGGGTAGGGGCAGTCTTATCACAGCTAATTCTGAGGGCCAGGATCAACCTGTTGCTTTTATCAGCAGGAGGTTGACCCCTAGAGAAAAGCGTTGGTCTGCCATAGAGAGGGAGGCCTTTGCTGTGGTCTGGGCACTGAAGAAGTTGAGGCCATACCTGTTTGGCACTCACTTCATTGTTCAGACAGACCACAAACCTCTACTTTGGCTAAAACAAATGAAAGGTGAAAATCCTAAATTGTTGAGGTGGTCCATATCCCTACAGGGAATGGACTATACAGTGGAACATAGACCTGGGAGTACCCACTCCAATGCAGATGGACTCTCCAGATATTTCCACTTAGACAATGAAGACTCATCAGGTCATGGCTAGTCTTATTGTCCTTTGTTTGGGGGGGGGGGGTTGTGTAGGAAAGTACCATCTTGCCTGGCATGTTACCCCCATATTTCACTGTATATATGTTGTTTTAGTTGTATGTGTCACTGGGACCCTGCCAGCCAGGGCCTCAGTGCTCATAAGTGTGCCCTGTATGTGTTACCTGTGTTATGACTAACTGCCTCACTGAGGCTCTGCTAACCAGAACCTCAGTGGTTATGCTCTCTCATTTCTTTCCAAATTGTCACTAACAGGCTAGTGACCAATTTCACCAATTTACATTGGCATGCTGGAACACCCTTATAATTCCCTAGTATATGGTACTGAGGTACCCAGGGTATTGGGGTTCCAGGAGATCTCTATGGGCTGCAGCATTTCTTTTGCCACCCACAGGGAGCTCTGACAATTCTTACACAGGCCTGCCATTGCAGCCTGAGTGAAATAACGTCCACGTTATTTCACAGCCATTTACCACTGCACTTAAGTAACTTATAAGTCACCTATATGTCTAACCTTTACCTGGTAAAGGTTGGGTGCTAAGTTACTTACTGTGTGGGCACCCTGGCACTAACCAAGGTGCCCCCACATTGTTCAGGGCAAATTCCAAGGACTTTGTGAGTACGGGGACACCATTACACGCGTGCACCATACATATATCACGACATATGTATAGCGTCACAATGGTCACTCCGAACATGGCCATGTAACATGTCTAAGATCATGGAATTGTCTCCCCAATGCCATTCTGGCATTGGGGAGACAATTCCATGATCCCCCGAGTCTCTAGCACAGACCCGGGTACTGCCAAACTACCTTTCCCGGGGTTTCACTGCAGCTGCTGCTGCTGCCAAACCCTCAGACAGGTTTCTGTCCTCCTGGGGTACAGCCAGGCTTGGCCCAGGAAGGCAGAACAAAGGACTTCCTCAGAGAGAGGGTGTTACACCCTCTCCCTTTGGAAAAAGGTGTCAGGGCTGGGGAGGAGTAGCCCCCCCCAGCCTCTGGAAATGCTTTGATGGGCACAAAGGGTGCCCATCTCTGCATAAACCAGTCTACACCGGTTCAGGGTTCCCCCAGCCCTGCTCTGGCGCGAAACTGGACAAAGGAAAGGGGAGTGACCACTCCCCTGACCTGCACCTCCCCTGGGAGGTGCCCAGAGCTCCTCCAGTGTGCTCCAGACCTCTGCCATCTTGGAAACAGAGGTGCTGCTGGCACACTAGACTGCTCTGAGTGGCCAGTGCCAGCAGGTGACGTCAGAGACTCCTTCTGATAGGCTCCTCCAGGTGTTGCTAGCCTATCCTCTCTCCTAAGTAGCCAAACCTCCTTTTCTGGCTATTTAGAGTCTCTGCTTTGGGGAATTCTTTAGATATCGAATGCAAGAACTCATCAGAGTTCCTCTGCATCTCTCTCTTCACCTTCTGCCAAGGAATCGACCGCTGACTGCTCTGGAAGCCTGCAAAACTGCAACAAAGTAGCAAAGACGACTACTGCGACCTTGAAACGCTGATCCGGCCGCCTTCTCGACTGTTTTCCTGGTAGTGCATGCTGTGGGGGTAGTCTGCCTCCTCTCTGCACTAGAAGCTCCGAAGAAATCTCCTGTGGGACGACGGAATCTTCCCCCTGCAACCGCAGGCACCAAAGAACTGCATCACCGGTCCTCTGGATCCACTCTCAGCACGACAAGCTTGGTCCCTGGAACTCAGAAACTCTGTCCAAGTGACTCCCACAGTCCAGTGACTCTTCAGTCCAAGTTTGGTGGAGGTAAGTCCTTGCCTCCCCACGCTAGACTGCATTGCTGGGTAGCGCGTGATTTGCAGCTGCTTCGGCTCCTGTGCACTCTTTCAGGATTTCCTTTGAGCACAGCCAAGCCTGGGTCCCCTAACCTGCAGTGCACGACCTCCTGAGTTGCCCTCCGGCGTCGTGGGACCTTCTTTTGTGACTTCGGGTGAGCTCCGGTTCACTCTTCTTCGTAGTGCCTGTTCCGGCACTTCTACGGGTGCTGCTTGCTTCTGAGTGGGCTCTTTGTCTTGCTGGTCGTCCCCTCTGTCTCCTCACGCAATTGGCGACATCCTGGTCCCTCCTGGGCCACAGCAGCATCCAAAAACCCTAACTGCGGCCCTTGCAGCTAGCAAGGCTTGTTTGCGGTCTTTCTGCACGGAAACACCTCTGCAAGCTTCTTCACGACGTGGGACATCCATCCTCCAAAGGGGAAGTCTCTAGTCCTCTTCGTTCTTGCAGAATCCACAGCTTTTACCATCCGGGGGCAGCTTCTTTGCACCCACAGCTGGCATTTACTGGGCATCTGCCCACTCCCGACTTGATCGTGACTCTTGGACTTGGTCCCCTTGTTCCACAGGTACTCTCGTCAGGAAATCCATCGTTGTTGCATTGCTGGTGTTGGTCTTCCTTGCAGAATTCCCCTATCACGACTTCTGTGCTCTCTGGGGAACTTAGGTGCACTTTGCACCCACTTTTCAGGGTCTTGGGGTGGGCTATTTTTCTAACCCTCACTGTTTTCTTACAGTCCCAGCGACCCTCTACAAGGTCACATAGGTTTGGGGTCCATTCGTGGTTCGCATTCCACTTCTAGAGTATATGGTTTGTGTTGCCCCTGTACCTATGTGCTCTCATTGCAATCTATTGTGACTGTACATTGCTTGCATTGCTTTCTATTGCTATTACTGCATATTTTTGGTATTGTGTACATATATCTTGTGTATATTTGCTATCCTCATACTGAGGGTACTCACTGAGATACTTTTGGCATATTGTCATAAAAATAAAGTACCTTTATTTTTAGTATATCTGTGTATTGTGTTTTCTTATGATATTGTGCATATGACACCAGTGGTATAGTAGGAGCTTTACACTCCTCCTAGTTCAGCCTAGGCTGCTCTGCTAAGCTACCTTTTCTATCAGCCTAAGCTGCTAGACACCCCTCTATACTAATAAGGGATACCTGGACCTGGTGCAAGGTGTAAATACCCCTTGGTACCCACTACAAACCAGGCCAGCCTCCTACACTTATGTACAGTGAAAAATGGCTGTGAAATAACGTGGACGTTATTTCACTCAGGCTGCGGTGGCAGTTCTGTGTAAGAATTGTCTGAGCTCCCTATGGGTGGCAAAAGAAATGCTGCAGCCCATAGGGATCTCCTGGAAACCCAATACCCTGTGTACCTAGGTACCACATACAAGGATGAATCTTTTGCCAGAAGCTGTTGGAGGGTCAAGGTGGCCAACAATATCAACCCCTACCCTTTCAAAGGGCACCCCAACCACTGGCAGTATGATTAAATGGGCCTTTGGGGTGCCACCAGTCTTGCCACTGGCTTGGCAGGTGACACAGGAGCGGCAAAACTCCTTTGTGTCTTCTGCCATATGGGGTCAGTGAAAATGTGGAACAAGTCTGTCCCATTATTTGCTCTGTCCTACATGCCCAGCTAAGGGAATGTCATGAGCAAGAGTTGTAAGGAATTCCCTGTACTGAAGAGGGGTGACCAGTCTCCTGGTGGCACCAGGTTTAGTACCCCTTGCTTCAGTATAGAGGAGATTATTCTCTCAGTAACTGTTATTAACATCCCCATTTTGCTGCTTGACAGCTTGCTCTCTGAGACCCTCCAATGTGGGGCAGGTTTGCTTACCACAATCAGCTCTTCCCTGGCAGGCCCCTCTGCACCCAAAAGTTCAGCTGTGTCAGCTTTCAGATGCTCCGGTGTGGATTCTGCACAGGGAGAGAATTCTTCTGCCTCAAAGGGGAATCATCTGTGGAGGGAGGGATAGTGGACAAGTGTTTGCCCTTCCTACCCCTAGTTTTTGGGAGCACTTGGACCATTGTTCCAAGATCTAAGTTTCCCTGTCCTCTTTGCTTCTTGGCCTGAGCCCTGATAAGAGCAATGATATGCCCTGTAATGCCCAGCATTGCTGCATGGGCCTCCAACTCCAATTCAGCCCAAGCTGAAGTCTCTAAATCAGTGCCTAGCAGACATTCTACATGTAAATCAGTGGCTACCACAAATTTCTTTGGACCAGTAAGCCCCCCCCCCAGTTAAGATTTACAATAGCCATGGGGTAGCTAACACTGTTGCTATGGGCGTCTGTCACTTGGTACTGGTGACCAAGTAGGTGTTGCACAGGGGCAACGAGTTTGTCCATCACCATTGTGACACTGGCACCTGTGTCCCTGTAGGCCTCAACTTGAACACAATTAATCAGAGGTAAATGTTTTTACTTATCCATATTAAGGGGCCAAGCAACTAAAGTGGCTAAGTCAATGCCACTATCAGAGACTAAAACAGCCTCAGTGATATCCCTAACTAGACCAACCCCAACTATATTACCAATGGTGAGCCCAGCTACATACATCAAAAATATATACACAGTTGCATCGTTACAGATATGTACCTATAGATCACAGATCCCTGGAAAACAAATTTGTTTGGAGTGATAGCCCTCAATCACTGTTCGGTGACATGCTTCATCATAGGGCTGTGCTCCTCATCAGGCTGGCACTGCAATGCCTGACGGGCCCCACTGGGGGGCTCTTTGCCGGAGATCTTTAGTAAATGATAGTAAGCCGGTCAAAACAAGTGCTGATCAAGGATTGGTGTGAAAAAAACAGTTAAGAATGCCTACAGGTGCAACATATTTTAATAAGGTATCTGTCCTCTGACATGGTTAAAAACAGAAGGCGGGGAGTGTAGGAAAGTACCATCTTGCCTGGCATGTTACCCCCATATTTCACTGTATATATGTTGTTTTAGTTGTATGTGTCACTGGAACCCTGCCAGCCAGGGCCCCAGTGCTCATAAGTGTGCCCTGTATGTGTTACCTGTGTTATGACTAACTGTCTCACTGAGGCTCTGCCTACCAGAACCTCATTGGATATTGTAGGAGGCTGGACTGGCTTGTAGTGAGTACCAAGGGGTACTTACACCTTGCACCAGGCCCAGTTATCCCTTATTAGTGTATAGGGTGTCTAGCAGCATAGGCTGATAGATAATGGTAGCTTAGCAGAGCAGCTTAGTCCTACAGTACCACTTAGTGTCATATGCACAATATCATAAGAAAACACAATACACAGATATACTAAAAATAAAGGTACTTTATTTTTATGACAATATGCCAAAAGTATCTCAGTGAGTACCCTCAGTATGAGGATAGCAAATATACACAAGATATATGTACACAATACCAAAATATGCAGTAATAGTATTAGAAAACAGTGCAAACAATGTATAGTTACAATAGGATGCAATGGGGACACATAGGGATAGGGGCAACACAAACCATATACTCCAAAAGTGGAATGCGAACCACGAATGGACCCCAAACCTATGTGACCTTGTAGAGGGTCGCTGGGACTATTAGAAAATAGTAAGAGTTAGAAAAATAGCCCACCCCAAGACCCTGAAAAGTGAGTGCAAAGTGCACTAAAGTTCCCCAAAGGACATAGAAGTCGTGATAGGGGAATTCTGCAGGAAAGACACAAACCAGCAATGCAACAACGATGGATTTCCAGTCGAGGGTACCTGTGGAACAAGGGGACCAAGTCCAAAAGTCACAAGCAAGTCGGAGATGGGCAGATGCCCAGGAAATGCCAGCTGTGGGTGCAAAGAAGCTGCTACTGGACAGTAGAAGCTGAGGTTTCTGCAGGAACAACAAGGGCTAGAGACTTCCCCTTTGGAGGACGAATTCCACACGCCGTGGAGAGTCGTGCAGAAGTGTTTTCCCGCCGAAATACTGCCAACAAGCATTGCTAGCTGCAAATCATGCGGTAAGGGTTTTTGGATGCTGCTGTGTCCCAGGAGGGACCAGGATGTCGCCAATTGCGTCAGGGGACGGAGGGGGCGTCGAGCAAGACAAGGAGCTCTCTCAGCAGCAGGCAGCACCTGCAGAAGTGCCAGAAACAGACACTACAAGGATGCGTGAAACGGTGCTCACCCGAAGTTGCACAAAGGAGTCCCACGTCGCCGGAGAACAACTTAGGAGGTCGTGCAATGCAGGTTAGAGTGCCGTGGAACCAGGCTGGACTGTGCACAAAGGATTTCCACCGGAAGTGCACGGAGGCCGGAGTAGCTGCAAAAGTCGTGGTTCCCAGCAATGCAGTCTGGCGTGGGGAGGCAAGGACTTACCTCCACCAAACTTGGACTGAAGAGTTACTGGACTGTGGGAGTCACTTGGACAGAGTTGCTGGATTCAAGGGACCTCGCTCGTTGTGCTGAGAGGAGACCCAGGGGACCGGTGATGCAGTTCTTTGGTGCCTGCGGTTGCAGGGGGACGATTCCTTCGACCCACGGGAGATTTCTTCGGAGCTTCTAGTGCAGAGAGGAGGCAGACTACCCCCACAGCATGCACTACCAGGAAAACAGTCGAGAAGGCGGCAGGATCAGCGTTACAGAGTTGCAGTAGTCGTCTTTGCTACTATGTTGCAGTTTTGCAGGCTTCCAGCGCGGTCAGCAGTCGATTCCTTGGCAGAAGGTGAAGAGAGAGATGCAGAGGAACTCGGATGAGCTCTTGCATTCGTTATCTAAGGAATCCCAAGAGACAGAGACCCTAAATAGCCAGAAAAGAGGGTTTGGCTACCTAGGAGAGAGGATAGGCTAGCAACACCTGAAGGAGCCTATCAGAAGGAGTCTCTGACGTCACCTGGTGGCACTGGCCACTCAGAGCAGTCCAGTGTGCCAGCAGCACCTCTGTTTCCAAGATGGCAGAGGTCTGGAGCACACTGGAGGAGCTCTGGGCACCTCCCAGGGGAGGTACAGGTCAGAGGAGTGGTCACTCCCCTTTCCTTTGTCCAGTTTCGCGCCAGAGCAGGGCTAAGGGGTCCCTGAACCGATGTAGACTGGCTTATGCAGAAATGGGCACCATGTGTGCCCATGAAAGCATTTCCAGAGGCTGGGGGAGGCTACTCCTCCCCTGCCTTCACACCATTTTCCAAAGGGAGAGGGTGTAACACCCTCTCTCAGAGGAAGTCCTTTGTTCTGCCATACTGGGCCAGGCCTGGCTGGACCCCAGGAGGGCAGAAGCCTGTCTGAGGGGTTGGCAGCAGCAGCAACTGCAGTGAAACCCCAGGAAAGGCAGTTTGGCAGTACCAGGGTCTGTGCCACAGACCACTGGGATCATGGGATTGTGCCAACTATGCCAGGATGGCATAGAGGGGGCAATTCCATGATCATAGACATGTTACATGGCCATATTCGGAGTTACCATTGTGAAGCTACATATAGGTAGTGACCTATATGTAGTGCACGTGTGTAATGGTGTCCCCGCACTCACAAAGTCTGGGGAATTGGCCCTGAACAATGTGGGGGCACCTTGGCTAGTGCCAGGGTGCCCTCACACTAAGTAACTTTGCACCTAACCTTTACCAGGTAAAGGTTAGACATATAGGTGACTTATAAGTTAATTAAGTGCAGTGTAAAATGGCTGTGAAATAACGTGGACGTTATTTCAGTCAGGCTGCAGTGGCAGGCCTGTGTAAGAATTGTCAGAGCTCCCTATGGGTGGCAAAAGAAATGCTGCAGCCCATTGGGATCTCCTGGAACCCCAATACCCTGGGTACCTTAGTACCATATACTAGGGGTTTATAAGGGTGTTCCAGTAAGCCAATGTAAATTGGTAAAATTGGTCACTAGCCTGTTAGTGACAATTTGAAAGAAATGAGAGAGCATAACCACTGAGGTTCTAATCAGCAGAGCCTCAGTGAGACAGTTAGTCACTACACAGGTAACACATTCAGGCACACTTATGAGCACTGGGGCCCTGGCTGGCAGGGTCCCAGTGACACATACAACTAAAACAACATATATACAGTGAAAAATGGGGGTAACATGCCAGGCAAGATGGTACTTTCCTACACAACCCCCCCCCCCCAAATGAAGGACAATAAGACTAGCCATGACCTGATGAGTCTTCATTGTCTAAGTGGAAATATCTGGAGAGTTCATCTGCATTGGAGTGGCTACTCCCAGTTCCATGTTCCACTGTATAGTCAATTCCCTGTAGGGATATGGACCACCTCAATAATTTAGGATTTTCACCTTTCATTTGTTTTAGCCAAAGTAGAGGTTTGTGGTCTGTCTGAACAATGAAGTGAGTGCCAAACAGGTATGGCCTCAACTTCTTCAGTGCCCAGACCACAGCAAAGGCCTCCCTCTCAATGGCAGACCAACGCTTTTCTCTAGCGGTCAACCTCCTACTAATAAAAGCAACAGGTTGATCCTGGCCCTCAGAATTAAGTTGTGATAGGACTGCCCCTACTCCTAATTGTGAGAAAGTAGCCTCTTTCTAGCCTTGTTACCCCCACTTTTGTGAGTGTATGTCAGGGTGTTTTCACTGTCTCACTGGGATCCTGCCAGCCAGGGCCCAGTGCTCATAGTGAAAACCCTATGTTTTCAGTATGTTTGTTATGTGTCACTGGGACCCTGCTAGTCAGGACCCCAGTGCTCATAAGTTTGTGGCCTATATGTATGTGTTCCCTGTGTGGTGCCTAACTGTCTCACTGAGCCTCTGCTAACCAGAACCTCAGTGGTTATGCTCTCTCATTTCTTTCCAAATTGTCACTAACAGGCTAGTGACCAATTTTACCAATTTACATTGGCTTACTGTAACACCCTTATAATTCCCTAGTATATGGTACTGAGGTACCCAGGGTATTGGGGTTCCAGGAGATCCCTATGGGCTGCAGCATTTCTTTTGCCACCCATAGGGAGCTCTGACAATTCTTACACAGGCCTGCCACTGCAGCCTGAGTGAAATAACGTCCACGTTATTTCACAGCCATTTTACACTGCACTTAAGTAACTTATAAGTCACCTATATGTCTAACCTTTACCTGGTAAAGGTTAGGTGCAAAGTTACTTAGTGTGAGGGCACCCTGGCACTAGCCAAGGTGCCCCCACATTGTTCAGGGCCAATTCCCCTGACTTTGTGAGTGCGGGGACACCATTACATGCGTGCACTACATATAGGTCACTACCTATATGTAGCTTCACAATGGTAACTCCGAATATGGCCATGTAACATGTCTATGATCATGGAATTGCCCCCTCTATGCCATCCTGGCATAGTTGGCACAATCCCATGATCCCAGTGGTCTGTAGCACAGACCCTGGTACTGCCAAACTGCCTTTCCTGGGGCTTTACTGCAGCTGCTGCTGCTGCCAACCCCTCAGGCAGGTTTCTGCCCCCCTGGGGTCAAGCCTGGCTTGTCCCAGGATGGCAGAACAAAGGACTTCCTCTGAGAGAGGGTGTGACACCCTCTCCCTTTGGAAAATGGTGTGAAGGCAGGGGAGGAGTAGCCTCCCCCAGCCTCTGGAAATGCTTTCTTGGGCACAGATGTGCCCAATTCTGCATAAGCCAGTCTACACCGGTTCAGGGGACCCCTAGCCCTGCTCTGGCGTGAAACTGGACAAAGGAAAGGGGAGTGACCACACCCCTGACCTGCACCTCCCCTGGGAGGTGTCCAGAGCTCCTCCAGTGTGCTCCAGACCTCTGCCATCTTGGAAACAGAGGTGCTGCTGGCACACTAGACTGCTCTGAGTGGCCAGTGCCACCAGGTGACGTCAGAGACTCCTTCTGATAGGCTCCTTCAGGTGTTGCTAGCCTATCCTCTCTCCTAAGTAGCCAAACCCTCTTTTCTGGCTATTTAGGGTCTCTGTCTCTGGGGAAACTTTAGATAACGAATGCAAGAGCTCATCAGAGTTCCTCTGCATCTCTCTCTTCACCTTCTGCCAAGGAATCGACTGCTGACCGCGCTGGAAGCCTGCAAAACTGCAACAAAGTAGCTAAGACGACTACTGCAACTCTGTAACGCTGATCCTGCCGCCTTCTCGACTGTTTTCCTGGTGGTGCATGCTGTGGGGGTAGTCTGCCTCCTCTCTGCACTAGAAGCTCCGAAGAAATCTCCCGTGGGTCGACGGAATCTTCCCCCTGCAACCGCAGGCACCAAAAAGCTGCAGTACCGGTCCCTTGGGTCTCCTCTCAGCATGACGAGCGAGGTCCCTCGAATCCAGCAACTCTGTCCAAGTGACTCCCACAGTCCAGTGACTCTTCAGTCCAAGTTTGGTGGAGGTAAGTCCTTGCCTCACCTCGCTAGACTGCATTGCTGGGAACCGCGACTTTTGCAGCTACTCCGGCCCCTGTGCACTTCCAGCAAAAATCCTTCGTGCACAGCCAAGCCTAGGTCCACGGCACTCTAACCTGCATTGCACGACTTTCTAAGTTGGTCTCCGGCGACGTGGGACTCCTTTGTGTAACTTCGGGTGAGCACTGTTTCACACATCCTCGTAGTGCCTGTTTCTGGCATTTCTCTGGGTGCTACCTGCTGTTAAGAGGGCTCCTTGTCTTGCTCGACGTCCCGTCTACCTCGTGGTCCAATTTGCGACCTCCTGGTCTCTCCTGGGCCACAGCAGCATCCAAAAACGCTTTCCACACGATTTGCAGCTAGCAAGGCTTGTTGGCGTTCTTTTGGCGGGAAAACACGTCTGCACGACTCTACAAGGCGAGAGGGATCCGTCCCCCAAAGGGAAAGTCTCTAGCCCTTTGCGTTCCTGCAGAAACCGCAGCTTCTTCTGTCCAGTAGAAGCTTCTTTGCACCCACAGCTGGCATTTCCTAGGCATCTGCCCATCTCCGACTTGCTTGTGACTTTTGGACTTGGTCCCCTTGTTCCACAGGTACCCCAGATTGGAAATCCAGCATTGTTTCATTGTTGGTTTGTGTCTTTCCTGCATTATTCCTCTCACACGACTTCTTTATCCTTAGGGGAACTTTAGTGCACTTTGCACTCACTTTTCAGGGTCTTGGGGAGGGTTATTTTTCTAACTCTCACTATTTTCTAATAGTCCCAGCGACCCTCTACAAGGTCACATAGGTTTGGGGTCCATTCGTGGTTCGCATTCCACTTTTGGAGTATATGGTTTGTGTTGCCCCTATCCCTATGTGTCCCCATTGCATCCTATTGTAACTATGCATTGTTTGCACTGTTTTCTAAGACTATACTGTATATTTTTGCTATTGTGTATATATATCTTGTGTATATTTCCTATCCTCTCACTGAGGGTACACTCTGAGATACTTTGGCATATTGTCATAAAAATAAAGTACCTTTATTTTTAGTATAACTGTGTATTATGTTTTCTTATGATATTGTGCATATGACACTAAGTGGTACTGTAGTAGCTTCACACGTCTCCTAGTTCAGCCTAGGCTGCTCTGCTAAGCTACCATTATCTATCAGCCTAAGCTGCTAGACACCCTATACACTAATAAGGGATAACTGGGCCTGGTGCAAGGTGCAAGTACCCCTTGGTACTCACTACAAGCCAGTCCAGCCTCCTACATTGGTTGTGCAGCGGTGGGATAAGTGCTTTGATACTACTTACCACTCTTGTCATTGTACTTTTCATAAGAGAAAAAGATACAAAACAAGTTCAGTGTATATACACATAGCCAAAAAGTTTTGCATTTCCTCTTTTCACTCTTTTCTAAGTGCTGAAAAGTACTTCTAAACTTTCTAAAACGTTCTAAAAAGTTTTTAAAGTTTTTTTCTCTGTCTTTCTAAAAGCTCTGACAAACTTTTTTCTCTTTTTCTATCACTTTAACTCTCTCTAAAAATGTCTAGCACAGGCCAAAATGTTGATCTGTCCAAACTTGCATATGACCACCTTAGCTGGAAAGGAGCAAGGAGTCTCTGTGTAGAGAGAGGTTTGAGTGTAGGGAAGAATCCTTCCTTGGAACTGTTACTTAACATGCTTAGAGAACAAGATAAGGCTAAAAGTGCCCCATCTGTTGAAAAAGTAGCTAATGGTTCCCAATCTGATCCAGGGACTCCCCCAGGAAAAGGTTCAGGAAAGAAACTTCTTAGCCTTCCCATTACAAGACAGTCTAGCATAGTTGGTACTGAGGTGGAGTCACATCATACAGATGATGTGCTCTCACATTACACTGTCAGCCAAGCTGTTAGGGTGCCCTCTGTAAGGGACAGGTCTCCTGTTCATTCCCATCATACCTCTGTATCTAGAAATGTCCCTCCCACCAACCCTGATGGCAGATTGTTAGAAAGGGAACTCAATAAGTTGAGGGTGGAACAAACCAGACTGAAGCTTAAAAAGCAACAGCTGGATTTGGATAGACAGTCTTTAGAACTAGAGAAGGAAAGACAGAAGTTGGGTTTTGAAACCCATGGTGGCAGCAGCAGTATTCCCAATAGTCATCCTGCAAAAGAGCATGATTCCAGGAATCTGCATAAGATAGTTCCCCCTTATAAGGAGGGGGATGACATTAACAAGTGGTTTGCTGCACTTGAGAGGGCCTGTGTTGTACAGGATGTCCCTCAAAGGCAGTGGGCTGCTATCCTATGGCTATAATTTAGTGGAAAAGGTAGGGATAGGCTCCTTACTGTGAAAGAAAATGAAGCTAATGATTACAAAGTTCTTAAGAATGCACCACTGAACAATACAGGATAAAGTTCAGAGAGACCAAAAAGGAGTCTTCACAAGACTGGGTTGATTTCATTGACCATTCAGTGAAGGCCTTGGAGGGGTGGTTACATGGCAGTAAAGTTACTGATTATGACAGCCTGTATAACTTGATCCTGAGAGAGCATATTCTTAATAATTGTGTGTCTGATTTGTTGCACCAGTACTTGGTGGACTCTGATCTGACCTCTCCCCAAGAATTGGGAAAGAAGGCAGACAAATGGGTCAGAACAAGGGTGAACAGAAAAGTTCATACAGGGGGTGACAAAGATGGCAATAAGAAGAAAGATGGTGAAAAATCTCAAGATAAGCATGGGGATAAGGGTAAAACCAAAGATCCCACTTCAAATCTTAAACACTCTTCAGAGGGTGGGGATAAAACTAATTCTTCCTCTTCTTCTCAACCTGCACACATTAAAAAGCCTTGGTGCTTTGTGTGTAAAAACAGAGGCCATAGGCCAGGGGATAAGTCCTGTCCAGGTAAACCCCCTGAGCCTACCACCACTAACACATCAAGCTCTAGTGCCCCTAGCAGTAGTGGTACTAGTGGTGGGACTGCTGGCAACAGTCAAGTTAAGGGTGTAGTTGGGTTCACTTATGGGTCCATAATAGAAACTGGGGTAGTCAGTCCCAAGACAGTTTCTGTCACACCTCGTGGCATTGGCCTTGCCACACTGGCTGCTTGTCCCCTTACAATGGATAAGTACAGGCAGACAGTTTCAATAAATGGTGTTGAGGCCTTCGCCTACAGGGACACAGGTGCCAGTATCACTTTGGTGACTGAAAACCTAGTGCACCCTGATCAACACATCATTGGACAACAGTATAAGATTATTGATGTCCATAACTCCACTAAGTTTCTTCCCTTAGCTATAATTCAGTTTAGTTGGGGTGGAGTTACTGGCCCTAAGCAGGTGGTGGTATCACCTAGCTTACCTGTAGACTGTCTCTTAGGTAATGACCTAGAGGCCTCAGGTTGGGCTGATGTAGAGTTTTATGCCCATGCAGCCATGCTGGGCATCCCAGAGGAATTGTTCCCTCTCATTTCTACTAAAATGAAAAAGCAAAGGAGAGAAGGCCTGAAAACTCAGGATCCCTCTCCATCAACAGGTAAAAAGGGTATCACAGTATCCCCTAACCACCCTACCACTCAGGATACCATTCCTGTGGTGGGAGAAACCTCTCCTGGGGTGGCACCTGTTACAAGGGAATCATCAGTTGGCAAAACTGTACTCCCTGAGGTGAAAGTACCTCTCTGTGGGATAATTAACATTGGTGAGAAAAAGAGCACCATTTTAGTTAACATGGAGCATCCCTCCAACCCTCCCAGAGAAACTTTAGTGCAGAAACTCTGCACTGCCTCACAACACTTAGGACAGCATCCCTGCCCTAGTGTGGAGCTCATAGGACATCATCCCTGCCGTGCTCCAACTCAAGAGAAACAGCATGCCTGTTCTCTCTTCCAGCCATCTGGACAAAGTTTTTGCCCAGCTACGGCTTTACTGAGACAGCATCCCTGTCTGGCATTTTCATCACTACAAATAGGTTCAGTGGACAATTCCCACTGCTCTAAACTAAAACTTACTGATAGAAACTCTGAAAATACATCTTCACATTGCTGCTTAGCTAAAAAACTTCAAACAGGGTGGTTTACATCCCCACAGGGAAGTAACCATATAGTGGATGATAAAGGGAGTAACCAGTCTATTGCAGAGCAACTCTCTACTTATCACCACTTAGACAATAAAGTCTCAACTGGCCAAGGTTAGCCTTATTGTCCTTCGTTTGGGGGGGGGGGGGTTGTGTGAGAAAGTAGCCTCTTTCTAGCCTTGTTACCCCCACTTTTGGCCTGTTTGTGAGTGTATGTCAGGGTGTTTTCACTGTCTCACTGGGATCCTGCCAGCCAGGGCCCAGTGCTCATAGTGAAAACCCTATGTTTTCAGTATGTTTGTTATGTGTCACTGGGACCCTGCTAGTCAGGACCCCAGTGCTCATAAGGTTGTGGCCTATATGTATGTGTTCCCTGTGTGATGCCTAACTGTCTCACTGAGGTTCTGCTAACCAGAACCTCAGTGGTTATGCTCTCTCTTTACAAATTGTCACTAACAGGCTAGTAACCAATTTTACCAATTTACATTGGCTTACTGGAACATGTGAGAAGGTAGCCTCTTTCTAGCCTTGTTACCCCCACTTTTGGCCTGTTTGTGAGTGTATGTCAGGGTGTTTGTCACTGTTTTCACTGTCTCACTGGGATCCTGATAGCCAGGCCTCAGTGCTCATAGTGAAAACACCATGGTTTCAGTATGGTTGTTATGTGTCACTGGGATCCTGCTGGTCAGGACCCCAGTGCTCATAGGTTTGTGGCCTATATGTATGTGTCACTGGGACCCTGTCACACAGGGCCCCAGTGCTCATAGGTGTGCATGTGTATGTTCCCTGTGTGGTGCCTAACTGTCTCACTGAGGCTCTGCTAACCAGAACCTCAGTGGTTATGCTCTCTCATTTCTTTCCAAATTGTCACTGACAGGCTAGTGACCATTTTTACCAATTTACATTGGCTTACTGGAACACCCTTATAATTCCCTAGTATATGGTACTGAGGTACACAGGGTATTGGGGTTCCAGGAGATCCCTATGGGCTGCAGCATTTCTTTTGCCACCCATAGGGAGCTCTGACAATTCTTACACAGGCCTGCCACTGCAGCCTGAGTGAAATAACGTCCACGTTATTTCACAGCCATTTTACACTGCACTTAAGTAACTTATAAGTCACCTATATGTCTAACCTTTACCTGGTAAAGGTTAGGTGCAAAGTTACTTAGTGTGAGGGCACCCTGGCACTAGCCAAGGTGCCCCCACATTGTTCAGAGCCAATTCCCTGAACTTTGTGAGTGCGGGGACACCATTACACGCGTGCACTACATATAGGTCACTACCTATATGTAGCTTCACCATGGTAACTCCGAATATGGCCATGTAACATGTCTATGATCATGGAATTGACCCCTCTATGCCATCCTGGCATTGTTGGTACAATTCCATGATCCCAGTGGTCTGTAGCACAGACCCTGGTACTGCCAAACTGCCCTTCCTGGGGTTTCACTGCAGCTGCTGCTGCTGCCAACCCCTCAGACAGGCAGCTGCCCTCCTGGGGTCCAGCCAGGCCTGGCCCAGGATGGCAGAACAAAGAACTTCCTCTGAGAGAGGGTGTGACACCCTCTCCCTTTGGAAAATGGTGTGAAGGCAGGGGAGGAGTAGCCTCCCCCAGCCTCTGGAAATGCTTTGTTGGGCACAGAGGTGCCCAATTCTGCATAAGCCAGTCTACACCGGTTCAGGGACCCCTTAGCCCCTGCTCTGGCGTGAAACTGGACAAAGGAAAGGGGAGTGACCACTCCCCTGACCTGCACCTCCCCTGGGAGGTGTCCAGAGCTCCTCCAGTGTGCTCCAGACCTCTGCCATCTTGGAAACAGAGGTGCTGCTGGCACACTGGACTGCTCTGAGTGGCCAGTGCCACCAGGTGACGTCAGAGACTCCTTGTGATAGGCTCCTTCAGGTGTTAGTAGCCTTTCCTCTCTCCTAGGTAGCCAAACCCTCTTTTCTGGCTATTTAGGGTCTCTGTCTCTGGGGAAACTTTAGATAACGAATGCATGAGCTCAGCCAAGTTCCTCTGCATCTCCCTCTTCACCTTCTGATAAGGAATCGACCGCTGACCGCGCTGGAAGCCTGCAAACCTGCAACATAGTAGCAAAGATGACTACTGCAACTCTGTAACGCTGATCCTGCCGCCTTCTCGACTGTTTTCCTGCTTGTGCATGCTGTGGGGGTAGTCTGCCTCCTCTCTGCACCAGAAGCTCTGAAGAAATCTCCCGTGGGTCGACGGAATCTTCCCCCTGCAACCGCAGGCACCAAAAAGCTGCATCTCCGGTCCCTTGGGTCTCCTCTCAGCACGACGAGCGAGGTCCCTCGAATCCAGCGACACCGTCCAAGTGACCCCCACAGTCCAGTGACTCTTCAGCCCAAGTTTGGTGGAGGTAAGTCCTTGCCTCACCTCGCTGGGCTGCATTGCTGGGAACCGCGACTTTGCAAGCTACTCCGGCCCCTGTGCACTTCCGGCGGAAATCCTTCGTGCACAGCCAAGCCTGGGTCCACGGCACTCTAACCTGCATTGCACGACTTTCTAAGTTGGTCTCCGGCGACGTGGGACTCCTTTGTGCAACTTCGGCGAGCACCGTTTCACGCATCCTCGTAGTGCCTGTTTCTGGCACTTCTCCGGGTGCTACCTGCTTCAGTGAGGGCTCTTTGTCTTGCTCGACGTCCCCTCTCTCTTCAGGTCCAATTTGCGACCTCCTGGTCCCTCCTGGGCCCCGGCAGCGTCCAAAAACGCCAAACGCACGATTTGCGTGTAGCAAGGCTTGTTGGCATCCATCCGGCGGGAAAACACTACTGCACGACTCTCCAAGGCGTGGGGGATCCATCCTCCAAAGGGGAAGTCTCTAGGCCTTGTCGTTCCTGCAGTATTCACAGTTCTTCAGCCTAGTAAGAGCTTCTTTGCACCAACCGCTGGCATTTCTTGGGCATCTGCCCATCTCCGAGTTGCTTGTGACTTTTGGACTTGGTCCCCTTGTTCCACAGGTACCCTCAGTCAGGAATCCATCGTTGTTGCATTGCTGATTTGTGTTTTCCTTGCATTTTCCCTCTAACACGACTATTTTGTCCTTAGGGGAACTTTAGTGCACTTTGCACTCACTTTTCAGGGTCTTGGGGAGGGTTATTTTTCTAACTCTCACTATTTTCTAATAGTCCCAGCGACCCTCTACAAGGTCACATAGGTTT
Organism: Pleurodeles waltl; assembly: GCF_031143425.1. Taxonomy (NCBI): domain Eukaryota; kingdom Metazoa; phylum Chordata; class Amphibia; order Caudata; family Salamandridae; genus Pleurodeles; species Pleurodeles waltl. Next base: position 845,725,424 of record NC_090444.1, read on the forward strand.
GGGGTCCATTCGTGGTTCGCATTCCACTTCTGGAGTATATGGTTTGTGTTGCCCCTATCCCTATGTTTCCCCATTGCATCCTATTGTAACTATACATTGTTTGCACTGTTTTCTAAGACTATACTGCATATTTTTGCTATTGTTTATATATATCTTGTGTATATTTCCTATCCTCTCACTGAGGGTACACTCTAAGATACTTTGGCATATTGTCATAAAAATAAAGTACCTTTATTTTTAGTATAACTGTGTATTGTGTTTTCTTATGATATTGTGCATATGACACTAAGTGGTACTGTAGTAGCTTCACACGTCTCCTAGTTCAGCCTGAGCTGCTCTGCTAAGCTACCATTATCTATCAGCCTAAGCTGCTAGACACCCTATACACTAATAAGGGATCACTGGGCCTGGTGCAAGGTGCAAGTACCCCTTGGTACTCACTACAAGCCAGTCCAGCCTCCTACATTGGTTGTGCAGTGGTGGGATAAGTGCTTGAGACTACTTACCACTCTTGTCATTGTACTTTTCATAAGAGAAAAATATACAAAACAAGGTCAGTGTATATACACATAGAAAAAAAAGTTTTGCATTTCCTCTTTTCACTCTTTTCTAAGTGCTGAAAAGTACTTCTAAACTTTCAAAAAAGTTCTTAAAAGTTTAAAAAGTTTTTTTCTGTCTTTCCAAAAAGTTCTGAAAACTTTTTTCTCTTTTTCTATCACTTTAACTCTCTCTAAAAAATGTCTGGCACAGGAAAAAATGTTGAACTGTCCAAACTTGCATATGATCACCTTAGCTGGAAAGGAGCAAGGAGTCTCTGCATAGAGAGAGGTTTGAGTGTAGGGAAGAATCCTTCCTTAGAACTGTTAATTAATATGCTTAGAGTACAGGATAAGGCCATAAGTGCCCAATCTGTAGAAAAAGTAGCTAATGGTTCTCAATCTGATCCAGGGACTCCCCCAGGAAAAGGTTCAGGAAAGAAACTTCTCAGCCTGCCCATTACTAGACAGTCTAGCATAGTTGGTACAGAGGTTGAATCACACCATACTGAGGATGTGATCTCACATTATGCTGGTAGCCAAGCTGTTAGGGTGCCCTCTGTAAGGGACAGGTCTCCTTCTGTTCATTCCCATCATACCTCTGTATCTAGAAATGTCCCTCCCACCCACCCTGATGACAGATTGTTAGAAAGGGAGCTCAATAGATTGAGAGTGGAACAAACCAGACTGAAGCTCAAGAAGCAACAGCTGGATTTGGATAGACAGTCTTTAGAAATAGAGAGGGAAAGACAGAAGTTGGGTTTAGATACCCATGGTGGCAGCAGCAGTATTCCCCATAGTCATCCTGCAAAAGAGCATGATTCCAGGAATCTGCACAAGATAGTTCCCCCTTATAAGGAGGGGGATGACATTAACAAGTGGTTTGCTGCACTTGAGAGGGCCTGTGCTGTACAGGATGTCCCTCAAAGGCAGTGGGCTGCTATCCTATGGCTATCATTTAGTGGAAAAGGTAGGGATAGGCTCCTTACTGTGAAAGAAAATGATGCCAATAATTTTACAGTTCTTAAGAATGCACTCCTGGATGGTTATGGCTTAACCACTGAACAGTACAGGATAAAGTTCAGAGAGACCAAAAAGGAGTCTTCACAAGACTGGGTTGATTTCATTGACCATTCAGTGAAGGCCTTGGAGGGGTGGTTACATGGCAGTAAAGTTACTGATTATGAAAGCCTGTATAACACAATCCTGAGAGAGCATATACTTAATAATTGTGTGTCTGATTTGTTGCACCAGTACCTGGTAGACTCTGATCTGACCTCTCCCCAAGAATTGGGAAAGAAGGCAGACAAATGGGTCAGAACAAGGGTGAACAGAAAAGTTCATACAGGGGGTGACAAAGATGGCAATAAGAAGAAAGATGGTGAAAAATCTCAAGATAAGCATGGGGATAAGGGTAAAACCAAAGATCCCACTTCAAATCTTAAACACTCTTCAGAGGGTGGGGATAAAACAAATTCTTCCTCTTCTTCCCAACCTGCACACATTAAAAAGCCTTGGTGCTTTGTGTGTAAAAACAGAGGCCATAGGCCAGGGGATAAGTCCTGTCCAGGTAAACCCCCTGAGCCTACCACCACTAATACATCAAGCTCTAGTGCCCCTAGCAGTAGTGGTACTAGTGGTGGGACTGCTGGCAACAGTCAAGCAAAGGGTGTAGTTGGGTTCACTTATGGGTCCATAGTGGAAACTGATGTAATCAGTCCCAAGACAGTTTCTGTCACACCTAGTGGCATTGGCCTTGCCACACTGGCTGCTTGTCCCCTTACAATGGATAAGTACAGGCAGACAGTTTCAATAAATGGTGTTGAGGCCTTGGCCTACAGGGACACAGGTGCCAGTTTCACTTTGGTGACTGAAAACCTAGTGCCTCCTGAACAACACATCATTGGACAACAGTATAAGATTATTGATGTCCATAACTCCACTAAGTTTCTTCCCTTAGCTATAATTCAGTTTAGTTGGGGTGGAGTTACTGGCCCTAAGCAGGTGGTGGTATCACCTAGCTTACCTGTAGACTGTCTCTTAGGTAATGACCTAGAGGCCTCAGGTTGGGCTGATGTAGAGTTTTATGCCCATGCAGCCATGCTGGGCATCCCTGAGGAATTGTTCCCTCTCATTTCAAGTGAAATGAAAAAGCAAAGGAGAGAAGGCCTGAAAACTCAGGATCCCTCTCCATCAACAGGTAAAAAGGGTATCACAGTATCCCCTAACCACCCTACCATTCAGGATACTATTCCTGTGGTGGGAGAAACCTCTCCTGGGGTGGCACCTGTTCTAAGGGAATCATCAGCTGGCAAAGCTGGACTCCCTGAGGTGGAAGTACCTCTCTGTGGGATAACTAACATTGGTGAGAAAAACAGCACCATTTTAGTTAACATGGAGCATCCCTCCAACCCTTCCAGAGAAACTTTAGTGCAGAAACCCTGCACTACCTCACAACACTTAGGACAGCATCCCTGCCCTAGTGTGGAGCTCATAGGACAGCATCCCTGCCCTGCTCCAACTCAAGAGAAACAGCATCCCTGTTCTCTCTTCCAGCCAGATGGACAAAGTTTTTGCCCAGCTATGGCTTTTCTGAGACAGCATCCCTGTCTGGCATTTCCATCACTACAAATAGGTTCAGTGGACAATTCCCACTGCTCTAAACTAAAACTTACTGATAGAAACTCTGAAAATACATCTTCACATTGTTGCTTAGCTAAAAAACTTCAAACAGGGTGGTTTACATCCCCACAGGGAAGTAACCATATAGTGGATGATAAAGGGAGTAACCAGTCTATTGCAGAGCTACTCTCTACTTATCACCACTTAGACAATAAAGTCTCAACTGGCCAAGGTTAGCCTTATTGTCCTTCGTTTGGGGGGGGGTTGTGTGAGAAGGTAGCCTCTTTCTAGCCTTGTTACCCCCACTTTTGGCCTGTTTGTGAGTGTATGTCAGGGTGTTTGTCACTGTTTTCACTGTCTCACTGGGATCCTGATAGCCAGGCCTCAGTGCTCATAGTGAAAACACCATGGTTTCAGTATGGTTGTTATGTGTCACTGGGATCCTGCTGGTCAGGACCCCAGTGCTCATAGGTTTGTGGCCTATATGTATGTGTCACTGGGACCCTGTCACACAGGGCCCCAGTGCTCATAGGTGTGCATGTGTATGTTCCCTGTGTGGTGCCTAACTGTCTCACTGAGGCTCTGCTAACCAGAACCTCAGTGGTTATGCTCTCTCATTTCTTTCCAAATTGTCACTGACAGGCTAGTGACCATTTTTACCAATTTACATTGGCTTACTGGAACACCCTTATAATTCCCTAGTATATGGTACTGAGGTACACAGGGTATTGGGGTTCCAGGAGATCCCTATGGGCTGCAGCATTTCTTTTGCCACCCATAGGGAGCTCTGACAATTCTTACACAGGCCTGCCACTGCAGCCTGAGTGAAATAACGTCCACGTTATTTCACAGCCATTTTACACTGCACTTAAGTAACTTATAAGTCACCTATATGTCTAACCTTTACCTGGTAAAGGTTAGGTGCAAAGTTACTTAGTGTGAGGGCACCCTGGCACTAGCCAAGGTGCCCCCACATTGTTCAGAGCCAATTCCCTGAACTTTGTGAGTGCGGGGACACCATTACACGCGTGCACTACATATAGGTCACTACCTATATGTAGCTTCACCATGGTAACTCCGAATATGGCCATGTAACATGTCTATGATCATGGAATTGACCCCTCTATGCCATCCTGGCATTGTTGGTACAATTCCATGATCCCAGTGGTCTGTAGCACAGACCCTGGTACTGCCAAACTGCCCTTCCTGGGGTTTCACTGCAGCTGCTGCTGCTGCCAACCCCTCAGACAGGCAGCTGCCCTCCTGGGGTCCAGCCAGGCCTGGCCCAGGATGGCAGAACAAAGAACTTCCTCTGAGAGAGGGTGTGACACCCTCTCCCTTTGGAAAATGGTGTGAAGGCAGGGGAGGAGTAGCCTCCCCCAGCCTCTGGAAATGCTTTGTTGGGCACAGAGGTGCCCAATTCTGCATAAGCCAGTCTACACCGGTTCAGGGACCCCTTAGCCCCTGCTCTGGCGTGAAACTGGACAAAGGAAAGGGGAGTGACCACTCCCCTGACCTGCACCTCCCCTGGGAGGTGTCCAGAGCTCCTCCAGTGTGCTCCAGACCTCTGCCATCTTGGAAACAGAGGTGCTGCTGGCACACTGGACTGCTCTGAGTGGCCAGTGCCACCAGGTGACGTCAGAGACTCCTTGTGATAGGCTCCTTCAGGTGTTAGTAGCCTTTCCTCTCTCCTAGGTAGCCAAACCCTCTTTTCTGGCTATTTAGGGTCTCTGTCTCTGGGGAAACTTTAGATAACGAATGCATGAGCTCAGCCGAGTTCCTCTGCATCTCCCTCTTCACCTTCTGATAAGGAATCGACCGCTGACCGCGCTGGAAGCCTGCAAACCTGCAACATAGTAGCAAAGATGACTACTGCAACTCTGTAATGCTGATCCTGCCGCCTTCTCGACTGTTTTCCTGCTTGTGCATGCTGTGGGGGTAGTCTGCCTCCTCTCTGCACCAGAAGCTCTGAAGAAATCTCCCGTGGGTCGACGGAATCTTCCCCCTGCAACCGCAGGCACCAAAAAGCTGCATCTCTGGTCCCTTGGGTCTCCTCTCAGCACGACGAGCGAGGTCCCTCGAATCCAGCGACACCGTCCAAGTGACCCCCACAGTCCAGTGACTCTTCAGCCCAAGTTTGGTGGAGGTAAGTCCTTGCCTCACCTCGCTGGGCTGCATTGCTGGGAACCGCGACTTTGCAAGCTACTCCGGCCCCTGTGCACTTCCGGCGGAAATCCTTCGTGCACAGCCAAGCCTGGGTCCACGGCACTCTAACCTGCATTGCACGACTTTCTAAGTTGGTCTCCGGCGACGTGGGACTCCTTTGTGCAACTTCGGCGAGCACCGTTTCACGCATCCTCGTAGTGCCTGTTTCTGGCACTTCTCCGGGTGCTACCTGCTTCAGTGAGGGCTCTTTGTCTTGCTCGACGTCCCCTCTCTCTTCAGGTCCAATTTGCGACCTCCTGGTCCCTCCTGGGCCCCGGCAGCGTCCAAAAACGCCAAACGCACGATTTGCGTGTAGCAAGGCTTGTTGGCGTCCATCCGGCGGGAAAACACTACTGCACGACTCTCCAAGGCGTGGGGGATCCATCCTCCAAAGGGGAAGTCTCTAGGCCTTGTCGTTCCTGCAGTATTCACAGTTCTTCAGCCTAGTAAGAGCTTCTTTGCACCAACCGCTGGCATTTCTTGGGCATCTGCCCATCTCCGAGTTGCATGTGACTTTTGGACTTGGTCCCCTTGTTCCACAGGTACCCTCAGTCAGGAATCCATCGTTGTTGCATTGCTGATTTGTGTTTTCCTTGCATTTTCCCTCTAACACGACTATTTTGTCCTTAGGGGAACTTTAGTGCACTTTGCACTCACTTTTCAGGGTCTTGGGGAGGGTTATTTTTCTAACTCTCACTATTTTCTAATAGTCCCAGCGACCCTCTACAAGGTCACATAGGTTTGGGGTCCATTCGTGGTTCGCATTCCACTTCTGGAGTATATGGTTTGTGTTGCCCCTATCCCTATGTTTCCCCATTGCATCCTATTGTAACTATACATTGTTTGCACTGTTTTCTAAGACTATACTGCATATTTTTGCTATTGTTTATATATATCTTGTGTATATTTCCTATCCTCTCACTGAGGGTACACTCTAAGATACTTTGGCATATTGTCATAAAAATAAAGTACCTTTATTTTTAGTATAACTGTGTATTGTGTTTTCTTATGATATTGTGCATATGACACTAAGTGGTACTGTAGTAGCTTCACACGTCTCCTAGTTCAGCCTGAGCTGCTCTGCTAAGCTACCATTATCTATCAGCCTAAGCTGCTAGACACCCTATACACTAATAAGGGATCACTGGGCCTGGTGCAAGGTGCAAGTACCCCTTGGTACTCACTACAAGCCAGTCCAGCCTCCTACAGAACACCCTTATAATTCCCTAGTATATGGTACTGAGGTACCCAGGGTATTGGGGTTCCAGGAGATCCCTATGGGCTGCAGCATTTCTTTTGCCACCCATAGGGAGCTCTGACAATTCTGACACAGTCCTGCCACTGCAGCCTGAGTGAAATAACGTCCACGTTATTTCACAGCCATTTTACACTGCACTTAAGTAACTTATAAGTCACCTATATGTCTAACCTTTACCTGGTAAAGGTTAGGTGCAAAGTTACTTAGTGTGAGGGCACCCTGGCACTAGCCAAGGTGCCCCCACATTGTTCAGAGCCAATTCCCTGAACTTTGTGAGTGCGGGGACACCATTACACGCGTGCACTACATATAGGTCAATACCTATATGTAGCTTCACAATGGTAACTCCGAATATGGCCATGTAACATGTCTATGATCATGGAATTGCCCCCTCTATGCCATCCTGGCATAGTTGGCACAATCCCATGATCCCAGTGGTCTGTAGCACAGACCCTGGTACTGCCAAACTGCCCTTCCTGGGGGTTCACTGCAGCTGCTGCTGCTGCCAACCCCTCAGACAGGCATCTGCCCTCCTGGGGTCCAGCCAGGCCTGGCCCAGGATGGCAGAACAAAGAACTTCCTCTGAGAGAGGGTGTGACACCCTCTCCCTTTGGAAAATGGTGTGAAGGCAGGGGAGGAGTAGCCTCCCCCAGCCTCTGGAAATGCTTTCTTGGGAACAGATGTGCCCAATTCTGCATAAGCCAGTCTACACCGGTTCAGGGGACGCCTTAGCCCTGCTCTGGCGCGAAACCGGACAAAGGAAAGGGGAGTGACCACTCCCCTGACCTGCACTTCCCCAGGGAGGTGTCCATAGCTCCTCCAGTGTGCTCCAGACCTCTGCCATCTTGGAAACAGAGGTGCTGCTGGCACACTGGACTGCTCTGAGTGGCCAGTGACACCAGGTGACGTCAGAGACTCCTCCTGATAGGCTCCTTCAGGTGTTGCTAGCCTATCCTCTCTCCTAGGTAGCCAAACCCTCTTTTCTGGCTATTTAGGGTCTCTGTCTCTGGGGAAACTTTAGATAACGAATGCAAGAGCTCATCCGAGTTCCTCTGCATCTCTCTCTTCACCTTCTGCCAAGGAATCGACTGCTGACCGCGCTGGAAGCCTGCAAAACTGCAACATAGTAGCAAAGATGACTACTGCAACTCTGTAACGCTGATCCTGACGCCTTCTCGACTGTTTTCCTGCTTGTGCATGCTGTGGGGGTAGTCTGCCTCCTCTCTGCACCAGAAGCTCCGAAGAAATCTCCCGTGGGTCGACGGAATCTTCCCCCTGCAACCACAGGCACCAAAAAGCTGCATTACCGGTCCCTTGGGTCTCCTCTCAGCACGACGAGCGAGGTCCCTCGAATCCAGCAACTCTGTCCAAGTGGCCCCCACAGTCCAGTGACTCTTCAGTCCAAGTTTGGTGGAGGTAAGTCCTTGCCTCACCTCGCTAGACTGCATTGCTGGGAACCGCGACTTTTGCAGCTACTCCGGCCTCCGTGCACTTCCGGCGGAAATCCTTTGTGCACAGTCCAGCCTGGGTCCACGGCACTCTAACCTGCATTGCACGACCTCCTAAGTTGTTCTCCGGTGACGTGTGACTTCTTTGTGCAACTTCGGGTGAGCACCATTTCATGCATCCTTGTAGTGCCTGTTTCTGGCATTTCTCCGGGTGCTACCTGCTGCTAAGAGGGCTCCTTGTCTTTCTCGACGTCCCCTCTACCTCCTGGTCCAATTTGAGATCTCCTGGTCCCTCCTGGGCCACAGCAGCATCCAAAAACGCTAACCGCACGATTTGCAGCTAGCAAGGCTTGTTGGCGTTCTATCGGCGGGAAAACACTTCTGCACGACTCTACAAGGCAAGTAGGATCCGTCCTCCAAAGGGAAAGTCTCTAGCCCTTTGCGTTCCTGCAGAAACCGCAGCTTCTTCTGTCCAGTCGAAGCTTCTTTGCACCCGCAGCTGGCATTTCCTGGGCATCTGCCCATCTCCGACTTGCTTGTGACTTTTGGACTTGGTCCCCTTGTTCCACAGGTACCCTAGATTGGAAATCCACAGTTGTTGCATTGTTGGTTTGTGTGTTTCCTGCATTATTCCTCTAACACGACTTCTTTGTCCTTAGGGGAACTTTAGTGCACTTTGCACTCACTTTTCAGGGTCTTGGGGAGGGTTATTTTTCTAACTCTCACTATTTTCTAATAGTCCCAGCGACCCTCTACAATGTCACATAGGTTTGGGGTCCATTCGTGGTTCGCATTCCACTTTTGGAGTATATGGTTTGTGTTGCCCCTATCCCTATGTTTCCCCATTGCATCCTATTGTAACTATACATTGTTTGCACTGTTTTCTAAGACTATACTGCATATTTTTGCTATTGTGTATATATATCTCGTGCATATTTCCTATCCTCTCACTGAGGGTACACTCTAAGATACTTTGGCATATTGTCATAAAAATAAAGTACCTTTATTTTTAGTATAACTGTGTATTGTGTTTTCTTATGATATTGTGCATATGACACTAAGTGGTACTGTAGTAGCTTCACACGTCTCCTAGTTCAGCCTAAGCTGCTCTGCTAAGCTACCATTATCTATCAGCCTAAGCTGCTAGACACCCTATACACTAATAAGGGATAACTGGGCCTGGTGCAAGGTGCAAGTACCCCTTGGTACTCACTACAAGCCAGTCCAGCCTCCTGCAGTCAGCAGTCGATTCCTTCGCAGAAGGTGAAGAGAGAGCTGCAGAGGAACTCGGATGAGCTCTTGCATTCGTTATCTAAGGAATCCCAAGAGACAGAGACCCTAAATAGCCAGAAAAGAGGGTTTGGCTACCTAGGAGAGAGGATAGGCTAGCAACACCTGAAGGAGCCTATCAGAAGGAGTCTCTGACGTCACCTTGTGGCACTGGCCACTCAGAGCAGTCCAGTGTGCCAGCAGCACCTCTGTTTCCAAGATGGCAGAGGTCTGGAGCACACTGGAGGAGCTCTGGGCACCTCCCAGGGGAGGTACAGGTCAGGGGAGTGGTCACTCCCCTTTAATTTGTCCAGTTTCGCGCCAGAGCAGGGCTAAGGGGTCCCTGAACCGGTGTAGACTGGCTTATGCAGAAATGGGCACCAAAAGTGCCCATGAAAGCATTTCCAGAGGCTGGGGGAGGCTACTCCTCCCCTGCCTTCACACCATTTTCCAAAGGGAGAGGGTGTAACACCGTCTCTCAGAGGAAGTTCTTTGTTCTGCCATCCTGGGCCAGGCCTGGCTGGACCCCAGGAGGGCAGATGCCTGTCTGAGGGGTTGGCAGCAGCAGCAGCTGCAGTGAAATCCCGGGAAAGGCAGTTTGGCAGTACCAGGGTCTGTGCTACAGGCCACTGGGATCATGGGATTGTGCCAACTATGCCAGGATGGTATAGAGGGGGCAATTCCATGATCATAGACATATTACATGGCCATATTCGGAGTTACCATTGTGAAGCTACATATAGGTAGTGACCTATATGTAGTGCACGCGTGTAATGGTGTCCCTGCACTCACAAAGTCCGGGGACTTGGCCCTGAACAATGTGGGGGCACCTTGGCTAGTGCCAGGGTGCCCTCACACTAAGTACCTTAGCACCCAACCTTTACCAGGTAAAGGTTAGACATATAGGTGACTTATAAGTTACTTAAGTGCAGTGTAAAATGGCTGTGAAATAACGTGGACGTTATTTCACTCAGGCTGCAGTGGCAGGCCTGTGTAAGAATTGTCAGAGCTCCCTATGGGTGGCAAAAGAAATGCTGCAGCCCATAGGGATCTCCTGGAACCCCAATACCCTGGGTACCTCAGTACCATATACTAGGGAATTATAAGGGTGTTCCAGTAAGCCAATGTAAATTGGTAAAATTGGTCACTAGCCTGTTAGTGACAATTTGAAAGAAATGAGAGAGCATAACCACTGAGGTTCTGATTAGCAGAGCCTCAGCGAGACAGTTAGTCACTACACAGGTAACACATTCAGGCACACTTATGAGCACTGGGGCCCTGGGTGACAGGGTCCCAGTGACACATACAACTAAAACAACATATATACAGTGAAAAATGGTGGTAACATGCCAGGCAAGATGGTACTTTCCTACACAACCCCCCCCAAACGAAGGACAATAAGACTAGCCATGACCTGATGAGTCTTCATTGTCTAAGTGGAAATATCTGGAGAGTCCATCTGCATTGGAGTGGCTACTCCCAGGTCTATGTTCCACTGTATAGTCCATTCCCTGTAGGGATATGGACCACCTCAATAATTTAGGATTTACACCTTTCATTTGTTTTAGCCAAAGTAGAGGTTTGTGGTCTGTCTGAACAATGAAGTGAGTGCCAAACAGGTATGGCCTCAACTTTTTCAGAGCCCAGACCACAGCAAAGGCCTCCCTCTCTCTGGCAGACCAACGCTTTTCTCTAGGGGTCAACCTCCTACTAATAAAAGCAACAGGTTGATCCTGGCCCTCAGAATTAAGTTGTGATAGGACTGCCCCTACTCCTAATTCAGATGCATCAGTTTGGACATAGAATTTTTTAGAGTAACAAGGGCTTTTCAGGACAGGTGCAGAGCACATGGCCTGCTTCAGCTCCTCAAAAGCTTTCTGACAGTTTGCTGTCCATAATACCTTCTTAGGCATTTTCTTGGATGTGAGGTCATTCATTAAGAGGGGCTGCAATGGAGCCATAGTTCTTAATGAACCTCCTGTAATACCCAGTGAGGCCTAGGAAGGCTCTCACCTGAGTCTGAGTGGTAGGGGGAACCCAATCAATAATTGTTTGGATTTTCCCCTGAAGTGGAGCAATCTGTTCCCCATCAACAAGGTGTCCCAGATAAACCACCTTACCCTGCCCTATCTGGCACTTTGAAGCCTTGATAGTGAGGCCTGCCTTTTGCAGGGCCTCCAAAACTTTCCATAGGTGGACCAGGTGATCATCCCAGCTGGAGCTAAAGACAGCTATATCGTCCAAATATGCTGCACTGAAAGCTTCCAGCCCTTGCAGGACTGTGTTCACCAACCTCTGAAAAGTGGCAGGTGCATTTTTCAATCCAAAAGGCATTACTGTGAACTGGTAATGGCCTCCAATGGTTGAAAATGCAGTTTTAGGTTTAGCATCTTCTGATAATTTGATCTGCCAATACCCTGCAGTCAAATCAAAAGTGCTTAGATACTTGGCAGATGCCAGTGTATCTATGAGCTCATCTGCCCTGGGTATAGGGTGAGCATCAGTTTTGGTTACCTGGTTGAGACCTCTGTAGTCTACACAAAACCGCATTTCCTTCTTTCCATCTTTGGAATGGGGTTTTTGTAGGAAAGTACCATCTTGCCTGGCATGTTACCCCCATTTTTCACTGTATATATGTTGTTTTAGTTGTATGTGTCACTGGGACCCTGGTAACCCAGGGCCCCAGTGCTCATAAGTGTGCCTGAATGTGTTACCTGTGTAGTGACTAACTGTCTCACTGAGGCTCTGCTAATCAGAACCTCAGTGGTTATGCTCTCTCATTTCTTTCCAAATTGTCACTAACAGGCTAGTGACCATTTTTACCAATTTACATTGGCTTACTGGAACACCCTTATAATTCCCTAGTATATGGTACTGAGGTACCCAGGGTATTGGGGTTCCAGGAGATCCCTATGGGCTGCAGCATTTCTTTTGCCACCCATAGGGAGCTCTGACAATTCTTACACAGGCCTGCCACTGCAGCCTGAGTGAAATAACGTCCACGTTATTTCACAGCCATTTTACACTGCACTTAAGTAACTTATAAGTCACCTATATGTCTAACCTTTACCTGGTAAAGGTTAGGTGCAAAGTTACTTAGTGTGAGGGCACCCTGGCACTAGCCAAGGTGCCCCCACATTGTTCAGAGCCAATTCCCTGAACTTTGTGAGTGCGGGGACACCATTACACGCGTGCACTACATATAGGTCACTACCTATATGTAGCTTCACAATGGTAACTCCGAATATGGCCATGTAACATGTCTATGATCATGGAATTGCCCCCTCTATACCATCCTGGCATAGTTGGCACAATCCCATGATCCCAGTGGTCCGTAGCACAGACCCTGGTACTGCCAAACTGCCCTTCCTGGGGTTTCACTGCAGCTGCTGCTGCTGCCAACCCCTCAGACAGGCAGCTGCCCTCCTGGGGTCCGGCCAGGCCTGGCCCAGGATGGCAGAACAAAGAACTTCCTCTGAGAGAGGGTGTGACACCCTCTCCCTTTGGAAAATGGTGTGAAGGCAGGGGAGGAGTAGCCTCCCCCAGCCTCTGGAAATGCTTTGTTGGGCACAGATGTGCCCAATTCTGCATAAGCCAGTCTACACCGGTTCAGGGACACCTTAGCCCCTGCTCTGGCGCGAAACTGGACAAAGGAAAGGGGAGTGACCACTCCCCTGCACCTCCCCTGGGAGGTGTCCAGAGCTCCTCCAGTGTGCTCCAGACCTCTGCCATCTTGGAAACAGAGGTGCTGCTGGCACACTGGACTGCTCTGAGTGGCCAGTGCCACCAGGTGACGTCAGAGACTCCTGCTGATAGGCTCCTTCAGGTGTTAGTAGCCTATCCTCTCTCCTAGGTAGCCAAACCCTCTTTTCTGGCTATTTAGGGTCTCTGTCTCTGGGGAAACTTTAGATAACGAATGCAAGAGCTCAGCCGAGTTCCTCTGCATCTCTCTCTTCACCTTCTGATAAGGAATCGACTGCTGACCGCGCTGGAAGCGTGAAAACCTGCAACATAGTAGCAAAGACGACTACTGCAACTCTGTAACGCTGATCCTGCCGCCTTCTCGACTGTTTTCCGGTCTGTGCATGCTGTGGGGGTAGTCCGCCTCCTCTCTGCACCAGAAGCTCCGAAGAAATCTCCCGTGGGTCGACGGATTCTTCCCCCTGCAACCGCAGGCACCAAAAAGCTGCATTACCGGTCCCTTGGGTCTCCTCTCAGCACGACGAGCGAGGTCCCTCAAATCCAGCGACTCTGTCCAAGTGACCCCCACAGTCCAGTGACTCTTCAGTCCAAGTTTGGTGGAGGTAAGTCCTTGCCTCACCTCGCTGGGCTGCATTGCTGGGAACGGTGACTTTTGCAGCTACTCCGGCCCCTGTGCACTTCCAGCGGAAATCCTTTGTGCACAGCCAAGCCTGGGTCCACGGCACTCTAACCTGCATTGCACGACTTTCTAAGTTGGTCTCCGGCGACGTGGGACTCCTTTGTGCGACTTCGGGTGAGCACCGTTTCACGCATCCTTGTAGTGCCTGTTTCTGGCACTTCTCCGGGTGCTACCTGCTTCAGAGAGGGCTCCTTGTCTTGCTCGATGTCCCCTCTCTCTGCTGGTCCAATTTGCGACCTCCTGGTCCCTCCTGGGCCCCAGCAGCGTCCAAAAACGCTAACCACATGATTTGCAGCTAGCAAGGCTTGTTGGCATTCTTTCGGCCGGAAAACACTTTTGCCTGACTCTCCACGGCGAGGGGGATCCGTCCACCGAAGGGGAAGTCTCTAGCCCTTTTCGTTCCTGCAGAAACCTCAGCTTCTTCTGTCTAGTAGAAGCTTCTTTGCACCCGCAGCTGGCATTTCCTGGGCATCTGCCCATCTCCGACTTGCTTGTGACTTTTGGGCTTGGTCCCCTTGTTCCACAGGTATCCTAGATTGGAAATCCACAGTTGTTGCATTGCTGGTTTGTGTTTTTCCTGCATTATTCCTCTAACACGACTTCTTTGTCTTTTGGGGAACTTTAGTGCACTTTGCACTCACTTTTCAGGGTCTTGGGGAGGGTTATTTTTCTAACTCTCACTATTTTCTAATAGTCCCAGCGACCCTCTACAAGGTCACATAGGTTTAGGGTCCATTCGTGGTTCGCATTCCACTTTTGGAGTATATGGTTTGTGTTGCCCCTATCCCTATGTTTCCCCATTGCATCCTATTGTAACTATACATTGTTTGCACTGTTTTCTAAGACTATACTGCATATTTTTGCTATTGTGTATATATATCTTGTGTATATTTCCTATCCTCTCACTGAGGGTACACTCTAAGATACTTTGGCATATTGTCATAAAAATAAAGTACCTTTATTTTTAGTATAACTGTGTATTGTGTTTTCTTATGATATTGTGCATATGACACTAAGTGGTACTGTAGTAGCTTCACACGTCTCCTAGTTCAGCCTAAGCTGCTCTGCTAAGCTACCATTATCTATCAGCCTAAGCTGCTAGACACCCTATACACTAATAAGGGATAACTGGGCCTGGTGCAAGGTGCAAGTACCCCTTGGTACTCACTACAAGCCAGTCCAGCCTCCTACATTGGTGGCAGCGGTGGGATAAGTGCTTGAGACTACTTACCACTCTTGTCATTGTACTTTTCATAAGAGAAAAATATACAAAACAAGGTCAGTGTATATACACATAGCCAAAAAGTTTTGCATTTCCTCTTTTCACTCTTTTCTAAGTGCTGAAAAGTACCTCTAAACTTTCAAAAAGTTCTTAAAAGTTTAAAAAGTTTTTTTCTGTCTTTCCAAAAAGTTCTGAAAACTTATTTCTCTTTTTCTATCACTTTAACTCTCTTTAAAAATGTCTGGCACAGGCCAAAGTGTTGATCTATCCAAACTTACATATGACAACCTTAGCTGGAAAAGAGCAAGGAGTCTCTGTATAGAGAGAGGTTTGAGTGTAGGGAAGAATCCTGCCTTGGAACTGTTAATTAACATGCTTAGAGAACAGGATAAGGCCAGAGGTGGCCCATCTGTTGAAAAAGTACCTAATAGTTCCCAATCTGATTCAGGGACTCCCCCAGGAAAACATTCAGGAAAGAAACTTCCTAGCCTGCCCATTACTAGACAATCTAGCATAGATGGTAATGATGATGAGCCACACCAAAGAAATAGTGTTGTCTCACATCATAGCAAAAGCATTTATTCTCACCATACTGGTAGTAATGTTTCTGTAAACCAAGCTGTTAAGTTGGCTTCTGTAAGGGACAGGTCTCCTTCTGTTCATTCCCATCATAGCTCTGTTTCTAGAAATGTCCCTCCCACCAACCCTGATGACAGAATGTTAGAGAGGGAACTCAATAAGTTGAGGGTGGAACAAACCAGACTGAAGCTTAAAAAGCAACAGCTGGATTTGGATAGACAGTCTTTTGAATTAGAGAAGGAAAGACAGAAGTTGGGTTTAGATACCCATGGTGGCAGCAGCAGTATTCCCCATAGTCATCCTGCAAAAGAGCATGATTCCAGGAATCTGCACAAGATAGTTCCCCCTTATAAGGAGGGGGATGACATTAACAAGTGGTTTGCTGCACTTGAGAGGGCCTGTGTTGTACAGGATGTCCCTCAAAGGCAGTGGGCTGCTATCCTATGGCTATCATTTAGTGGAAAAGGTAGGGATAGGCTCCTTACTGTGAAAGAAAATGATGCCAATAATTTCCAAGTTCTTAAGAATGCACTCCTGGATGGTTATGGCTTAACCACTGAACAGTACAGGATAACGTTCAGAGAGACCAAAAAGGAGTCTTCACAAGACTGGGTTGATTTCATTGACCATTCAGTGAAGGCCTTGGAGGGGTGGTTACATGGCAGTAAAGTTACTGATTATGACAGCCTGTATAACTTAATCCTGAGAGAGCATATTCTTAATAATTGTGTGTCTGATTTGTTGCACCAGTACTTGGTGGACTCTGATCTGACCTCTCCCCAAGAATTGGGAAAGAAGGCAGACAAATGGGTCAGAACAAGGGTGAACAGAAAAGTTCATACAGGGGGTGACAAAGATGGCAATAAGAAGAAAGATGGTGAAAAATCTCAAGATAAGCATGGGGATAAGGGTAAAACCAAAGATCCCACTTCAAATCTTAAACACTCTTCAGAGGGTGGGGATAAAACAAATTCTTCCTCTTCTTCCCAACCTGCACACATTAAAAAGCCTTGGTGCTTTGTGTGTAAAAACAGAGGCCATAGGCCAGGGGATAAGTCCTGTCCAGGTAAACCCCCTGAGCCTACCACCACTAATACATCAAGCTCTAGTGCCCCTAGCAGTAGTGGTACTAGTGGTGGGACTGCTGGCAACAGTCAAGCAAAGGGTGTAGTTGGGTTCACTTATGGGTCCATAGTGGAAACTGATGTAATCAGTCCCAAGACAGTTTCTGTCACACCTAGTGGCATTGGCCTTGCCACACTGGCTGCTTGTCCCCTTACAATGGATAAGTACAGGCAGACAGTTTCAATAAATGGTGTTGAGGCCTTGGCCTACAGGGACACAGGTGCCAGTTTCACTTTGGTGACTGAAAACCTAGTGCACCCTGATCAACACATCATTGGACAACAGTATAAGATTATTGATGTCCATAACTCCACTAAGTGTCTTCCCTTAGCTATAATTCAGTTTAGTTGGGGTGGAGTTACTGGCCCTAAGCAGGTGGTGGTATCACCTAGCTTACCTGTAGACTGTCTCTTAGGTAATGACCTAGAGGCCTCAGGTTGGGCTGATGTAGAGTTTCATGCCCATGCAGCCATGCTGGGCATCCCTGAGGAATTGTTCCCTCTCATTTCAAGTGAAATGAAAAAGCAAAGGAGAGAAGGCCTGAAAACTCAGGATCCCTCTCTGTAGGAGGCTGGACTGGCTTGTAGTGGGTACCAAGGGGTACTTGCACCTTGCACCAGGCCCAGTTATCCCTTATTAGTGTATAGGGTGTCTAGCAGCTTAGGCTGATAGATAATGGTAGCTTAGCAGAGCAGCTTAGGCTGAACTAGGAGACGTGTGAAGCTACTACAGTACCACTTAGTGTCATATGCACAATATCATAAGAAAACACAATACACAGTTATACTAAAAATAAAGGTACTTTATTTTTATGACAATATGCCAAAGTATCTTAGAGTGTACCCTCAGTGAGAGGATAGGAAATATACACAAGATATATATACACAATAGCAAAAATATGCAGTATAGTCTTAGAAAACAGTGCAAACAATGTATAGTTACAATAGGATGCAATGGGGAAACATAGGGATAGGGGCAACACAAACCATATACTCCAGAAGTGGAATGCGAACCACGAATGGACCCCAAACCTATGTGACCTTGTAGAGGGTCGCTGGGACTATTAGAAAATAGTGAGAGTTAGCAAAATAACCCTCCCCAAGACCCTGAAAAGTGAGTGCAAAGTGCACCAAAGTTCCCCTAAGGACAAAATAGTCGTGTTAGAGGGAAAATGCAAGGAAAACACAAATCAGCAATGCAACAACGATGGATTCCTGATTGAGGGTACCTGTGGAACAAGGGGACCAAGTCCAAAAGTCACAAGCAACTCGGAGATGGGCAGATGCCCAAGAAATGCCAGCGGTTGGTGCAAAGAAGCTCTTACTAGGCTGAAGAACTGTGAATACTACAGGAACGACAAGGGCTAGAGACTTCCCCTTTGGAGGATGGATCCCCCACGCCTTGGAGAGTCGTGCAGAAGTGTTTTCCCGCCGGATGGACGCCAACAAGCCTTGCTACACGCAAATCGTGCGTTTGGCGTTTTTGGACGCTGCTGGGGTCCAGGAGGGACCAGGAGGTCGCAAATTGGACCTGCAGAGAGAGGGGACGTCAAGCAAGACAAAGAGCCCTCACTGAAGCAGATAGCACCCGGAGAAGTGCCAGAAACAGGCACTACGAGGATGCGTGAAACGGTGCTCGCCGAATTTGCACAAAGGAGTCCCACGTCGCCGGAGACCAACTTAGAAAGTCGTGCAATGCAGGTTAGAGTGCCGTGGACCCAGGCTTGGATGTGCACGAAGGATTTCCGCCGGAAGTGCACAGGGGCCGGAGTAGCTTGCAAAGTCGCGGTTCCCAGCAATGCAGCCCAGCGAGGTGAGGCAAGGACTTACCTCCACCAAACTTGGGCTGAAGAGTCACTGGACTGTGGGGGTCACTTGGACGGTGTCGCTGGATTCGAGGGACCTCGCTCGTCGTGCTGAGAGGAGACCCAAGGGACCGGTAATGCAGCTTTTTGGTGCCTGCGGTTGCAGGGGGACGATTCCGTCGACCCACGGGAGATTTCTTCGGAGCTTCTGGTGCAGAGAGGAGGCAGACTACCCCCACAGCATGCACAAGCAGGAAAACAGTCGAGAAGGCGGCAGGATCAGCGTTACAGAGTTGCAGTAGTCGTCTTTGCTACTATGTTGCAGGTTTGCAGGCTTCCAGCGCGGTCAGCGGTCGATTCCTTATCAGAAGGTGAAGAGGGAGATGCAGAGGAACTCGGCTGAGCTCATGCATTCGTTATCTGAAGTTTCCCCAGAGACAGAGACCCTAAATAGCCAGAAAAGAGGGTTTGGCTACCTAGGAGAGAGGAAAGGCTACTAACACCTGAAGGAGCCTATCAGCAGGAGTCTCTGACGTCACCTGGTGGCACTGGCCACTCAGAGCAGTCCAGTGTGCCAGCAGCACCTCTGTTTCCAAGATGGCAGAGGTCTGGAGCACACTGGAGGAGCTCTGGACACCTCCCAGGGGAGGTGCAGGTCAGGGGAGTGGTCACTCCCCTTTCCTTTGTCCAGTTTCGCGCCAGAGCAGGGGCTAAGGGGTCCCTGAACCGGTGTAGACTGGCTTATGCAGAATTGGGCACCTCTGTGCCCAACAAAGCATTTCCAGAGGCTGGGGGAGGCTACTCCTCCCTTGCCTTCACACCATTTTCCAAAGGGAGAGGGTGTCACACCCTCTCTCAGAGGAAGTTCTTTGTTCTGCCATCCTGGGCCAGGCCTGGCTGGACCCCAGGAGGGCAGCTGCCTGTCTGAGGGGTTGGCAGCAGCAGCAGCTGCAGTGAAACCCCAGGAAGGGCAGTTTGGCAGTACCAGGGTCTGTGCTACAGACCACTGGGATCATGGGATTGTGCCAACTATGCCAGGATGGTATAGAGGGGGCAATTCCATGATCATAGACATGTTACATGGCCATATTCGGAGTTACCATGGTGAAGCTACATATAGGTAGTGACCTATATGTAGTGCACGCGTGTAATGGTGTCCCCGCACTCACAAAGTTCAGGGAATTGGCTCTGAACAATGTGGGGGCACCTTGGCTAGTGCCAGGGTGCCCTCACACTAAGTAACTTTGCACCTAACCTTTACCAGGTAAAGGTTAGACATATAGGTGACTTATAAGTTACTTAAGTGCAGTGTAAAATGGCTGTGAAATAACGTGGACGTTATTTCACTCAGGCTGCAGTGGCAGGCCTGTGTAAGAATTGTCAGAGCTCCCTATGGGTGGCAAAAGAAATGCTGCAGCCCATAGGGATCTCCTGGAACCCCAATACCCTGGGTACCTCAGTACCATATACTAGGGAATTATAAGGGTGTTCCAGTAAGCCAATGTAAATTGGTAAAAATGGTCACTAGCCTGTCAGTGACAATTTGGAAAGAAATGAGAGAGCATAACCACTGAGGTTCTGGTTAGCAGAGCCTCAGTGAGACAGTTAGGCACCACACAGGGAACATATACATGCACACCTATGAGCACTGGGGCCCTGTGTGACAGGGTCCCAGTGACACATACATATAGGCCACAAACCTATGAGCACTGGGGTCCTGAGCAGCAGGATCCCAGTGACACATAACAAACATACTGAAAACATAGTGTTTTCACTATGAGCACTGAGGCCTGGCTATCAGGATCTCAGTGAGACAGTGAAAACAGTGACAAACACCCTGACATACACTCACAAACAGGCCAAAAGTGGGGGTAACAAGGCTAGAAAGAGGCTACCTTCTCACACAACCCCCCCCCCAAACGAAGGACAATAAGGCTAACCTTGGCCAGTTGAGACTTTATTGTCTAAGTGGTGATAAGTAGAGAGTAGCTCTGCAATAGACTGGTTACTCCCTTTATCATCCACTATATGGTTACTTCCCTGTGGGGATGTAAACCACCCTGTTTGAAGTTTTTTAGCTAAGCAACAATGTGAAGATGTATTTTCAGAGTTTCTATCAGTAAGTTTTAGTTTAGAGCAGTGGGAATTGTCCACTGAACCTATTTGTAGTGATGGAAATGCCAGACAGGGATGCTGTCTCAGAAAAGCCATAGCTGGGCAAAAACTTTGTCCATATGGCTGGAAGAGAGAACAGGGATGCTGTTTCTCTTGGGTTGGAGCAGGGCAGGGATGCTGTCCTATCAGCTCCACACTAGGGCAGGGATGCTGTCCTAAGTGTTGTGAGGCAGTGCAGAGTTTCTGCACTAAAGTTTCTCTGGGAGGGTTGGAGGGATGCTCCATGTTAACTAAAATGGTGCTCTTTTTCTCACCAATGTTAGTTATCCCACAGAGAGGTACTTCCACCTCAGGGAGTACAGTTTTGCCAACTGATGATTCCCTTGGAACAGGTGCCACCCCAGGAGAGGTTTCTCCCACCACAGGAATGGTATCCTGAATGGTAGGGTGGTTAGGGGATACTGTGATACCCTTTTTACCTGTTGATGGAGAGGGATCCTGAGTTTTCAGGCCTTCTCTCCTTTGCTTTTTCATTTCACTTGAAATGAGAGGGAACAATTCCTCAGGGATGCCCAGCATGGCTGCATGGGCATAAAACTCTACATCTGCCCAACCTGAGGCCTCTAGGTCATTACCTAAGAGACAGTCTACAGGTAAGCTAGGTGATACCACCACCTGCTTAGGGCCAGTAACTCCACCCCAACTAAACTGAATTATAGCTAAGGGAAGAAACTTAGTGGAGTTATGGACATCAATAATCTTATACTGTTGTCCAATGATGTGTTGTTCAGGAGGCACTAGGTTTTCAGTCACCAAAGTGAAACTGGCACCTGTGTCCCTGTAGGCCAAGGCCTCAACATCATTTATTGAAACTGTCTGCCTGTACTTATCCATTGTAAGGGGACAAGCAGCCAGTGTGGCAAGGCCAATGCCACTAGGTGTGACAGAAACTGTCTTGGGACTGATGACATCAGTTTCCACTATGGACCCATAAGTGAACCCAACTACACCCTTTGCTTGACTGTTGCCAGCAGTCCCACCACTAGTACCACTACTGCTAGGGGCACTAGAGCTTGATGTATTAGTGGTGGTAGGCTCAGGGGGTTTACCTGGACAGGACTTATCCCCTGGCCTATGGCCTCTGTTTTTACACACAAAGCACCAAGGCTTTTTAATGTGTGCAGGTTGGGAAGAAGAGGAAGAATTTGTTTTATCCCCACCCTCTGAAGAGTGTTTAAGATTTGAAGTGGGAACTTTGGTTTTACCCTTATCCCCATGCTTATCTTGAGATTTTTCACCATCTTTCTTCTTATTGCCATCTTTGTCACCCCCTGTATGAACTTTTCTGTTCACCCTTGTTCTGACCCATTTGTCTGCCTTCTTTCCCAATTCTTGGGGAGAGGTCAGATCAGAGTCTACCAGGTACTGGTGCAACAAATCAGACACACAATTATTAAGTATATGCTCTCTCAGGATTGTGTTATACAGGCTTTCATAATCAGTAACTTTACTGCCATGTAACCACCCCTCCAAAGGCCTTCACTGAATGGTCAATGAAATCAACCCAGTCTTGTGAAGACTCCTTTTTGGTCTCTCTGAACTTTATCCTGTACTGTTCAGTGGTTAAGCCATAACCATCCAGGAGTGCATTCTTAAGAACTGTAAAATTATTGGCATCATTTTCTTTCACAGTAAGGAGTCTATCCCTACCCTTTCCACTAAATGATAGCCATAGGATAGCAGCCCACTGCTTTTGAGGGACATCCTGTACAACACAGGCCCTCTCAAGTGCAGCAAACCACTTGTTAATGTCATCCCCCTCCTTATAAGGGGGAACTATCTTGTGCAGATTCCTGGAATCATGCTCTTTTGCAGGATGACTATGGGGAATACTGCTGCTGCCACCATGGGTATCTAAACCCATCTTCTGTCTTTCCCTCTCTATTTCTAAAGACTGTCTATCCAAATCCAGCTGTTGCTTCTTGAGCTTCAGTCTGGTTTGTTCCACTCTCAATCTATTGAGCTCCCTTTCTAACAATCTGTCATCAGGGTGGGTGGGAGGGACATTTCTAGATACAGAGGTATGATGGGAATGAACAGAAGGAGACCTGTCCCTTACAAAGGGCACCCTAACAGCTTGGCTACCAGCATAATGTGAGAGCACATCATCAGTATGATGTGATTCAACCTCTGTACCAACTATGCTAGACTGTCTAGTAATGGGCAGGCTGAGAAGTTTCTTTCCTGAACCTTTTCCTGGGGGAGTCCCTGGATCAGATTGAGAACCATTAGCTACTTTTTCTACAGATTGGGCACTTATGGCCTTATCCTGTACTCTAAGCATATTAATTAACAGTTCTAAGGAAGGATTCTTCCCTACACTCAAACCTCTCTCTATGCAGAGACTCCTTGCTCCTTTCCAGCTAAGGTGATCATATGCAAGTTTGGACAGTTCAACTTTTTTTCCTGTGCCAGACATTTTTTAGAGAGAGTTAAAGTGATAGCAAAAGAGAAAAAAGTTTTCAGAACTTTTTGGAAAGACAGAAAAAAACTTTTTAAACTTTTAAGAACTTTTTGAAAGTTTAGAAGTACTTTTCAGCACTTAGAAAAGAGTGAAAAGAGGAAATGCAAAACTTTTTGGCTATGTGTATATACACTGACCTTGTTTTGTATATTTTTCTCTTATGAAAAGTACAATGACAAGAGTGGTAAGTAGTCTCAAAGCACTTATCCCACCGCTGCACAACCAATGTAGGAGGCTGGACTGGCTTGTAGTGGGTACCAAGGGGTACTTGCACCTTGCACCAGGCCCAGTTATCCCTTATTAGTGTATAGGGTGTCTAGCAGCTTAGGCTGATAGATAATGGTAGCTTAGCAGAGCAGCTTAGGCTGAACTAGGAGACGTGTGAAGCTACTACAGTACCACTTAGTGTCATATGCACAATATCATAAGAAAACACAATACACAGTTATACTAAAAATAAAGGTACTTTATTTTTATGACAATATGCCAAAGTATCTTAGAGTGTACCCTCAGTGAGAGGATAGGAAATATACACAAGATATATATACACAATAGCAAAAATATGCAGTATAGTCTTAGAAAACAGTGCAAACAATGTATAGTTACAATAGGATGCAATGGGGAAACATAGGGATAGGGGCAACACAAACCATATACTCCAGAAGTGGAATGCGAACCACGAATGGACCCCAAACCTATGTGACCTTGTAGAGGGTCGCTGGGACTATTAGAAAATAGTGAGAGTTAGCAAAATAACCCTCCCCAAGACCCTGAAAAGTGAGTGCAAAGTGCACCAAAGTTCCCCTAAGGACAAAATAGTCGTGTTAGAGGGAAAATGCAAGGAAAACACAAATCAGCAATGCAACAACGATGGATTCCTGATTGAGGGTACCTGTGGAACAAGGGGACCAAGTCCAAAAGTCACAAGCAACTCGGAGATGGGCAGATGCCCAAGAAATGCCAGCGGTTGGTGCAAAGAAGCTCTTACTAGGCTGAAGAACTGTGAATACTGCAGGAACGACAAGGGCTAGAGACTTCCCCTTTGGAGGATGGATCCCCCACGCCTTGGAGAGTCGTGCAGAAGTGTTTTCCCGCCGGATGGACGCCAACAAGCCTTGCTACACGCAAATCGTGCGTTTGGCGTTTTTGGACGCTGCTGGGGCCCAGAAGGGACCAGGAGGTCGCAAATTGGACCTGCAGAGAGAGGGGACGTCGAGCAAGACAAAGAGCCCTCACTAAAGCAGATAGCACCCGGAGAAGTGCCAGAAACAGGCACTACGAGGATGCGTGAAACGGTGCTTGCCGAATTTGCACAAAGGAGTCCCACGTCGCCGGAGACCAACTTAGAAAGTCGTGCAATGCAGGTTAGAGTGCCGTGGACCCAGGCTTGGATGAGCACGAAGGATTTCCGCCGGAAGTGCACAGGGGCCGGAGTAGCTTGCAAAGTCGCGGTTCCCAGCAATGCAGCCCAGCGAGGTGAGGCAAGGACTTACCTCCACCAAACTTGGGCTGAAGAGTCACTGGACTGTGGGGGTCACTTGGACGGTGTCGCTGGATTCGAGGGACCTCGCTCGTCGTGCTGAGAGGAGACCCAAGGGACCGGTATTGCAGCTTTTTGGTGCCTGCGGTTGCAGGGGGACGATTCCGTCGACCCACGGGAGATTTCTTCGGAGCTTCTGGTGCAGAGAGGAGGCAGACTACCCCCACAGCATGCACAAGCAGGAAAACAGTCGAGAAGGCGGCAGGATCAGCGTTACAGAGTTGCAGTAGTCGTCTTTGCTACTATGTTGCAGGTTTGCAGGCTTCCAGCGCGGTCAGCGGTCGATTCCTTATCAGAAGGTGAAGAGGGAGATGCAGAGGAACTCGGCTGAGCTCATGCATTCGTTATCTGAAGTTTCCCCAGAGACAGAGACCCTAAATAGCCAGAAAAGAGGGTTTGGCTACCTAGGAGAGAGGAAAGGCTACTAACACCTGAAGGAGCCTATCAGCAGGAGTCTCTGACGTCACCTGGTGGCACTGGCCACTCAGAGCAGTCCAGTGTGCCAGCAGCACCTCTGTTTCCAAGATGGCAGAGGTCTGGAGCACACTGGAGGAGCTCTGGACACCTCCCAGGGGAGGTGCAGGTCAGGGGAGTGGTCACTCCCCTTTCCTTTGTCCAGTTTCGCGCCAGAGCAGGGGCTAAGGGGTCCCTGAACCGGTGTAGACTGGCTTATGCAGAATTGGGCACCTCTGTGCCCAACAAAGCATTTCCAGAGGCTGGGGGAGGCTACTCCTCCCTTGCCTTCCCACCATTTTCCAAAGGGAGAGGGTGTCACACCCTCTCTCAGAGGAAGTTCTTTGTTCTGCCATCCTGGGCCAGGCCTGGCTGGACCCCAGGAGGGCAGCTGCCTGTCTGAGGGGTTGGCAGCAGCAGCAGCTGCAGTGAAACCCCAGGAAGGGCAGTTTGGCAGTACCAGGGTCTGTGCTACAGACCACTGGGATCATGGGATTGTGCCAACTATGCCAGGATGGTATAGAGGGGGCAATTCCATGATCATAGACATGTTACATGGCCATATTCGGAGTTACCATGGTGAAGCTACATATAGGTAGTGACCTATATGTAGTGCACGCGTGTAATGGTGTCCCCGCACTCACAAAGTTCAGGGAATTGGCTCTGAACAATGTGGGGGCACCTTGGCTAGTGCCAGGGTGCCCTCACACTAAGTAACTTTGCACCTAACCTTTACCAGGTAAAGGTTAGACATATAGGTGACTTATAAGTTACTTAAGTGCAGTGTAAAATGGCTGTGAAATAACGTGGACGTTATTTCACTCAGGCTGCAGTGGCAGGCCTGTGTAAGAATTGTCAGAGCTCCCTATGGGTGGCAAAAGAAATGCTGCAGCCCATAGGGATCTCCTGGAACCCCAATACCCTGGGTACCTCAGTACCATATACTAGGGAATTATAAGGGTGTTCCAGTAAGCCAATGTAAATTAGTAAAAATGGTCACTAGCCTGTCAGTGACAATTTGGAAAGAAATGAGAGAGCATAACCACTGAGGTTCTGGTTAGCAGAGCCTCAGTGAGACAGTTAGGCACCACACAGGGAACATATACATGCACACCTATGAGCACTGGGGCCCTGTGTGACAGGGTCCCAGTGACACATACATATAGGCCACAAACCTATGAGCACTGGGGTCCTGAGCAGCAGGATCCCAGTGACACATAACAAACATACTGAAAACATAGTGTTTTCACTATGAGCACTGAGGCCTGGCTATCAGGATCTCAGTGAGACAGTGAAAACAGTGACAAACACCCTGACATACACTCACAAACAGGCCAAAAGTGGGGGTAACAAGTCTAGAAAGAGGCTACCTTCTCACACTCTCCATCAACAGGTAAAAAGGGTATCACAGTATCACCTAACCACCCTACCATTCAGGATACTATTCCTGTGGTGGGAGAAACCTCTCCTGGGGTGGCACCTGTTCCAAGGGAATCATCAGCTGGCAAAGCTGGACTCCCTGAGGTGGAAGTACCTCTCTGTGGGATCACTAACATTGGTGAGAAAAACAGCACCATTTTAGTTAACATGGAGCATCCCTCCAACCCTCCCAGAGAAACTTTAGTGCAGAAACCCTGCACTACCTCACAACACTTAGGACAGCATCCCTGCCCTAGTGTGGAGCTCATAGGACAGCATCCCTGCCCTGCTCCAACTCAAGAGAAACAGCATCCCTGTTCTCTCTTCCAGCCAGATGGACAAAGTTTTGGCCCAGCTATGGCTTTTCTGAGACAGCATCCCTGTCTAGCATTTCCATCACTACAAATAGGTTCAGTGGACAATTCCCACTGCTCTAAACTAAAACTTACTGATAGAAACTCTGAAAATACATCTTCGCATTGTTGCTTAGCTAAAAAACTTCAAACAGGGTGGTTTACATCCCCACAGGGAAGTAACCATATAGTGCAATGGTTCCCAAACTGTGCGCCACGGCACCCGGGTGCGCCATCAAAGATAGCCAGGGGAGCCGTGCACAAATGCACTTTATGAAACAATTATGTGCTGATGGTGATAGTAAATCTTTGGACTTATTAGGATATCAAGTTTCTAAACTGTAAATTGACATTATAATTGGTCTTTTTGTTCATTCCTCTCTTACTGGAACATAATACGTTGCACAACAGTGACATAATTAAAACATACAAAAAGTTACTAAAGCCCTAATTTGGGGGTTTTATCGAGGATTAAGCTAGTCACATATACAGTATTTCACAGGCTCTGATGCCACCTACTGGAAAGAAATTGAATAAAGTTCAAGTAAAAGGACTCCATTTATTCCTGTACGAAATATTTAACATGGTTACCTAATGTTCTCGGTTATTCCAGTGTTCAACATGTGGGCTACCTGCTATTTGAGGGGGAAACTGCTTACATTGATTAAATATAGAGTCTTGCCCACTGGTAGAGTGTAAGCAGCTTCATGTTTTTAATTGAACAAATACATTGCGGCTCACACATTGCAGTTTGCCTTTTTTTTGCACATTGGTGTGGAAAACAATCTGCTTTTCTCATCCCAGAAAATTCCTCTGTCATGTTAACCACCATTCCTAGGCCCAGTTTGGGTCTATTTTTTTCTGACTTTCCCCAACAGTTTCCTTCAGATTAGTTAATTTATGCCAAAGCACTCTGGCTTCTAGTACTGCATGTACTGCTACTGCCTACTTACAGCTGCTTACTCTCCTAATCTCGGATGCTTGTGTATGGAGAGTAAATATTCTGTGCCACCAACATTGTGAAGACTTTCTGGAGCAGCCTGGCTTGCATATACAGTTTCACCGATCTGGAAAAAGTATTAGATTGCTTCACAATTGGTGTGCATAAGGTTTACTATGCAAATTTAATCTCACTTTGATCCGCATAAATCAGCTATCTGTAGTAAGCATGGTTTCCCATTTTTCTCATGCCTATAACGGTTTCGTGATGTTTTCTTGCAAAACTTGTTTTGGAGCAGAAATATCATGCAAGAATATATCTCATGTTGTTTTTTTTCCCTCACTGCAACTCCATGTAGGTTCCTCTTAAAGGATTTGTATGTGAATACAAACCCCAAATGCCTTTTTCTTGAGACACATTGAACAGTGGAGACCTTATATAGGACCCATAGTCTTAAGAAGTGTAACGAGCAGCCCAGGTCAGATGTAGTGGAGCTCCTGTATGGCGATCCCATTATAACACCGTGCCCAACTACCTGGCTTGTACCTAGAATTAAATAGACACAAAGAGGCGCTCCAGTGGAGATTCATGGAGAGTGTTACCGTGCTACCTGTCTTTCAAGCTGTACTTTGGTGAAACTAAAACAGGTTGCGGATCCTGTTGAGGCTCTTGTTTTAGCTTGTAAGCAGTCCTGCTTGGATTAAGACGCAAGTCCTCATCAGCCCTGCCTGCTAAGGACCAGGTCGAAAAGACTCTCTTCAAGCTTGCTGCCACCACATGCTCACAGGTAACCACGTAAAACTAACATGCTATCAGTAGCCTGTAGAACCATTTTGGGATTGTCGGCTTACTTGGTTATTTTGTTATTAGTTATTTGTATGATTTGTTTGACTGTCATCAACTTGTACAAAGATTGTGACTTTCGCATTGTACAGATGGCTAAACTTCCACTTGTCATTTTCCAGCAATCTCCACCGCCATTCTTGAGACCTGGAAGACGGTCGAAGTGTATGCATGTTTATTGCAGTCAAAACGTATTAGTCAGTTGTATTTCTCCATGACCTCTAAGCTCTGACAGCAGCCCTATGTATTCCCTGTGCATATTCGCAACCTTGTTTAAGAGCTGCTGCGTATCTCACCTGTGTGACCGCAACCTTAGTTCTATCGCCCTTATATAACAAAAGTGACTCCTCAACAACTAAAATGGCCTGCTCCGTATGCAATCGCATGAAAGGTGCCAATGAAAATTATTTATTTTGTTCTCCCACCCATCTCACCCTTCACTTGATTCTCAGGAGTAAGCCCCTAACCTAGAGGCAATTAAAAAAAATAGTAAAAAAAAAATCCTATGTACATCCATGTGATGAAGAGTATTGTTTCTGACTTTACCAATTCAAGTTTTTTTTTTCTTAAACAAGTGTTACATTTTTTTTTTGTTACATCAACAATTATTTTTAGGGAGGAAAATGGAAGTACTGCCGAGGCCGGGCTTCCATCCCCCACCCACCAAAACAAATAACATAATAGGGAGCCACGGCCAACGGGCAATAGGTCAAGGGAGCCGCAGGTCAAAAAAGTTTGGGAACCACTGATATAGTGGATGATAAAGGGAGTAACCAGTCTATTGCAGAGCTACTCTCTACTTATCACCACTTAGACAATAAAGTCTCAACTGGCCAAGGTTAGCCTTATTGTCCTTCGTTTGGGGGGGGGTTGTGTGAGAAGGTAGCCTCTTTCTAGCCTTGTTACCCCCACTTTTGGCCTGTTTGTGAGTGTATGTCAGGGTGTTTCTCACTGTTTTCACTGTCTCACTGGGATCCTGATAGCCATGCCTCAGTGCTCATAGTGAAAACACTATGTTTTCAGTATGGTTGTTATGTGTCACTGGGATCCTGCTGGTCAGGACCCCAGTGCTCATAGGTTTGTGGCCTATATGTATGTGTCACTGGGACCCTGTCACACAGGGCCCCAGTGCTCATAGGTGTGCATGTATGTGCTCCCTGTGTGGTGCCTAACTGTCTCACTGAGGCTCTGCTAACCAGAACCTCAGTGGTTATGCTCTCTCATTACTTTTAAATTGTCACTAACAGGCTAGTGACCAATTTTACCAATTCACATTGGCTTACTGGAACACCCTTATAATTCCCTAGTATATGGTACTAAGGTACCCAGGGTATTGGGGTTCCAGGAGATCCCTATGGGCTGCAGCATTTCTTTTGCCACCCATAGGGAGCTCTGACAATTCTTACACAGGCCTGCCACTGCAGCCTGAGTGAAATAACGTCCACGTTATTTCACAGCCATTTTACACTGCACTTAAGTAACTTATAAGTCACCTATATGTCTAACCTTTACCTGGTAAAGGTTAGGTGCAAAGTTACTTAGTGTGAGGGCACCCTGGCACTAGCCAAGGTGCCCCCACATTGTTCAGAGCCAATTCCCTGAACTTTGTGAGTGCGGGGACACCATTACACGCATGCACTACATATAGGTCACTACCTATATGTAGCTTCACCATGGTAACTCCGAATATGGCCATGTAACATGTCTATGATCATGGAATTGCCCCCTCTATGCCATCCTGGCATTGTTGGTATAATTCCATGATCCCAGTGGTCTGTAGCACAGACCCTGGCACTGCCAAACTGCCCTTCCTGGGGTTTCACTGCAGCTGCTGCTGCTGCCAACCCCTCAGACAGGCAGCTGCCCTCCTGGGGTCCAGCCAGGCCTGGCCCAGGATGGCAGAACAAAGAACTTCCTCTGAGAGAGGGTGTGACACCCTCTCCCATTGGAAAATGGTGTGAAGGCAGGGGAGGAGTAGCCTCCCCCAGCCTCTGGAAATGCTTTGTTGGGCACAGAGGTGCCCAATTCTGCATAAGCCAGTCTACACCGGTTCAGGGACCCCTTAGCCCCTGCTCTGGCGCGAAACTGGACAAAGGAAAGGGGAGTGACCACTCCCCTGACCTGCACCTCCCCTGGGAAGTGTCCAGAGCTCCTCCAGTGTGCTCCAGACCTCTGCCATCTTGGAAACAGAGGTGCTGCTGGCACACTGGACTGCTCTGAGTGGCCAGTGCCACCAGGTGACGTCAGAGACTCCTGCTGATAGGCTCCTTCAGGTGTTAGTAGCCTTTCCTCTCTCCTAGGTAGCCAAACCCTCTTTTCTGGCTATTTAGGGTCTCTGTCTCTGGGGAAACTTTAGATAACGAATGCATGAGCTCAGCCGAGTTCCTCTGCATCTCTCTCTTCACCTTCTGATAAGGAATCGACCGCTGACCGCGCTGGAAGCCTGCAAACCTGCAACATAGTAGCAAAGACGACTACTGCAACTCTGTAACGCTGATCCTGCCGCCTTCTCGACTGTTTTCCTGCTTGTGCATGCTGTGGGGTTAGCCTGCCTCCTCTCTGCACCAGAAGCTCTGAAGAAATCTCCTGTGGGTCGACGGAATCTTCCCCCTGCAACCGCAGGCACCAAAAAGCTGCATTACCGGTCCCTTGGGTCTCCTCTCAGCACGACGAGCGAGGTCCCTCGAATCCAGCGATGCTGTTGAAGTGACCCCCACAGTCCAGTGACTCTTCAGCCCAAGTTTGGTGGAGGTAAGTCCTTGCCTCACCTCGCTGGACTGCATTGCTGGGAACCGCGACTTTGCAGCTACTCCGGCCCCTGTGCACTTCCGGCGGAAATCCTTCATGCACAGCCAAGCCTGGGTCCACGGCACTCTAACCTGCATTGCACGACTTTCTAAGTTGGTCTCCGGCGACGTGGGACTCCTTTGTGCAACTTCGGCGAGCACCGTTTCACACATCCTCGTAGTGCCTGTTTCTGGCACTTCTCCGGGTGCTACCTGCTTTAGTGAGGGCTCTTTGTCTTGCTCGATGTGTCCTCTCTCTGCAGGTCCAATTTGCGACCTCCTGGTCCCTCCTGGGCCCCAGCAGCGTCCAAAAACGCCAAATGCACAATTTGCGTGTAGCAAGGCTTGTTGGCGTTCTTCCGGCGGGAAAACACTTCTGCGCGACTCTCCAAGGCGAGAGGGATCGGTCCACCAAAGGGAAAGTCTCTAGCCCTTTTCGTTCCTGCAGAAACCTCAGCTTCTTCTGTCCAGTCGAAGCTTCTTTGCACCCGCAGCTGGCATTTCCTGGGCATCTGCCCATCTCCGACTTGCTTGTGACTTTTGGACTTGGTCCCCTTGTTCCACAGGTATCCTAGATTGGAAATCCACAGTTGTTGCATTGCTGGTTTGTGTCTTTCCTGCATTATTCCTCTAACACGACTCTTTTGTCCTTAGGGGAACTTTAGTGCACTTTGCACTCACTTTTCAGGGTCTTGGGGAGGGTTATTTTGCTAACTCTCACTATTTTCTAATAGTCCCAGCGACCCTCTACAAGGTCACATAGGTTTGGGGTCCATTCGTGGTTCGCATTCCACTTCTGGAGTATATGGTTTGTGTTGCCCCTATCCCTATGTTTCCCCATTGCATCCTATTGTAACTATACATTGTTTGCACTGTTTTCTAAGACTATACTGCATATTTTTGCTATTGTGTATATATATCTTGTGTATATTTCCTATCCTCTCACTGAGGGTACACTCTAAGATACTTTGGCATATTGTCATAAAAATAAAGTACCTTTATTTTTAGTATAACTGTGTATTGTGTTTTCTTATGATATTGTGCATATGACACTAAGTGGTACTGTAGTAGCTTCACACGTCTCCTAGTTCAGCCTAAGCTGCTCTGCTAAGCTACCATTATCTATCAGCCTAAGCTGCTAGACACCCTATACACTAATAAGGGATAACTGGGCCTGGTGCAAGGTGCAAGTACCCCTTGGTACTCACTACAAGCCAGTCCAGCCTCCTACATTGGTTGTGCAGTGGTGGGATAAGTGCTTGAGACTACTTACCACTCTTGTCATTGTACTTTTCATAAGAGAAAAATATACAAAACAAGGTCAGTGTATATACACATAGCCAAAAAGTTTTGCATTTCCTCTTTTCACTCTTTTCTAAGTGCTGAAAAGTACTTCTAAACTTTCAAAAAGTTCTTAAAAGTTTTAAAAAAAAATTTCTGTCTTTCCAAAAAATTCTGAAAACTTTTTTCTCTTTTTCTATCACTTTAACTCTCTCAAAAAAATGTCTGGCACAGGCAAAAATGTTGAACTGTCCAAACTTGCATATGATCACCTTAGCTGGAAAGGAGCAAGGAGTCTCTGCATAGAGAGAGGTTTGAGTGTAGGGAAGAATCCTTCCTTAGAACTGTTAATTAATATGCTTAGAGTACAGGATAAGGCCATGAGTGCCAAATCTGGTGAAAAAGTAGCTAATGGTTCTCAATCTGATCCAGGTACTCCCCCAGGAAAAGGTTCAGGAAATAAACTTCTCAGCCTGCCCATTACTAGACAGTCTAGCATAGTTGGTACAGAGGTTGAATCACACCATACTGATGGTGTGCTCTCACATTATACTGGTAGCCAAGCTGTTAGGGTGCCCTCTGTAAGGGACAGGTCTCCTTCTGTTCATTCCCATCATACCTCTGTATCTAGAAATGTCCCTCCCACCCACCCTGATGACAGATTGTTAGAAAGGGAGCTCAATAGATTGAGAGTGGAACAAACCAGACTGAAGCTCAAGAAGCAACAGCTGGATTTGGATAGACAGTCTTTAGAATTAGAGAAGGAAAGACAGAAGTTGGGTTTAGATACCCATGGTGGCAGCAGCAGTATTCCCCATAGTCATCCTGCAAAAGAGCATGATTCCAGGAATCTGCACAAGATAGTTCCCCCTTATAAGGAGGGGGATGACATTAACAAGTGGTTTGCTGCACTTGAGAGGGCTTGTGTTGTACAGGATGTCCCTCAAAGGCAGTGGGCTGCTATCCTATGGCTATCATTTAGTGGAAAAGGTAGGGATAGGCTCCTTACTGTGAAAGAAAATGATGCCAATAATTTTACAGTTCTTAAGAATGCACTCCTGGATGGTTATGGCTTAACCACTGAACAGTACAGGATAAAGTTCAGAGAGACCAAAAAGGAGTCTTCACAAGACTGGGTTGATTTCATTGACCATTCAGTGAAGGCCTTGGAGGGGTGGTTACATGGCAGTAAAGTTACTGATTATGAAAGCCTGTATAACACAATCCTGAGAGAGAATATACTTAATAATTGTGTGTCTGATTTGTTGCACCAGTACCTGGTAGACTCAGATCTGACCTCTCCCCAAGAATTGGGAAAGAAGGCAGACAAATGGGTCAGAACAAGGGTGAACAGAAAAGTTCATACAGGGGGTGACAAAGATGGCAATAAGAAGAAAGATGGTGAAAAATCTCAAGATAAGCATGGGGATAAGGGTAAAACCAAAGATCCCACTTCAAATCTTAAACACTCTTCAGAGGGTGGGGATAAAACAAATTCTTCCTCTTCTTCCCAACCTGCACACATTAAAAAGCCTTGGTGCTTTGTGTGTAAAAATAGAGGCCATAGGCCAGGGGATAAGTCCTGTCCAGGTAAACCCCCTGAGCCTACCACCACTAATACATCAAGCTCTAGTGCCCCTAGCAGTAGTGGTACTAGTGGTGGGACTGCTGGCAACAGTCAAGCAAAGGGTGTAGTTGGGTTCACTTATGGGTCCATAGTGGAAACTGATGTAATCAGTCCCAAGACAGTTTCTGTCACACCTAGTGGCATTGGCCTTGCCACACTGGCTGCTTGTCCCCTTACAATGGATAAGTACAGGCAGACAGTTTCAATAAATGGTGTTGAGGCCTTGGCCTACAGGGACACAGGTGCCAGTTTCACTTTGGTGACTGAAAACCTAGTGCACCCTGATCAACACATCATTGGACAACAGTATAAGATTATTGATGTCCATAACTCCACTAAGTTTCTTCCCTTAGCTATAATTCAGTTTAGTTGGGGTGGAGTTACTGGCCCTAAGCAGGTGGTGGTATCACCTAGCTTACCTGTAGACTGTCTCTTAGGTAATGACCTAGAGGCCTCAGGTTGGGCTGATGTAGAGTTTCATGCCCATGCAGCCATGCTGGGCATCCCTGAGGAATTGTTCCCTCTCATTTCAAGTGAAATGAAAAAGCAAAGGAGAGAAGGCCTGAAAACTCAGGATCCCTCTCCATCAACAGGTAAAAAGGGTATCACAGTATCCCCTAACCACCCTACCATTCAGGATACTATTCCTGTGGTGGGAGAAACCTCTCCTGGGGTGGCACCTGTTCCAAGGGAATCATCAGCTGGCAAAGCTGGACTCCCTGAGGTGGAAGTACCTCTCTGTGGGATAACTAACATTGGTGAGAAAAACAGCACCATTTTAGTTAACATGGAGCATCCCTCCAACCCTCCCAGAGAAACTTTAGTGCAGAAACCCTGCACTACCTCACAACACTTAGGACAGCATCCCTGCCCTAGTGTGGAGCTCATAGGACAGCATCCCTGCCCTGCTCCAACTCAAGAGAAACAGCATCCCTGTTCTCTCTTCCAGCCAGATGGACAAAGTTTTGGCCCAGCTATGGCTTTTCTGAGACAGCATCCCTGTCTGGCATTTCCATCACTACAAATAGGTTCAGTGGACAATTCCCACTGCTCTAAACTAAAACTTACTGATAGAAACTCTGAAAATACATCTTCGCATTGTTGCTTAGCTAAAAAACTTCAAACAGGGTGGTTTACATCCCCACAGGGAAGTAACCATATAGTGCAGTGGTTCCCAAACTGTGCGCCACGGCACCCGGGTGCGCCATCAAAGATAGCCAGGGGAGCCGTGCACAAATGCACTTTATGAAACAATTATGTGCTGATGGTGATAGTAAATCTTTGGACTTATTAGGATATCAAGTTTCTAAACTGTAAATTGACATTATAATTGGTCTTTTTGTTCATTCCTCTCTTACTGGAACATAATACGTTGCACAACAGTGACATAATTAAAACATACAAAAAGTTACTAAAGCCCTAATTGGGGGTTTTATCGAGGATTAAGCTAGTCACATATACAGTATTTCACAGGCTCTGATGCCACCTACTGGAAAGAAATTGAATAAAGTTCAAGTAAAAGGACTCCATTTATTCCTGTACGAAATATTTAACATGGTTACCTAATGTTCTCGGTTATTCCAGTGTTCAACATGTGGGCTACCTGCTAGTTGAGGGGGAAACTGCTTACATTGATTAAATATAGAGTCTTGCCCACTGGTAGAGTGTAAGCAGCTTCATGTTTTTAATTGAACAAATACATTCCGGCTCACACATTGCAGTTTGCCTTTTTTTTGCACATTGGTGTGGAAAACAATCTGCTTTTCTCATCCCAGAAAATTCCTCTGTCATGTTAACCACCATTCCTAGGCCCAGTTTGGGTCTATTTTTTTCTGACTTTCCCCAACAATTTCCTTCAGATTAGTTAATTTATGCCAAAGCACTCTGGCTTCTAGTACTGCATGTACTGCTACTGCCTACTTACAGCTGCTTACTCTCCTAATCTCGGATGCTTGTGTATGGAGAGTAAATATTCTGTGCCACCAACATTGTGAAGACTTTCTGGAGCAGCCTGGCTTGCATATACAGTTGCACCGATCTGGAAAAAGTATTAGATTGCTTCACAATTGGTGTGCATAAGGTTTACTATGCAAATTTAATCTCACTTTGATCCGCATAAATCAGCTATCTGTAGTAAGCATGGTTTCCTATTTTTCTCATGCCTATAACGGTTTCGTGATGTTTTCTTGCAAAACTTGTTTTGGAGCAGAAATATCATGCAAGAATATATCTCATGTTGTTTTTTTTCCCTCACTGCAACTCCATGTAGGTTCC
The DNA here is from genome assembly GCF_031143425.1 of Pleurodeles waltl. Lineage (NCBI taxonomy): Eukaryota > Metazoa > Chordata > Amphibia > Caudata > Salamandridae > Pleurodeles > Pleurodeles waltl. The sequence continues at coordinate 845,762,028 of NC_090444.1, forward strand.
TCTTAAAGGATTTGTATGTGAATACAAACCCCAAATGCCTTTTTCTTGAGACACATTGAACAGTGGAGACCTTATATAGGACCCATAGTCTTAAGAAGTGTAACGAGCAGCCCAGGTCAGATGTAGTGGAGCTCCTGTATGGCGATCCCATTATAACACCGTGCCCAACTACCTGGCTTGTACCTAGAATTAAATAGACACAAAGAGGCGCTCCAGTGGAGATTCATGGAGAGTGTTACCGTGCTACCTGTCTTTCAAGCTGTACTTTGGTGAAACTAAAACAGGTTGCGGATCCTGTTGAGGCTCTTGTTTTAGCTTGTAAGCAGTCCTGCTTTGATTAAGACGCAAGTCCTCATCAGCCCTGCCTGCTAAGGACCAGGTCGAAAAGACTCTCTTCAAGCTTGCTGCCACCACATGCTCACAGGTAACCACGTAAAACTAACATGCTATCAGTAGCCTGTAGAACCATTTTGGGATTGTCGGCTTACTTGGTTATTTTGTTATTAGTTATTTGTATGATTTGTTTGACTGTCATCAACTTGTACAAAGATTGTGACTTTCGCATTGTACAGATGGCTAAACTTCCACTTGTCATTTTCCAGCAATCTCCACCGCCATTCTTGAGACCTGGAAGACGGTCGAAGTGTATGCATGTTTATTGCAGTCAAAACGTATTAGTCAGTTGTATTTCTCCATGACCTCTAAGCTCTGACAGCAGCCCTATGTATTCCCTGTGCATATTCGCAACCTTGTTTAAGAGCTGCTGCGTATCTCACCTGTGTGACCGCAACCTTAGTTCTATCGCCCTTATATAACAAAAGTGACTCCTCAACAACTAAAATGGCCTGCTCCGTATGCAATCGCATGAAAGGTGCCAATGAAAATTATTTATTTTGTTCTCCCACCCATCTCACCCTTCACTTGATTCTCAGGAGTAAGCCCCTAACCTAGAGGCAATTAAAAAAAATTGTTAAAAAAAAATCCTATGTACATCCATGTGATGAAGAGTATTGTTTCTGACTTTACCAATTCAAGTTTTTTTTTTCTTAAACAAGTGTTACATTTTTTTTTTGTTACATCAACAATTATTTTTAGGGAGGAAAATGGAAGTACTGCCGAGGCCGGGCTTACATCCCCCACCCACCAAAACAAATAACATAATAGGGAGCCACGGCCAACGGGCAATAGGTCAAGGGAGCCGCAGGTCAAAAAAGTTTGGGAACCACTGATATAGTGGATGATAAAGGGAGTAACCAGTCTATTGCAGAGCTACTCTCTACTTATCACCACTTAGACAATAAAGTCTCAACTGGCCAAGGTTAGCCTTATTGTCCTTCGTTTGGGGGGGGGTTGTGTGAGAAGGTAGCCTCTTTCTAGCCTTGTTACCCCCACTTTTGGCCTGTTTGTGAGTGTATGTCAGGGTGTTTCTCACTGTTTTCACTGTCTCACTGGGATCCTGATAGCCATGCCTCAGTGCTCATAGTGAAAACACTATGTTTTCAGTATGGTTGTTATGTGTCACTGGGATCCTGCTGGTCAGGACCCCAGTGCTCATAGGTTTGTGGCCTATATGTATGTGTCACTGGGACCCTGTCACACAGGGCCCCAGTGCTCATAGGTGTGCATGTATGTGCTCCCTGTGTGGTGCCTAACTGTCTCACTGAGGCTCTGCTAACCAGAACCTCAGTGGTTATGCTCTCTCATTACTTTTAAATTGTCACTAACAGGCTAGTGACCAATTTTACCAATTCACATTGGCTTACTGGAACACCCTTATAATTCCCTAGTATATGGTACTAAGGTACCCAGGGTATTGGGGTTCCAGGAGATCCCTATGGGCTGCAGCATTTCTTTTGCCACCCATAGGGAGCTCTGACAATTCTTACACAGGCCTGCCACTGCAGCCTGAGTGAAATAACGTCCACGTTATTTCACAGCCATTTTACACTGCACTTAAGTAACTTATAAGTCACCTATATGTCTAGCCTTTACCTGCTAAAGGTTAGGTGCAAAGTTACTTAGTGTGAGGGCACCCTGGCACTAGCCAAGGTGCCCCCACATTGTTCAGAGCCAATTCCCTGAACTTTGTGAGTGCGGGGACACCATTACACGCGTGCACTACATATAGGTCACTACCTACATGTAGCTTCACCATGGTAACTCCGAATATGGCCATGTAACATGTCTATGATCATGGAATTGCCCCCTCTATTCCATCCTGGCATTGTTGGTACAATTCCATGATCCCAGTGGTCTGTAGCACAGACCCTGGCACTGCCAAACTGCCCTTCCTGGGGTTTCACTGCAGCTGCTGCTGCTGCCAACCCCTCAGACAGGCAGCTGCCCTCCTGGGGTCCAGCCAGGCCTGGCCCAGGATGGCAGAACAAAGAACTTCCTCTGAGAGAGGGTGTGACACCCTCTCCCTTTGGAAAATGGTGTGAAGGCAGGGGAGGAGTAGCCTCCCCCAGCCTCTGGAAATGCTTTGTTGGGCACAGAGGTGCCCAATTCTGCATAAGCCAGTCTACACCGGTTCAGGGACCCCTTAGCCCCTGCTCTGGCGCGAAACTGGACAAAGGAAAGGGGAGTGACCACTCCCCTGACCTGCACCTCCCCTGGGAGGTGTCCAGAGCTCCTCCAGTGTGCTCCAGACCTCTGCCATCTTGGAAACAGAGGTGCTGCTGGCACACTGGACTGCTCTGAGTGGCCAGTGCCACCAGGTGACGTCAGAGACTCCTGCTGATAGGCTCCTTCAGGTGTTAGTAGCCTTTCCTCTCTCCTAGGTAGCCAAACCCTCTTTTCTGGCTATTTAGGGTCTCTGTCTCTGGGGAAACATTAGATAACGAATGCATGAGCTCAGCCGAGTTCCTCTGCATCTCTCTCTTCACCTTCTGATAAGGAATCGACCGCTGACCGCGCTGGAAGCCTGCAAACCTGCAACATAGTAGCAAAGACGACTACTGCAACTCTGTAACGCTGATCCTGCCGCCTTCTCGACTGTTTTCCTGCTTGTGCATGCTGTGGGGGTAGCCTGCCTCCTCTCTGCACCAGAAGCTCTGAAGAAATCTCCCGTGGGTCGACGGAATCTTCCCCCTGCAACCGCAGGCACCAAAAAGCTGCATTACCGGTCCCTTGGGTCTCCTCTCAGCACAACGAGCGAGGTCCCTTGAATCCAGCGATGCTGTCGAAGTGACCCCCACAGTCCAGTGACTCTTCAGCCCAAGTTTGGTGGAGGTAAGTCCTTGCCTCACCTCGCTGGGCTGCATTGCTGGGAACCGCGACTTTGCAGCTACTCCGGCCCCTGTGCACTTCCGGCGGAAATCCTTCGTGCACAGCCAAGCCTGGGTCCACGGCACTCTAACCTGCATTGCACGACTTTCTAAGTTGGTCTCCGGCGACGTGGGACTCCTTTGTGCAACTTCGGCGAGCACCGTTTCACGCATCCTCATAGTGCCTGTTTCTGGCACTTCTCCGGGTGCTACCTGCTTCAGTGAGGGCTCTTTGTCTTGCACGATGTCCCCTCTCTCTGCAGGTCCAATTTGCGACCTCCTGGTCCCTCCTGGGCCCCAGCAGCGTCCAAAAACGCCAAACGCACGATTTGCGTGTAGCAAGGCTTGTTGGCGTCTTTCTGGTGGGAAAACACTTCTGCACGACTCTCCAAGGCGAGAGGGATTTGTCCACCAAAGGCAAAGTCTCTAGCCCTTTTCGTTCCTGCAGAAACCTCAGCTTCTTCTGTCCAGTTGAAGCTTCTTTGCACCCGCAGCTGGCATTTCCTGGGCATCTGCCCATCTCCGACTTGCTTGTGACTTTTGGACTTGGTCCCCTTGTTCCACAGGTACCCTAGATTGGAAATCCACAGTTGTTGCATTGCTGGTTTGTGTCTTTCCTGCATTATTCCTCTAACACGACTCTTTTGTCCTTAGGGGAACTTTAGTGCACTTTGCACTCACTTTTCAGGGTCTTGGGGAGGGTTATTTTGCTAACTCTCACTATTTTCTAATAGTCCCAGCGACCCTCTACAAGGTCACATAGGTTTGGGGTCCATTCGTGGTTCGCATTCCACTTCTGGAGTATATGGTTTGTGTTGCCCCTATCCCTATGTTTCCCCATTGCATCCTATTGTAACTATACATTGTTTGCACTGTTTTCTAAGACTATACTGCATATTTTTGCTATTGTGTATATATATCTTGTGTATATTTCCTATCCTCTCACTGAGGGTACACTCTAAGATACTTTGGCATATTGTCATAAAAATAAAGTACCTTTATTTTTAGTATAACTGTGTATTGTGTTTTCTTATGATATTGTGCATATGACACTAAGTGGTACTGTAGTAGCTTCACACGTCTCCTAGTTCAGCCTAAGCTGCTCTGCTAAGCTACCATTATCTATCAGCCTAAGCTGCTAGACACCCTATACACTAATAAGGGATAACTGGGCCTGGTGCAAGGTGCAAGTACCCCTTGGTACTCACTACAAGCCAGTCCAGCCTCCTACAGAAAGTACCATCTTGCCTGGCATGTTACCCCCATTTTTCACTGTATATATGTTGTTTTAGTTGTATGTGTCACTGGGACCCTGGTAACCCAGGGCCCCAGTGCTCATAAGTGTGCCTGAATGTGTTACCTGTGTAGTGACTAACTGTCTCACTGAGGCTCTGCTAATCAGAACCTCAGTGGTTATGCTCTCTCATTTCTTTCCAAATTGTCACTAACAGGCTAGTGACCATTTTTACCAATTTACATTGGCTTACTGGAACACCCTTATAATTCCCTAGTATATGGTACTGAGGTACCCAGGGTATTGGGGTTCCAGGAGATCCCTATGGGCTGCAGCATTTCTTTTGCCACCCATAGGGAGCTCTGACAATTCTTACACAGGCCTGCCACTGCAGCCTGAGTGAAATAACGTACACGTTATTTCACAGCCATTTTACACTGCACTTAAGTAACTTATAAGTCACCTATATGTCTAACCTTTACCTGGTAAAGGTTAGGTGCAAAGTTACTTAGTGTGAGGGCACCCTGGCACTAGCCAAGGTGCCCCCACATTGTTCAGAGCCAATTCCCTGAACTTTGTGAGTACGGGGACACCATTACACGCGTGCACTACATATAGGTCACTACCTATATGTGGCTTCACCATGGTAACTCCGAATATGGCCATGTAACATGTCTATGATCATGGAATTGCCCCCTCTATACCATCCTGGCATAGTTGGCACAATCCCATGATCCCAGTGGTCTGTAGCACAGACCCTGGTACTGCCAAACTGCCCTTCCTGGGGTTTCACTGCAGCTGCTGCTGCTGCCAACCCCTCAGACAGGCAGCTGCCCTCCTGGGGTCCGGCCAGGCCTGGCCCAGGATGGCAGAACAAAGAACTTCCTCTGAGAGAGGGTGTGACACCCTCTCCCTTTGGAAAATGGTGTGAAGGCAGGGGAGGAGTAGCCTCCCCCAGCCTCTGGAAATGCTTTGTTGGGCACAGATGTGCCCAATTCTGCATAAGCCAGTCTACACCGGTTCAGGGACCCCTTAGCCCCTGCTCTGGCGCGAAACTGGACAAAGGAAAGGGGAGTGACCACTCCCCTGACCTACACCTCCCTTGGGAGGTGTCCAGAGCTCCTCCAGTGTGCTCCAGACCTCTGCCATCTTGGAAACAGAGGTGCTGCTGGCACACTGGACTGCTCTGAGTGGCCAGTGCCACCAGGTGACGTCAGAGACTCCTGCTGATAGGCTCCTTCAGGTGTTAGTAGCCTATCCTCTCTCCTAGGTAGCCAAACCCTCTTTTCTGGCTATTTAGGGTCTCTGTCTCTGGGGAAACTTTAGATAACGAATGCAAGAGCTCAGCCGAGTTCCTCTGCATCTCTCTCTTCACCTTCTGATAAGGAATCGACTGCTGACCGCGCTGGAAGCCTGCAAACCTGCAACATAGTAGCAAAGACGACTACTGCAACTCTGTAACGCTGATCCTGCCGCCTTCTCAACTGTTTTCCGGTCTGTGCATGCTGTGGGGGTAGTCCGCCTCCTCTCTGCACCAGAAGCTCAGAAGAAATCTCCTGTGGGTCGACGGAATCTTCCCCCTGCAACCTCAGGCACCAAAAAGCTGCATTACCGGTCCCTTGGGTCTCCTCTCAGCACGACGAGCGAGGTCCCTCGAATCCAGCGACTCTGTCCAAGTGACCCCCACCGTCCAGTGACTCTTCAGTCCAAGTTTGGTGGAGGTAACTCCTTGCCTCACCTCGCTGGGCTGCATTGCTGGGAACCGCGACTTTTGCAGCTACTCCGGCCCCTGTGCACTTCCGGCGGAAATCCTTTGTGCACAGCCAAGCCTGGGTCCACGGCACTCTAACCTGCATTGCACGACTTTCTAAGTTGGTCTCCGGCGACGTGGGACTCCTTTGTGCGACTTCGGGTGAGCACCGTTTCACGCATCATCGTAGTGCCTGTTTCTGGCACTTCTCCGGGTGCTACCTGCTTCAGAGAGGGCTACTTTTCTTGCTTGACGTCCCCTCTCTCTGCTGGTCCAATTTGCGACCTCCTGGTCTCTCCTGGGCCCCAGCAGCTCCCAAAAACGCTAACCGCACAATTTGCAGCTAGCAAGGCTTGTTGGCGTTCTTTCGGCGGGAAAACACTTCTGCACGACTCTCCAAGGCGAGTGGGATCCGTCTACCGAAGGGGAAGTCTCTAGCCCTTTTCGTTCCTGCAGAAACCTCAGCTTCTTCTGTCTTGTAGAAGCTTCTTTGCACCCGCAGCTGGCATTTCCTGGGCATCTGCCCATCTCCGACTTGCTTGTGACTTTTGGACTTGATCCCCTTGTTCCACAGGTATCCTAGATTGGAAATCCACAGTTGTTGCATTGCTGGTTTGTGTTTTTCCTGCATTATTCCTCTAATATGACTTCTTTGTCTTTTGGGGAACTTTAGTGCACTTTGCACTCACTTTTCAGGGTCTTGGGGAGGGTTATTTTTCTAACTCTCACTATTTTCTAATAGTCCCAGCGACCCTCTACAAGGTCACATAGGTTTGGGGTCCATTCGTGGTTCGCATTCCACTTTTGGAGTATATGGTTTGTGTTGCCCCTATCCCTATGTTTCCCCATTGCATCCTATTGTAACTATACATTGTTTGCACTGTTTTCTAAGACTATACTGCATATTTTTGCTATTGTGTATATATATCTTGTGTATATTTCCTATCCTCTCACTGAGGGTACACTCTAAGATACTTTGGCATATTGTCATAAAAATAAAGTACCTTTATTTTTAGTATAACTGTGTATTGTGTTTTCTTATGATATTGTGCATATGACACTAAGTGGTACTGTAGTAGCTTCACACGTCTCCTAGTTCAGCCTAAGCTGCTCTGCTAAGCTACCATTATCTATCAGCCTATGCTGCTAGACACCCTATACACTAATAAGGGATAACTGGGCCTGGTGCAAGGTGCAAGTACCCCTTGGTACTCACTACAAGCCAGTCCAGCCTCCTACAGTTTTGGTACAAGTACCACAGGAGAAGCCTATGGAATTTCAGAGTGCTCAACCACTCCCAGTTCTAGCATTTTCTGCACCTCTTGCTTTATGCAGTCCCTGACATGGTCAGGCTGCCTATAGATCTTACTTTTGACAGGTAAACTGTCTCCAGTATCTATAGTGTGCTCACACCAAGAAGTGGTACCTGGCACAGTAGAGAAGAGTTCAGAAAACTGACCCAGGAGATTAATGCAATGGTCCTTCTGCTCAGCAGTAAGACAATCAGCCAAAACTACACCTTCCACAAGAGCATCTTGTTCTGTGGAAGAGAAGAGATCAGGTAGAGGATCACTGTCTTCTTCCTGTCCCTCATCAGTTGCCATGAGCAGGGTGAGATCAGCCCTGTCATAGTAGGGTTTCAGGCGGTTGACATGGAGCACCCTAAGGGGACTCCTGGCAGTGCCTAAGTCAACTAAATAGGTGACTTCACCCTTTTTCTCAACAATTGTGTGGGGACCACTCCATTTATCTTGGGGTGCTCTTGGGGCCACAGGCTCCAAGACCCACACTTTCTGCCCTGGTTTGTACTGAACCAGAACAGCCTTCTGATCATGCCATTGCTTCTGGAGCTCTTGGCTGGCCTGAAGGTTTTTACTGGCCTTTTTCATATACTCAGCCATCCTTGATCTGAGGCCAAGTACATAATCCACAATATCTTTTTTTGGAGCTTTTAAAGGTTGTTCCCAACCCTCCTTGACAAGTGTTAGTGGACCCCTAACAGGGTGTCCAAAGAGGAGTTCAAAGGGGCTGAAGCCCACTCCTTTTTGGGGTATCTCCCTGTAGGCAAAAAGGAGGCATGGTAACAGGATATCCCATCTCCTGCGGAGTTTTTCAGGGAGACCCATAATCATGCCTTTGAGAGTTTTGTTAAATCTCTCCACCAGTCCATTTGTTTGTGGATGATAGGGTGTAGTAAACTTGTAAGTCACACCACACTCCTTCCACATGGCCTTTAAGTATGCAGACATGAAATTGCTTTCCCTGTCTGATACTACTTCCTTTGGGAAGCCCACCCTGGAAAATATTCCCAGGAGGGCCTTTGCCACTGCAGGTGCTGTAGTGGTCCTTAAAGGAATAGCTTCAGGATATCTTGTGGCATGGTCCACTACCACCAAGATAAACCTATTGCCTGAAGCAGTAGGAGGGTCAAGGGGGCCAACTATGTCAACCCCTACCCTTTCAAAGGGAACCCCAACCACAGGCAGTGGGATAAGGGGTGCCTTTGGAGTGCCACCTGTCTTGCCACTGGCTTGACAGGTTTCACAGGACTTACAAAATTATTTTGTGTCCTCAGACATCCTAGGCCAATGAAACAGGGGAACAAGCCTGTCCCAAGTTTTCATTTGCCCCAGATGTCCAGCTAGGGGAATGTCATGGGCTAGAGTTAGGAGGAACTTCCTGTACTCCTGAGGAATCACTAACCTCCTGGCAGTTCCAGGTTTAGGATCCCTTGCTTCAGTGTACAAGAGGTTGTCCTCCCAGTAAACTCTGTGAGAGTCACTGACATCCCCATTAGCCTGTTTGACAGCTTGCGGTCTTAGACCCTCTAATGTGGGACAGGTTTGCTGTGCCACACTCAGCTCCCCTCTGGCAGGCCCCCCTTCACCCAAAAGCTCAGCAGTGTCTGCTTCAAGCTCCTCTGGTGTAGGTTCTGCACAGGGAGGGAATTCTTCTTCCTCAGAAGTAGAATCCACTGTAGAGGGAGGGATAGTAGGAAGTGGTTTGCTTCTACTAGCCCTAGCTTTAGGGAGCACTTGGTCCATTGTTCCAGGATCCAAGCTTCCCTGTCCTTTTTGCTTTTTGGCCTGAGCCCTGGTTAAAGCAAAAATATGCCCTGGGATGCCCAGCATTGCTGCATGGGCCTCCAACTCCACATCTGACCAAGCTGATGTCTCCAAATCATTTCCTAGTAGACAGTCTACAGGTAAATCTGTGGCTACCACAAATTTCTTTGGACCAGTAACCCCCCCCCCCCAGTTGAGATTTACAACAGCCATGGGGTGGCTAAGTGTGTTGTTGTGAGCATTGGTTACTTGGTACTGGTGACCAAGTAGGTGTTGTTCAGGGTGGACCAGTTTCTCTATGACCATAGTCACACTGGCTCCAGTGTCCCTGTAGGCCTGAACCTCAACACCATTTATTAGGGGTAGCTGCTTGTACTTATCCATATTAAGGGGACAAGCAACTAAGGTGGCTAAATCAATAGCCCCCTCAGAGACTAATATAGCCTCTGTGGTCTCCCTAACAAGACCAACCCCAACTAAGTTACCAATAGTGAGCCCAGCTACTCCCTTGGATTGGCTATTAGTAGGTTTGCTCCCACCACCACTGCTATTAGTAGGGACACTAGGTGTAGCAGTAGGGGTGGTAGTGGTAGGAGGCTTGGTGCTTTTCTTTGGACAACTGGGATCTGTTGTCCAATGGCCTTTTATTTTACATAAATAGCACCATGGTTTCTTTTCCTTGTTTTGATTAGAAGAGGATTTGGGCCCACCACCCCCACCAGAGTGTTTTTGTGGGCCTGATGAAGACTAATTTTGAGATTTGTCCCCACCCTTGTCAGAAGACTTACCATCCTTCTTCTTGTTGCCATCTTTGTCACCCCCTGTATGAACTTTTCTGTTCACCCTTGTTCTGACCCATTTGTCTGCCTTCTTTCCCAATTCTTGGGGAGAGGTCAGATCAGAGTCCACCAAGTACTGGTGCAACAAATCAGACACACAATTATTAAGAATATGCTCTCTCAGGATTAAGTTATACAGGCTGTCATAATCAGTAACTTTACTGCCATGTAACCACCCCTCCAAGGCCTTCACTGAATGGTCAATGAAATCAACTCAGTCTTGTGAAGACTCCTTTTTGGTCTCTCTGAACTTTATCCTGTATTGTTCAGAGGTTAAGCCATAACCATCCAGGAGTGCATTCTTAAGAACTTTGTAATCATTAGCTTCATTTTCTTTTACAGTAAGGAGCCTATCCCTACCTTTTCCACTAAATGATAGCCATAGGATAGCAGCCCACTGCCTTTGAGGGACATCCTGTACAGCACAGGCCCTCTCAAGTGCAGCAAACACTTGTTAATGTCACCCCCCTCCTTATAAGGGGGAACTATCTTGTGCAGATTCCTGGAATCATGCTCTTTTGCAGGATGACTATGGGGAATACTGCTGCTGCCACCATGGGTTTCTAAACCCAGTTTCTGTCTCTCCTTCTCTACTTCTAAAGTCTGTCTCTCCAAATCCAGCTGTTGCTTCTTGAGCTTCAGTCTGGTTTGTTCCACTCTCAATCTATTGAGCTCCCTTTCTAACAATCTGTCATCAGGGTGGGTGGGAGGGACATGTCTTGAAACAGAAGTATGATGAGAATGGACAGAAGGAGACCTGTCCCTTACAGAGGGCACCCTAACAGCTTGGCTAACAGAAACATCATTTCTACTGTGATGAGAATGAATGCTCTTGCTATGATGTGAGACAACACTATCTGTATGGTGTGACTCAACATCAGTACCAACTATGCTAGACTGTCTAGTAATGGGCAGGCTTGGAAGTTTCTTTCCTGAATCTTTTCCTGGGGGAGTCCCTGGATTAGATTGGGAACCAATAGCTACTTTTTCAACAGATGGGGCACTTTTAGCCTTATCTTGTTCTCTAAGCATGTTAAGTAGCAATTCTAAGGAAGGATTCTTCCCTACACTCAAACCTCTTTCTACACAGAGACTCCTTTCTCCTTTCCAGCTAAGGTGGTCATATGCAAGTTTGGACAGATCAACATTTTGGCCTGTGCCAGACATTTTTAGAAAGAGTTAAAGTAATAGAAAAAGGATAAAAAGTTTGTCAGAGCTTTTTAGAAAGACAGAGAAAAAAAACTTTTAAAACTTTTAAGAACTTTTTAGAAAGTTAGAAGTACTTTTCAGCACTTAGAAAAGAGTGAAAAGAGGAAATGCAAAACTTTTTGGTTATGTGTATATACACTGAACTTGTTTTGTATATTTTTCTCTTATGAAAAGTACAATGACAAGAGTGGTAAGTAGTCTCAAAGCACTTATCCCACCGCTGCACAACCAATGTAGGAGGCTGGACTGGCTTGTAGTGAGTACCAAGGGGTACTTGCACCTTGCACCAGGCCCAGTTATCCCTTATTAGTGTATAGGGTGTCTAGCAGCATAGGCTGATAGATAATGGTAGCTTAGCAGAGCAGCTTAGGCTGAACTAGGAGACGAGTGAAGCTCCTACAGTACCACTTAGTGTCATATGCACAATATCATAAGAAAACACAATACACAGTTATACAAAAAATAAAGGTACTTTATTTTTATGACAATATGCCAAAGTATCTCAGAGTGTACCCTCAGTGAGAGGATAGGAAATATACACAAGATATATATACACAATACCAGAAACATGCAGTTTAGTCTTAGAAAACAGTGCAAACAATGTATAGTTACAATAGGATGCAATGGGGACACATAGGGATAGGGGCAACACAAACCATGTACTCCAAAAGTGGAATGCGAACCACGAATGGACCCCAAACCTATGTGACCTTGTAGAGGGTCGCTGGGACTATTAGAAAATAGTGAGGGTTAGAAAAATAGCCCACCCCAAGACCCTGAAAAGTGAGTGCAAAGTGCACTAAAGTTCCCCAAAGGACATAGAAGTTGTGATAGGGGAATTCTGCAGGAAAGACACAAACCAGCAATGCAACAACGATGGATTTCCACTCGAGGGTACCTGTGGAACAAGGGGACCAAGTCCAAAAGTCACAAGCAAGTCGGAGATGGGCAGATGCCCAGGAAATGCCAGCTGTGGGTGCAAAGAAGCTGCTACTGGACTGTAGAAGCTTAGGTTTCTGCAGGAACAACAAGGGCTAGAGACTTTTTCTTTGGAGGACGGATTTCTTACGCCGTGGAGAGTCGTGCAGAAGTTTTTTCCCGCTGAAAGACCACCAACAAGCCTTGCTAGCTGCAAATCGTGCGGTAACCGTTTTTGGATGCTGCTGTGGCCCAGGAGGGATCAGGATGTCGCAAATTGCGTCAGGAGAGAGAGGGGACGTCAAGCAAGACAAAGAGTCCTCTCAGCAGCAGGTAGCACCCAGAGAAGTGCCAGAAACAGGCACTACGAGGATGCATGAAATGGTGCTCACCCGAAGTCGCACAAAGAAGTCCCACGTCGCCGGAAAACAACTTAGGAAGTCGTGCAATGCAGGTTAGAGTGCCGTGGACCCAGGCTTGGCTGTGCACAAAGGATTTCCGCCAGAAGTGCACAGGGGCCGGAGTAGCTGCAAAAGTCGCGGTTCCCAGCAATGCAGTCTGGCGTGGGGAGGCAAGGACTTACCTCCACCAAACTTGGACTGAAGAGTCACTGGACTGTGGTAGTCACTTGGACAGAGTTGCTGGATTCGAGGGACCTCGCTCGTTGTGCTGAGAGGAGACCCAAGGGACCGGTAATGCAGCTTTTTGGTGCCTGCGGTTGCAGGGGGAAGATTCCGTCGACCCACGGGAGATTTCTTCGGAGCTTCTAGTGCAGAGAGGAGGCAGACTACCCCCACAGCATGCACCACCAGGAAAACAGTCGAGAAGGCGGCAGGATCAGCGTTACAGAGTTGCAGTAGTCGTCTTTGCTACTATGTTGCAGTTTTGCAGGCTTCCAGCGCGGTCAGCAGTCGATTCCTTGGCAGAAGGTGAAGAGAGAGATGTAGAGGAACTCGGATGAGCTCTTGCATTTGTTATCTAAGGAATCCCAAGAGACAGAGACCCTAAATAGCCAGAAAAGAGGGTTTGGCTACCTAGGAGAGAGGATAGGCTAGCAACACCTGAAGGAGCCTATCAGGAGGTGTCTCTGACGTCACCTGGTGGCACTGGCCACTCAGAGCAGTCCAGTGTGCCAGTAGCACCTCTGTTTCCAAGATGGCAGAGGTTTGGAGCACACTAGAGGAGCTCTGGGCACCTCCCAGGGGAGGTACAGGTCAGGGGAGTGGTCACTCCCCTTTCCTTTGTCCAGTTTCGCGCCAGAGCAGCGCTAAGGGGTCCCTGAACCGGTGTAGACTGGCTTATGCAGAAATGGGCACCAAAAGTGCCCATGAAAGCATTTCCAGAGGCTGGGGGAGGCTACTCCTCCCCTGCCTTCACACCATTTTCCAAAGGGAGAGGGTGTAACACCCTCTCTCAGAGGAAGTTCTTTGTTCTGCCATCCTGGGCCAGACCTGGCTGGACCCCAGGAGGGCAGATGCCTGTCTGAGGGGTTGGCAGCAGCAGCAGCTGCAGTGAAACCCCAGGAAAGGCAGTTTGGCAGTACCAGGGTCTGTGCTACAGGCCACTGGGATCATGGGATTGTGCCAACTATGCCAGGATGGTATAGAGGGGGCAATTCCATGATCATAGACATATTACATGGCCATATTCGGAGTTACCATTGTGAAGCTACATATAGGTAGTGACCTATATGTAGTGCGCGCGTGTAATGGTGTCCCCGCACTCACAAAGTCCGGGGAATTGGCCCTGAACAATGTGGGGGCACCTTGGCTAGTGCCAGGGTGCCCACACACTAAGTAACTTAGCACCCAACCTTTACCAGGTAAAGGTTAGACATATGGGTGACTTATAAGTTACTTAAGTGCAGTGTAAAATGGCTGTGAAATAACGTGGATGTTATTTCACTCAGGCTGCAGTGGCAGGCCTGTGTAAGAATTGTCAGAGCTCCCTATGGGTGGCAAAAGAAATGCTGCAGCCCATAGGGATCTCCTGGAACCCCAATACCCTGGGTACCTCAGTACCATATACTAGGGAATTATAAGGGTGTTCCAGTAAGCCACTGTAAATTGGTAAAAATAGTCACTAGCCTGTTAGTGACAATTTGGAAAGAAATGAGAGAGCATAACCACTGAGGTTCTGATTAGCAGAGAATCAGTGAGACAGTTAGTCACTACACAGGTAACACATTCAGGCACACTTTGAGGAATGGGGCCCTGGTGAACAGGGTCCCAGTGACACATACAACTAAAACAACATATATACAGTGAAAAATGGGGGTAACATGCCAGGCAAGATGGTACTTTCCTACACACAGTGATCCTCTCCCTGACATCTTCTCTTCCACAGAACAAGATGCTCTAGTGGAAGGTGTTGTACTGGCAGATTGTCTTACTGCTGAGCAGAAAGACCACTGCATAAATCTCCTGGGTCAGTTTTCTGAACTCTTCTCTATTGTGCCAGGTACCACTTCTTGGTGTGAGCACACTATAGATACTGGAGACAGCTTGCCTGTCAAAAGTAAAATCTATAGGCAGCCTGACCATGTCAGAGACTGCATAAAGCAAGAGGTGCAGAAAATGTTAGAACTGGGTGTGGTTGAGCACTCTGAAAGTCCATGGGCTTCTCCTGTGGTACTTGTACCAAAACCTCATTCCAAGGATGGAAAGAAGGAAATGCGGTTTTGTGTAGACTACAGAGGTCTCAACTTGGTAACCAAAACTGATGCTCACCCTATACCCAGGGCAGATGAGCTCATAGATACACTGGCATCTGCCAAGTATCTAAGCACTTTTGATTTGACGGCAGGGTATTGGCAGATCAAATTATCAGAAGATGCTAAAGCTAAAACTGCATTTTCAACCATTGGAGGCCATTACCAATTCACAGTAATGCCTTTTGGACAGAAAAATGCACCTGCCGCTTTTCAGAGGTTGGTGAATACAGTCCTGCAAGGGCTGGAAGCCTTTAGTGCAGCATATCTATATGATATAGCTGTCTTTAGCTCCAGCTGGGATGATCACCTGGTCCACCTATGGAAAGTTTTGGAGGCCCTGCAAAAGGCAGGCCTCACTATCAAGGCTTCAAAGCGCCAGATAGGGCAGGGGAAGGAGGTTTATCTGGGACACCTGGTTGGTGGGGAACAGATTGCACCACTACAGGGAAAAATCCAAACTATTTTAGAATGGGTTCCCCCTACTACTCAGACTCAAGTGAGAGACTTTTTAGGCCTCACTGGGTACTATAGGAGGTTCATTAAGAACTATGGCTCCATTGCAGCCCCTCTTAATGACCTCACTTCAAAGAAAATGCCTAAGAAGGTATTATGGACAGCAAACTGTCAGAAAGCTTTTGAGGAGCTGAAGCAGGCCATGTGCTCTGCACCTGTCCTGAAAAGCCCTTGTTACTCTAAAAAATTCTATGTCCAAACTGATGCATCTGAATTAGGAGTAGGGGCAGTCCTATCACAACTTAATTCTGAGGGCCAGGATCAACCTGTTGCTTTTATTAGTAGGAGGTTGACCCCTAGAGAAAAGTGTTGGTCTGCCATAGAGAGGGAGGCCTTTGCTGTGGTCTGGGCACTGAAGAAGTTGAGGCCACACCTGTTTGGCACTCACTTCATTGTTCAGACAGACCACAAACCTCTACTTTGGCTAAAACAAATGAAAGGTGAAAATCCTAAATTGTTGAGGTGGTCCATATCCCTACAGGGAATGGACTATACAGTGGAACATAGACCTGGGAGTACCCACTCCAATGCAGATGGACTCTCCAGATATTTCCACTTAGACAATGAAGACCCATCAGGTAATGACTAGTCTTATTGTCCTTCGTTTGGGGGGGGGGGGGGGTTGTGTAGGAAAGTACCATCTTGCCTGGCATGTTACCCCCATTTTTCACTGTATATATGTTGTTTTAGTTGTATGTGTCACTGGGACCCTGCCAGCCAGGGCCCCAGTGCTCATAAGTGTTCCTGAATGTGTTACCTGTGTTATGACTAACTGTCTCACTGAGGTTCTGCTATCCAGAACCTCATTGGTTATGCTCTCTCATTTCTTTCTAAATTGTCATTAACAGGCTAGTGACCAATTTCACCAATTCACATGGGCATACTGGAACACCCTTATAATTCCCTAGTATATGGTACTAAGGTACCCAGGGTATTGGGGTTCCAGGAGATCCCTATGGGCAGCAGCATTTCTTTTGCCACCCATACGGAGCTCTGACAATTCTTACACAGGCCTGCCACTGCAGCCTGAGTGAAATAACGTCCACGTTATTTCACAGCCATTTACCACTGCACTTAAGTAACTTATAAGTCACCTATATGTCTAACCTTTACCTGGTAAGGGCTAGGTGCAAAGTTACTTAGTGTGTGGGCACCCTGGCACTAGCCAAGGTGCCCCCACATTGTTCAGGGCAAATTCCCCGGACTTTGTGAGTGAGGGGACACCATTACATGCGTGCACTACACATAGGTCACTACCTATGTGTAGCTTCACAATGGTAACTCCGAATATGGCCATGTAACATGTCTAAGATCATGGAATTGCACCCTCTATGCCATCCTGGCATTGTTGGCACAATCCCATCATCCCACAGGTCTGTAGCACAGACCCTGGTAATGCCAAACTGCCTTTTCAGGGGTTTCACTGCAGCTGCTGCCAACCCCTCAGACAGGTTTCTGCCCTCCTGAGGTCCAGCCAGGCTTGGCCCAGGATGGCAGAACAAAGGACTTCCTCAGAGAGAGGGTGTTACACTCTCTCCCTTTGGAAAAAGGTGTTAAGGCAGGGGAGGAGTAGCCTCTCCCAGCCTCTGGAAATGCTTTCATGGGCACAGATGGTGCCCATTTCTGTATAAGCCAGTCTACACCGGTTCAGGGACCCCTTAGCCCTACTCTGGCGCGAAACTGGACAAAGGAAAGGGGAGTGACCACTCCCCTGACCTGCACCTCCCCTGGGAGGTGCCCAGAGCTCCTCCAGTGTTCTCCAGACCTCTGCCATCTTGGAAACAGAGGTGCTGCTGGCACACTGGACTGCTCTGAGTGACCAGGGCCAGCAGGTGACGTCAGAGACTCCTTTTGATAGGCTCCTTCAGGTGTTGCTAGCCTATCCTCTCTCCTAAGTAGCCAAACCCTCTTTTCTGGCTATTTAGAGTCTCTGCTTTGGGGATTTCCTTAGATAACGAATGCAAGAGCTCATCAGAGTTCCTCTGCATCTCTCTCTTCACCTTCTGCCAAGGAATCGACTGCTGACCACGCTGGAAGCCTGCAAAACTGCAACAAAGTAGCGAAGACGACTACTGCAACTCTGTAAGGCTGATCCTGCCGCCTTCTCGACTGTTTTCCTGGTGGTGCATGCTGTGGGGGTAGTCTGCCTCCTCTCTGCACTAGAAGCTCCAAGGAAATCTCCAGTGGGTCGACGGAATCTTCCCCCTGCTACCGCAGGCACCAAAGAACTGCATCCCCGGTCCCCTGGGTCTCCTCTCAGCACGACGAGCGAGGTCCCTTGAATCCAGCAACTGTGTCCAAGTGACTCCCACAGTCCAGTGACTCTTCAGTCCAAGTTTGGTGGAGGTAAGTCCTTGCCTCCCCACGCCAGACTGCATTGCTGGGAACCGCGTCTTTTGCAGCTACTCCGGCCTCTGTGCACTTTCGGCGGAAATCCTTTGTGCACAGCCAAGCCTGGGTCCACGGCACTCTAACCTGCATTGCACGACTTTCTAAGTTGTCCTCCGGCGGCGTGGGACTCCTTTGTGCAACTTCGGGTGAGCACCATTTCACTCCTCTTTGTAGTGCCTGTTCCGGCACTTCTGCGGGTGCTGCCTGCTTCTGAGAGGGCTCCTTGTCTTGCTGGGTGCCCCTCTGTCCCCTGACGCAATTGGCGACATCCTGGTCCCTCCTGAGCCACAGCAGCATCCAAAAACCCTAACAGCGAGCTTGCAGCTAGCAAGGCTTGTTTGCGGTCTTTCTGCGGAGAAAACACTTCGGCATGACTCTTCACGACGTGGGACATCCATCCTCCAAAGGGGACGTTTCTAACCCTTGTCGTTCTTGCAGAATCCTCAGCTTCTACCATCCGGTGGCAGCTTCTTTGCACCCACAGCTGGCATTTCCTGGGCATCTGCCCACTCTCGACTTGATCGTGACTTTTGGACTTGGTCCCCTTGTTCCACAGGTACTCTCATCTAGAAATCCATTGTTGTTGCATTGCTGGTGTTAGTCTTTTCTGCAGAATTCCCCTATCACGACTTCTGTGCTCTTTGGGGAACTTCTCTGCACTTTGCACTCACTTTTCAGGGTCTTGGGGTGGGCTATTTTTCTAACCCTCACTGTTTTCTTACAGTCCCAGCGACCCTCTACAAGGTCACCTAGGTTTGGGGTCCATTCGTGGTTCGCATTCCACTTCTAGAGTATATGGTTTGTGTTGCCCATATCCCTATGTGCCCCCATTGCATCCTATTGTGACAATACATTGTTTGCACTGTTTTCTATTGCTATTACTGCATATTTTGGTCTTGTGTACATATATCTTGTGTATATTTGCTATCCTCATACTGAGGGTACTCACTGAGATACTTTTGGCATATTGTCATAAAAATAAAGTACCTCTAGTTTTAGTATATCTGTGTATTGTGTTTTCTTATGATATTGTGCATATGACACCAGTAGTATAGAAGGAGCTTTACACTTCTCCTAGTTCAGCCTAAGCTGCTCTGCTAAGCTACCCTTTTCTATCATCCTAAGCTGCTAGACACCTCTTCTACACTAATAAGGGATAACTGGACCTGGTGCAGAGTGTAAGTACCCCTTGCTACTACTACAAACCAGGCCAGCCTCCTACAGGGAGGAAATATGACAATGTCTACACACCCCATAAAAAACAAAAATGATCGTAGTAGTCACTAGAACTCTCTGTACTACATATACATCTGGGTCAACATGTTTCTCGCTAAATAGTCAACAAATGATCTGATGTGATTCTTCAGGACCTTAACACCGCTCTAATCCTAAAATCATTGGTAGCCCATAATAGGGAATACATAGTTCACAGGAACCTGGAGAATAGGACAAAAAGCATAGGTTACAAATAAATACCAAACATTCATGGTGTGCATAGTGTCAACATCAAGCAAACACTCACACGTGTGAACTCCCTTACGTGAAGTGCACATCAAGCCAGTGTTAAAAATTACAACAAGGCCAATATGCCACAGTGCTTACCCTCCGTATGTTAATGGGTGGGCCCCATCGGAGAAAGCACCAGGTCTGCGTGGTCCGACAACTTCTAAGTATGTATAGGTTTAGGAAAAAAGAGTTACATGAATAACAAATAACCAATGTATTCGTCATCAAAAGTATAAAGAACACACCACTGAAAATAGTACGTCTGAATAATTGAAAAAATATATCCCCAGTTAGGAGATACTGGCCAAAAGTAAATAGAGATTTAACGAGACAATAAATATCAATACTTGTGAATACGTATAACAGTCCTTTTTACTGTGATACCGTCTAGCTCCAAGTTTGATCAAAGAGGAGAAGTTACCTAAACAGCTAAATTAAGTTTGTAAAAGATTGCAATGTCTATTTCTAACCTCATCATCAGCTCGCATGGACTACGTGGCGGCCCGAGAGATTGTGATAGATGAGAAACTCGTTCAAGTACCTCCGACATAACTCCGATGGAGCGCTAACTACAGCCTCATAAATATACCCAAGGCCGTGTGCGTCTTAAAGCTGGTGCGGCCGCAGAACGCGGTCCGCGTAAAGAAAGACAGTTGGGTCTGAGTGGTCGGGCCCGTTATCACATAAGTTGAAGGTTCTGAGAGGTGCTACCCCTCAATAACACCTAAGGCGGTGGGCCCAGCTACACCCTTTGATTGGCTATTAGTAGTGCTCTTCCCACCACCACTGCTATTACTAGGGGCACTAGTGGTTGGGGTTGTGGTGGTGGGAGGTTTGTTGCTTCTTTTTGACAATGAGGATCAGTTGCCTAATAGCCTTTGGCTTTACACAAATAACAAGAAGGTTTCTTATCTTTGTGAGAAGAGGATTTGGACTCACCACCCCCAGAGGATTTTTGTGGGCCTGATGAAGACTCTGATGATTTTTTATCTTTGTCCAGACCCTTGTCATGTGACCATCCTTCTTCTTGATAATCCTTGTCAACCTCTGTATGACCTTTTCTGCCCACCCTTGTTCTGACCCATTTGTCTGCCTTCTTTCCCAATTCTTGGGGAGAGGTCAGATCTGAGTCCACAAGATACTGATGCAACAAATCAGACACGCAGTTATTCCAAATATGCTCTCTCAGAATCAAGTTATAATGGCTTTCATAGTCATTCACCTTACTGCCATGTAACCAACCTTCTAGGGCCTTCACAGAATAGTCTACAAAGTCTGTCCAGTCCTGTGATGACTTCTTTCTGGTCTTGCTGAACTTTATCCTGTATTCCTCAGTGGTAAAACCCACACCATCTGTAGGAGGCTGGCCTGGCTTGTAGTGGGCACCAAGGGGTACTTACACTCTGTACCAGGTCCAGTTATCCATTACTAGTGTGGAAGAGGTGTTTCTAGCAGCTTAGGCTGATAGAAGGTAGCTATAGCAGAGCAGCTTAGGCTGAACTAGGAGACATGCAAAGCTCCTACTATACCACTGGTGTCATATGCACAATATCATAAGAAAACACAATACACAGATATACTAAAAATAAAGGTACTTTATTTTTATGACAATATGCCAAAAGTATCTCAGTGAGTACCCTCAGTATGAGGATGCCAAATATACACAAGATATATGTACACAATACCAAAAATATGCAGTAATAGCAAAAGGAAGTAATGCAAGCAATGTAAAGTTACAGTAGATTGCAATAGGAGCACATAGGTATAGGGGCAACACAAACCATATACTCCAAAAGTGGAATGCGAACCACGAATGGACCCCAAACCTATGTGACCTTGTAGAGGGTCGCTGGGACTGTAAGAAAACAGTGAGGGTTAGAAAAATAGCCCACTTCAAGACCCTGAAAAGTAGGTGTAAAGTGCACCTATATTCCCCAGAGAGCACAGAAGACGAGATAGGGGAATTCTGCAAGGAAGAACAACACCAGCAATGCAACCAAAGTGGATTTCCGGACGAGAGTACCTGTGGAACAAGGGGACTAAGTCCAAGAGTCCCAACAAAGTCGAGATTGGGCAGATGCCCAGGAAATGCCAGCTGTGGGTGCAAAGAAGCTGCCACCGGATGGTAGAAGTTGTGGATTCTGCAAGAACAAAGAGGGCTAGAAACTTCCCCTTTGGAGGATGGATGTCCCCGGTCGTGAAGAAGCTTGCAGAGGTGTTCCCACGCAGAAAGACCGCAAACAAGCCTTGCTAGCTGCAAGGGTCACGATTAGGGTTTTTGGATGCTGCTGTGGCCCAGGAGGGACCAGGATGTCGCCACTTGCGCGAGGAGACAGAGGGGGCATCCAGCAAGACAGGGAGCCCTCACAAAAGCAGGCAGCACCCGCAGAAGTACCGGAACAGACACTACAAAGAGGAGTGAACCGGAGCTCACCCGAAGTCACAAAAGGAGATCCCACGACGCCGGAGGACAACTCAGGAGGTTGTGCACTGCAGGTTAGAGTGTTGGGGACGCAGGCTTGGCTGTGCACAAAGGAAATCCTGGAAGAGTGCACAGGAGCCGGAGCAGCTGCAAATCACGCAGTACTCAGCAATGTAGTCTAGCGTGGGGAGGCAAGGACTTACCTCCACCAAACTTGGACTGAAGAGTCACTGGACTGTGGGAGTCACTTGGACAGAGTTGCTGAGTTTCAGGGACCACACGCGTCATGCTGAGAGGGGACCCAGAGGACCGGTGATGCAGTCTTTTGTTGCCTTCGATTGCAGGGGGAAGATTCAGTCGACCCACGGGAGATTTCTTCGGAGCTTCCAGTGCAGAGAGGAGGCAGAGTACCCCCACAGCATGCACCACCAGGAAAACAGTCGAGAAGGCAGCAGGATCAGCGATACAAGGTTTCAGTAGTCGTCTTTGCTACTTTGTTGCGGTTTTGCATGCGTCCTGAGCATTCAGCGGTCAATCCTTTGGCAGAAGGTGAAGAGAGAGATGCAGAGGAACTCTGATGAGCTCTTGCATTCGTTATCTAAAGAATTCCCCAAAGCAGAGACCCTAAATAGCCAGAAAAGGAGGCTTGGCTACCTAGGAAGGAGGATAGGCTAGCAACACAGGTAAGAGCCTATTAGAAGGAGTCTCTGATGTCACCTGCTGGCACTGGCCACTCAGAGCAGTCCAGTGTGCCAGCAGCACCTCTGTTTCCAAGATGGCAGAGGTCTGGAGCACACTGGAGGAGCTCTGGGCACCTCCCCTGGGAGGTGCAGGTCAGGGGAGTGGTCACTCCCCTTTCCTTTGTCCAGTTTTGCGCCAGATCAGGGCTGGGGGATCCCTGAACCGGTGTAGAATGGCTACTCCTCCCCAGCCCTGACACCTTTTTCCAAACGGAGAGGGTGTAACACCCTCTCTCTGAGGAAGTCCTTTGTTCTGCCTTCCTCGGGCAAGCCTGGCTGGACCCCAGGAGGGCAGAAACCTGTCTGAGGGGTTGGCAGCAGCAGCAGCTGCAGTGAAACCCCTGGAAAGATAGTTTGGCAGTACCCAGGTCTGTGCTAGAGAAACAGGGGATCATGGAATTGTCTCCCCAATGCCAGAATGGCATTGGGGTGACAATTCCATGATCTTAAACATGTTACATGGCCATGTTCGGAGTTACCATTGTGACGCTATACCTAGGTAGTGACCTATGTATAGTGCACGCGTGTAATGGTGTCCCCGCACTCACAAAGTCTGGGGAATTTGCCCTGAACGATATGGGGGCACCTTGGCTAGTACCAGGGTGTCCACACACTAAGTAACTTAGCACCCAACCTTTACCAGGTAAAGGTTAGACATATAGGTGACTTATAAGTTACTTAAGTGCAGTGGTAAATGGCTGTGAAATAACCTGGACGTTATTTCACTCAGGCTGCAGTGGCAGGCCTGTGTAAGAATTGTCAGAGCTCCCTATGGGTGGCAAAAGAAATGCTGCAGCCCATAGGGATCTCCTGGAACCCCAATACCCTGGGCACCTCAGTACCATATACTAGGGAATTATAAGGGTGTTCCAGTATGCCAATGTGAATTGGTGAAATTGGTCACTAGCCTGTTAGTGACAATTCGGAAAGCAAAGAGAGAGCATAACCACTGAGGTTCTGGTTAGCAGAGCCTCAGTGAGACAGTTAGTCATCACACAGGGAACAGATACAGGGCACACTTATGAGCACTGGGGCCCTGGCTGGCAGGGTCCCAGTAACACATACACTAAAACAACATATATACAGTGAAATATGGGGGTAACATGCCAGGCAAGATGGTACTTTCCTACACAACCCCCTTCCCCCCCAAACGAAGGAAAATAAGACTAGCCATGACCTGATGAGTCTTCATTGTCTAAGTGGAAATATCTGGAGAGTCCATCTGCATTGGAGTGAGTACTCCCAGGTCTATGTTCCACTGTACAGTCCCTTCCCTGTAGAGATATGGACCACCACAACAATTTAGGGTTTTCAGCTTTCATTTGTTTTAGCCAAAGTAGAGGTTTGAGGTCTGTCTGAACAATGAAGTGAGTGCCAAACAGGTATGGCCTCAACTTCTTCAGTGCCAAGACCACAGCAAAGGCCTCCCTCTCTATGGCAGACCAATGCTTTTCTCTAGGGGTCAACCTCTTGCTGAGAAAAGCAACAGGTTGATCCTGGCCCTCAGAATTGAGTTGTGATAAGACTGCCCCTACCACTAATTCAGATGCATCAGTTTGAACAATTCATTTCTTTAAGTAACATGGGCTATTTTAGCTCCTCAAAAGCTTTCTGACAGCTAGCTGTCCACAATACCTTTTTAGGAATTTTCTTAGAAGTGAGGTTATTAAGAGGGGCTGCTATGGAGCCATAGTTCTTTATGAACCTCCTGTAATAGGAAGGCTCTCACCTGGGTCTGAGTTGTAGGGGGAACCCAATCTATGATAGTTTGGATTTCCCCCTGAAGTGGTGCAATCTGTTCTCCACCTACAAGGTGTCATAGATAAACCACTTTCCCCTGCCCTATCTGGCACTTTGAAGCCTTGATAGTGAGGCCTGCCTTTTGCAGGGCCTCCAAAACTTTCCATAGGTGGACCAGGTGATCATCCCAGGTGGAGCTAAGGACAGCTATATCATCTAAATATGCTGCACTAAAAGCCTCCAACCCTTGCAGGGCTGTATTCACCAACCTCTGAAAAGCGGCAGGTGCATTTTTCAAACAAAAGGGCATTACTGTAAACTGGTAGTGCCCTCCAATAGTCGAAAATGCCATTTTTGCTTTAGCATCCTCTGATAACTTGATCTGCCAATACCCTGCAGTCAAATCAAAGGTGCTTAGATACTTGGCAGATGCCAGTGTATCTATGAGCTCATCTGCCCTGGGTATAGGGTGAGCATCAGTTTTAGTTACCTGGTTGAGACCTCTGTAATCCACACAAAACCTCATCTCTCTTTTCCCATCTTTAGAGTGAGGCTTGGGTACAAGCACCACAGGAGAGGCCCATGGGATTTCAGAGTGCTCAACCACTCCCAGATCAAGCATTTTCTGAACCTCTTGTTTTATGCACTCCCTGACATGGTCAGGCTTCCTATAGATCTTACTTTTGACAGGCATGCTGTCTCCAGTATCTATAGTGTGCTCACACCAAGAAGTGGTGCCTAGCATAGTAGAAAAGAGTTCAGAAAACTGACCTAGGATATTTATCCAGTGGTCTTTCTGCTCAGCAGTAAGACAATCTGCTAAAACTACACCTTCCGCCAGAGCATCTTGTTCTGTGGAAGAGAAGAGATCAGGGAGAGGGTCACTCTCTTCTTCCTGTCCATCACCTGTTGCCATGAGGAGGGTGGGATCAGCCCTGTCATAGTAGGGTTTTAGGCGATTGACATGGAGCACCCTAAGGGGCCTCCTGGCAGTGCCCAAGTCAACCAAGTAGGTGACTTCTCCTTTCTTTTCAACAATAATGTGGGGTCCACTCCATTTGTCTTGGATTGCTCTTGGGGCCACAGGCTCCAAGACCCACACTTTCTGCCCTGGCTGGTACTGAATCAGAATAGCCTTCAGGTCATGACATTGCTTTTGAAGCTCTTTGCTGGCCTGAAGGTTTTTGCTGGCCTTTTTCATATACTCAGCCATTCTGGATCTTAGGCCAAGTACATAGTCCACTATGTCTTGCTTAGGAGCTTTTAACAGTTGTTCCCAACCCTCCTTTACAAGTGTTAGAGGACCTCCTTCAGGCCATGCCATTGCTTTTGGAGCTCTTGGCTGGCCTGAAGGTTTTTGCTGGCCTTTTTCATATACTCAGCCATTCTGGATCTTAGGCCAAGTACATAGTCCACTATGTCTTGCTTAGGAGCTTTTAACGGTTGTTCCCAACCCTCCTTTACAAGTGTTAGAGGACCTCTTACAGGGTGCCCAAATAGGAGTTCAAAGCGGCTGAAGCCCACTCCTTTCTGGGGTACCTCCCTGTAAGCAAAAAGGAGGCAAGGTAACAGGACATCCCATCTCCTCCTGAGTTTTTCAGGGAGTCCCATTATCATTCCTTTGAGAGTTTTGTTAAACCTCTCAACCAGTCCAGTTGTTTGTGGATGATAAGGTGTGGTGAATTTGTATGTTACACAACATTCCTTCCACATGGCCTTCAAGTATGCAGACATAAAGTTGCTACCCCTGTCTGGTACCACCTCATTTGGGAAACCCACCCTGGAAAAGATTCCCAGGAGGGCTTTTGCCAATGCAGGTGCTGTAGTGGTCCTTAAAGGAATTGCTTCAGGATATCTTGTGGCATGGTCGACTACCACCGAGATAAACCTATTGCCTGAAGCAGTAGGAGGGTCAAGGGGGCCAACTATGTCAACCCCTACCCTTTCAAAGGGAACCCCAACCACAGCCAGTGGACTAAGGGGAGCCTTTGGGGTGCCACCAGTCTTTCCACTGGCTTGACAGGTGACACAGGACTTACAAAAATCTTTTGTGTCCTCTGACATCCTAGGCCAATGAAACAGGGGGACAAGCCTTTCCCATGTTTTAATTTGCCCTAGATGTCCAGCCAAGGGAATTTCGTGGGCTAGAGTTAGGAGGAACTCTCTATATTGCAGGGGAATGACCAATCTCCTGGCTGCTCCAGGTTTAGGGTCCCTTGCCTCTGTATACAAGAGGTTGTCCTCCCAGTAAACTCTATGTGAGTCACTGACATCCCCATTTTGCTGTTTGACAGCTTGTTGTCTTAGACCCTCTAATGTGGGACTGTTTTGCTGTGCCACACTCAGCTCCTCCCTGGCAGGCCCCCCTCCACCCAAAAGCTCAGCAGTGTCTGCTTCCAGCTCCTTTGGTCAAGGTTCTGCACGGGGGAAATTCTTTTTCCTCAGAAGTTGAATCATCTGTAGAGGGAGGGATAGTAGGTAGGGATTTACCTTTGCTAACCCTAGCTTTAGGGAGCACTTGGTCCATTGTTCCAGGATCCAAGTCACCCTGTCCTTTTTGCTTTTTGGCCTGAGCCCTGGTTAAAGCAAAAATATGCCCAGGAATGCCCAGCATTGCTGCATGAGCCTCCAGCTCCACTTCTGCCCAAGCTGATGTCTCTAAATCGTTCCCTAGTAGACACTCTACAGGTAAATCTGAGGCAACCACAACTTTATTTGGACCAGCAAACCCCCCCCCCCCCCCCAGTTGAGATTTACAACAGCCATGGGGTGGCTAAGAGTGTTGTTATGAGCATCAGTCACTTGGTGCTGGTGACCAAGTAGGTGTTGTCCAGGGTGTACCAGTTTCTCTATTACCATGGTAACACTGGCACCTGTGTCCCTGTAGGCCTGAACCTCAACACCATTTATTAGGGGAAGTTGCTTGTACTTATCCATATTAAGGGGACAAGCAACCAAGGTAGCCAAATCAATGGCACCTTCAGAGACTAGCACAGCCTCTGTGGTCTCCCTAACAAGACCAACCCCAACTAAATTACCAAAAGTGAGCCCTGCTACTCCCTTGGATTGGCTATTAGTAGGTTTCCTCCCACCACCACTGCTATTACTAGGGGCACTAGGTGTAGCAGTAGGGGTTGTGGTAGTGGGAGGCTTGGTGCTTTTCTTTGGACAACTGGCATCAGTTGTCCAATGGCCTTTTATTTTACATAAATAGCACCATGGTTTCTTTACTTGATTAGAAGAGGATTTGGACCCACCACCCCCACCAGAGTGTTTTTGTGGGCCTGATGAAGACTCATTTTTAGATTTGTCCCCACCCTTGTCTGAAGACTTACCATCCTTCTTCTTGCCATCCTTGTCACCCCCTGTATGAACTTTTCTGTTCACTCTTGTTCTGCCCCATTTGTCTCCCTTCTTTCCCAATTCTTGGGGATAGGTCAGATCTGAGTCCACTAGATATTGGTGTAACAAATCAGACACACAGTTATTCAGAATATGCCCTCTCAGGATCAGATTATACAGGCTTTCATAGTCATAAACTTTACTGCCATGTAACCACCCCTCCAAGGCCTTCACTGAATAGTCAACAAAGTCTACCCAGTCTTATGAGGACTCTTTTCTGGTTTCTCTGAACTTAATCCTGTATTGTTCAGTGGTTAAGCCAAATCCATCCAAGAGTGCATTCTTCAAAACTGAAAAATTGAATGGCATCACTTTCCTTCACAGTAAGGAGCCTATCCCTACCCTTTCCACTGAAAGATAGCCATAGGATAGCAGCCCACTGCCTTTGAGGGACCCCCTGTACAACACAGGCCCTCTCAAGTGCAGCAAACCACTTGTTAATGTCATCCCCCTCCTTGTAAGGGGGAACTATCTTATGCAGATTCCTAGAATCATGCTCTTTCACAAGATTACTATCTGTAATACTGCTGCTGCCACCATGGGGCCCTAACCCCAACCTCTGTCTTTCTTTTTCTAAGTCTAAAGACTCCCTGTCTAGAGCCAGCTGTTGCTGTTTAAGCTTCAGCCTGGACTCTTCCACTCTCAATCTATTGAGCTCCCGTTCTAATATTCTGTCATCAGGGTGGGTAGGTTGGGCATTCTTTGACACAGACGAATGTTGTGAATGAACAGAAGGAGAATTGTCCCTAACAGTTGGCACCCTAACAACCTGGCCTGCAGGAATGACATCCCTACTGTGATGAGAGCTCACATTAGTACCAGTTATGCTAGGTGGTCTGCTAAGGGGCAAGTGGGGAAGGATACCAACTAACATTCTTACTGGGGGTGCCCCAGAATCAGAGTGTGAACCATCGCCTAACTTCTCAACAGATGTGCCAGCTAAGGCCTTATCATTTTCAATGAGCATGTTAATTAACAATTCTCTAGAGGGATTCTTCACCACCCCTAAACCTATATCAATGCAGAGACTCCTTACACCTTTCCAGCTAAGGTTATCATAAGCAGTGCTGGCCATATCAAGAGTAGGCCCTGTACCAGACATGATAGAAAAAGGTTTAGGTACAGATAAAAGAAAGAAAAAGTTTCAGGCCTTTTTAAGGAAACAGAAAAAAAACTTTTTCAACTTTTTGAAGCTTTTTTAAAAGTTTAGAGGTACTTTTCAGCACTTAGCAATAGAGTAAGAGAAAAAAAGCAAAACCTTTTGGTTAGGTGTACATACACTGAACTTGTTTTGTATATTTTTCTCTTATGAAAAGTACAAAATGACAAAGTGGTAAGTAGTTGCAAGTACTTATCCCACCGCTGCACAACCAAAATAGGAGGCTGGCCTGGCTTGTATTGGGTACCAAAGGGTACTTACATTCTGTATCAGGTCCAGTTATCCTTTATTAGTGTAGAAGAGGTGTTTCTAGCAGCTTAGGCTGATAGAAGGTGTAGGAAAGTACCATCTTGCCAGGATGTCGCCTCTTGCGTAAGGAGACAGAGGGGGTGCCCAGCAAGACAGGGAGCCCTCACAGAAGCAGGCAGCACCCACAGAAGTACCGGAACAGGCACTACGAAGAGGAGTGAACCGGAGCTCACCCGAAGTCACAAAAGGAGATCCCACGACGCCGAAGGACAACTCAGGAGGTTGTGCACTGCAGGTTAGAGTGTTGGGGACCCAGGCTTGGCTGTGCACAAAGGAAATCCTGGAAGAGTGCACATGAGCCGGAGCAGCTGCAAATCACGCGGTACCCAGCAATGCAGTCTAGCGTGGGGAGGCAAGGACTTACCTCCACCAAACTTGGACTGAAGAGTCACTGGACTGTGGGAGTCACTTGGACAGAGTTGCTGAGTTCCAGGGACCACGCTCGTCGTGCTGAGAGGGGGCCCAGAGGACCGGTGATGCAGTCTTTTGTTGCCTGCGGTTGCAGGGGGAAGATTCAGTTGACCCACGGGAGATTTCTTTGGAGCTTCCAGTGCAGAGAGGAGGCAGACTACCCCCACAGCATGCACCACCAGGAAAACAGTCGAGAAGGCGGCAGGATCAGTGATACAAGGTTGCAGTAGTCGTCTTTGCTACTTTGTTGTGGTTTTGCAGAAGGTGAAGAGAGAGATGCAGAGGAACTCTGATGAGCTCTTGCATTCGTTATCTAAGGAATTCCCCAAAGCAGAGACCCTAAATAGCCAGAAAAGGAGGTTTGGCTACCTAGGAAGGAGGATAGGCTAGCAACACAGGTAAGAGCCTATTAGAAGGAGTCTCTGATGTCACCTGCTGGCACTGGCCACTCAGAGCAGTCCAGTGTGCCAGCAGCTCCTCTGTTTCCAAGTTTGGCAGAGGTCTGGAGCACACTGGAGGAGCTCTGGTGCAGGTCAGGGGAGTGGTCCCCTTTCCTTTGTCCAGTTGCGCGCCAGATCAGGGCTGGGGGATCCCT
This sequence comes from Pleurodeles waltl, assembly GCF_031143425.1. NCBI lineage: Eukaryota > Metazoa > Chordata > Amphibia > Caudata > Salamandridae > Pleurodeles > Pleurodeles waltl. Next base: position 845,792,210 of record NC_090444.1, read on the forward strand.
GAACCGGTGTAGACTGGCTTATGCATAGATGGGCACCATCTGTGCCCATCAAAGCATTTCCAGAGGCTGGGGGAGGCTACTCCTCCCCAGCCCTGACACATTTTTCCAAAGGGAGAGGTGTAACACCCTCTCTTTGAGGAAGTCCTTTGTTCTGCCTTCCTGGGCCAAGCCTGGCTGGACCCCAGGAGGGCAGAAACCTGGCTGAGGGGTTGGCAGCAGCAGCTGCAGTGAAACCCCGGGAAAGGTAGTTTGGCAGTACCAGGGTCTGTGCTAGAGACTCAGGGGATCATGGAATTGTCTCCCCATCTGGCATTGGGGTGACAATTCCATGATCTTAGACATGTTACATGGCCATGTTCGGAGTTACCATTGTGACGCTATACATAGGTAGTGACCTATGTATAGTGCACGCGTGTAATGGTGTCCCCGCACTCACAAAGTCCAGGGAATTTGCCCTGAACGATGTGGGGGCACCTTGGCTAGTGCCAGGGTGCCCACACACTAAGTAACTTAGCACCCAACCTTTACCAGGTAAAGGTTAGACATATAGGTGACTTATAAGTTACTTAAGTGCAGTGGTAAATGGCTGTGAAATAACGTGGACTTTATTTCACTCAGGCTGCAGTGGCAGGCCTGTGTAAGAATTGTCAGAGCTCCCTATGGGTGGCAAAAGAAATGCTGCAGCCCATAGGAATCTCCTGGAACTCCAATACCCTGGGTACCTCAGTACCATATACTAGGGATTTATAAGGGTGTTCCAGTATGCCAATGTGAATTGGTGAAATTGGTCACTAGCCTGTTAGTGACAATTTGGAAAGCAAAGAGAGAGCATAACCACTGAGGTTCTGGTTAGCAGAGCCTCAGTGAGACAGTTAGTCATCACACAGGGAACACATACAGGGCATACTTATGAGCACTGGGGCCCTGGCTGGCAGCGTCCCAGTGACACATACACTAAAACAACATATATACAGTGAAATATGGAGGTAACATGCAAGGCAAGATGGTACTTTCCTACACCATCCAAGAGTGCACTTTTAAGAATTTGGAAATTATCTGCATCATCCTCTCTGACAATAAGGAGTTTGTCCCTCCCCTTACCAGAGAACGATAGCCGAAGGATAGCAGCCCGCTGTACACGAGGGACCCTCTGAACTTTACAGGCCCTCTCAAGTACAGCAAACCACTTGTTGATGTCATCACCATCCTTGTAAGGAGGGACAAATTTGTGCAGGTTCCTAGAGTCAAATGAAGGTTCCCTAACATTTGTATTTCTAAACCAGCTGTGGCCACCATCGAGAACTAACCCCAAACTTTGCCTCTGTTTCTCCACACCCAGGGATTCCCTGTCTAAGGCGAACTGCTGCTGCATTAGCTTTAGTCTGGCCTTTTCTAACCTCAGCTTTCTGAGTTCCCTATCTAGGGACTGGTCCTCAGGGTTTGGAATTATGTGAAGCCTCTGAAACAGAGGTAACATGAGAGTTTGCAGAGGCATACCTGTCTCTAACAGGGCCACTCTAGTGACAGGCCTCTAAGGATGATGGGGGCCCTACTTGTGTGTGAACCCTTACACTACCAATTATACTAGGGGGCTTGTTGACAGATAGGTCTGTGGAAGGACCCTCCCCAGGATTGTCTTCTTACTCCTCTGGGATTTCCTGTTTGGAGTTATCCTCTACCTCTTCCTCAGTGCTGATTCCATGGTCATCCTGGAGGAGGAGATTTAAGAGTTACTCCTTATTGGGATTCTTCCCAATACCTAAATTTATTTCAATGCAGAGCCCCTTCAAGCTTTTATACTTTAAATTGCCATAGGTATCTTGACAGCTCTAGCGGCGGCTTCTACAGAAGACATATTGAAAGAAAAAAAAGTTTAGCAAAGTGAGTAAAAAGTTAGTAGAATAACCGATCTAACTTTTTAGAGAAAGGAAGAAAACTTTTCAGAACTTTGTAAAAACTTTTGTAAAGTGTAAAGAACTTTTAAGAAAGTTAGAAAATTGTTTCTAGGTATATATTGTATATGCTCTAAGTATTGGAGCAAGCTTTTCTTGTGAAAAGCACAGGTAACAAAGTGGTAAAGCAATTGCAAGTACTTATCCCACCTCTGCACCACCAATGTAGGAGGCTGGCCTGGTTGGTAATGGGTACCTTGGGTACTTAAACCTTACACCAGGTCCAGTTATCCCTTATTAGTGAAATGTAGTAGTGTTATCGCAGCTTAGGCTGATAGAGGAAGCTATAGCAGAGCAGCTTAGGCTGAACTAGGAGACATGCAAAGCTCCTGCAATACCACTTATAGTTACACAGTACTAATACACTAGTAAAGACAATACTCAGTGTTACCAAAAATAAAGGTAGTTTATTTTCGTGACACAAGGCCAAAAATATCTTAGAGGCAATACTCCTTCTGGAGGTAAGTATTATACACAATATATATACTAGACACCACAATATGGGAAGCAATTAGACAAAGGATAGTACAAACAGTAGGAAATGCTATATAATACAATGGGAGAAAATAGGTCAAGCGGCAACTGTAGGAAAGTACCATCTTGCCTGGCATGTTACCCCCATATTTCACTGTATATATGTTGTTTTAGTTGTATGTGTCACCGGGACCCTGCCAGCCAGGGCCCCAGTGCTCATAAGTGTGCCCTGTATGTGATACCTGTGTTATGACTAACTGTCTCACTGAGGCTCTGCTATTCAGAACCTCTGTGGTTATGCTCTCTCATTTCTTTCCAAATTGTCACTAACAGGCTAGTGACCAATTTCACCAATTTACATTGGCATACTGGAACACCCTTATCATTCCCTAGTATATGGTACTGAGGTACCCAGGGTATTGGGGTTCCAGGAGATCCCTATGGGCTGCAGCATTTCTTGTGCCACCCATAGGGAGATCTGACAATTCTTACACAGGCCTGCCAGTGTAGCCTGAGTGAAATAACATCCACGTTATTTCACAGCCATTTACCACTGCACTTAAGTAACTTATAAGTCACCTATATGTCTAACCTTTACCTGGTAAAGGTTGGGTGCTAAGTTACTTAGTGTAAGGGCACCCTGGCACTAGCCAAGGTGCTCCCACATTGTTCAGGGCAAATTCCCCGGACTTTGTGAGTGCGGGGACACCATTACACGTGTGCACTATACATATGTCACGACATATGTATAGTGTCACAATGGTAACTCCGAACATGGCCATGTAACATGTCTAGCATCATGGAATTGTCACTCCAATGTCATTCTGGCATTGGGGAGACAATTCCATGATCCCCCGAGTCTCTAGCTCAGACCCGGGTACTGCCAACCTACCTTTCCCGGGGTTTCACTGCAGCTGCTGCTGCTGCCAGCCCCTCAGACAGGTTGCTGCCCTCCTGGGGGCCAGCCAGGCCTAGCCCAGGAAGGCAGAACAAAGGACTTCCTCAGAGAGAGGGTGTTACACCCTCTCCCTTTGGAAAAAAGGTGTCAGGGCTGGGGAGGAATAGCCTCCCCCTTCCTCTGGAAATGCTTTGATGGGCACAGATGGTGCCCGTCTCTGCATAAGCCAGTCTGCACCGGTTCAGGGATCCCTCAGCCCTGCTCATGCGCGAAACTGGACAAAGGAAAGGGGAGTGACCACTCCCCTGACCTGCACCTTCCCTTGGGAGATGCCCAGAGCTCCTCCAGTGTGCTCCAGACCTCTGCCATCTTGGAAACAGAGGTGCTACTGGCACACTGGACTGCTCTGAGTGGCCAGTGCCACCAGGTGATGTCAGGGACTCCTTCGGATAGGCTCCTTCAGGTGTTACTAGCCTATCCTCTCTCCTAGGTAGCCAAACCTACTTTTCTGGCTATTTAGGGTCTCTGCTTTGGGTAATTCCTTAAATAACGAATGCAAGAGCTCATCAGAGTTCCTCTGCATCTCTCTCTTCACCTTCTGCCAAGGAATCGACTGCTGACCGCGCTGGAAGCCTGCAAATCTGCAACAAAGTAGCAAAGACGACTACTGCGACCTTGTAACGCTGATCCTGCCGCCTTCTCGACTGTTTCCCTGGTGGTGCATGCTGTGGGGGTAGTCTGCCTCCTCTCTGCACTAGAAGCTCCGAAGAAATCTCCCGTGGGTCGATGGAATCTTCCCCCTGCAACCGCAGGCACCAAAGAACTGCATCACCGGTCCTCTGAGTCTCCTCTCAGCACGACGAGCGAGGTCCCTTGAACTCAGCAACTCTGTCCAAGTGACTTCCACAGTCCAGTGACTCTTCCGTCCAAGTTTGGTGGAGGTAAGTCCTTGCCTCCCCACGCTAGACTGCATTGCTGGGAACCGCGTGTTTTGCAGCTACTCCGGCTCCTGTGCACTCTTCGAGGATTTCCTTTGTGCACAGCCAAGCCTGGGTGTCCGGCAATCTAACCTGCATTGCACAACCTCCTGAGTTGTCCTCCGGCATCGTGGGACCCTCTTGTGCAACTTCGGGTGAGCTCCGGTTCACTCCACTTTGTAGTGCCTGTTCTGGCACTTCTGCGGGTGCTGCTTGCTTCTTAGTGGGCTCCTTGTCTTGCTGGACACCTCTTCTGTCTTCTCACGCAATTGGTGACATCCTGGTCCCTCCTGGGCCACAGCAGCATCCAAAAACCCTAACTGCGACCCTTGCAGCTAGCAAGGCTTGTTTGCGGTCTTTCTGCGGGAAAATACTTCTGCACAACTCTTCACGGCGTGGGACATCCATCCTCCAAAGGGGAAGTTTCTAGCCCTTGTCGTTCTTGCAGAATCCTCAGCTTCTACCATCCAGTGGCAGCTTCCTTGCGCCCACAGCTGGTATTTCCTGGGCATCTGCCCACTCCCGACTTGATCGTGACTTTTGGACTTGGTCCCCTTGTTCCACAGGTACTCTCATCTGGAAATCCATTGTTGTTGTATTGCTGGTGTTGGTCTTTCCTGCAGAATTCCCCTATCACGACTTCTGTGCTCTTTGGGGAACTTAGGTGCACTTTGCACCCACTTTCAGGGTCTTTGGGTGGGCTATTTTTCTAACCCTCACTGTTTCCTTAAAGTCCCAGCGACCCTCTACAAGGTCACATAGGTTTGGGGTCCATTCATGGTTCGCATTCCACTTCTAGAGTATATAGTTTGTGTTGCCCCTATCCCTATGTGCCCCCATTGCATTCTATTGTGACTGTACATTGTTTGCACTGTTTTCTATTGCTATTACTGCATATTTTGGTATTGTGTACATATATCTTGTGTATATTTGCTATCCTCATACTGAGGGTACTCACTGAGATACTTTTGGCATATTGTCATAAAAATAAAGTACCTTTATTTTTAGTATATCTGTGTATTGTGTTTTCTTATGATATTGTGCATGTGACACTAGTGGTACTGTAGGAGCTTCACTCGTCTCCTAGTTCAGCCTAAGCTGCTCTGCTAAGCTTCCTTTTCTATCAGCCTAAGCTGCTAGACACTCCTCTACACTAATAAGGGATACCTGGGCCTGGTGCAAGGTGTAAGTACCTCTTGGTACCCACTACAAGCCAGTCCAGCCTCCTACATTGGTTGTGCAGCGTTGGAATAAGTACTTTGCAACTACTTACCACTTTGTCATATTGTACTTTTCATAAGAGAAAAATATACAAAACAAGTTCAGTGTATTTACACCTAACCAAAAAGTTGTTTTTTTTCTTCTCTCACTTCTTTGCTAAGTGCTGAGAAGTACCTCTAAATTTTCAAAAAGTTCTTAAAAAATTGTAAAAGTTTTTTTCTGTCCTTTAAAAAGTTCTGAAAAACTTTTTCTTTCTTTTTCTGTCCCTTAAACACTTTCTAAAATGTCTGGTACGAGCCAAACTGTTGATCTGTCCAAACTTGCTTATGATCACCTTAGCTGGAAAGGAGCAAGGAGTCTCTGCATTGAAAGAGGTTTAGGGGTAGGGAAGAATTCCTCTAGAGAACTGTTGGTTAATATGCTCATTGACCAAGATAAGACCAGAGTTGGCACTTCTGTTGAGAAATTAGCTGATGGTTCCCAATCTGACCCTGGGGAGCCCCTAGCAAAGGATTTAGAAGGGAACCTTCCCAACCTGCCCATTAGCAGACCACCTAGCATAGCTGTGTGAGAAAGTAGCCTCTTTCTAGCCTTGTTACCCCCACTTTTGGCCTGTTTGTGAGTGTATGTCAGGGTGTTTTCACCGTCTCACTGGGATCCTGCTAGCCAGGGCCCAGTGCTCATAGTGAAAACCCTATGTTTTCAGTATGTTTGTTATGTGTCACTGGGACCCTGCTAGTCAGGACCCCAGTGCTCATAAGTTTGTGGCCTATATGTATGTGTTCCCTGTGTGGTGCCTAACTGTCTCACTGAGGCTCTGCTAACCAGAACCTCAGTGGTTATGCTCTCTCATTTATTTCAAATTGTCACTAACAGGCTAGTGACCAATTTTACCAATTTACATTGGCTTACTGGAACACCCTTATAATTCCCTAGTATATGGTTCTGAGGTACCCAGGGTATTGGGGTTCCAGGAGATCCATATGGGCTGCAGCATTTCTTTTGCCACCCATAGGGAGCTCTGACAATTCTTACACAGGCCTGCCACTGCAGCCTGAGTGAAATAACGTCCACGTTATTTCACAGCCATTTTACACTGCACTTAAGTAACTTATAAGTCACCTATATGTCTAACCTTTACCTGGTAAAGGTTAGGTGCAAAGTTACTTAGTGTGAGGGCACCCTGGCACTAGCCAAGGTGCCCCCACATTGATCAGGGCCAATTCCCCGGACTTTGTGAGTGCGGGGACACCATTACACGCGTGCACTACATATAGGTCACTACCTATATGTAGCTTCACAATGGTAACTCCGAATATGGCCATGTAACATGTCTATGATCATGGAATTGCCCCCTCTATGCCATCCTGGCATAGTTGGCACAATCCCATGATCCCAGTGGTCTGTAGCACAGACCCTGGTACTGCCAAACTGCCCTTCCTGGGGTTTCACTGCAGCTGCTGCCAACCCCTCAGACAGGCATCTGCCCTCCTGGGGTCCAGCCAGGCCTGGCCCAGGATGGCAGAACAAAGGACTTCCTCTGAGAGAGGGTGTTACACCCTCTCCCTTTGGAAAATGGTGTGAAGGCAGGGGAGGAGTAGCCTCCCCCAGCCTCTGGAAATGCTTTCTTGGGCACAGATGTGCCCAATTCTGCATAAGCCAGTCTACACCGGTTCAGGGGACCCCTTAGCCCTGCTCTGGCGCGAAACTGGACAAAGGAAAGGGGAGTGACCACTCCCCTGACCTGCACCTCCCCTGAGAGGTGTCCAGAGCTCCTCCAGTGTGCTCCAGACCTCTGCCATCTTGGAAACAGAGGTGCTGCTGGCACACTGGACTGCTCTGAGTGGCCAGTGCCACCAGGTGACGTCAGAGACTCCTTCTGATAGGCTCCTTCAGGTGTTAGTAGCCTATCCTCTCTCCTAGGTAGCCAAACCCTCTTTTCTGGCTATTTAGGGTCTCTGTCTCTGGGGAAACTTCAGATAACGAATGCAAGAGCTCATCCGAGTTCCTCTGCATCTCTCTCTTCACCTTCTGCCAAGGAATCGACTGCTGACCGCGCTGGAAGCCTGCAAAACTGCAACATAGTAGCAAAGACGACTACTGCAACTCTGTAACGCTGATCCTGCCGCCTTCTCGACTGTTTTCCTGGTGGTGCATGCTGTGGGGGTAGTCTGCCTCCTCTCTGCACTAGAAGCTCCGAAGAAATCTCCCGTGGGTCGACGGAATCTTCCCCCTGCAACCGCAGGCACCAAAAAGCTGCATTACCTGTCCCTTGGGTCTCCTCTCAGCATGACGAGCGAGGTCCCTCGAATCCAGCAACTCTGTCCAAGTGACTCCCACATTCCAGTGACTCTTCAGTCCAAGTTTGGTGGAGGTAAGTCCTTGCCTCACCTCGCTAGACTGCATTGCTGGGAACCGCGACTTTTGCAGCTACTCTGGCCCCTGTGCACTTCCGGCAGAAATCCTTTGTGCACAGCCAAACCCGGGTCCACGGCACTCTAACCTGCATTGCACGACTTTCTAAGTTGGTCTCCGGCGATGTGGGACTTCTTTGTGTAACTTTGGGTGAGCACCGTTTCATGCATCCTTGTAGTGCCTGTTTCTGGCACTTCTCCGGGTGCTACCTGCTGTTAAGAGGGCTCCTTGTCTTGCTCGATGTCCCTTCTACCTCCTGGTCCAATTTACGACCTCCTGGTCCCTCCTGGGCCACAGCAGCATCTAAAACCGCTAACCGCACGATTTGCAGCTAGCAAGGCTTGTTGGCATTCTTTCGGCGGGAAAACACTTCTGCACGACTCTCCGTGGCGAGCGGGATTCGTCCACCAAAGGGGAAGTCTCTAGCTCTTTTCGTTCCTGCAGAAACCTCAGCTTCTTCTGTCCAGTAGAAGCTTCTTTGCACCCACAGCTGGCATTTCCTGGGCATCTGCCCATCTCCGACTTGCTTGTGACTTTTGGACTTGGTCCCCTTGTTCCACAGGTACCCAAGATTGGAAATCCATCGATGTTGCATTATTGGTTTGTGTCTTTCCTGCATTATTCCTCTAACACGACTTCTTTGTCCTTAGGGGAACTTTAGTGCACTTTGCACTCACTTTTCAGGGTCTTGGGGAGGGTTATTTTTCTAACTCTCACTATTTTCTAATAGTCCCAGCGACCCTCTACAAGGTCACATAGGTTTGGGGTCCATTCGTGGTTCGCATTCCACTTTTGGAGTATATGGTTTGTGTTGCCCCTATCCCTATGTGTCCCCATTGCATCCTATTGTAACTATACATTGTTTGCACTGTTTTCTAAGACTATACTGCATATTTTTGGTATTATGTATATATATCTTTTTTATATTTCCTATCCTCTCACTGAGGGTACACTCTGAGATACTTTGGTATATTGTCATAAAAATAAAGTACCTTTATTTTTAGTATATCTGTGTATTGTGTTTTCTTATGATATTGTGCATATGACACTAAGTGGTACTGTAGTAGCTTCACACGTCTCCTAGTTCAGCCTAAGCTGCTCTGCTAAGCTACCATTATCTATCAGCCTAAGCTGCTAGACACCCTATACACTAATAAGGGATAACTGGGCCTGGTGCAAGGTGCAAGTACCCCTTGGTACTCACTACAAGCCAGTCCAGCCTCCTACAGCTGGTACTGATGTAAATTCACACCACAGTAATAGTGTTACCTCACATCACAGTAAGAGTGTTCCTTCTCATCATAGTAGGAGTGTTACTTCTGTTAGCCAGGTCGTTAGAGTGCCATCTATTAGGGCCAGGTCTCCCTCTGTTCATTCTCACCATACTTCTGTTTCAATTCATGCCCCACCCACCCACCCTGATGACAGAGTATTAGAAAGGGAGCTCAATAGATTGAGAGTGGAAGAATCAAGGCTGAAGCTCAAGAAGCAACAGCTGGATTTAGATAGGGAGTCCTTTGATTTAGAAAGAGAAAGACAGAAATTGGGGTTAGGACCCCATGGTGGCAGCAGCAGTATTCCAAATAGTCACCCTGGAAAAGAGCATGATTCTAGGAATCTGCACAAGATAGTTCCCCCTTACAAGGAGGGGGATGACATTAACAAGTGGTTTGCTGCACTTGAGAGGGCCTGTGTTGTACATGAGGTTCCTCAAAGGCAGTGGGCTGCTATCCTATGGCTATCTTTCAGTGGAAAGGGTAGGGATAGGCTCCTTACTGTTAAAGAAAATGATGCCAATAATTTTACAGTTCTTAAGAATGCACTCCTAGATGGTTATGGCTTAACCACTGAACAGTACAGGATGAAGTTCAGAGAAACCAAAAAGGAGTCTTCACAAGACTGGGTAGACTTTGTTGACCATTCAGTGAAGGCCTTGGAGGGTTGGTTACATGGCAGTAAAGTTTCTGACTATGAAAGCCTGTATAACTTAATCCTGAGAGAGCATATTCTTAATAATTGTGTGTCTGATTTGTTACACCAGTACCTGGTAGACTCTGATCTGACCTCTCCCCAAGAATTGGGAAAGAAGGCAGACAAATGGGTCAGAACAAGGGTGAACAGAAAAGTTCATACAATGTAGGAGGCTGGACTGGCTTGTAGTGAGTACCAAGGGGTACTTGCACCTTGCACCAGGCCCAGTTATCCCTTATTAGTGTATAGGGTGTCTAGCAGCTTAGGCTGATAGATAATGGTAGCTTAGCAGAGCAGCTCAGGCTGAACTAGGAGACGTGTGAAGCTACTACAGTACCACTTAGTGTCATATGCACAATATCATAAGAAAACACAATACACAGTTATACTAAAAATAAAGGTACTTTATTTTTATGACAATATGCCAAAGTATCTTAGAGTGTACCCTCAGTGAGAGGATAGGAAATATACACAAGATATATATACACAATAGCAAAAATATGCAGTATAGTCTTAGAAAACAGTGCAAACAATGTATAGTTACAATAGGATGCAATGGGGAAACATAGGGATAGGGGCAACACAAACCATATACTCCAAAAGTGGAATGCGAACCACGAATGGACCCCAAACCTATGTGACCTTGTAGAGGGTCGCTGGGACTATTAGAAAATAGTGAGACTTAGAAAAATAACCCTCCCCAAGACCCTGAAAAGTGAGTGCAAACTGCACTAAAGTTCCCCTAAGGACAAAGAAGTCGTGTTAGAGGAATAATGCAGGAAAGACACAAACCAACAATGCAACAACTGTGGATTTCCAATCTAGGGTACCTGTGGAACAAGGGGACCAAGTCCAAAAGTCACAAGCAAGTCGGAGATGGGCAGATGCCCAGGAAATGCCAGCTGCGGGTGCAAAGAAGCTTCTACTGGACAGAAGAAGCTGAGGTTTCTGCAGGAACGAAAAGGGCTAGAGACTTCCCCTTTGGTGGACGGATCCCTCTCGCCGTGGAGAGTTGTACAAAAGTGTTTTCCCGCCGAAAGAATGCCAACAAGCCTTGCTAGCTTCAAATCGTGCAGTTAGCGTTTTTGGACGCTGCTGTAGTCCTGGAGTGACCAGGAGGTCGCAAATTGGACCAGGAGAGAGAAGGGACATCGAGCAAGAAAAGAAGCTCTCTCAGCAGCAGGTAGCACCCGGAGAAGTGCCAGAAACAGGCACCACAAGGATGCATGAAACAGTGCTCACTCGAAGTCGCACAAAGGAGTCCCATGTCGCCGGAGACCAACTTAGAACGTCGTGCAATGCAGGTTAGAGTGCCGTGGACCCGGGCTTGGCTGTGCACAAAGGATTTCCGCCGGAAGTGCACAGGGGCCGGAGTAGCTGCAAAAGTCGCGGTTCCCAGCAATGCAGCCCAGCGAGGTGAGGCAAGGACTTACCTCCACCAAACTTGGACTGAAGAGTCACTGGACTGTGGTGGTCATTTGGACAGAGTCGCTGGATTCGAGGGACCTCGCTCGTCGTGCTGAGAGGAGACCCAAGGGACCGGTAATGCAGCTTTTTGGTGCCTGCGGTTGCAGGGGGAAGATTCCGTCGACCCACGGGAGATTTCTTCGGAGCTTCTGGTGCAGAGAGGAGGCAGACTACCCCCACAGCATGCAAAAACAGGAAAACAGTCGAGAAGGCGGCAGGATCAGCGTTACAGAGTTGCAGTAGTCGTCTTAGCTACTTTGTTGCAGTTTTGCAGGCTTCCAGCGCGGTCAGCAGTCGATTCCTTATCAGAAGGTGAAGAGAGAGATGCAGAGGAACTCGGCTGAGCTCATGCATTCGTTATCTAAAGTTTCCCCAGAGACAGAGACCCTAAATAGCCAGAAAAGAGGGTTTGGCTACCTAGGAGAGAGGATAGGCTAGCAACACCTGAAGGAGCCTATCACAAGGAGTCTCTGACGTCACCTGGTGGCACTGGCCACTCAGAGCAGTCCAGTGTGCCAGCAGCACCTCTGTTTCCAAGATGGCAGAGGTCTGGAGCACACTGGAGGAGCTCTGGACACCTCCCAGGGGAGGTGCAGGTCAGGGGAGTGGTCACTCCCCTTTCCTTTGTCCAGTTTCGCGCCAGAGCAGGGCTAAGGGGTCCCCTGAACCGGTGTAGACTGGCTTATACAGAATTGGGCACATCTGTGCCCAACAAAGCATTTCCAGAGGCTGGGGGAGGCTACTCCTCCCCTGCCTTCACACCATTTTCCAAAGGGAGAGGGTGTAACACCCTCTCTCAGAGGAAGTTCTTTGTTCTGCCATCCTGGGCCCGGCCTGGCTGGACCCCAGGAGGGCAGATGCCTGTCTGAGGGGTTGGCAGCAGCTGCAGTGAAACCCCAGGAAGGGCAGTTTGGCAGCACCAGGGTCTGTGCTACAGACCACTGGGATCATGGGATTTTGCCAACTATGCCAGGATGGCATAGAGGGGGCAATTCCATGATCATAGACATGTTACATGGCCATATTCGGAGTTACCATTGTGAAGCTACATATAGGTAGTGACCTATATGTAGTGCACGCGTGTAATGGTGTCCCCGCACTCACAAAGTTCAGGGAATTGGCTCTGAACAATGTGGGGGCACCTTGGCTAGTGCCAGGGTGCCCTCACACTAAGTAACTTTGCACCTAACCTTTACCAGGTAAAGGTTAGACATATAGGTGACTTATAAGTTACTTAAGTGCAGTGTAAAATGGCTGTGAAATAACGTGGACGTTATTTCACTCAGGCTGCAGTGGCAGGCCTGTGTAAGAATTGTCAGAGCTCCCTATGGGTGGCAACAGAAATGCTGCAGCCCATAGGGATCTCCTGGAACCCCAATACCCTGGGTACCTCAGTACCATATACTAGGGAATTATAAGGGTGTTCCAGTAAGCCAATGTAAATTGGTAAAAATGGTCACTAGCCTGTTAGTGACAATTTGGAAAGAAATGAGAGAGCATAACCACTGAGGTTCTGATTAGCAGAGCCTCAGTGAGACAGTTAGTCACTACACAGGTAACACATTCAGGCACACTTATGAGCACTGGGGCCCTGGGTTACCAGGGTCCCAGTGACACATACAACTAAAACAACATATATACAGTGAAAAATGGGGGTAACATGCCAGGCAAGATGGTACTTTCCTACACAACCACCCCCCAAACGAAGGACAATAAGACTAGCCATGACCTGATGAGTCTTCCTTGTCTAAGTGGAAATATCTGGAGAGTCCATCTGCATTGGAGTGGCTACTCCCAGGTCTATGTTCCACTGTATAGTCCATTCCCTGTAGGGATATGGACCACCTCAACAATTTAGGATTTTCACCTTTCATTTGTTTTAGTCAAAGTAGAGGTTTGTGGTCTGTCTGAACAATGAAGTGAGTGCCAAACAGGTATGGCCTCAACTTCTTCAGTGCCCAGACCACAGCAAAGGCCTCCCTCTCAATGGCAGACCAACGCTTTTCTCTAGGGGTCAACCTCCTACTAATAAAAGCAACAGGTTGATCCTGGCCCTCAGAATTAAGTTGTGATAGGACTGCCCCTACTTCTAATTCAGATGCATCAGTTTGGACATAGAATTTTTTAGAGTAACAAGGGCTTTTCAGGACAGGTGCAGAGCACATGGCCTGCTTCAGCTCCTCAAAAGCTTTCTGACAGTTTGCTGTCCATAATACCTTTTTAGGCATTTTCTTGGATGTGAGGTCATTAAGAGGGGCTGCAATGGAGCCATAGTTCTTAATGAACCTCCTGTAATACCCAGTGAGGCCTAGGAAGGCTCTCACCTGAGTCTGAGTGGTAGGGGGAACCCAATCAATAATTGTTTGGATTTTCCCCTGAAGTGGTGCAATCTGTTCCCCACCAACAAGGTGTCCCAGATAAACCACCTTACCCTGCCCTATCTGGCACTTTGAAGCCTTGATAGTGAGGCCTGCCTTTTGCAGGGCTTCCAAAACTTTCCATAGGTGGACCAGGGGATCATCCCAGCTGGAGCTAAAGACAGCTATATCGTCCAAATATGCTGCACTGAAAGCTTCCAGCCCTTGCAGGACTGTGTTCACCAACCTTTGAAAAGTGGCAGGTGCATTTTTCAAACCAAAAGGCATTACAGTAAACTGGTAATGTCCTCCAATGGTTGAAAATGCAGTCTTAGGTTTAGCATCTTCTGACAATTTGATCTGCCAATACCCTGCAGTCAAATCAAAAGTGCTTACATACTTGGCAGATGCCAGTGTATCTATGAGCTCATCTGCCGTGGGTATAGGTTGAGCATCAGTTTTGGTTACCAATTTGAGACCTCTATAGTCTACAATAAACCGCATTTCCTTCTTTCCATCTTTGGAATGGGGTTTTGGTACCAGTACCACAGGAGAAGCCCATGGACTGTCAGAGTGCTCAACCACTCCTAGTTCTAACATTTTCTGGACCTCTTGCTTTATGCAGTCCCTGACATGGTCAGGCTGCCTATAGATCTTACTTTTGACAGGCAAGCTGTCTCCAGTATCTATAGTGTGCTCATACCAAGAAGTGGTACCTGGCACAGTAGAGAAGAGTTCAGAGAATTGATCTAGGAGATTTATGCAATTGTCTTTCTGCTCAGCAGTAAGACAATCAGCCAAAACTACACCTTCCACCAGAGCATCTTGTTCTGTGGAAGAGAAGAGATCAGGTAGAGGATCACTGTCTTCTTCCTGTCCCTCATCTGTTGCCATGAGCAGGGGGAGATCAGCCCTGTCATAGTAGGGTTTCAGGTGGTTGACATGGAGCACCCTAAGGGGACTCCTGGCAGTGCCTAAGTCAACTAAATAGGTGACTTCTCCCTTCTTTTCAACAATTGTGTGGGGTCCACTCCATTTATCTTGGAGTGCTCTTGGGGCCACAGGCTCCAAGACCCACACTTTCTGCCCTGGTTGTTACTGAACCAAAACAGCCTTCTGATCATGCCATTGCTTCTGGAGCTCTTGGCTGGCCTGAAGGTTTTTACTGGCCTTTTTCATGTACTCAGCCATCCTTGATCTGAGGCCAAGTACATAATCCACAATATCCTGCTTAGGAGCTTTTAAAGGTTGTTCCCAACCCTCCTTTACAAGTGTGAGTGGACCCCTAACAGGGTGTCCAAAAAGAAGTTCAAAGGGGCTGAAGCCCACTCCTTTCTGGGGTACCTCCCTGTAGGCAAAAAGGAGGCATGGTAGAAGGATATCCCATCTCCTGCGGAGTTTTTCAGGGAGACCCATAATCATGCCTTTGAGAGTTTTATTAAATCTCTCCACCAGTCCATTTGTTTGTGGATGATAGGGTGTAGTGAACTTGTAAGTTACACCACACTCCTTCCACATGGCCTTTAAGTATGCAGACATGAAATTGCTTCCCCTGTCTGATACCACTTCCTTTGGGAAGCCCACCCTGGAAAATATTCCCAGGAGGGCCTTTGCCACTGCAGGTGCTGTAGTGGTCCTTAAAGGAATAGCTTCAGGGTATCTTGTGGCATGGTCCACTACCACCAAGATGAATCTATTGCCTGAAGCAGTAGGAGGGTCAAGGGGGCCAACTATGTCAACCCCTACCCTTTCAAAGGGAACCCCAACCACAGGCAGTGGAATAAGGGTTGCCTTTGGGGTGCCACCTGTCTTGCCACTGGCTTGACAGGTTTCACAGGACTTACAAAATTCCTTTGTGTCCTCAGACATCCTAGGCCAATGAAACAGGGGAACAAGCCTGTCCCAAGTTTTCGTTTTTGGACGCTGCTGTAGTCCTGGAGTGACCAGGAGGTCGCAAATTGGACCAGGAGAGAGAAGGGACATCGAGCAAGAAAAGAAGCTCTCTCAGCAGCAGGTAGCACCCGGAGAAGTGCCAGAAACAGGCACCACAAGGATGCATGAAACAGTGCTCACTCGAAGTCGCACAAAGGAGTCCCATGTCGCCGGAGACCAACTTAGAACGTCGTGCAATGCAGGTTAGAGTGCCGTGGACCCGGGCTTGGCTGTGCACAAAGGATTTCCGCCGGAAGTGCACAGGGGCCGGAGTAGCTGCAAAAGTCGCGGTTCCCAGCAATGCAGCCCAGCGAGGTGAGGCAAGGACTTACCTCCACCAAACTTGGACTGAAGAGTCACTGGACTGTGGTGGTCATTTGGACAGAGTCGCTGGATTCGAGGGACCTCGCTCGTCGTGCTGAGAGGAGACCCAAGGGACCGGTAATGCAGCTTTTTGGTGCCTGCGGTTGCAGGGGGAAGATTCCGTCGACCCACGGGAGATTTCTTCGGAGCTTCTGGTGCAGAGAGGAGGCAGACTACCCCCACAGCATGCAAAAACAGGAAAACAGTCGAGAAGGCGGCAGGATCAGCGTTACAGAGTTGCAGTAGTCGTCTTAGCTACTTTGTTGCAGTTTTGCAGGCTTCCAGCGCGGTCAGCAGTCGATTCCTTATCAGAAGGTGAAGAGAGAGATGCAGAGGAACTCGGCTGAGCTCATGCATTCGTTATCTAAAGTTTCCCCAGAGACAGAGACCCTAAATAGCCAGAAAAGAGGGTTTGGCTACCTAGGAGAGAGGATAGGCTAGCAACACCTGAAGGAGCCTATCACAAGGAGTCTCTGACGTCACCTGGTGGCACTGGCCACTCAGAGCAGTCCAGTGTGCCAGCAGCACCTCTGTTTCCAAGATGGCAGAGGTCTGGAGCACACTGGAGGAGCTCTGGACACCTCCCAGGGGAGGTGCAGGTCAGGGGAGTGGTCACTCCCCTTTCCTTTGTCCAGTTTCGCGCCAGAGCAGGGCTAAGGGGTCCCCTGAACCGGTGTAGACTGGCTTATACAGAATTGGGCACATCTGTGCCCAACAAAGCATTTCCAGAGGCTGGGGGAGGCTACTCCTCCCCTGCCTTCACACCATTTTCCAAAGGGAGAGGGTGTAACACCCTCTCTCAGAGGAAGTTCTTTGTTCTGCCATCCTGGGCCCGGCCTGGCTGGACCCCAGGAGGGCAGATGCCTGTCTGAGGGGTTGGCAGCAGCTGCAGTGAAACCCCAGGAAGGGCAGTTTGGCAGCACCAGGGTCTGTGCTACAGACCACTGGGATCATGGGATTTTGCCAACTATGCCAGGATGGCATAGAGGGGGCAATTCCATGATCATAGACATGTTACATGGCCATATTCGGAGTTACCATTGTGAAGCTACATATAGGTAGTGACCTATATGTAGTGCACGCGTGTAATGGTGTCCCCGCACTCACAAAGTTCAGGGAATTGGCTCTGAACAATGTGGGGGCACCTTGGCTAGTGCCAGGGTGCCCTCACACTAAGTAACTTTGCACCTAACCTTTACCAGGTAAAGGTTAGACATATAGGTGACTTATAAGTTACTTAAGTGCAGTGTAAAATGGCTGTGAAATAACGTGGACGTTATTTCACTCAGGCTGCAGTGGCAGGCCTGTGTAAGAATTGTCAGAGCTCCCTATGGGTGGCAACAGAAATGCTGCAGCCCATAGGGATCTCCTGGAACCCCAATACCCTGGGTACCTCAGTACCATATACTAGGGAATTATAAGGGTGTTCCAGTAAGCCAATGTAAATTGGTAAAAATGGTCACTAGCCTGTTAGTGACAATTTGGAAAGAAATGAGAGAGCATAACCACTGAGGTTCTGATTAGCAGAGCCTCAGTGAGACAGTTAGTCACTACACAGGTAACACATTCAGGCACACTTATGAGCACTGGGGCCCTGGGTTACCAGGGTCCCAGTGACACATACAACTAAAACAACATATATACAGTGAAAAATGGGGGTAACATGCCAGGCAAGATGGTACTTTCCTACACAACCACCCCCCAAACGAAGGACAATAAGACTAGCCATGACCTGATGAGTCTTCCTTGTCTAAGTGGAAATATCTGGAGAGTCCATCTGCATTGGAGTGGCTACTCCCAGGTCTATGTTCCACTGTATAGTCCATTCCCTGTAGGGATATGGACCACCTCAACAATTTAGGATTTTCACCTTTCATTTGTTTTAGTCAAAGTAGAGGTTTGTGGTCTGTCTGAACAATGAAGTGAGTGCCAAACAGGTATGGCCTCAACTTCTTCAGTGCCCAGACCACAGCAAAGGCCTCCCTCTCAATGGCAGACCAACGCTTTTCTCTAGGGGTCAACCTCCTACTAATAAAAGCAACAGGTTGATCCTGGCCCTCAGAATTAAGTTGTGATAGGACTGCCCCTACTTCTAATTCAGATGCATCAGTTTGGACATAGAATTTTTTAGAGTAACAAGGGCTTTTCAGGACAGGTGCAGAGCACATGGCCTGCTTCAGCTCCTCAAAAGCTTTCTGACAGTTTGCTGTCCATAATACCTTTTTAGGCATTTTCTTGGATGTGAGGTCATTAAGAGGGGCTGCAATGGAGCCATAGTTCTTAATGAACCTCCTGTAATACCCAGTGAGGCCTAGGAAGGCTCTCACCTGAGTCTGAGTGGTAGGGGGAACCCAATCAATAATTGTTTGGATTTTCCCCTGAAGTGGTGCAATCTGTTCCCCACCAACAAGGTGTCCCAGATAAACCACCTTACCCTGCCCTATCTGGCACTTTGAAGCCTTGATAGTGAGGCCTGCCTTTTGCAGGGCTTCCAAAACTTTCCATAGGTGGACCAGGGGATCATCCCAGCTGGAGCTAAAGACAGCTATATCGTCCAAATATGCTGCACTGAAAGCTTCCAGCCCTTGCAGGACTGTGTTCACCAACCTTTGAAAAGTGGCAGGTGCATTTTTCAAACCAAAAGGCATTACAGTAAACTGGTAATGTCCTCCAATGGTTGAAAATGCAGTCTTAGGTTTAGCATCTTCTGACAATTTGATCTGCCAATACCCTGCAGTCAAATCAAAAGTGCTTACATACTTGGCAGATGCCAGTGTATCTATGAGCTCATCTGCCGTGGGTATAGGTTGAGCATCAGTTTTGGTTACCAATTTGAGACCTCTATAGTCTACAATAAACCGCATTTCCTTCTTTCCATCTTTGGAATGGGGTTTTGGTACCAGTACCACAGGAGAAGCCCATGGACTGTCAGAGTGCTCAACCACTCCTAGTTCTAACATTTTCTGGACCTCTTGCTTTATGCAGTCCCTGACATGGTCAGGCTGCCTATAGATCTTACTTTTGACAGGCAAGCTGTCTCCAGTATCTATAGTGTGCTCATACCAAGAAGTGGTACCTGGCACAGTAGAGAAGAGTTCAGAGAATTGATCTAGGAGATTTATGCAATTGTCTTTCTGCTCAGCAGTAAGACAATCAGCCAAAACTACACCTTCCACCAGAGCATCTTGTTCTGTGGAAGAGAAGAGATCAGGTAGAGGATCACTGTCTTCTTCCTGTCCCTCATCTGTTGCCATGAGCAGGGGGAGATCAGCCCTGTCATAGTAGGGTTTCAGGTGGTTGACATGGAGCACCCTAAGGGGACTCCTGGCAGTGCCTAAGTCAACTAAATAGGTGACTTCTCCCTTCTTTTCAACAATTGTGTGGGGTCCACTCCATTTATCTTGGAGTGCTCTTGGGGCCACAGGCTCCAAGACCCACACTTTCTGCCCTGGTTGTTACTGAACCAAAACAGCCTTCTGATCATGCCATTGCTTCTGGAGCTCTTGGCTGGCCTGAAGGTTTTTACTGGCCTTTTTCATGTACTCAGCCATCCTTGATCTGAGGCCAAGTACATAATCCACAATATCCTGCTTAGGAGCTTTTAAAGGTTGTTCCCAACCCTCCTTTACAAGTGTGAGTGGACCCCTAACAGGGTGTCCAAAAAGAAGTTCAAAGGGGCTGAAGCCCACTCCTTTCTGGGGTACCTCCCTGTAGGCAAAAAGGAGGCATGGTAGAAGGATATCCCATCTCCTGCGGAGTTTTTCAGGGAGACCCATAATCATGCCTTTGAGAGTTTTATTAAATCTCTCCACCAGTCCATTTGTTTGTGGATGATAGGGTGTAGTGAACTTGTAAGTTACACCACACTCCTTCCACATGGCCTTTAAGTATGCAGACATGAAATTGCTTCCCCTGTCTGATACCACTTCCTTTGGGAAGCCCACCCTGGAAAATATTCCCAGGAGGGCCTTTGCCACTGCAGGTGCTGTAGTGGTCCTTAAAGGAATAGCTTCAGGGTATCTTGTGGCATGGTCCACTACCACCAAGATGAATCTATTGCCTGAAGCAGTAGGAGGGTCAAGGGGGCCAACTATGTCAACCCCTACCCTTTCAAAGGGAACCCCAACCACAGGCAGTGGAATAAGGGTTGCCTTTGGGGTGCCACCTGTCTTGCCACTGGCTTGACAGGTTTCACAGGACTTACAAAATTCCTTTGTGTCCTCAGACATCCTAGGCCAATGAAACAGGGGAACAAGCCTGTCCCAAGTTTTCATTTGTCCTAGATGCCCAGCTAGGGGAATGTCATGTGCCAGTGTTAGGAGGAACTTTCTGTACTCCTGAGGAATCACTAATCTCCTGGCAGCTCCAGGTTTAGGATCCCTATGCTCAGTGTACAAGAGGTTGTCCTCCCAGTAAACTCTGTGAGAGTCACTGACATCCCCATTAGCCTGTTTGACAGCTTGCTGTCTGAGACCCTCTAATGTGGGACAGGTTTGCTGTGCCACACTCAGCTCCTCCCTGGCAGGCCCCCCTTCACCCAAAAGCTCAGCAGTGTCTGCTTGAAGCTCCTCTGGTGTAGGTTCTGCACAGGGAGGGAATTCTTCTTCCTCAGAAGTTGAATCCACTGTAGAGGGAGGGATAGTAGGAAGTGGTTTGCTTCTACTAGCCCTAGCTTTAGGGAGCACTTGGTCTATTGTTCCAGGATCCAAGCTTCCCTGTCCTTTTTGCTTTTTGGCCTGAGCCCTTGTCAAAGCAAAAATATGCCCTGGGATGCCCAGCATTGCTGCATGGGCCTCCAACTCCACATCTGACCAAGCTGATGTCTCCAAATCATTCCCTAATAGACAGTCTACAGGTTAATCTGAAGCTACCACAACTTTCTTTGGACCAGTAACCCCCCCCAGTTGAGATTAACAACAGCCATGGGGTGGCTAAGTGTGTTGTTGTGAGCATCGGTTACTTGGTACTGGTGACCAAGTAGGTGTTGTTCAGGGTGGACCAGTTTCTATATGACCATAGTCACACTGGCTCCAGTGTCCCTGTAGGCCTGAACCTCAACACCATTTATTAGGGGTAGCTGCTTGTACTTATCCATATTAAGGGGACAAGCAGCTAAGGTGGCTAAATCAATAGCCCCCTCAGAGACTAACACAGCCTCTGTGGCCTCCCTAACAAGGCCAACCCCAACTAAGTTACCAATAGTGAGCCCAGCTACTCCCTTGGATTGGCTATTAGTAGGTTTGCTCCCACCACCACTGCTATTAGTAGGGACACTAGGGGTAGCAGTAGGGGTTGTAGTGGTAGGAGCATTGGTGCTTTTCTTTGGACAACTGGGATCTGTTGTCCAATGGCCTTTTATTTTACATAAATAGCACCATGGTTTCTTTTCCTTGTTCTGATTAAAGGAGGATTTGGACCCACCACCCCCACCAGAGTGTTTTTGTGGGCCTGATGAAGACTCATTTTTAGATTTGTCCCCACCTTTGTCTGAAGACTTACCATCCTTCTTTTTGTTGCCATCTTTGTCACCCCCTGTATGAACTTTTCTGTTCACCCTTGTTCTGACCCATTTGTCTGCCTTCTTTCCCAATTCTTGGGGAGAGGTCAGATCAGAGTCCACCAAGTACTGGTGCAACAAATCAGACACACAATTATTAAGAATATGCTCTCTCAGGATCAAGTTATACAGGCTGTCATAATCAGTAACTTTACTGCCATGTAACCACCCCTCCAAGGCCTTCACTGAATGGTCAATGAAATCAACCCAGTCTTGTGAAGACTCATTTTTGGTCTCTCTGAACTTTATCCTGTATTGTTCAGTGGTTAAGCCTTAACCATCCAGGAGTGCATTCTTAAGAACTTTGTAATCATTGGCTTCACTTTCTTTCACAGTAAGGAGCCTATCCCTACCTTTTCCACTAAATGATAGCCATAGGATAGCAGCCCACTGCCTTTGAGGGACATCCTGTACAACACAGGCCCTCTCAAGTGCAGCAAACCACTTGTTAATGTCATCCCCCTCCTTATAAGGGGGAACTATCTTATTCAGATTCCTGGAATCATGCTCTTTTGCAGGATGACTATGGGGAATACTGCTGCTGCCACCATGGGTATCTAAACCCAACTTCTGTCTTTCTTTCTCTAGTTCAAAAGACTGTCTATCCAAATCCAGCTGTTGCTTTTTAAGCTTCAGTGTGGTTTGTTCCACTCTCAACTTATTGAGTTCCCTCTCTAACATTCTGTCATCAGGGTTGGTGGGAGGGACATTCTTAGACACAGAAGAATGAACAGAAGGAGACCTGTCCCTTACATAAGCCACCCTAACAGCTTTGCTAACAGAAACATCACTACCAGTATGGTGAGAATAAATGCTTTTGCTATGATGTGAGACCACACTATTTGTATGGTGAGGCTCTCCATCATTACCAACTATGCTAGACTGTCTAGTAATGGGCAGGCTAGGAAGTTTATTTCCTGAATCTTTACCTGGGGGAGTCCCTGGATCAGATTGGGAACCATTTGCTACTTTTTCAACAGATGTGGCCCCTATGGCCTTATCTTGTTCTCTAAGCATGTTAAGCAATAATTCCAAAGAAGGATTCTTCCCTACACTCAAACCTCTCTCTATGCAGAGACTCCTTGCTCCTTTCCAGCTAAGGTGATCATATGCAAGTTTGGACAAATCAACATTTTGGCCTGTGCCAGACATTTTTAGAGAGAGTTAAAGTGATAGAAAAAGAGAAAAAAGTTTTCAGAACTTTTTAGAAAGACAGAAAAAAACTTTTTAAACTCTTAAGAACTTTTTGAAAGTTTAGAAGTACTTTTCAGCACTTTGAAAAGAGTGAAAAGAGGAAATGCAAAACCTTTTGGCTATGTCTATATACACTGACCTTGTTTTGTATATTTTTCTCTTATGAAAAGTACAATGACAAGAGTGGTAAGTAGTCTCAAAGCACTTATCCCACCGCTGCACAACCAATGTAGGAGGCTGGACTGGCTTGTAGTGAGTACCAAGGGGTACTTGCACCTTGCACCAGGCCCAGTTATCCCTTATTAGTGTATAGGGTGTCTAGCAGCTTAGGCTGATAGATAATGGTAGCTTAGCAGAGCAGCTCAGGCTGAACTAGGAGACGTGTGAAGCTACTACAGTACCACTTAGTGTCATATGCACAATATCATAAGAAAACACAATACACAGTTATACTAAAAATAAAGGTACTTTATTTTTATGACAATATGCCAAAGTATCTTAGAGTGTACCCTCAGTGAGAGGATAGCAAATATACACAAGATATATATACACAATAGCAAAAATATGCAGTATAGTCCTAGAAAACTGTGCAAACAATGTATAGTTACAATAGGATGCAATGGGGAAACATAGGGATAGGGGCAACACAAACCATATACTCCAGAAGTGGAATGCGAACCACGAATGGACCCCAAACCTATGTGACCTTGTAGAGGGTCGCTGGGACTATTAGAAAATAGTGAGAGTTAGAAAAATAACCCTCCCCAAGACCTTGAAAAGTGAGTGCAAAGTGCAGTAAAGTTCCCCTAAGGACAAAGAAGTCGTGTTAGAGGAATAATGCAGGAAAGACACAAACCAACAATGCAACAACTGTGGATTTCCAATCTAGGGTACCTGTGGAACAAGGGGACCAAGTCCAAAAGTCACAAGCAAGTCGGAGATGGGCAGATGCCCAGGAAATGCCAGCTGTGGGTGCAAAGAAGCTTCTACTGGACAGAAGAAGCTGAAGTTTCTGCAAGAACGAAAAGGGCTAGAGACTTCCCCTTTGGTGGACGGATCCCACTTGCAGAGGAGAGTTGTGCAGAAGTGTTTTCCCGCCGATAGAACGCCAACAAGCCTTGCTAGCTGCAAATCGTGCGGTTAGCGTTTTTGGACGCTGCTGTGGTCCTGGAGGGACCAGGAGGTCGCAAATTGGACCAGGAGAGAGAGGGGACATCGAGTAAGACAAGGAGCCCTCTCAGCAGCAGGTAGCACCCAGAGAAGTGCCAGAAACAGGCACTACAAGGATGCGTGAAATGGTGCTCACCCGAAGTCACACAAAGGAGTCCCACGTCGCCGGAGACCAACTTAGAACATCGTGCAATGCAGGTTAGAGTGCCGTGGACCCAGGCTTGGCTGTGCACAAAGGATTTCCGCCGGAAGTGCAAAGGGGCCGGAGTAGCTGCAAAAGTCGCGGTTCCCAGCAATGCAGCCCAGCGAGGTGAGGCAAGGACTTACCTCCACCAAACTTGGACTGAAGAGTCACTGGACTGTGGGGGTCACTTGGACAGAGTCGCTGGATTCGAGGGACCTCGCTCGTCGTGCTGAGTGGAGACCCAAGGGACCGGTAATGCAGCTTTTTGGTGCCTGCGGTTGCAGGGGGAAGATTCCGTCGACCCACGGGAGATTTCTTCGGAGCTTCTGGTGCAGAGAGGAGGCAGACTACCCCCACAGCATGCACAAACAGGAAAACAGTCGAGAAGGCGGCAGGATCAGCGTTACAGAGTTGCAGTAGTCGTCTTAGCTACTTTGTTGCAGTTTTGCAGGCTTCCAGCGCGGTCAGCAGTCGATTCCTTATCAGAAGGTGAAGAGAGAGATGCAGAGGAACTCGGCTGAGCTCATGCATTCGTTATCTAAAGTTTCCCCAGAGACAGAGACCCTAAATAGCCAGAAAAGAGGGTTTGGCTACCTAGGAGAGAGGATAGGCTAGCAACACCTGAAGGAGCCTATCACAAGGAGTCTCTGACGTCACCTGGTGGCACTGGCCACTCAGAGCAGTCCAGTGTGCCAGCAGCACCTCTGTTTCCAAGATGGCAGAGGTCTGGAGCACACTGGAGGAGCTCTGGACACCTCCCAGGGGAGGTGCAGGTCAGGGGAGTGGTCACTCCCCTTTCCTTTGTCCAGTTTCGCGCCAGAGCAGGGCTAAGGGGTCCCCTGAACCGGTGTAAACTGGCTCATGCAGAATTGGGCACATCTGTGCCCAACAAAGCATTTCCAGAGGCTGGGGGAGGCTACTCCTCCCCTGCCTTCACACCATTTTCCAAAGGGAGAGGGTGTAACACCCTCTCTCAGAGGAAGTTCTTTTTTCTGCCATCCTGGGCCAGGCCTGGCTGGACCCCAGGAGGGCAGATGCCTGTCTGAGGGGTTGGCAGCAGCAGCAGCTGCAGTGAAACCCCAGGAAGGGCAGTTTAGCAGTACCAGGGTCTGTGCTACAGACCACTGGGATCATGGGATTGTGCCAACTATGCCAGGATGGCATAGAGGGACCAATTCCATGATCATAGACATGTTACATGGCCATATTCGGAGTTACCATTGTGAAGCTACATATAGGTAGTGACCTATATGTAGTGCACGCGTGTAATGGTGTCCCCGCACTCACAAAGTTCAGGGAATTGGCTCTGAACAATGTGGGGGCACCTTGGCTAGTGCCAGGGTGCCCTCACACTAAGTAACTTTGCACCTAACCTTTACCAGGTAAAGGTTAGACATATAGGTGACTTATAAGTTACTTAAGTGCAGTGTAAAATGGCTGTGAAATAACGTGGACGTTATTTCACTCAGGCTGCAGTGGCAGGCCTGTGTAAGAATTGTCAGAGCTCCCTATGGGTGGCAACAGAAATGCTGCAGCCCATAGGGATCTCCTGGAACCCCAATACCCTGGGTACCTCAGTACCATATACTAGGGAATTATAAGGGTGTTCCAGTAAGCCAATGTAAATTGGTAAAAATAGTCACTAGCCTGTCAGTGACAATTTGGAAAGAAATGAGAGAGCATAACCACTGAGGTTCTGATCAGCAGAGCCTCAGTGAGACAGTTAGTCACTACACAGGTAACACATTCAGGCACACTTATGAGCATTGGGGCCCTGGGTTACCAGGGTCCCAGTGACACATACAACTAAAACAACATATATACAGTGAAAAATGGGGGTAACATGCCAGGCAAGATGGTACTTTCCTACACAGGGGGTGACAAGGATGGCAAGAAGAAGGATGGTAAGTCTTCTGACAAGGGTGGGGACAAATCTAAAAATGAGTCTTCATCAGGCCCACAAAAACACTCTGGTGGGGGTGGTGGGCCCAAATCCTCTTCAAATCAAAACAAAGAAAAGAAACCATGGTGCTATTTATGTAAAATGAAAGGCCATTGGACAACAGATACCAGTTGTCCAAAGAAAAGCACCAAGCCTCCTACCACTACAACCCCTGCTGCTACACCTAGTGCCCCTAGTAATAAGAGTGGTGGTGGGAGCAAACCTACTAATAGCCAATCCAAGGGAGTAGCTGGGCTCACTTTTGGTAACTTAGTTGGGGTTGGTCTGATTAGGGAGACCACAGAGGCTGTGTTAGTCTCTGAGGGGGCTATTGATTTAGCCACCTTGGTTGCTTGTCCCCTTAACATGGATAAGTACAAGCAACTACCCCTAATAAATGGTGTTGAGGTTCAGGCCTACAGGGACACAGGTGCCAGTGTTACCATGGTAATAGAGAAACTGGTCCACCCTGAACAACACCTACTTGGTCACCAGTACCAAGTAACCGATGCTCATAAAAACACTCTTAGCCACCCCATGGCTGTTGTGAATCTCAACTTGGGGGGGGTACTGGTCCAAAGAAAGTTGTGGTTGCCTCAGATTTACCTGTAGACTGTCTATTAGGGAATGATTTAGAGACATCAGCTTGGGCAGAAGTGGAGTTGGAGGTTCATGCAGCAATGCTGGGCATTCCAGGGCATATTTTTGCTTTAAGCAGGGCTCAGGCCAAAATGCAAAAAGGACAGGATGACTTGGATCCTGGAAGAATGGACCTAGTGCTCCCTAAAGCTAGGGTTAGTAAAGGTAAAAAACTACCTACTATCCCTCCCTCTACAGTGGATTCTACTTCTGAGGAAGAAGAATTTCCACCCTGTGCAGAACCTACACCAGAGGAGCTGGAAGCAGACACTGCTGAGCTTTTGGGTGAAGGGGGGCCTGCCAGGGAGGAGCTGAGTGTGGCAAAGCATACCTGTCCCACACTAGAGGGTCTAAGGCAGCAAGGTGTCAAACAAGCAAATGGGGATGTCAGTGACTCACACAGAGTTTACTGGGAGGATAACCTTTTCTACACTGAAGCAAGGGATCCAGAACCTGGAGCTGCCAGGAGATTGGAGATTCCTCAGGAGTACAGAAGGTTCCTCCTAACTCTAGCCCACGACATTCCCTTAGCTTGACATTTGGGGCAAATGAAAACTTGGGACAGGCTTGTCCCCTTGTTTCATTGGCCTAGAATGTCAGAGGACACAAAGGAATTTTGTAAGTCCTGTGAAACCTGTCAAGCCAGTGGCAAGACAGGTGGCACCCCAAAG
This sequence comes from Pleurodeles waltl, assembly GCF_031143425.1. NCBI lineage: Eukaryota > Metazoa > Chordata > Amphibia > Caudata > Salamandridae > Pleurodeles > Pleurodeles waltl. The sequence goes on from NC_090444.1 coordinate 845,819,594, forward strand.
GCACCCCTTATTCTACTGCCTGTGGTTGGGTTCCCTTTGAAAGGGTAGGGGTTGACATAGTTGGCCCCCTTGACCCTCCTACTGCTTCAGGCAATAGGTTTATCTTGGTGGTAGTGGACCATGCCACCAGATATCCTGAAGCAATTCCTCTAAGGACCACTACAGCTCCTGCAGTGGCAAAGGCCCTCCTGGGAATTTGTTCCAGGGTGGGCTTCCCAAAAGAGGTAGTTTCAGACAGGGGAAGCAATTTCATGTCTGCTTACTGAAAGGCCATGTGGAAGGAATGTGGTGTGACATACAAGTTCACCACACCCTATCATCCACAAACAAATGGACTGGTGGAGAGATTTAATACAACTCTCAAAGGCATGATTATGGGACTCCCTGAAAAACTCCGCAGGAGATGGGATGTCCTGTTACCATGCCTCCTTTTTGCTTACAGGGAGGTACCCCAGAAAGGAGTGGGCTTCAGCCCCTTTGAACTCCTATTTGGACACCCTGTAAGAGGTCCTCTAACACTTGTTAAGGAGGGTTGGGAACAACCTTTAAAAGCTCCAAAGCAAGACATAGTGGACTATGTACTTGGCGTAAGATCTAGGATGGCTGAGTACATGAAAAAGGGCAGTAAAAACCTTAAGGCCAGCCAAGAGCTCCAAAAGCAATGGCATGACCAGAAGGCTGTTTTGGTTCAGTACCAACCAGGGCAGAAAGTGTGGGTCTTGGAGCCTGTGGCCCCAAGAGCACTCCAAGACAAATGGAGTGGACCCCACATAATTGCTGAGAAAAAGGGTGAAGTCACCTACTTAGTTGACTTGGTACAGCTGGACCTCAGGACAGTCTGTGGCGATGGGGTCCACCCTCTGTGTTTCAAGGAGCCCGCTCATCGCCAGGAGAGAAGTCCAAGAAAGCCAGTTGATTTAGAAGGTGCCTGCTTGAGCAGGGGAGTCACTCCACGGAAGACTTCTTCGGTCCTTCTGATGCAGGGTGAAGACAGGGAGTCCTCAGAGCGTGCACACTGTGGAAACTGTTGCAGTTGCTGGCTGGAGCTGAAGTTGCAAAGGAAAAGTAGACCTTCTGGATACTTTGTTGCTGTTACAATGGTGCCTGGAGCAGGCTGCAGTTGATCAGAGTTCAGATGATGAAGTAGTAGGTGCAGAGGATTCCTGATGGAAATTTGCAAACAGAATCTGAAAAGAACCCACAGGAGAGACCCTCCTTGCATAAACCAGTCTACACCGGTTCAGGGAACCCTTGTCCCCTGCTCTGGTGCAAAACTGGACAAAGGAAAGGGGAGTGACCACTCCCCTGTCCATCACCACCCCACGGTTGGTGCCCAGATTTTTCCAGTGTGCCCCAGACCTCTGCCATCTTGGATCCAGAGGTGTGAGGCCACTCTGGAGACCTCTGAGTGGCCAGTGCCAGCAGGTGACGTCAGATACCCCTTGTAGGAGGCTGGCCTGGCTTGTAGTGGATACCAAGGGGTACTTACACTCTGGAAGTAATGCAAGCAATGTACAGTCACAATAGATTGCAATGAGAGCACATAGGTATAGGGGCAACACAAACCATATACTCCAAAAGTGGAATGTGAACCACGAATGGACCCCAAACCTATGTGAACTTGTAGAGGGTCGCTGGGACTGTAAGAAAACAGTGAGGGTTAGAAAAATAGCCCACCCCAAGACCCTGAAAGGTAGGTGTAAAGTGCACCTACATTCCCCAGAGAGCACAGAAGTCGTGATAGGGGACTTCTGCAAGGAAGACCAACACCAGCAATGCAACAAAGGTGGATTTCCGGACGAGAGTACCTGTGGAACAAGGGGACCAAGCCCAAGAGTTGCGACAAAGTCGAGATTGGGCAGATGCCAAGGAAATGCCAGCTGAGGGTGCAAAGAAGCTGCCACCGGATGGTAGAAGCTGTGGATTCTGAAAGAACGAAGAGGACTAGGAACTTCCCCTTTGGAGGACGGATGTCCCACGTCGTGAAGAAGCTTGCAGAGGTCTTCCCACGCAGAAAGACCACAAACAAGCCTTGCTAGCTGCAAGGGTCGTGGTTAGGGTTTTTGGATGCTGCTGTGGCCCAGGAGGGACCAGGATGTCGCCAATTGCGTGTGGAGACAGAGGGGGCACCCAGCAAGACAGGAAGCCCTCACAGAAGGAGGCAGCCCCCACAGAAGTGCCAGAACAGGCACTACGAAGAAGAGTAAACCGGAGCTCACCCGAAGTCACAAAAGGAGATCCCACGACGCCGGAGGACAACTCAGGAGGTTGTGCACCGCGGGTTAGAGTGTCGGGGACCCAGGCTTGGCTGTGCACGAAGGCAATCCTGGAAGAGTGCACAGGAGCAGGAGCAGCTGCAAATCACGCAGTACCAAGCAATGCAGTCTAGCGTGGGGAGGCAAAGACTTACCTCCACTAAACTTGGACTGAAGAGTCACTGGACTTTAGGAGTCACTTGGAGAGAGTTGCTGAGTTCCAGGGACCACGCTCGTCGTGCTGAGAGGGGACCTAGAGGACCGGTGATGCAGTCTTTTGTTGCCTGCGGTTGTAGGGGGAAGATTCCGTCGACCTACTGGAGATTTCTTCAGAGCTCCTGGTGCAGAAAGGAGGCAGGCTACCCCCAGAGCATGCACCACCTGGAAACAGTCGAGAAAGCTGGCAGGATGATGCGATGCAAGGTTGCAGTAGTCGTCTTTGCTACTTTATTGCGGTTTTGCAGGCGTCCTGAGCAGTCAACGGTCGATCCTTTGGCAGAAGGTGAAGAGGGAGATGCAGAGGAACTCTGATGAGCTCTTGCATACGGTATCTGAAGAATTCCCCGAAGCAAAGAACCTAAATAGCCAGAAAAGGAGGTTTGGCTACCTAGGAAGGAGGATAGGCTAGTAAGAAAGGTAAGAGCCTATCAGAAGGAGTCTCAGACGTCACCTGCTGGCCCTGGCCACTCAGAGCAGTCCAGTGTGCCAGCACACCTCTGAATCCAAGATGGCAGAGGTCTGGGGCACGCTGGAGGAGCTCTGGGCACCTCCCCTGGATCTGTGCCCATCAAAGCATTTCCAGAGGCTGGGGGAGGCTACTCCTCCCCAGCCCTGACACGTTTTTCCAAAGGGAGAGGGTGTCACACCCTCTCTCTGAGGAAGTCCTTTGTTCTGCCTTCCTGGGCCAGGTCTGGCTGGACCCCAGGAGGGCAGAAACCTGTCTGAGGGGTTGGCAGCAGCAGCAGCAGCAGCTGCAGTGAAACCCCGGGAAAGGTAGTTTGGCAGTACCCGGGTCTGTGCTAGAGACTCGGGGGATCATGGAATTGTCTCCCCAATGCCAGAATGGCATTGGGGTGACAATTCCATAAACTTAGACATGTTACATGGCCATGTTCGGAGTTACCATTGTGACGCTATACATAGGTAGTGACCTATGTATAGTGCACATGTGATATGGTGTCCCCGCACTCACAAAGTCTGGGGAATTTGCCCTGAACGATGTGGGGGCACCTTTGCTAGTGCCAGGGTGCCCACACACTAAGTAACTTTGCACCCAACCTTCACCAGGTGAAGGTTAGACATATAGGTGACTTATAAGTTACTTAAGTGCACTGGTAAATGGCTGTGAAATAACGTGGGCGTTATTTCACTCAGGCTGCAGTGGCAGGCCTGTGTAAGAATTGTCAGAGCTCCATATGGGTGGCAAAAGAAATGCTGCAACCCATAGGGATCTCCTGGAACCCCAATACCCTGGGTACCTCAGTACCATATACTAGGGCATTATAAGGGTGTTCCAGTATGCCAATGTGAATTGGTGAAATTGGTCACTAGCCTGTTAGTGACAATTTGGAAAGCAGAGAGAGCATAACCACTGAGGTTCTGGTTAGCAGAGCCTCAGTGAGACAGTTAGTCATCACACAGGGAACACATACAGGGCACACTTATGAGCACTGGGACCTGGCTGGCATGGTCCCAGTGACACACACACTAAAACAACATATATACAGTGAAATATCAGGGTAACATGCCAGGCAAAATGGTACTTTCCTACAGCTAGTGACTAAATTTACCAATTCACATTGGCATACTGGTACACCCATATAATTCCCTTGTATATGGTACTGGGGTACCCAGCCCAGGGTATTGTGGTTCCATGAGATCCCTATGGGCTGCAGCATTTCTTTTGCCACCCATAGGGAGCTCTGACAATTCTTACACAGGCCTGCCACTGCAGCCTGAGTGAAATAACGTCCATGTTATTTCACAGCCATTTACCACTGCACTTAAGTAACTTATAAGTCACCTATATGTCTAACCATCTCCTGGTGAAGGTTGGGAGCAAAGTTACTTAGTGTGTGGGCACCCTGGTGTGAGAAAGTAGCCTCTTTCTAGCCTTGTTACCCCCACTTTTGGCCTGTTTGTGAGTGTATGTCAGGGTGTTTTCACTGTCTCACTGGGATCCTGCTAGCCAGGGCCCAGTGCTCATAGGGAAGACCCTTTGTTTTCAGTATGTTTGTTATGTGTCACTGGGACCCTGCTAGTCAGGACCCCAGTGCTCATAAGTTTGTGGCCTATATGTATGTGTTCCCTGTGTGGTGCCTAACTGTCTCACTGAGGCTCTGCTAACCAGAACCTCAGTGGTTATGCTCTCTCATTTCTTTCAAATTGTCACTGACAGGCTAGTGACCAATTTTACCAATTTACATTGGCTTACTGGAACACCCTTATAATTCCCTAGTATATGGTACTGAGGTACCCAGGGTATTGGGGTTCCAGGAGATCCCTATGGGCTGCAGCATTTCTTTTGCCACCCATAGGGAGCTCTGACAATTCTTACACAGGCCTGCCACTGCAGCCTGAGTGAAATAACGTCCACGTTATTTCACAGCCATTTTACACTGCACTTAAGTAACTTATAAGTCACCTATATGTCTAACCTTTACCTGGTAAAGGTTAGGTGCAAAGTTACTTAGTGTGAGGGCACCCTGGCACTAGCCAAGGTGCCCCCACATTGTTCAGGGCCAATTCCCCGGACTTTGTGAGTGCGGGGACACCCTTACACCCGTGCACTACATATAGGTCACTACCTATATGTAGCTTCACAATGGTAACTCCGAATATGGCCATGTAACATGTCTAAGATCATGGAATTGCCCCCCCTATGCCATCCTGGCATTGTTGACACAATTCCATGATCCCAGTGGTCTGTAGCACAGACCCTGGTACTGCCAAACTGCCTTTCCTGGGGTTTCACTGCAGCTGCTGCTGCTGCCAACCCCTCAGACAGGTTTCTGCCCCCCTGGGGTCAAGCCAGGCTTGTCCCTGGATGGCAGAACAAAGGACTTCCTCTGAGAGAGGGTGTTACACCCTCTCCCTTTGGAAAATGGTGTGAAGGCAGGGGAGGAGTATCCTCCCCCAGCCTCTGGAAATGCTTTCTTGGGCACAGATGTGCCCAATTCTGCATAAGCCAGTCTACACCGGTTCAGGGACCCCTTAGCCCTGCTCTGGCGCGAAACTGGACAAAGGAAAGGGGAGTGACCACTCCCCTGACCTGCACCTCCCCTGGGAGGTGTCCAGAGCTCCTCCAGTGTGCTCCAGACCTCTGCCATCTTGGAAACAGAGGTGCTGCTGGCACACTGGACTGCTCTGAGTGGCCAGTGCCACCAGGTGACGTCAGAGACTCCTTCTGATAGGCTCCTTCAGGTGTTAGTAGCCTATCCTCTCTCCTAGGTAGCCAAACCCTCTTTTCTGGCTATTTAGGGTCTCTGTCTCTGGGGAAACTTCAGATAACGAATGCAAGAGCTCAGCCGAGTTCCTCTGCATCTCTCTCTTCACCTTCTGCCAAGGAATCGACTGCTGACCGCGCTGGAAGCCTGCAAACCTGCAACATAGTAGCAAAGACGACTACTGCAACTCTGTAACGCTGATCCTGCCGCCTTCTCGACTGTTTTCCTGGTGGTGCATGCTGTGGGGGTAGTCTGCCTCCTCTCTGCACTAGAAGCTCCGAAGAAATCTCCCGTGGGTCGACGGAATCTTCCCCCTGCAACCGCAGGCACCAAAAAGCTGCATTACCGGTCCCTTGGGTCTCCTCTCAGCACGACGAGCGAGGTCCCTCTAATCCAGCAACTCCGTCCAAGTGGCCCCCACAGTCCAGTGACTCTTCAGTCCAAGTTTGGTGGAGGTAAGTCCTTGCCTCACCTCGCTAGACTGCATTGCTGGGAACCGCGACTTTTGCAGCTACTCCGGCCTCCGTGCACTTCCGGCGGAAATCCTTTGTGCACAGTCCAGCCTGGGTCCACGGCACTCTAACCTGCATTGCATGACCTCCTAAGTTGTTCTCCGGCGACGTGGGACTTCTTTGTGCAACTTCGGGTGAGCACCATTTCACGCATCCTTGTAGTGCCTGTTTATGGCACTTCTCCGTATGCTACCTGCTGCTGAGAGGGCTCCTTGTCTTGCTCGACGTCTCCTCTCTCTCCTGTTCCAATTTGTGACCTCCTGGTCCCTCCAGGACCACAGCAGCGTCCAAAAACGCTAACCCACGATTTGCAGCTAGCAAGGCTTGTTGGCGTTCTTTCAGCGGGAAAATACTTCTGCACGACTCTCCACGGCGAGAGGGATCCGTTCTCCGAAGGAGAAGTCTCTAGCCCTTTTCGTTTCTGCAGAAACCGCAGCTTCTTCTGTCCAGTAGAAGCTTCTTTGCACCCGCAGCTGGCATTTCCTGGGCATCTGCCCATCTCCGACTTGCTTGTGACTTTTGGACTTGGTCCCCTTGTTCCACAGGTACCCTAGATTGGAAATCCACAGTTGTTGCATTGTTGGTTTGTGTCTTTCCTGCATTATTCCTCTAACACGACTTCTTTGTCCTTAGGGGAACTTTAGTGCACTTTGCACTCACTTTTCAGGGTCTTGGGGAGGGTTATTTTTCTAACTCTCACTATTTTCTAATAGTCCCAGCGACCCTCTACAAGGTCACATAGGTTTGGGGTCCATTCGTGGTTCGCATTCCACTTTTGGAGTATATGATTTGTGTTGCCCCTATCCCTATGTTTCCCCATTGCATCCTATTGTAACTATACATTGTTTGCACTGTTTTCTAAGACTATACTGCATATTTTTGCTATTGTGTATATATATCTTGTGTATATTTCCTATCCTCTCACTGAGGGTACAATCTAAGATACTTTGGCATATTGTCATAAAAATAAAGTACCTTTATTTTTAGTATAACTGTGTATTGTGTTTTCTTATGATATTGTGCATATGACACTAAGTGGTACTGTAGTAGCTTCACACGTCTCCTAGTTCAGCCTAAGCTGCTCTGCTAAGCTACCATTATCTATCAGCCTAAGCTGCTAGACACCCTATACACTAATAAGGGATAACTGGGCCTGGTGCAAGGTGCAAGTACCCCTTGGTACTCACTACAAGCCAGTCCAGCCTCCTACAGTTGCATTGCTGGTGTTGTTCCTTCTTGCAGAATTCCCCTATCACGACTTCTGTGCTCTCTGGGGAACTTAGGTGCACTTTACACCTACTTTTCAGGGTCTTGGGTGGGCTATTTTTCTAACCCTCACTGTTTCCTTACAGTCCCAGTGACCCTCTACAAGCTCACATAGGTTTGGGGTCCATTCGTGGTTCTCATTCCACTTTTGGAGTATATGGTTTGTGTTGCTCTATACCTATGTGCTCTCATTGCAATCTATTGTGACTGTACATTGCTTGCATTGCTTTCTATTGCTATTACTGCATTTTTTGGTATTGTGTACATATATCTTGTGTATATTTGCTATGCTCATACTGAGGGTACTCACTGAGATACTTTTGGCATATTGTCATAAAAATAAAGTACCTTTATTTTTAGTATATCTGTGTATTGTGTTTTCTTATGATATTGTGCATATGACACCAGTGGTATAGTGGGAGCTTTGCATGTCTCCTGGTTCAGCCTAAGCTGCTCTGCTAAGCTACCTTTTCTATCAGCCTAAGCTGCTAGACACCTCTTCTACACTAATAAGGGATAACTGGACCTGGTGCAGAGTGTAAGTACCCCTTGGTACCACTACAAACCAGGCCAGCCTCCTACACTTTTCTTCTCTCAAACTTTTTACAAAGTTCTGAAAAGTTTTCTAAAACTTCTAAAAGTTTCTAAAAGTTAGAAAAAGTTTTTGTTCTCTGTTCTTTAAAAAGTTCTGAAACATTTTCTTCCTTCTCACTATCTCTAAACCTTTTGCTATCATGTCTGTGGTAGATTCAGCTCTTAAAACTGTCAATACAACTTATGACAATTTGAATTACAAGAGCCTAAGGAGTCTCTGCTTATATAGAGGTTTAGTGATACGAAAGAACCCTACAAAAGAGTTTCTGTTTAACATGCTTATTGTAAATGATGAGTCCCAAGCAGGCACATCAGATCAGAGGTTAATAGAAGGTTCCCATTCTGACTCAGGGGAGCACCTTGAGGAAGGAGGGGAGGGTTCTGAACAGGATCTGCCCCCTAGCAGGACACCAAGTAATGTTGGTAGTAATGGAGGTTCCCATCACAGTAGGGCATCCTTTATTCCTAGAGGTCAAGTTGCTAGGGTTCAGTCAGTTAGGGACAGATCCCCCTCTGTTGTTTCCAATTTGTCATCTGTGTCAAAGCATTCACAACCCACCCACCCTGAGGATAACTTGTTGGAAAAGGAACTCAAAAAGTTGAGGGTTGAAGAGAGCAGACTGATGCTTAAACAGCAACAGCTGGTCTTAGATAGGGAATCCCTAGACCAAGAGAAGTAAAGACAGAGATTGGGGTTTGGACCCCATGGTGGCAGCAGCAGTATTCCTGATAGTAATCTTGTGTGAGAAAGAAGCCTCTTTCTAGCCTTGTTACCCCCACTTTTGGCCTGTTTGTGAGTGTATGTCAGGGTGTTTTCACTGTCTCACTGGGATCCTGCTAGCCAGGGCCCAGTGCTCATAGTGAAAACTCTATGTTTTCAGTATGTTTGTTATGTGTCACTGAGACCCTGCTAGCCAGGACCCCAGTGCTCATAAGTTTGTGACCTATATGTATGTGTTCCCTGTGTGATGCCTAACTGTCTCACTGAGGCTCTGCTAACCAGAACCTCAGTGGTTATGCTCTCTCTGTACAAATTGTCACTAACAGGCTAGTGACCAATTTCACCAATTCACATTGGCATACTGGAACACCCTTATAATTCCCTAGTATATGGTACTAAGGTACCCAGGGTATTGGGGTTCCAGGAGATCCCTATGGGCTGGAGCATTTCTTTCGCCACCCATAGGGAGCTCTGTCAATTCTTACACAGGCCTGCCACTGCATCCTGAGTGAAATAACGTCCACGTTATTTCACAGCCATTTACCACTGCACTTAAGTAACTTATAAGTCACCTATATGTCTAACCTTTACCTAGTAAAGGTTAGGTGCAAAGTTACTTAGTGTGTTGGCACCCTGGCACTAGCCAAGGTGCCCCCACATTGTTCAGGGCAAATTCCCCGGACTTTGTGAGTGCGGGGACACCATTACACGCGTGCACTACACATAGGTCACTACCTATGTGTAGCTTCACAATGGTAACTCCGAATATGACCATGTAACATGTCTAAGATCATGGAATTGCCCCCTCTATGCAATCCTGGCATTGTTGGCACAATCCCATGATCCCACGGGTCTCTAGCACAGACACGGGTACTGCCAAACTGCCTTCTCAGGGGTTTCACTGCAGCTGCTGCTGCTGCCAACCCCTCAGACAGGTTTCTGCCCTCCTGGGGTCCAGCCAGGCTTGGCCCAGGAAGGTAGAACAAAGGACTTCCTCAGAGAAAGGGTGTTACACCCTCTCCCACAGTCTTTTGTGACTTTGTGCACAGCCAAGCCTGGGTCCACGGCACTCTAACCTGCATTGCACGACCTCCTGAGTTGTCCTCCGGTGGCAAGGGACTCTCTTGTGCAACTTCGGGTGAGCACCATTTCACTCCACTTTGTAGTGCCTGTTCTGGCACTTCTCCGGGTGCTGCTTGCTTCTGAGAGGGCTCCTTGTCCTGCTGTATGCCCCCTCTGTCCCCTGACGGAATTGGCGACATCCTGGTCCCTCCTGGGCCACAACAGCATCCAAAAACTTTAACCGCACGATTTGCAGCTAGCAAGGCTTGTTTGCGGTCTTTCTTCAGGAAAACACTTTTGCACGACTCTTCATGATGTAGGACATCCATCCTCCAAAGGGGAAGTTTCTAGCCCTTGTCGTTCTTGCAGAATCCTCAGCTTCTACTGCCTAGTAGCAGCTTCTTTGCACCCACCGCTGGCATTTCCTGGGCATCTGCCCACTCTCGACTTGGTCGTGACTTTTGGACTTGGTCCCCTTGTTCCACAGGTACCCTCGTCTGGAAATCCATCGTTGTTGCATTGCTGGTTTTGGTCTTTCCTGCAGATTTCCCCTATCGCGACTTCTGTGCTCTTTGGGGAACTTTAGTGCACTTTGCACTCACTTTTCAGGGTCTTGGGGTGGGCTATTTTTCTAACCCTCACTGTTTTCTTACAGTCCCTGCAACCCTCTACAAGGTCACATAGGTTTGGGGTCCATTCGTGGTTCGCATCCCACTTTTGGAGTATATGGTTTGTGTTGCCCCTATCCCTATGTGTCCCCATTGCATCCTATTGTAACTATACATTGTTTGCACTGTTTTCTAATACTATACTGCATATTTTTGGTATTGTGTACATATATCTTGTGTATATTTGCTATCCTCATACTGAGGGTACTCACTGAGATACTTTGGCATATTGTCATAAAAATAAAGTACCTTTATTTTTATTATATCTGTGTATTGTGTTTTCTTATGATATTGTGCAAGTGACACTAGTGGTACTGTAGGATCTTCACTCGTCTCCTAGTTCAGCCTAAGCTGCTCTGCTAAGCTACCATTATCTATCAGCCTAAGCTGCTAGACACCCTATACACTAATAAGGGATACCTGGGCCTGGTGCAAGGTGTAAGTACCCCTTGGTACTCACTACAAGCCAGTCCCGCCTCCTACATCTTGTAAGAGAGCATGATTTCAGAAATCTGTACAAGTTAGTTGTAGGAGGCTGGCCTGGCTTGTAGTGGGTACCAGAGGTACTTACACCGTGTGCCAGGTCCAATTCCCCAGAGGATAGCAAATATACACAAGATATATGTACACAAACCAAAAGTATGCAGGTAATAGCAAGAAAAGTAATGCAAGCAATGTAAAGTTACAGTAGATTGTAATAGGAGCACATAGTTATAGGGACAACACAAACCATATACTCCAAAATTGGAATGCGAACCACGAATGGACCCCAAACCTATGTGAGCTTGTAGAGGGTCGCGGGACTGTAAGAAAACAGTGAGGGTTAGAAAAATAGCCCACCCCAAGACCCTGAAAGGTAGGTGTAAAGTGCACCTACTACCCCCAGAGAGCACAGAAGTCGTCATAGGGGGATTCTGCAGGAAGAACAAACACCAGCAACAACAGTGGATTTCCCGACCTGAGTACCTGTAAGACAAGGGGACCAAGTCCAATAGTCGCGACAGTGTCGAGAGTGGGCAGGAGCCCAGGAAATGCCAGCTGAGGGTGCAAGGAAGCTGCCACCTGTTGGAAGAAGCTTGGAGTTCTGCAAGAAAGAAGAGGACTAGGAACTTCCCCTTTGGAGGATGGATGTCCCACGTCACAGTGAAGCTTGCAGAGGTGTTCCCACGCAGAAAGTCCGCAAAAAAGGGTCTAGGGTGTCGCCACTGGGAGGAGGAGACAGAGGGGGCACCCAGCAAGTCAGTGAGCCCTCACAGAAGCAGGCAGCACTCACAGAAGTACCTGAACAGGTACTTGGAAGAAGAGTGAACCGGAGTCCATGCAAAGTCACAAAAGGGTGTCCCACGACGCCGGAGGACAACTCAGAAGCTTGTGCACTGCAGGAAGGAGTGCCGGGGACCCAGGCTTGGCTGTGCATGGATGAAATCCTGGAAGAGTGCACCGGAGCCGTAGCAGCTGCAAATCACGCGGTACCCAGCAATGCAGTCTAGCGTGGGAGACAAGGACTTACCTCCACCAAACTTGGACTGAAGAGTCACTGGACTGTGGGAGTCACTTGGACGGAGTTGCTGAGTTCCAGGGACCACGCTCGTCAGGATGAGAGGGGACCCAGAGGAGCAGTGTTGCAGTCTTTTGGTGCCTGCAGTAGCAGGGGGAAGATTCCATCGACCCACTGGAGATTTCTTGGGAGCTTCTGGTGCAGGATGAAGGCAGGCTACCCGCAGAGCATGCACCACCTGGAAACAGTTGAGAAAGCTGGCAGGATGAGGCGCTACAATGTTGCTAGTAGTCGTCTTGCTACTTTGTTGCGGTTTTGCAGGCGTCCTGAGCAGTCAGCGGTCGATCCTTTGGTAGAAGGTGAAGAGGGAGATGCAGTGGAACTCTGGTGAGCTCTTGCATTCATTATCTGAAGAATTCCCCAAAGCAGAGACCCTAAATAGCCAGAAAAGGAGGTTTGGCTACCAGGTCAGGAGGATTGGCTACCAAGAGAGGTAAGAGCCTATCAGAAGGAGCCTCTGACATCACCTGCTGGCATTGGCCACTCAGAGCAATCCAGTGTGCCCCTAACACCTCTGTTTCCAAGATGGCAGAGGTCTGGGACACACTGGAGGAGCTCTGGGCACCTCCCCTGGGAGGTACTGGTCAGGGGAGTGGTAACTCCACTTTCCCTTGTCCAGTTTCGCGCCAGAGCAGGGCTGGGGGATCCCTGAACTGGTGTAGACTGGCTTATGCAGAGATGGGCACCATCTGTGCCCATCAAAGCATTTCCAGAGGCTGGGGGAGGCTACTCCTCCCCAGCCCTTCACACCTATTTCCTAAGGGAGAGGGTGTAACAACTGGTCCTCTGGGTCCCCTGTCATCCAGACGAGCTGGTCCCTGAAACACAGCAACTCTCTCCAAGTGACTCCCACAGTCCAGTGACTCTTCAGTCCAAGTTTGGTGGACCTAAGTCCTTTGCCTCCCCATGCTAGACTGCAAAGCTGTGTACAGCATGACTTGCAGCTGCTCCGGCCTCTGTGCACTCTTCCAGGATTTCCTTCATGCACAGCCAAGCCTGGGTCCCCAGCACTCCGTCCTGCAGTTCACAACCTTCTGAGTTGTTCTCCGGCTTCGTGGGACTCCCTTTTGTGACTTTGCGCGGACTCCAGTTCACTTTTCTTCCACGTGCCTGTTAGGGTACTTTTGCGGGTGCTGCCTGCTTTTCTGAGGGCTCCCTGAGTTGCTGGGCGCACCCTCTGTCTCCTCCTCCAAGTGGCAACATCCTGGTCCCTCCTGGGCCACAGCAGCACCCAAACACCTTTACAGCAACCCTTGCTGCTAGCAAGGCTTGTTGGCTGTCTTTCTGCGTGGGAACACCTCTGCAAGCTTCATCGCGACGTGGCACATCAGTCTTCCAAAGGAGAAGTTCCTAGTCCTCTTCTTTCTTGCAGAACACCAAGCTTCTTCCAACCGGTGGCAGAGTCCTTCCACCTTCAGCTGGCATTTCCTGGGCTCCTGCCCTCTCTTGACACTGTCGCGACTATTGGACTTGGTCCCCTTGTCTTACAGGTAATCAGGTCCGGAAATCCGTTGTCAGTGCATGTAGGAGGCTGGACTGGCTTGTAGTGAGTACCAAGGGGTACTTACACCTTGCACCAGGCCCAGGTATCCCTTATTAGTGTATAGGGGTGTCTAGCAGCTTAGGCTGATAGAAAATGGTAGCTTAGCAGAGCAGCTTAGGCTGAACTAGGAGACAAGTGAAGCTCCTACAGTACCACTAATGTCATATGCACAATATCATAAGAAAACACAATACACAGACATACTAAAAATAAAGGTACTTTATTTGTATGACAATATGCCAAAAGTATCTCAGTGAGTACCCTCTGTATGAGGATAGCAAATATACACAAGTTATATGTACACAATATCAAAATATGCAGTAATAGCAATAGAAAACAGTGCAAACAATGTATAGTCACAATAGAATGCAATGGGGGCACATAAGGATAGGGGCAACACAAACCATATACTCTAGAAGTGGAATGCGAACCACGAATGGACCCCAGACCTATGTAACCTTGTAGAGGGTCGCTGGGACTGTGAGAAAACAGTGAGGGTTAGAAAAATAGCCCACCCCAAGACCCTGAAAAGTGGGTGCAAAGTGCACCTAAGTTCCCCAAAGAGCACAGAAGTCGTGATAGGGGAATTCTGCAGGAAAGACCAACACCAGCAATGCAACAACGATGGATTTCCAAACGAGAGTACCTGTGGAACAAGGGGACCAAGTCCAAAAGTCACGATCAAGTCGGGAGTGGGCAGATGCCCAGGAAATGCCAGCTGTGGGTGCAAAGAAGCTGCCACTGGATGGTAGAAGCTGAGGATTCTGCAAGAACGACAAGGGCTAGAAACTTCCCCTTTGGAGGATGGATGTCCCTCGTTGTGAAGAGTCGTGCAGAAGTGTTTTCCCGCAGAAAGACCGCAAACAAGCCTTGCTAGCTGCAAAGCTCGTGGTTAGGGTTTTTGGATGCTGCTGTGGCCCAGGAGGGACCAGTATGTCACCAATTCCTCGAGGGGACAGAAGGGGCGTCCAGCAAGACAAGGATCCCTCTCAGAAGCAAGCAGCACCCGCAGAAGTGCTGGAACAGGCACTACAAAGTGGAGTGAATCAGTGCTCACCCGAAGTTGCACAAGAGAGTCCCACTCCGCCGGAGGACAACTCAGGAGGTTGTGCAATGCAGGTTAGAGTGTCGGGGACCCAGGCTTGGCTGTGCACAAAGGAAATCCTGGAAGAGTGCAGAGGAGCCGGAGTAGCTGCAAAACACGCGGTTCCCAGCAATGCAGTCTAGCGTGGGGAGGCAAGGACTTACCTCCACCAAACTTGGACTGAAGAGTCACTGGACTGTGGGAGTCACTTGGACAGAGTTGCTGAGTTTAAAGGGACCTCACTCGTCGTGCTGAGAGGAGACCCAGAGGACCGGTGATGCAGTTCTTTGGTGCCTGCGGTTGCAGGGGGAAGATTCCGTCGACCCACGGGAGACTTCTTCGGAGCTTCTAGTGCAGAGAGGAGGCAGACTACCCCCACAGCATGCACCACCAGGAAAACAGTCGAGAAGGCGGCAGGATCAGCGTTACAAGGTCGCAGTAGTCATCGTTGCTACTTTGTTGCAGTTTTGCAGGCTTCCAGCGCGGTCAGCAGTCGATTCCTTGGCAGAAGGTGAAGAGAGAGATGCAGAGGAACTCTGAAGAGCTCTTGCATTCGTTATCTAAGGAATTCCCCAAAGCAGAGACCCTAAATAGCCAGAAAAGAGGGTTTGGCTACTTAGGAGAGAGGATAGGCTAGCAACACCTGAAGGAGCCCATCAGAAGGAGCCTCTGACGTCACCTGCTGGCACTGGCCACTCAGAGCAGTCCAGTGTGCCAGCAGCACCTCTGTTTCCAAGATGGCAGAGGTCTGGAGCACACTGGAGGAGCTCTGGGCACCTCCCAGGGGAGGTGCAGGGGAGTGGTCACTCCCCTTTCCTTTGTCCAGTTTCGCGCCAGAGCAGGGCTGAGGGATCCCTGAACCGGCGCAGACTGGCTTATGCAGAGATGGGCACCATCTGTGCCCATCAAAGCATTTCCAGAGGCTAGGGGAGGCTACTCCTCCCCAGCCCCGACACCTTTTTCCAAAGGGAGAGGCTGTAACACCCTCTCTCTGAGTAAGTCCTTTGTTCTGCCTTCCTGGGCCAGGCAGAAACCTGTCTGAGGGGTTGGCAGCAGCTGCAGTGAAACCCCGGGAAAGGTAGTTTGGCAGTACCCGGGTCTGAGCTAGAGACTCGGGGGATCATGGAATTGTCTCCCCAATGCCAGAATGGCATTGGGGTGACAAATCCATGATCCTAGACATGTTACATGGCCATGTTCGGAGTTACCATTGTGACGCTATACATATGTCGTGACATATGTATAGTGCACGCGTGTAATGGTGTCCCCGCACTCACAAAGTCCAGGGAATTTGCCCTGAACAATGTGGGAGCACCTTGGCTAGTCCCAGGGTGCCCACACACTAAGTAACTTAGCACCCAACCTTTAGCAGGTGAAGGTTAGACATATAGGTGACTTATAAGTTACTTAAGTGCAGTGGTAAATGGCTGTGAAATAACGTGGACGTTATTTCACTCAGGCTGCACTGGCAGGCCTGTGTAAGAATTGTCAGATCTCCCTATGGGTGGCACAAGAAATGCTGCAGCCCATAGGGATCTCCTGGAACCCCAATACCCTGGGTACCTCAATACCATATACTAGGGAATTATAAGGGTGTTCCAGTATGCCAATGTAAATTGGTGAAATTGGTCACTAGCCTGTTAGTGACAATTTGGAAAGAAATGAGAGAGCATAACCACTGAGGTTCTGAATAGCAGAGCCTCATTGAGACAGTTAGACATAACACAGGTAACACATACAGGGCACACTTATGAGCACTGGGGCCCTGGCTGGCAGGGTCCCAGTGACACATACAACTAAAACAACATACATACAGTGAAATATGGGGGTAACATGCCTGGCAAGATGGTACTTTCCTACAGTGCACTGCTGGTGTTTGATCTCCCTGCAAAATCCCCCTATCACGACTTCTGTGCTCTCTGGGGGTAGTAGGCGTACTTTACTCCTATTTTTCAGGGTCTTGGGGTGGGGTATTTTTCTAACCCTCACTGTTTTCTTACAGTCCCAGCGACCCTCTACAAGCACACATAGGTTTGGGGTCCATTCATGATTTGCATTACACTTTTGGAGTATATGGTTTGTGTTGCCCCTATACCTATGTGCTCCTATTGCAATCTATTGTAACTTTACACTGCTTGCATTACTTTTCTTGCTATTACCTGCATAATTTTGGTTTGTGCACATATATCTTGTGTATATAACTTATCCTCATGCTGGGAGTACTCACTGAGATACTTTTAGCATATTGTCATAAAAATAAAGTACCTTTATTTTTAGTACTTCTGTATATTGTGTTTTCTTATGATTTTGTGCATATGACACCAGTGGTATAGTAGGAGCTTTGCATGTCTCCTAGTTCAGCCTAGGCTGCTTTGCCATAGCTACCTTCTACCATCCTAAGCTGCTAGAAACACCTCTTCTACACTAATAATGTATAACTGGACCTGGCACAAGGTGTAAGTACCTCTGGTACCCACTACAAGCCAGGCCAGCCTCTTACATTGGTGGTGCAGCGGTGGAATAAGTACTTGTAACTACTTACCACTTTGTCATTTTGCACTTTTCATAAGAGAATCATATACCAAACAGTTCAGTGTATGTGCACTTAACCCAAAAAGTTTTTTTTTCTATCCTAAAACCTTTTACAAAGTTCTGAAAAGTTTCTTAAAACTTCTAAACGTTTTCTAAAAGATAGAAAAAATTTGTCACTGTACTTTCAAAAGTTCTAAAAAAAATTCTCTCTTCTCACTATCTCTAAACCTTTTACTATCATGTCTGTCGTAGATTCCAGCCTCCAAACTGTCAATGCTACTTATGACATTTTTAACTACAAAAGTTTAAGGAGTTACTGCCTAGATAGAGGTTTAGTTATAGGAAAGAACCCTACAAAATAATTTATTTTTAACATGCTTGTTGTGGATGACCAGAACCAGTCTGGCCCATCAAATGAGAGGTTAGAAAATGTAGAAACTTCCCAGTCTGACTCAGGAGAGTTCCCTGAGAAGGGTGGGGAGGGTTCTGATCAGGGTCTGCCCCCTAGCAGAGCACCTAGTAATGCTGGTAGTGATAGAGGTTCCCATCACAGTAGGGCATCCTTTATCCCTAGAGGCCAGGATACCAGGGTCCAGACAGTTAGGGACAGGTCCCCCTCTGAAGTTTCCAATTTGTCATCTGTGTCAAAGCATTCCCAAACCACCCACCCTGAGAATAACTTGTTAGAAAGGGAACTCAAGAAGTTGAGGGTTGAAGAGACCAGACTGAAGCTTAAACAGCAACAGCTGGCCTTAGATAGGGAATCCCTACACATTGAGAAGGAAAGACAGAGGATGGGGTTAGGACCCCATGGTGGCAGCAGCAGTATTTCTGATTGCAATTGTGTTAGAGAGCAAGATTCCAGGAATCTGCACAAAATAGTCCCCCTTTACAAGGAGGGGGATGACATCAATAAGTGGTTTGCTGAACTTGAGAGGGCCTGTATAGTACAGTTGGTCCCTCAAAGGCAGTGGGATGCTATTTTGTGGCTATCTTTCACTGGAAAGGGTAGGGATAGGCTCCTTACTGTTAGAGAAAGTGAAGCTAACAACTACACAATATTGAAAGATGCACTCTTGGATGGATGTGGCTTAACCACTGAACAATACAGGATTAAGTTCAGAGACACCAGAAAAGAGTCTTCTCAAGACTAGTCAGATTTTGTGGGCCGTTCAGTGAAGGCCTTGGAAGGGTGGTTACATGGCAGTAAGGTATCTGACTATGAAAGCCTGTATAATCTTATTCTGAGAGAGCATATTCTGAACAACTGTGTGTCTGACTTGTTACACCAATACCTAGTGGACTCAGATCTGACCTCTCCCCAAGAATTGGAAAAGAAGGCAGACAAGCGGGTCAGAACAAGGGTGAACAAAAAAGTTCATACAGGGGGTGACAAGGATGGCAAGAAGAAGGATGGTAAGTCTTCTGACAAGGGTCGGGACAAAAGTAAACATTCTGAGTCTTCATCAGGCCCACAAAAATTCTCTGGGGGTGGTGGGTCCAAATCCTCTTCCAATAATCAACCTAAAAAGCCTTGGTGTTATTTGTGTAAAGTCAAAGGCCATTGGGCAACTGATTCGAGTTGTCCAAAGAAAAACACCAAACCTCCCACAACCACAACCCCTGTTGCAAATTCTAGTGACCCTAGTAATAGCAGTGGTGGTGGTAAATCTACTACTAATAGCCAATCTAAGGGTGTAGCTGGGCTCACTATTGGCAATGTAGTTGGGGTTGGTCTTGTTAGGGAGACCACAGAGGCTGTTTTAGTCTCTGAAGGTGCCATTGATTTGGCCACCTTGGTTACTTGTCCCCTTAATATGGACAAGTAAAATCAACTTCCCCTAATAAATGGTGTTGAGGTTCAGGCCTACAGGGACACAGAACCCAATGTAACTATGGTGATAGAAAAACTGGTCCACCCTGAACAACACCTACTTGGTCAGCAGTACCAAGTAACAGACGCTCATAACAACACTCTGAGCCACCCCATGGCTGTTGTGAATCTCAGATTTGCCTGTAGAATGTCTACTAGGGAATGATTTAGAGACATCAGCTTGGGCAGAAGTGGAGTTGGAGGCCCATGCAGAAATGCTGGGCATTCCTGGGCAAATTTGTGCTTTAACCAGGGCTCAGGACAAAAAGCAAAAGGGACAGGGTAACTTGGATCTTGGAACAATGGAGCAAGTGCTCCCTAAAGGTAGGGGTAGCAAGGGTAAATCCCTACCCACTATCCCTCCCTCTACAGATGATTCCCCTTCTGAGGAAGAGGAATTTCCTCCTTGTGCAGAACCTCCACCAGAGGAGCTGGCAGCAGACACTGCTGAGATTTTGGGTGGGGGGGGGGCTGCCAGGGGAGAGCTGAGTGTGGCACAGAAAACCTGTCCCACATTAGAGGGTCTCAGACAGCAAGCTGTCAAACAGCAAAATGGGGATGTCAGTGACAGCTATAGAGTATACTGGGAAGATAACCTCTTGTACACAGAGGCAAGGGACCCAAAACCTGGAGCAGCCAGGTGATTGGTCATTCCTCTGCGGTACAGAGAGTTTCTTCTCAATTTAGCACATGACATTCCTTTGCCTGGGCATTTGGGCCAGATCAAAACTTGGGAAAGTCTTGTCTCCATGTTTCACTGGCCTCGTATGTCAGAGGACACCAAAGATTTTTGCAAGTCTTGTGTGACCTGCCAAGCCAGTGGCAAGACTGGTGGCACTCCAAAGGCCCCTCTAATTCCACTTCCAGTGGTTGGGGTGCCCTTTGAAAGGGTATGGGTTGACATAGATGGCCCTCTTTACCCTCCTACTGGTTCAGGCAATAGATTTATCTTGATGGTTGTGGACCAGGCCACAAGATAGCCTGAAGCCATACCTTTAAGGACCACTACAGCTCCTACAGTGGCAAAGGCCCTCCTGGGAATCTTTTCCAGGGTGGGTTTTCGAAAAGATGTTGTATCAGACAGAGGTAGCAACTTCATGTCTGCATACTTGAAAGCAATGTGGAAGGAGTGTGGTGTTACCTACAAGTTCACCACCCCTTACCATCCACAGACTAATGGACTGGCATAGAGGTTTAATAAAACTCTCAAAGGTCTGATAATGGGACTCCCTGAAAAACTCAGGAAGGGATAGGATGTCCTGTTACCTTGCCTCCTTTTTGCTTACAGGGAGGTACCCCAGAGAGGAGTGGGCTTCAGCCCCTTTGAACTCCTCTTTGGGCACCCTGCAAGAGGTCCACTCACTCTTGTGAAGGAGGGTTGGGAACAACCTTTAAAAGCTCCTAAACAGGACATAGTGGATTATGTACTTGGACTAAGATCCAGAATGGCTGAGTACATGAAAAAGGCCAATAAAAACCTTCAGGCCAGGCAGGAGCTGCAAAAGGAAGGGCATGACCAGAAGGCTGTTCTGATCCAGTACCAACCAGGACAGAAGGTGTGGGTATTGGAGCCTGTGGCCCCAAGAGCACTCCAAGCCAAATGGAGTGGACCCGATCTAATTGTTGAGAAGAAGGGTGAGGTTACCTATGTGGTAGACCTGGGCACTGCCAGGAGTCCCCTTAGGGTGATTCATGTCAACCGCCTAAAACCCTACTATGACAGGGCTGATCTCACCCTGCTCATGTCAACAGATGAGGGACAGGATGAAGAGAGTGACCCTCTCCCTGAGCTCTTTCCCCCCACTGAAGCAGATGCCTTAGTGGAGGGAGCAGTTTTAGCAGACTGTCTGACTGCAGAACAGAAAGACAACTGCGTCAATCTCCTAGGCCAATTTTCTGTCCTCTTTTCAATTGTACCAGGTACAACATCCTGGTGTGAACACACAATTGACACTGGAGACAGCAAGCCTGTCAAAAGTAAAATTTATAGGCAGCCTGACCATGTCAGAGACTGCATTAAACAAGAGGTGCAGAAAATGATGAATTTAGGGGTGATTGAACCTTCTGAAAGCCCATGGGCTAGCCCAGTGGTGCTTGTACCAAAACCTCACACCAAAGATGGAAAAAGAGAGATGAGGTTTTGTGTAGACTACAGAGTGCTCAATCAGGTAACAAAAACTGATGCTCACCCTATGCCCAGGGCAGATGAGCTCATTGATACACTGGCATCTGGCAGAGTATCTTAGCACTTTTTATCTGACTGCAGGGTATTGGCAGATCAGATTGGCAGAAGATGCTAAACCAAAGACTGCATTTTCTACTATAGGAGGGCACTACCAATTCACAGTAATGCCCTTTGGTTTGAAAAATGCACCTGCCAATTTTCAGATGTTGGTGAACACAGTCCTGCAAGGGTTGGAAGCTTTCAGTGCAGCATATCTTGATGATATTGCTGTCTTTAGCTCAACCTGGGATGAGCACCTGGTCCACCTTTGGAACGTTGTAGAGGCGCTGCAAAAGGCAGGCCTCACTATCAAGGCCTCAACGTGCCAGATAGGGAAGGGGAAAGTGTTTTTTTCTGGGCCACCTGGTAGGTGGAGAACAGATTGCACCACTACAGGGAAAAATCCAGACAATCATGGATTGGGTTCCACCTACAACTCAGACCCAGGTGAGAGCCTTTTTAGGCCTCACAGGTTACTACAGGAGATTTATTAAAAATTATGGCTCCATAGCAACCCTCTTAATGATCTCACAAGCAAGAAAATGCCTAAGAAGGTGTTATGGACAGCTAGCTGTCAGAAAGCTTTTGAGGAGCTAAACCAGGCCATGTGCTCTGCACCTGTCCTAAAAAGCCCAGGTTACTCCAACAAATTAATTGTTCAAACTGATGCATCTGAATTAGGGGTAGGGGCAGTCTTTTCACAACTGAATTCTGAGGGCCAGTATCAACCTGTTGCTTTTATCAGCAGAAGGTTGACCCCTAGAGAAAAGCATTGGTCTGCCATAGAGAGGGAGGCCTTTGCTGTGGTCTTGGCACTGAAAAGGTTGAGGCCATACCTGTTTGGCACTCACTTTATTGTTCAGACAGACCACAAACCTCCACTTTGGCTAAAACAAATGAAAGGTGAAAACCCTAAATTGTTGAGGTGGTCCATATCTCTACAGGTAATCAGCCCAACCATCGCACACATACTCTGCAACATAATCGACTCCTTGTAGTAAAGTACCATCTTGCCTGGCATGTTACCCCCATATTTCACTGTATATATTTTGTTTTAGTGTATGTGTCACTGGGACCCTGCCAGCCAGGGCCCCAGTGCTCATAAGTATGTCCTGTATGTGTTCCCTGTGTGATGACTAACAGCTAAGCAGAACCTCAGTGGTTATGCCCTCTCTGGTTTCCAAATTGTCACTAACAGGCTAGTGACCAATTTCACAAATTCACATTGGCATACTGGAACACCCTTATAATTCCCTAGTATATGGTACTGAGGTATCCAGGGTATTGGGGTTCCAGGAGATCCCTATGGGCTGCAGCATTTCTTTTGCCACCCATAGGGAGCTCTGACAATTCTTACACAGGCCTGCCACCTCAGCCTGAGTGAAATAACGTCCACGTTATTTCACAGCCATTTACCACTGCATTTAAGTAACTTGTAAGTCACCTATATGTCTAACCTTCACCTGGTGAAGGTTGGGTGCTAAGTGTAGGAGGCTGGACTGGCTTGTAGTGAGTACCAAGGGGTACTTGCCCCTTGCACCAGGCCCAGTTATCCCTTATTAGTGTATAGGGTGTCTAGCAGCTTAGGCTGATAGATAATGGTAGCTTAGCAGAGCAGCTTAGGCTGAACTAGGAGACGTGTGAAGCTACTACAGTACCACTTAGTGTCATATGCACAATATCATAAGAAAACACAATACACAGTTATACTAAAAATAAAGGTACTTTACTTTTATGACAATATGCCAGAGTATCTTAGAGTGTACCCTCAGTGAGAGGATAGGAAATATACACAAGATATATATACACAATAGCAAAAATATGCAGTATAGTCTTAGAAAACAGTGCAAACAATGTATAGTTACAATAGGATGCAATGGGGAAACATAGGGATAGGGGCAACACAAACCATATACTCCAGAAGTGGAATGCGAACCACGAATGGACCCCAAACCTATGTGACCTTGTAGAGGGTCGCTGGGACTATTAGAAAATAGTGAGAGTTAGAAAAATAACCCTCCCCAAGACCCTGAAAAGTGAGTGCAAAGTGCACTAAAGTTCACCTAAGGACAAAATAGTCGTGTTAGAGGAATAATGCAGGAAAGACACAAACCAGCAATGCAACAACTGTGGATTTCCAATCTAGGGTACCTGTGGAACAAGGGGACCAAGCCCAAAAGTCACAAGCAAGTCGGAGATGGGCAGATGCCCAGGAAATGCCAGCTGCGGGTGCAAAGAAGCTTCGACTGGACAGAAGAAGCTGAGGTTTCTGCAGGAACGAAAAGGGCTAGAGACTTCCCCTTTGGTGGACGGATTTCTCTCGCCTTGGAGAGTCGTGCAGAAGTGTTTTCCCGCCGGAAGGACGCCAACAAGCCTTGCTACACGCAAATCATGCGTTTGGCGTTTTTGGACGCTGTTGGGGCCCAGGAGGGACCAGGAGGTCGCAAATTAGACCTGAAGAGAGAAGGGACATCGAGCAAGACAAACAGCCCTCACTGAAGCAGGTAGCACCCGGAGAAGTGCCAGAAACAGGCACTACGAGGATGCGTGAAACGGTGCTCGCTGAAGTTGCACAAAGGAGTCCCACGTCGCCGGAAACCAACTTAGAAAGTCGTGCAATGCAGGTTAGAGTGCCGTGTACCCAGGCTTGGCTGTGCACAAAGGATTTCCGCCGGAAGTGCACAGGGGCCGGAGTAGCTTGCAAAGTCGTGGTTCCCAGCAATGCAGCCCAGCGAGGTGAGGCAAGGACTTACCTCCACCAAACTTGGACTGAAGAGTCACTGGACTATGGGGGTCACTTGGACAGAGTCGCTGGATTCGAGGGACCTCGCTCGTCGTGCTGAGAGGAGACCCAAGGGACCGGTAATGCAGCTTTTTGGTGCCTGCGGTTGCAGGGGGAAGATTCCGTCGACCCACGGGAGATTTCTTCGGAGCTTCTGGTGCAGAGAGGAGGCAGACTACCCCCACAGCATGCACAAGCAGGAAAACAGTCGAGAAGGCGGCAGGATCAGCGTTACAGAGTTGCAGTAGTCGTCTTTGCTACCATGTTGCAGGTTTGCAGGCTTCCAGCGCGGTCAGCGGTCGATTCCTTATCAGAAGGTGAAGAGAGAGATGCAGAGGAACTCGGCTGAGCTCATGCATTCGTTATCTACAGTTTCCCCAGAGACAGAGACCCTAAATAGCCAGAAAAGAGGGTTTGGCTACCTAGGAGAGAGGAAAGGCTACTAACACCTGAAGGAGCCTATCAGCAGGAGTCTCTGACGTCACCTGGTGGCACTGGCCACTCAGAGCAGTCCAGTGTGCCAGCAGCACCTCTGTTTCCAAGATGGCAGAGGTCTGGAGCACACTGGAGGAGCTCTGGACACCTCCCAGGGGAGGTGCAGGTCAGGGGAGTGGTCACTCCCCTTTCCTTTGTCCAGTTTCGCGCCAGAGCAGGGGCTAAGGGGTCCCTGAACCGGTGTAGACTGGCTTATGCAGAATTGGGCACATCTGTGCCCAACAAAGCATTTCCAGAGGCTGGGGGAGGCTACTCCTCCCCTGCCTTCACACCATTTTCCAAAGGGACAGGGTGTCACACCCTCTCTCAGAGGAAGTTCTTTGTTCTGCCATCCTGGGCCAGGCCTGGCTGGACCCCAGGAGGGCAGCTGCCTGTCTGAGGGGTTGGCAGCAGCAGCAGCTGCAGTGAAACCCCAGGAAGGGCAGTTTGGCAGTACCAGGGTCTGTGCTACAGACCACTGGGATCATGGGATTGTGCCAACTATGCCAGGATGGCATAGAGGGGGCAATTCCATGATCATAGACATGTTACATGGCCATATTCGGAGTTACCATGGTGAAGCTACATATAGGTAGTGACCTATATGTAGTGCACGCGTGTAATGGTGTCCCCGCACTCACAGAGTTCAGGGAATTGGCTCTGAACAATGTGGGGGCACCTTGGCTAGTGCCAGGGTGCCCTCACACTAAGTAACTTTGCACCTAACCTTTACCAGGTAAAGGTTAGACATATAGGTGACTTATAAGTTACTTAAGTGCAGTGTAAAATGGCTGTGAAATAACGTGGACGTTATTTCACTCAGGCTGCAGTGGCAGGCCTGTGTAAGAATTGTCAGAGCTCCCTATGGGTGGCAAAAGAAATGCTGCAGCCCATAGGGATCTCCTGGAACCCCAATACCCTGGGTACCTTAGTACCATATACTAGGGAATTATAAGGGTGTTCCAGTAAGCCAATGTGAATTGGTAAAATTGGTCACTAGCCTGTTAGTGACAATTTAAAAGTAATGAGAGAGCATAACCACTGAGGTTCTGGTTAGCAGAGCCTCAGTGAGACAGTTAGGCACCACACAGGGAACATATACATGCACACCTATGAGCACTGGGGCCCTGTGTGACAGGGTCCCAGTGACACATACATATAGGCCACAAACCTATGAGCACTGGGGTCCTGACCAGCAGGATCCCAGTGACACATAACAACCATACTGAAAACATGGTGTTTTCACTATGAGCACTGAGGCCTGGCTATCAGGATCCCAGTGAGACAGTGAAAACAGTGACAAACACCCTGACATACACTCACAAACAGGCCAAAAGTGGGGGTAACAAGGCTAGAAAGAGGCTACCTTCTCACACAACCCCCCCCCAAACGAAGGACAATAAGGCTAACCTTGGCCAGTTGAGACTTTATTGTCTAAGTGGTGATAAGTAGAGAGTAGCTCTGCAATAGACTGGTTACTCCCTTTATCATCCACTATATGGTTACTTCCCTGTGGGGATGTAAACCACCCTGTTTGAAGTTTTTTAGCTAAGCAACAATGTGAAGATGTATTTTCAGAGTTTCTATCAGTAAGTTTTAGTTTAGAGCAGTGGGAATTGTCCACTGAACCTATTTGTAGTGATGGAAATGCCAGACAGGGATGCTGTCTCAGAAAAGCCATAGCTGGGCAAAAACTTTGTCCATCTGGCTGGAAGAGAGAACAGGGCCGCTGTTTCTCTTGAGTTGGAGCAGGGCAGGGATGCTGTCCTATGAGCTCCACACTAGGGCAGGGATGCTGTCCTAAGTGTTGTGAGGTAGTGCAGGGTTTCTGCACTAAAGTTTCTCTGGGAGGGTTGGAGGGATGCTCCATGTTAACTAAAATGGTGCTGTTTTTCTCACCAATGTTAGTTATCCCACAGAGAGGTACTTCCACCTCAGGGAGTCCAGCTTTGCCAGCTGATGATTCCCTTGGAACAGGTGCCACCCCAGGAGAGGTTTCTCCCACCACAGGAATAGTATCCTGAATGGTAGGGTGGTTAGGGGATACTGTGATACCCTTTTTACCTGTTGATGGAGAGGGATCCTGAGTTTTCAGGCCTTCTCTCCTTTGCTTTTTCATTTCACTTGAAATGAGAGGGAACAATTCCTCAGGGATGCCCAGCATGGCTGCATGGGCATAAAACTCTACATCAGCCCAACCTGAGGCCTCTAGGTCATTATCTAAGAGACAGTCTACAGGTAAGCTAGGTGATACCACCACCTGCTTAGGGCCAGTAACTCCACCCCAACTAAACTGAATTATAGCTAAGGGAAGAAACTTAGTGGAGTTATGGACATCAATAATCTTATACTGTTGTCCAATGATGTGTTGTTCAGGAGGCACTAGGTTTTCAGTCACCAAAGTGAAACTGGCACCTGTGTCCCTGTAGGCCAAGGCCTCAACACCATTTATTGAAACTGTCTGCCTGTACTTATCCATTGTAAGGGGACAAGCAGCCAGTGTGGCAAGGCCAATGCCACTAGGTGTGACAGAAACTGTCTTGGGACTGATGACATCAGTTTCCACTATGGACCCATAAGTGAACCCAACTACACCCTTTGCTTGACTGTTGCCAGCAGTCCCACCACTAGTACCACTACTGTTAGGGGCACTAGAGCTTGATGTATTAGTGGTGGTAGGCTCAGGGGGTTTACCTGGACAGGACTTATCCCCTGGCCTATGGCCTCTATTTTTACACACAAAGCACCAAGGCTTTTTAATGTGTGCAGGTTGGGAAGAAGAGGAAGAATTTGTTTTATCCCCACCCTCTGAAGAGTGTTTAAGATTTGAAGTGGGATCTTTGGTTTTACCCTTATCCCCATGCTTATCTTGAGATTTTTCACAATCTTTCTTCTTATTGCCATCTTTGTCACCCCCTGTATGAACTTTTCTGTTCACCCTTGTTCTGACCCATTTGTCTGCCTTCTTTCCCAATTCTTGGGGAGAGGTCAGATCAGAGTCTACCAGGTACTGGTGCAACAAATCAGACACACAATTATTAAGTATATGCTCTCTCAGGATTGTGTTATACAGGCTTTCATAATCAGTAACTTTACTGCCATGTAACCACCCCTCCAAGGCCTTCACTGAATGGTCAATGAAATCAACCCAGTCTTGTGAAGACTCCTTTTTGGTCTCTCTGAACTTTATCCTGTACTGTTCAGTGGTTAAGCCATAACCATCCAGGAGTGCATTCTTAAGAACTGTAAAATTATTGGCATCATTTTCTTTCACAGTAAGGAGCCTATCCCTACCTTTTCCAGTAAATGATAGCCATAGGATAGCAGCCCACTGCCTTTGAGGGACATCCTGTACAACACAGGCCCTCTCAAGTGCAGCAAACCACTTGTTAATGTCATCCCCCTCCTTATAAGGGGGAACTATCTTGTGCAGATTCCTGGAATCATGCTCTTTTGCAGGATGACTATGGGGAATACTGCTGCTGCCACCATGGGTATCTAAACCCAACTTCTGTCTTTCCTTCTCTAATTCAAAAGACTGTCTATCTAAATCCAGCTGTTGCTTTTTAAGCTTCAGTCTGGTTTGTTCCACCCTCAACTTATTGAGTTCCCTCTCTAACATTCTGTCATCAGGGTTGGTGGGAGGGACATTTCTAGAAACAGAGCTATGATGGGAATGAACAGAAGGAGACCTGTCCCTTACAGAAGGCAACTTAACAGCTTGGTTTACAGAAACATTACTACCAGTATGATGAGAATAAATGCTTTTGCTATGATGTGAGATAACACTATTTCCTTGGTGTGGCTCATCATCATTACCATCTATGCTAGATTGTCTAGTAATGGGCAGGCTAGGAAGTTTCTTTCCTGAATCTTTTCCTGGGGGAGTCCCTGAATCAGATTGGGAACTATTAGGTACTTTTTCAACAGATGGGCCACCTCTGGCCTTATCCTGTTCTCTAAGCATGTTAATTAACAGTTCCAAGGCAGGATTCTTCCCTACACTCAAACCTCTCTCTATACAGAGACTCCTTGCTCTTTTCCAGCTAAGGTTGTCATATGCAAGTTTGGACAGATCAACACCTTGACCTGTGCCAGACATTTTTTAGAGAGAGTTAAAGTGATAGAGAAAGAGACAAAAGTTTTCAGAACTTTTTTGGAAAGACAGAAAAAAAACTTTTTAAACTTTTAAGAACTTTTTGAAAGTTTAGGAGTACTTTTCAGCACTTAGAAAAGAGTGAAAAGAGGAAATGCAAAACTTTTTGGCTATGTGTATATACACTGACCTTGTTTTGTATATTTTTCTCTTATGAAAAGTACAATGACAAGAGTGGTAAGCAGTCTCAAGCACTTATCCCACCACTGCACAACCAATGTAGGAGGCTGGACTGGCTTGTAGTGAGTACCAAGGGGTACTTGCACCTTGCACCAGGCCCAGTTATCCCTTATTAGTGTATAGGGTGTCTAGCAGCTTAGGCTGATAGATAATGGTAGCTTAGCAGAGCAGCTTAGGCTGAACTAGGAGACGTGTGAAGCTACTACAGTACCACTTAGTGTCATAGTGTCATATGCACAATGTCATAAGAAAACACAATACACAGTTATACTAAAAATAAAGGTACTTTATTTTTATGACAATATGCCAGAGTATCTTAGAGTGTACCCTCAGTGAGAGGATAGGAAATATACACAAGATATATATACACAATAGCAAAAATATGCAGTATAGTCTTAGAAAACAGTGCAAACAATGTATAGTTACAATAGGATGCAATGGGGAAACATAGGGATAGGGGCAACACAAACCATATACTCCAGAAGTGGAATGCGAACCACGAATGGACCCCAAACCTATGTGACCTTGTAGAGTGTCGCTGGGACTATTAGAAAATAGTGAGAGTTAGAAAAATAACCCTCCCCAAGACCCTGAAAAGTGAGTGCAAAGTGCACTAAAGTTCCCCTAAGGACAAAATAGTCGTGTTAGAGGAATAATGCAGGAAAGACACAAACCAGCAATGCAACAACTGTGGATTTCCAATCTAGGGTACCTGTGGAACAAGGGGACCAAGTCCAAAAGTCACAAGCAAGTCGGAGATGGGCAGATGCCCAGGAAATGCCAGCTGCGGGTGCAAAGAAGCTTTGACTGGACAGAAGAAGCTGAGGTTTCTGCAAGAACGAAAAGGGCTAGAGACTTCCCCTTTGGTGGACGGATTCCTCTCGCCTTGCAGAGTCGTGCAGAAGTGTTTTCCCGCCGGAAGGACGCCAACAAGCCTTGCTACACGCAAATCGTGTGTTTGGCATTTTGGACGCTGTTGGGGTCCAGGAGGGATCAGGAGGTCGCAAATTGGACCTGAAGAGAGAAGGGACGTCGAGCAAGACAAAGAGCCCTCACTGAAGCAGGTAGCACCCGGAGAAGTGCCAGAAACAGGCACTACGAGGATGCGTGAAATGGTGCTCGCCAAAGTTGCACAAAGGAGTCCCACGTTGCCGGAGACCAACTTAGAAAGTCGTGCAATGCAGGTTAGAGTGCCGTGGACCCAGGCTTGGCTGTGCACAAAGGATTTCCGCCGGAAGTGCACAGGGGCCGGAGTAGCTTGCAAAGTCGCGGTTCCCAGCAATGCAGCCCAGCGAGGTGAGGCAAGGACTTACCTCCACCAAACTTTGACTGAAGAGTCAGTGGACTATGGGGGTCACTTGGACAGAGTCGCTGGATTCGAGGGACCTCGCTCGTCGTGCTGAGAGGAGACCCAAGGGACCGGTAATGCAGCTTTTTGGTGCCTGCGGTTGCAGGGGGAAGATTCCGTCGACCCACGGGAGATTTCTTCGGAGCTTCTGGTGCAGAGAGGAGGCAGACTACCCCCACAGCATGCACAAGCAGGAAAACAGTCGAGAAGGCGGCAGGATCAGCGTTACAGAGTTGCAGTAGTCGTCTTTGCTACCATGTTGCAGGTTTGCAGGCTTCCAGCGCGGTCAGCGGTCGATTCCTTATCAGAAGGTGAAGAGAGAGATGCAGAGGAACTCGGCTGAGCTCATGCATTCGTTATCTACAGTTTCCCCAGAGACAGAGACCCTAAATAGCCAGAAAAGAGGGTTTGGCTACCTAGGAGAGAGGAAAGGCTACTAACACCTGAAGGAGCCTATCAGCAGGAGTCTCTGACGTCACCTGGTGGCACTGGCCACTCAGAGCAGTCCAGTGTGCCAGCAGCACCTCTGTTTCCAAGATG
Organism: Pleurodeles waltl; assembly: GCF_031143425.1. Lineage (NCBI taxonomy): Eukaryota > Metazoa > Chordata > Amphibia > Caudata > Salamandridae > Pleurodeles > Pleurodeles waltl. The sequence continues at coordinate 845,850,412 of NC_090444.1, forward strand.
GCAGAGGTCTGGAGCACACTGGAGGAGCTCTGGACACCTCCCAGGGGAGGTGCAGGTCAGGGGAGTGGTCACTCCCCTTTCCTTTGTCCAGTTTCGCGCCAGAGCAAGGGCTAAGGGGTCCCTGAACCGGTGTAGACTGGCTTATGCAGAATTGGGCACATCTGTGCCCAACAAAGCATTTCCAGAGGCTGGGGGAGGCTACTCCTCCCCTGCCTTCACACCATTTTCCAAAGGGAGAGGGTGTCACACCCTCTCTCAGAGGAAGTTCTTTGTTCTGCCATCCTGGGCCAGGCCTGGCTGGACCCCAGGAGGGCAGCTGCCTGTCTGAGGGGATGGCAGCAGCAGCAGCTGCAGTGAAACCCCAGGAAGGGCAGTTTGGCAGTACCAGGGTCTGTGCTACAGACCACTGGGATCATGGGATTGTGCCAACTATGCCAGGATGGCATAGAGGGGGCAATTCCATGATCATAGACATGTTACATGGCCATATTCGGAGTTACCATGGTGAAGCTACATATAGGTAGTGACCTATATGTAGTGCACGCGTGTAATGGTGTCCCCGCACTCACAGAGTTCAGGGAATTGGCTCTGAACAATGTGGGGGCACCTTGGCTAGTGCCAGGGTGCCCTCACACTAAGTAACTTTGCACCTAACCTTTACCAGGTAAAGGTTAGACATATAGGTGACTTATAAGTTACTTAAGTGCAGTGTAAAATGGCTGTGAAATAACGTGGACGTTATTTCACTCAGGCTGCAGTGGCAGGCCTGTGTAAGAATTGTCAGAGCTCCCTATGGGTGGCAAAAGAAATGCTGCAGCCCATAGGGATCTCCTGGAACCCCAATACCCTGGGTACCTTAGTACCATATACTAGGGAATTATAAGGGTGTTCCAGTAAGCCAATGTGAATGGGTAAAATTGGTCACTAGCCTGTTAGTGACAATTTAAAAGTAATGAGAGAGCATAACCACTGAGGTTCTGGTTAGCAGAGCCTCAGTGAGACAGTTAGGCACCACACAGGGAACATATACATGCACACCTATGAGCACTGGGGCCCTGTGTGACAGGGTCCCAGTGACACATACATATAGGCCACAAACCTATGAGCACTGGGGTCCTGACCAGCAGGATCCCAGTGACACATAACAACCATACTGAAAACATGGTGTTTTCACTATGAGCACTGAGGCCTGGATATAAGGATCCCAGTGAGTCAGTGAAAACAGTGACAAACACCCTGACATACACTCACAAACAGGCCAAAAGTGGGGGTAACAAGGCTAGAAAGACGCTACCTTCTCACACAACCCCCCCCCAAACGAAGGACAATAAGGCTAACCTTGGCCAGTTGAGACTTTATTGTCTAAGTGGTGATAAGTAGAGAGTAGCTCTGCAATAGACTGGTTACTCCCTTTATCATCCACTATATGGTTACTTCCCTGTGGGGATGTAAACCACCCTGTTTGAAGTTTTTTAGCTAAGCAACAATGTGAAGATGTATTTTCAGAGTTTCTGTCAGTAAGTTTTAGTTTAGAGCAGTGGGAATTGTCCACTGAACCTATTTCTAGTGATGGAAATGCCAGACAGGGATGCTGTCTCAGAAAAGCCATAGCTGGGCAAAAACTTTGTCCATCTGGCTGGAAGAGAGAACAGGGATGCTGTTTCTCTTGAGTTGGAGCAGGGCAGGGATGCTGTCCTATGAGCTCCACACTAGGGCAGGGATGCTGTCCTAAGTGTTGTGAGGTAGTGCAGGGTTTCTGCACTAAAGTTTCTCTGGGAGGGTTGGAGGGATGCTCCATGTTAACTAAAATGGTGCTGTTTTTCTCACCAATGTTAGTTATCCCACAGAGAGGTACTTCCACCTCAGGGAGTCCAGCTTTGCCAGCTGATGATTCCCTTGGAACAGGTGCCACCCCAGGAGAGGTTTCTCCCACCACAGGAATAGTATCCTGAATGGTAGGGTGGTTAGGGGATACTGTGATACCCTTTTTACCTGTTGATGGAGAGGGATCCTGAGTTTTCAGGCCTTCTCTCCTTTGCTTTTTCATTTCACTTGAAATGAGAGGGAACAATTCCTCAGGGATGCCCAGCATGGCTGCATGGGCATAAAACTCTACATCAGCCCAACCTGAGGCCTCTAGGTCATTACCTAAGAGACAGTCTACAGGTAAGCTAGGTGATACCACCACCTGCTTAGGGCCAGTAACTCCACCCCAACTAAACTGAATTATAGCTAAGGGAAGAAACTTAGTGGAGTTATGGACATCAATAATCTTATACTGTTGTCCAATGATGTGTTGTTCAGGAGGCACTAGGTTTTCAGTCACCAAAGTGAAACTGGCACCTGTGTCCCTGTAGGCCAAGGCCTCAACACCATTTATTGAAACTGTCTGCCTGTACTTATCCATTGTAAGGGGACAAGCAGCCAGTGTGGCAAGGCCAATGCCACTAGTTGTGACAGAAACTGTCTTGGGACTGATGACATCAGTTTCCACTATGGACCCATAAGTGAACCCAACTACACCCTTTGCTTGACTGTTGCCAGCAGTCCCACCACTAGTACCACTACTGTTAGGGGCACTAGAGCTTGATGTATTAGTGGTGGTAGGCTCAGGGGGTTTACCTGGACAGGACTTATCCCCTGGCCTATGGCCTCTATTTTTACACACAAAGCACCAAGGCTTTTTAATGTGTGCAGGTTGGGAAGAAGAGGAAGAATTTGTTTTATCCCCACCCTCTGAAGAGTGTTTAAGATTTGAAGTGGGATCTTTGGTTTTACCCTTATCCCCATGCATATCTTGAGATTTTTCACCATCTTTCTTCTTATTGCCATCTTTGTCACCCCCTGTATGAACTTTTCTGTTCACCCTTGTTCTGACCCATTTGTCTGCCTTCTTTCCCAATTCTTGGGGAGAGGTCAGATCAGAGTCTACCAGGTACTGGTGCAACAAATCAGACACACAATTATTAAGTATATGCTCTCTCAGGATTGTGTTATACAGGCTTTCATAATCAGTAACTTTACTGCCATGTAACCACCCCTCCAAGGCCTTCACTGAATGGTCAATGAAATCAACCCAGTCTTGTGAAGACTCCTTTTTGGTCTCTCTGAACTTTATCCTGTACTGTTCAGTGGTTAAGCCATAACCATCCAGGAGTGCATTCTTAAGAACTGTAAAATTATTGGCATCATTTTCTTTCACAGTAAGGAGCCTATCCCTACCTTTTCCAGTAAATGATAGCCATAGGATAGCAGCCCACTGCCTTTGAGGGACATCCTGTACAACACAGGCCCTCTCAAGTGCAGCAAACCACTTGTTAATGTCATCCCCCTCCTTATAAGGGGGAACTATCTTGTGCAGATTCCTGGAATCATGCTCTTTTGCAGGATGACTATGGGGAATACTGCTGCTGCCACCATGGGTATCTAAACCCAACTTCTGTCTTTCCTTCTCTAATTCAAAAGACTGTCTATCTAAATCCAGCTGTTGCTTTTTAAGCTTCAGTCTGGTTTGTTCCACCCTCAACTTATTGAGTTCCCTCTCTAACATTCTGTCATCAGGGTTGGTGGGAGGGACATTTCTAGAAACAGAGCTATGATGGGAATGAACAGAAGGAGACCTGTCCCTTACAGAAGGCAACTTAACAGCTTGGTTTACAGAAACATTACTACCAGTATGATGAGAATAAATGCTTTTGCTATGATGTGAGATAACACTATTTCCTTGGTGTGGCTCATCATCATTACCATCTATGCTAGATTGTCTAGTAATGGGCAGGCTAGGAAGTTTCTTTCCTGAATCTTTTCCTGGGGGAGTCCCTGAATCAGATTGGGAACTATTAGGTACTTTTTCAACAGATGGGCCACCTCTGGCCTTATCCTGTTCTCTAAGCATGTTAATTAACAGTTCCAAGGCAGGATTCTTCCCTACACTCAAACCTCTCTCTATACAGAGACTCCTTGCTCTTTTCCAGCTAAGGTTGTCATATGCAAGTTTGGACAGATCAACACCTTGACCTGTGCCAGACATTTTTTAGAGAGAGTTAAAGTGATAGAGAAAGAGACAAAAGTTTTCAGAACTTTTTTGGAAAGACAGAAAAAAAACTTTTAAAACTTTTAAGAACTTTTTGAAAGTTTAGGAGTACTTTTCAGCACTTAGAAAAGAGTGAAAAGAGGAAATGCAAAACTTTTTGGCTATGTGTATATACACTGACCTTGTTTTGTATATTTTTCTCTTATGAAAAGTACAATGACAAGAGTGGTAAGCAGTCTCAAGCACTTATCCCACCACTGCACAACCAATGTAGGAGGCTGGACTGGCTTGTAGTGAGTACCAAGGGGTACTTGCACCTTGCACCAGGCCCAGTTATCCCTTATTAGTGTATAGGGTGTCTAGCAGCTTAGGCTGATAGATAATGGTAGCTTAGCAGAGCAGCTTAGGCTGAACTAGGAGACGTGTGAAGCTACTACAGTACCACTTAGTGTCATAGTGTCATATGCACAATGTCATAAGAAAACACAATACACAGTTATACTAAAAATAAAGGTACTTTATTTTTATGACAATATGCCAGAGTATCTTAGAGTGTACCCTCAGTGAGAGGATAGGAAATATACACAAGATATATATACACAATAGCAAAAATATGCAGTATAGTCTTAGAAAACAGTGCAAACAATGTATAGTTACAATAGGATGCAATGGGGAAACATAGGGATAGGGGCAACACAAACCATATACTCCAGAAGTGGAATGCGAACCACGAATGGACCCCAAACCTATGTGACCTTGTAGAGTGTCGCTGGGACTATTAGAAAATAGTGAGAGTTAGAAAAATAACCCTCCCCAAGACCCTGAAAAGTGAGTGCAAAGTGCACTAAAGTTCCCCTAAGGACAAAATAGTCGTGTTAGAGGAATAATGCAGGAAAGACACAAACCAGCAATGCAACAACTGTGGATTTCCAATCTAGGGTACCTGTGGAACAAGGGGACCAAGTCCAAAAGTCACAAGCAAGTCGGAGATGGGCAGATGCCCAGGAAATGCCAGCTGCGGGTGCAAAGAAGCTTTGACTGGACAGAAGAAGCTGAGGTTTCTGCAAGAACGAAAAGGGCTAAAGATTTCCCCTTTGGTGGACGGATCCCTCTCGCCTTGGAGAGTCGTGTAGAAGTGTTTTCCCGCCGGAAGGACGCCAACAAGCCTTGCTACACGCAAATCGTGTGTTTGGCGTTTTTGGACGCTGTTGGGGCCCAGGAGGGACCAGGAGGTCGCAAATTGGACCTGAAGAGAGAAGGGACGTCGAGCAAGACAAAGAGCCCTCACGGAAGCAGGTAGCATCCGGAGAAGTGCCAGAAACAGGCACTATGAGGATGCGTGAAATGGTGCTCGCCAAAGTTGCACAAAGGAGTCCCACGTCACCGGAGACCAACTTAGAAAGTCGTGCAATGCAGGTTAGAGTGCCGTGGATCCAGGCTTGGCTGTGCACAAAGGATTTCCGCCGGAAGTGCACAGGGGCCGGAGTAGCTTGCAAAGTCACGGTTCCCAGCAATGCAGCCCAGCGAGGTGAGGCAAGGACTTACCTCCACCAAACTTGGACTGAAGAGTCACTGCACTATGGGGGTCACTTGGACAGAGTCGCTGGATTCGAGGGACCTCGCTCGTCGTGCTGAGAGGAGACCCAAGGGACCGGTAATGCAGCTTTTTGGTGCCTGCGGTTGCAGGGGGAAGATTCCGTCGACCCACGGGAGATTTCTTCGGAGCTTCTGGTGCAGAGAGGAGGCAGACTACCCCCACAGCATGCACAAGCAGGAAAACAGTAGAGAAGGCGGCAGGATCAGCGTTACAGAGTTGCAGTAGTCGTCTTTGCTACCATGTTGCAGGTTTGCAGGCTTCCAGCGCGGTCAGCGGTCGATTCCTTATCAGAAGGTGAAGAGAGAGATGCAGAGGAACTCGGCTGAGCTCATGCATTCGTTATCTACAGTTTCCCCAGAGACAGAGACCCTAAATAGCCAGAAAAGAGGGTTTGGCTACCTAGGAGAGAGGAAAGGCTACTAACACCTGAAGGAGCCTATCAGCAGGAGTCTCTGACGTCACCTGGTGGCACTGGCCACTCAGAGCAGTCCAGTGTGCCAGCAGCACCTCTGTTTCCAAGATGGCAGAGGTCTGGAGCACACTGGAGGAGCTCTGGACACCTCCCAGGGGAGGTGCAGGTCAGGGGAGTGGTCACTCCCCTTTCCTTTGTCCAGTTTCGCGCCAGAGCAGGGGCTAAGGGGTCCCTGAACCGGTGTAGACTGGCTTATGCAGAATTGGGCACATCTGTGCCCAACAAAGCATTTCCAGAGGCTGGGGGAGGCTACTCCTCCCCTGCCTTCACACCATTTTCCAAAGGGAGAGGGTGTCACACCCTCTCTCAGAGGAAGTTCTTTGTTCTGCCATCCTGGGCCAGGCCTGGCTGGACCCCAGGAGGGCAGCTGCCTGTCTGAGGGGTTGGCAGCAGCAGCAGCTGCAGTGAAACCCCAGGAAGGGCAGTTTGGCAGAACCAGGGTCTGTGCTACAGACCACTGGGATCATGGGATTGTGCCAACTATGCCAGGATGGCATAGAGGGGGCAATTCCATGATCATAGACATGTTACATGGCCATATTCGGAGTTACCATGGTGAAGCTACATATAGGTAGTGACCTATATGTAGTGCACGCGTGTAATGGTGTCCCCGCACTCACAGAGTTCAGGGAATTGGCTCTGAACAATGTGGGGGCACCTTGGCTAGTGCCAGGGTGCCCTCACACTAAGTAACTTTGCACCTAACCTTTACCAGGTAAAGGTTAGACATATAGGTGACTTATAAGTTACTTAAGTGCAGTGTAAAATGGCTGTGAAATAACGTGGACGTTATTTCACTCAGGCTGCAGTGGCAGGCCTGTGTAAGAATTGTCAGAGCTCCCTATGGGTGGCAAAAGAAATGCTGCAGCCCATAGGGATCTCCTGGAACCCCAATACCCTGGGTACCTTAGTACCATATACTAGGGAATTATAAGGGTGTTACAGTAAGCCAATGTGAATTGGTAAAATTGGTCACTAGCCTGTTAGTGACAATTTAAAAGTAATGAGAGAGCATAACCACTGAGGTTCTGGTTAGCAGAGCCTCAGTGAGACAGTTAGGCACCACACAGGGAACATATACATGCACACCTATGAGCACTGGGGCCCTGTGTGACAGGGTCCCAGTGACACATACATATAGGCCACAAACCTATGAGCACTGGGGTCCTGACCAGCAGGATCCCAGTGACACATAACAACCATACTGAAAACATGGTGTTTTCACTATGAGCACTGAGGCCTGGCTATCAGGATCCCAGTGAGACAGTGAAAACAGTGACAAACACCCTGACATACACTCACAAACAGGCCAAAAGTGGGGGTAACAAGGCTAGAAAGAGGCTACCTTCTCACACAACCCCCCCCCAAACGAAGGACAATAAGGCTAACCTTGGCCAGTTGAGACTTTATTGTCTAAGTGGTGATAAGTAGAGAGTAGCTCTGCAATAGACTGGTTACTCCCTTTATCATCCACTATATGGTTACTTCCCTGTGGGGATGTAAACCACCCTGTTTGAAGTTTTTTAGCTAAGCAACAATGTGAAGATGTATTTTCAGAGTTTCTATCAGTAAGTTTTAGTTTAGAGCAGTGGGAATTGTCCACTGAACCTATTTGTAGTGATGGAAATGCCAGACAGGGATGCTGTCTCAGAAAAGCCATAGCTGGGCAAAAACTTTGTCCATCTGGCTGGAAGAGAGAACAGGGATGCTGTTTCTCTTGAGTTGGAGCAGGGCAGGGATGCTGTCCTATGAGCTCCACACTAGGGCAGGGATGCTGTCCTAAGTGTTGTGAGGTAGTGCAGGGTTTCTGCACTAAAGTTTCTCTGGGAGGGTTGGAGGGATGCTCCATGTTAACTAAAATGGTGCTGTTTTTCTCACCAATGTTAGTTATCCCACAGAGAGGTACTTCCACCTCAGGGAGTCCAGCTTTGCCAGCTGATGATTCCCTTGGAACAGGTGCCACCCCAGGAGAGGTTTCTCCCACCACAGGAATAGTATCCTGAATGGTAGGGTGGTTAGGGGATACTGTGATACCCTTTTTACCTGTTGATGGAGAGGGATCCTGAGTTTTCAGGCCTTCTCTCCTTTGCTTTTTCATTTCACTTGAAATGAGAGGGAACAATTCCTCAGGGATGCCCAGCATGGCTGCATGGGCATAAAACTCTACATCAGCCCAACCTGAGGCCTCTAGGTCATTACCTAAGAGACAGTCTACAGGTAAGCTAGGTGATACCACCACCTGCTTAGGGCCAGTAACTCCACCCCAACTAAACTGAATTATAGCTAAGGGAAGAAACTTAGTGGAGTTATGGACATCAATAATCTTATACTGTTGTCCAATGATGTGTTGTTCAGGAGGCACTAGGTTTTCAGTCACCAAAGTGAAACTGGCACCTGTGTCCCTGTAGGCCAAGGCCTCAACACCATTTATTGAAACTGTCTGCCTGTACTTATCCATTGTAGGGGACAAGCAGCCAGTGTGGCAAGGCCAATGCCACTAGGTGTGACAGAAACTGTCTTGGGACTGATGACATCAGTTTCCACTATGGACCCATAAGTGAACCCAACTACACCCTTTGCTTGACTGTTGCCAGCAGTCCCACCACTAGTACCACTACTGTTAGGGGCACTAGAGCTTGATGTATTAGTGGTGGTAGGCTCAGGGGGTTTACCTGGACAGGACTTATCCCCTGGCCTATGGCCTCTATTTTTACACACAAAGCACCAAGGCTTTTTAATGTGTGCAGGTTGGGAAGAAGAGGAAGAATTTGTTTTATCCCCACCCTCTGAAGAGTGTTTAAGATTTGAAGTGGGATCTTTGGTTTTACCCTTATCCCCATGCTTATCTTGAGATTTTTCACCATCTTTCTTCTTATTGCCATCTTTGTCACCCCCTGTATGAACTTTTCTGTTCACCCTTGTTCTGACCCATTTGTCTGCCTTCTTTCCCAATTCTTGGGGAGAGGTCAGATCAGAGTCTACCAGGTACTGGTGCAACAAATCAGACACACAATTATTAAGTATATGCTCTCTCAGGATTGTGTTATACAGGCTTTCATAATCAGTAACTTTACTGCCATGTAACCACCCCTCCAAGGCCTTCACTGAATGGTCAATGAAATCAACCCAGTCTTGTGAAGACTCCTTTTTGGTCTCTCTGAACTTTATCCTGTACTGTTCAGTGGTTAAGCCATAACCATCCAGGAGTGCATTCTTAAGAACTGTAAAATTATTGGCATCATTTTCTTTCACAGTAAGGAGCCTATCCCTACCTTTTCCAGTAAATGATAGCCATAGGATAGCAGCCCACTGCCTTTGAGGGACATCCTGTACAACACAGGCCCTCTCAAGTGCAGCAAACCACTTGTTAATGTCATCCCCCTCCTTATAAGGGGGAACTATCTTGTGCAGATTCCTGGAATCATGCTCTTTTGCAGGATGACTATGGGGAATACTGCTGCTGCCACCATGGGTATCTAAACCCAACTTCTGTCTTTCCTTCTCTAATTCAAAAGACTGTCTATCTAAATCCAGCTGTTGCTTTTTAAGCTTCAGTCTGGTTTGTTCCACCCTCAACTTATTGAGTTCCCTCTCTAACATTCTGTCATCAGGGTTGGTGGGAGGGACATTTCTAGAAACAGAGCTATGATGGGAATGAACAGAAGGAGACCTGTCCCTTACAGAAGGCAACTTAACAGCTTGGTTTACAGAAACATTACTACCAGTATGATGAGAATAAATGCTTTTGCTATGATGTGAGATAACACTATTTCCTTGGTGTGGCTCATCATCATTACCATCTATGCTAGATTGTCTAGTAATGGGCAGGCTAGGAAGTTTCTTTCCTGAATCTTTTCCTGGGGGAGTCCCTGAATCAGATTGGGAACTATTAGGTACTTTTTCAACAGATGGGCCACCTCTGGCCTTATCCTGTTCTCTAAGCATGTTAATTAACAGTTCCAAGGCAGGATTCTTCCCTACACTCAAACCTCTCTCTATACAGAGACTCCTTGCTCTTTTCCAGCTAAGGTTGTCATATGCAAGTTTGGACAGATCAACACCTTGACCTGTGCCAGACATTTTTTAGAGAGAGTTAAAGTGATAGAGAAAGAGACAAAAGTTTTCAGAACTTTTTTGGAAAGACAGAAAAAAAACTTTTTAAACTTTTAAGAACTTTTTGAAAGTTTAGGAGTACTTTTCAGCACTTAGAAAAGAGTGAAAAGAGGAAATGCAAAACTTTTTGGCTATGTGTATATACACTGACCTTGTTTTGTATATTTTTCTCTTATGAAAAGTACAATGACAAGAGTGGTAAGCAGTCTCAAGCACTTATCCCACCACTGCACAACCAATGTAGGAGGCTGGACTGGCTTGTAGTGAGTACCAAGGGGTACTTGCACCTTGCACCAGGCCCAGTTATCCCTTATTAGTGTATAGGGTGTCTAGCAGCTTAGGCTGATAGATAATGGTAGCTTAGCAGAGCAGCTTAGGCTGAACTAGGAGACGTGTGAAGCTACTACAGTACCACTTAGTGTCATATGCACAATGTCATAAGAAAACACAATACACAGTTATACTAAAAATAAAGGTACTTTATTTTTATGACAATATGCCAGAGTATCTTAGAGTGTACCCTCAGTGAGAGGATAGGAAATATACACAAGATATATATACACAATAGCAAAAATAAGCAGTATAGTCTTAGAAAACAGTGCAAACAATGTATAGTTACAATAGGATGCAATGGGGAAACATAGGGATAGGGGCAACACAAACCATATACTCCAGAAGTGGAATGCGAACCACGAATGGACCCCAAACCTATGTGACCTTGTAGAGTGTCGCTGGGACTATTAGAAAATAGTGAGAGTTAGAAAAATAACCCTCCCCAAGACCCTGAAAAGTGAGTGCAAATTGCACTAAAGTTCCCCTAAGGACAAAATAGTCGTGTTAGAGGAATAATGCAGGAAAGACACAAACCAGCAATGCAACAACTGTGGATTTCCAATCTAGGGTACCTGTGGAACAAGGGGACCAAGTCCAAAAGTCACAAGCAAGTCGGAGATGGGCAGATGCCCAGGAAATGCCAGCTGCGGGTGCAAAGAAGCTTTGACTGGACAGAAGAAGCTGAGGTTTCTGCAAGAACGAAAAGGGCTAGAGACTTCCCCTTTGGTGGACGGATCCCACTCGCCTTGGAGAGTCGTGCAGAAGTGCTTTCCCGCCGGAAGGACGCCAACAAGCCTTGCTACACGCAAATCGTGTGTTTGGCGTTTTTGGACGCTGTTGGGGCCCAGGAGGGACCAGGAGGTCGCAAATTGGACCTAAAGAGAGAAGGGACGTCGAGCAAGACAAAGAGCCCTCACTGAAGCAGGTAGCACCCAGAGAAGTGCCAGAAACAGGCACTACGAGGATGCGTGAAATGGTGCTCGCCGAAGTTGCACAAAGGAGTCCCACGTCGCCGGAGACCAACTTAGAAAGTCGTGCAATGCAGGTTAGAGTGCCGTGGACCCAGGCTTGGCTGTGCACAAAGGATTTCCGCCGGAAGTGCACAGGGGCCGGAGTAGCTTGCAAAGTCGCGGTTCCCAGCAATGCAGCCCAGCGAGGTGAGGCAAGGACTTACCTCCACCAAACTTGGACTGAAGAGTCACTGGACTATGGGGGTCACTTGGACAGAGTCGCTGGATTCGAGGGACCTCGCTCGTCGTGCTGAGAGGAGACCCAAGGGACCGGTAATGCAGCTTTTTGGTGCCTGCGGGTGCAGGGGGAAGATTCCGTCGACCCACGGGAGATTTCTTCGGAGCTTCTGGTGCAGAGAGGAGGCAGACTACCCCCACAGCATGCACAAGCAGGAAAACAGTCGAGAAGGCGGCAGGATCAGCGTTACAGAGTTGCAGTAGTCGTCTTTGCTACCATGTTGCCGGTTTGCAGGCTTCCAGCGCGGTCAGCGGTCGATTCCTTATCAGAAGGTGAAGAGAGAGATGCAGAGGAACTCGGCTGAGCTCATGCATTCGTTATCTACAGTTTCCCCAGAGACAGAGACCCTAAATAGCCAGAAAAGAGGGTTTGGCTACCTAGGAGAGAGGAAAGGCTACTAACACCTGAAGGAGCCTATCAGCAGGAGTCTCTGACGTCACCTGGTGGCACTGGCCACTCAGAGCAGTCCAGTGTGCCAGCAGCACCTCTGTTTCCAAGATGGCAGAGGTCTGGAGCACACTGGAGGAGCTCTGGACACCTCCCAGGGGAGGTGCAGGTCAGGGGAGTGGTCACTCCCCTTTCCTTTGTCCAGTTTCGCGCCAGAGCAGGGGCTAAGGGGTCCCTGAACCGGTGTAGACTGGCTTATGCAGAATTGGGCACATCTGTGCCCAACAAAGCATTTCCAGAGGCTGGGGGAGGCTACTCCTCCCCTGCCTTCACACCATTTTCCAAAGGGAGAGGGTGTCACACCCTCTCTCAGAGGAAGTTCTTTGTTCTGCCATCCTGGGCCAGGCCTGGCTGGACCCCAGGAGGGCAGATGCCAGTCTGAGGGGTTGGCAGCAGCAGCAGCTGCAGTGAAACCCCAGGAAGGGCAGTTTGGCAGTACCAGGGTCTGTGCTACAGACCACTGGGATCATGGGATTGTGCCAACTATGCCAGGATGGCATAGAGGGGGCAATTCCATGATCATAGACATGTTACATGGCCATATTCGGAGTTACCATGGTGAAGCTACATATAGGTAGTGACCTATATGTAGTGCACGCGTGTAATGGTGTCCCCGCACTCACAGAGTTCAGGGAATTGGCTCTGAACAATGTGGGGGCACCTTGGCTAGTGCCAGGGTGCCCTCACACTAAGTAACTTTGCACCTAACCTTTACCAGGTAAAGGTTAGACATATAGGTGACTTATAAGTTACTTAAGTGCAGTGTAAAATGGCTGTGAAATAACGTGGACGTTATTTCACTCAGGCTGCAGTGGCAGGCCTGTGTAAGAATTGTCAGAGCTCCCTATGGGTGGCAAAAGAAATGCTGCAGCCCATAGGGATCTCCTGGAACCCCAATACCCTGGGTACCTTAGTACCATATACTAGGGAATTATAAGGGTGTTCCAGTAAGCCAATGTGAATTGGTAAAATTGGTCACTAGCCTGTTAGTGACAATTCAAAAGTAATGAGAGAGCATAACCACTGAGGTTCTGGTTAGCAGAGCCTCAGTGAGACAGTTAGGCACCACACAGGGAACATATACATGCACACCTATGAGCACAGGGTCCCAGTGACACATACATATAGGCCACAAACCTATGAGCACTGGGGTCCTGACCAGCAGGATCCCAGTGACACATAACAACCATACTGAAAACATGGTGTTTTCACTATGAGCACTGAGGCCTGGCTATCAGGATCCCAGTGAGACAGTGAAAACAGTGACAAACACCCTGACATACACTCACAAACAGGCCAAAAGTGGGGGTAACAAGGCTAGAAAGAGGCTACCTTCTCACACTAAGTTACTTAGTGTGTGGGCACCCTGGCACTAGCCCAGGTGCCCCCACATCGTTCAGGGCAAATTCCCCGGACTTTGTGAGTGCGGGGACACCATTTCACACGTGCACTATACATAGGTCACTACCTATGTATAGCGTCACAATGGTAACTCCGAACATGGCCATGTAACATGTCTAGGATCATGGAATTGTCACCCCCAAGGAGACAATTCCATGATCCACTGAGTCTCTAGCACAGACCCGGGTACTGCCAAACTGCCTTTCCCGGGGTTTCACTGCAGCTGCTGCTGCTGCCAACCCCTCAGACAGGTTTCTGCCCTCCTGGGGTCCAGCCAGGCCTGGCCCAGGAAGGCAGAACAAAGGACTTCCTCATAGAGAGGGTGTTACACCCTCTCCCTTTGGAAAAAGGTGTCAGGGCTGGGGAGGAGTAGCCTCCCCCAGCCTCTGGAAATGCTTTGATGGGCACAGATGGTGCCCATCTCTGCATAAGCCAGTCTACACCGGTTCAGGGATCCCCCAGCCCTGCTCTGGCGTGAAACTGGACAAAGGAAAGGGGAGTGACCACTCCCCTGACCTGCACCTCCCAGGGGAGGTGCCCAGAGCTCCTCCAGCGTGCCCCAGACCTCTGCCATCTTGGATTCAGAGGTGTGCTGGCACACTGGACTGCTCTGAGTGGCCAGGGCCAGCAGGTGACGTCAGAGACTCCTTCTGATAGGCTCTTACCTGTCTTACTAGCCTATCCTCCTTCCTAGGTAGCCAGACCTCCTTTTCTGGCTATTTAGGGTCTCTGCTCTGGGGAATTCTTCAGATACCGAATGCAAGAGCTCACCAGAGTTCCTCTGCATCTCCCTCTTCACCTTCTGCCAAGGGATCGCCCGCTGACTGCTCAGGACGCCTGCAAAACTGCAACAAAGTAGCAAAGACGACTACTGCAACCTTGTATCGCTTCATCCTGCCGGCTTTCTCGACTGTTTCCTGGTAGTGCATGCTCTGGGGGTAGCGTGCCTTCTTTCTGCACCAGGTGCTCTGAAGAAATCTCCCATGGGTCGACGGAATCTTCCCCCTGCAACCGCAGGGAACAAAAGACTGCATCACCGGTCCTCTGGGTCCCGTCTCAGCATGACGAGCGTGGTCCCTGGAACTCAGCAACTCTGTCCAAGTGACTCCCACAGTTCAGTGACTCTTCAGTCCAAGTTTGGTGGAGGTAAGTCCTTGCCTCCCACACTAGACTGCATTGCTGGGTACCGCGTGATTTGCAGCTGCTCCGGCTCCTGTGCACTCTTCCAGGATTTCCTTTGTGCACAGCCAAGCCTGGGTCCCCGACACTCTAACCTGCAGTGCACAAGATTCTGAGTTGTCCTCCGGCATAGTGGGGCTCCCTTTTCTGACTTTGGGTGGACTCTGGTTCACTCCTCTTCTAAGTGCCTGTTCCGGTACTTCTGCGGGTGCTGCCTGCTTCTGTGAGGGCTCCCTGACTTGCTGGGCACCCCCTCTGTCTCCTCATCCAAGTGGCGACATCCTGGTCCCTCCTGGGCCACAGCAGCATCCAAAAACCCTAACCGTGACCCTTGCAGCTAGCACGGCTTGTTTGCCGTCTTTCTGCGTGGGAACACTTCTGCAAGCTTCTTCACGACATGGGACATCCTTCCTCCAAAGGGGAAGTTCCTAGTCCTCTTTGTTCTTGCAAAACACCAAGCTTCTTACATCCGGTGGCAGCTCCTTTGCACCCTCAGCTGGCATTTCCTTGGCATCTGCCCACTCTCGACATTGTCGTGACTCTTGGACTTGGTCCCCTTGTTTCACAGGTACTAAGGTCCGGAAATCCACTGTTGTTGCTTTGCTGGTGTTGGTCTTCCTTGCAGAAACCCCCTATCACGACTTCTGTGCTCTCTAGGGGTTATAGGTGCACTTTACACCTACTTTTCAGGGTCTTGGGGTGGGCTATTTTTCTAACCCTCACTGTTTTCTTACAGTCCCAGCAACCCTCTACAAGCTCACATAGGTTTGGGGTCCATTCGTGGTTCACATTCCACTTTTGGAGTATATGGTTTGTGTTGCCCCTATACCTATGTGCTCCTAATGCAATCTACTGTAACTTTACACTGCTTGCATTACTTCCTTTTGCTATTACTGCATATTTTTGGTATTGTGTACATATATCTTGTGTATATTTGGCATCCTCATACTGAGGGTAGTCACCGAGATACTTATGGCATACTGTCATAAAAATAAAGTACCTTTATTTTTAGTATATCTGTGTATTGTGTTTTCTTATGATATTGTGCATATGACACCAGTGGTATAGTAGGAGGTTTGCATGTCTCCTAGTTCAGCCTAAGCTGCTCTGCTATAGCTACCTTCTATCAGCCTAAGCTGCTAGAAACACCTCTTCTACACTAATAAGGGATAACTGGAACTGGTACAAAGTGTAAGTACCCCTTGGTACCCACCACAAGCCAGGCCAGCCTCCTACACTCCTCTTTCGACTTCGCCACCTACCCAGACCCCTGGATGCACGCGGAAATCACTGCTCTCCTAAAAAAAAAACAAGGCGACCCAGAGATCCTCTCCAACTACCGCCCCATCTCCCTCCTCCCTTTCCCCGCCAATGTTGCTGAGAAATTAGTCAACGACCGCCTATTCTTCTTCCTTGAAGCAAACAACACTCTTGAACCATCACAATCCGGGTTCCGCAAGAACCAGAGCACGGAAACCGCCTTCATCGCATGCACTGACGACATCAGGACCAAAGTCGACAAAGGCGAGACCGTCACACTCATCCTCCTAGACCTCTCCGCAGCCTTTGACACCGTCTGCCACCACACACTCTGCCCATGCCTCCACAACATAGGAATTCACCACAAAGACTTAGACTGGCTCACCTCCTTCCTCACCGACCGGAACCAGAGAGTCCGCCTTCCACTCCAACACTACCAAGATCGCCTGCGGAGTCCCCCAAGGGTCCTCCCTCAGCCCCACACTCTTCAACATCTACATGATTCCCCCTAGCCAACATACTCCGAGCACACGGAATCACTATCCTCTCCTATGCAGATGACACCCAACTCATCCTCTCCCTCACCCGCATCCCACCACCACCAAAACCAACGTACACGCTGCTCTCCTCGACACCGCCAACTGGATGACCACTAACCACCTCAAGCTCAACTCCAACAAAACCGAGATCATCATCTTCGGCCCCAACAAAACCACATGGGATGACTCCTGGTGGCCCATCGCCCTAGGCCCCGCACCCATCCCCGCAAACCACGCACACAACTTCGGCATCATTCGGGACCCCTCCCTCTCCATGACACAGCAAATCAATACTCAAACCTCCTCCTGCTTCCACACACTCCGCACTCTAAAAAAATACTTCAAATGGATTCCCCCAGAGACCAGGAAGACAGTCACCCACGCACTCATCAGCAGCAGACTGGACTACGGTAACGCCCTCTACGCCGGCACCACACTCAAACTCAAACGCAAACCCCAGAGAATCAGGAACACAGCTGCACGCCTCGTCCTTGGCCTCCCCCACCACGAACGAATCTCACCACACCTCAAATCCTTTCACTGGCTCCCCATAGACAGGAGAATCACATTCAAGATCCTCATTGTAGGAGGCTGGACTGGCTTGTAGTGAGTACCAAGGGTTACTTGCACCTTGCACCAGGCCCAGTTATCCCTTATTAGTGTATAGGGTGTCTAGCAGCTTAGGCTGATAGATAATGGTAGCTTAGCAGAGCAGCTTAGGCTGAACTAGGAGACGTGTGAAGCTACTACAGTACCACTTAGTGTCATATGCACAATATCATAAGAAAACACAATACACAGTTATACTAAAAATAAAGGTACTTTATTTTTATGACAATATGCCAAAGTATCTTAGAGTGTACCCTCAGTGAGAGGATAGGAAATATACACAAGATATATATACACAATAGCAAAAATATGCAGTATAGTCTTAGAAAACAGTGCAAACAATGTATAGTTACAATAGGATGCAATGGGGAAACATAGGGATAGGGGCGACACAAACCATATACTCCAAAAGTGGAATGCGAACCACGAATGGACCCCAAACCTATGTGACCTTGTAGAGGGTCGCTGGGACTATTAGAAAATAGTGAGAGTTAGAAAAATAACCCTCCCCAAGACCCTGAAAAGTGAGTGCAAAGTGCACTAAAGTTCCCCTAAGGACAAAGATGTCGTGTTAGAGGAATGATGCAGGAAAGACACAAACCAACAATGCAACAACTGTGGATTTCCAATCTAGGGTACCTGTGGAACAAGGGGACCAAGTCCAAAAGTCACAAGCAAGTCGGAGATGGGCAGATGCCCAGGAAATGCCAGCTGCGGGTGCAAAGAAGCTTCGACTGGACAGAAGAAGCTGAGGTTTCTGCAGGAACGAAAAGGGCTAGAGACTTCCCCTTTGGTGGACGGATCCCTCTTGCCATGGAGAGTCGTGCAAAAGTGTTTTCCTGCCGAAAGAACGCCAACAAGCCTTGCTAGCTGCAAATCGTGAGCTTAGCGTTTTTGGACGCTGCTGTGGCCCTGGAGGGACCAGGAGGTCGCAAATTAGACCTGGAGAGAGAGGGGACGTCGAGCAAAACAAGGAGCTCTCTCAGCAGCAAGTAGCACCCGGAAAAGTGCCAGAAACAGGCACTACGAGGATGCATGAAACGGTGCTCACCCGAAGTCGCACAAAGAAGTCCCACGTCGCCGGAGAACAACTTAGGAGGTCGTGCAATGCAGGTTAGAGTGCCGTGGACCCAGGCTGGACTGTGCACAAAGGATTTCTGCCGGAAGTGCATGGAGGCCGGAGTAGCTGCAAAAGTCGAGGTTCCCAGCAATGCAGTCTAGCGAGGTGAGGCAAGGACTTACCTCCACCAAACTTGGACTGAAGAGTCACTGGACTGTGGGGGCCACTTGGACAGAGTTGCTGGATTCGAGGGACGTCGCTCGTCGTGCTGAGAGGAGACCCAAGGGACCGGTAATGCAGCTTTTTGGTGCCTGCGGTTGCAGGGGGAAGATTCCGTCGACCCACGGGAGATTTCTTCGGAGCTTCTGGTGCAGAGAGGAGGCAGACTACCCCCACAGCATGCACAAACAGGAAAACAGTCGAGAAGGCAGCAGGATCAGCGTTACAGAGTTGCAGTAGTCGTCTTTGCTACTTTGTTGCAGTGTTGCAGGCTTCCAGCGCGGTCAGCAGTCGATTCCTTGGCAGAAGGTGAAGAGAGAGATGCAGAGGAACTCGGCTGAGCTCTTGCATTCGTTATCTAAAGTTTCCCCAGAGACAGAGACCCTAAATAGCCAGAAAAGAGGGTTTGGCTACTTAGGAGAGAGGATAGGCTAGCAACACCTGAAGGAGCCTATCACAAGGAGTCTCTGATGTCACCTGGTGGCACTGGCCACTCAGAGCAGTCCAGTGTGCCAGCAGCACCTCTGTTTCCAAGATGGCAGAGGTCTGGAGCACACTGGAGGAGCTCTGGACACCTCCCAGGGGAGGTGCAGGTCAGGGGAGTGGTCACTCCCCTTTCCTTTGTCCAGTTTTGCGCAAGAGCAGGGCTAAGGGGTCCCCTGAACCGGAGTAGACTGGCTTATGCAGAATTGGGCACATCTGTGCCCAAGAATGCATTTCCAGAGGCTGGGGGAGGCTACTCCTCCCCTGCCTTCACACCATTTTCCAAAGGGAGAGGGTGTCACACCCTCTCTCAGAGGAAGTTCTTTGTTCTGCCATCCTGGGCCAGGCCTGGCTGGACCCCAGGAGGGCAGATGCCTGTCTGAGGGGTTGGCAGCAGCTGCAGTGAAACCCCAGGAAGGGCAGTTTGGCAGTACCACGGTCTGTGCTACAGACCACTGGGATCATGGGATTGTGCCAACTATGCCAGAATGGCATAGAGGGGGCAATTCCATGATCATAGACATGTTACATGGCCATATTCGGAGTTACCATTGTGAAGCTACATATAGGTAGTGACCTATATGTAGTGCATGCGTGTAATGGTGTCCCCGCACTCACAAAGTCCGGGGAATTGGCCCTGAACAATGTGGGGGCACCTTGGCTAGTGCCAGGGTGCCCTCACACTAAGTAACTTTGCACCTAACCTTTACCAGGTAAGGGTTAGACATATAGGTGACTTATAAGTTACTTAAGTGCAGTGTAAAATGGCTGTGAAATAACGTGGACGTTATTTCACTTAGGCTGCAGTGGCAGGCCTGTGTAAGAATTGTCAGAGCTCCCTATGGGTGGCAAAAGAAATGCTGCAGCCCATAGGGATCTCCTGGAACCCCAATACCCTGGGTTCCTCAGTACCATATACTAGGGAATTGTAAGGGTGTTCCAGTAAGCCAATGTAAATTGGTAAAATGGTCACTCAGCCTGTTAGTGACAATTTGGAAAGAAATGAGAGAGCATAACCACTGAGGTTCATGCTTAGCAGAGCCTCAGTGAGACAGTTAGGCACTACACAGGGAACACATACATATAGGCCACAAACTTATGAGCACTGGGGTCCTGACTAGCAGGGTCCCAGTGACACATAACAAACATACTGAAAACATAGGGTTTTCCCTATGAGCACTGGGCCCTGGCTAGCAGGATCCCAGTGACAGTAAAAACACCCTGACATACACTCACAAACAGGCCAAAAGTGGGGGTAACAAGGCTAGAAAGAGGCTACTTCCTCACACTCATCCACGCACACAAATCCCTCCACAACACCGGCCCAACCTACCTCAACAAAAGAGTGAACTTCCACACTCCCACACGCAATCTCCAATCAGCCGACCTCGCCCTAGCCACATTCCCCCGCATCCAACGCACCACCACAGGAGGCAGGCCCTTCTCCTACCTCACCCCCAAAACCTGGAATTCCCTCCCAACCAACCTTCGCAAAACCAAAGACCTCCTACTCTTCAGAAAGAACCTCAAGACATGGTTGTTCGATCAGTGACCCCCCTGCCACCCCCTGTTGATTTCCCCTGCGCTGCCTTGAGACCCTCACAGGTGAGTAGCGCGCTCTACAACTTTTTTGATTGATTGATTGATTGATTGATTGACTATACAGTGGAACATAGCCCTGGGAGTACCCACTCCAATGCAGATGGACTCTCCAGATATTTCCACTTAGACTATGAAGACTCATCAGGTCATGGCTAGTCTTATTGTCCTTCGTTTGGGGGGGCTTGTGTAGGAAAGTACCATCTTGCCTGGCATGTTATCCCCATATTTCACTGTATGTATGTTGTTTTAGCCCTTGTGTCACTGGGATCCTGCCAGGCAGGACCCCAGTGTTCATAGTATGTGCCCTGTATGTGTTCCCTGTGTGGTGCCTAACTGTATCACTGAGGTTCTGCTAACCAGAACCTCGGTGTTTATGCTCTCTCTGCTTTCCAAAATTGTCACTGCAGGCTAGTGACTAAATTTACCAATTCTCATTGGCACACTGGTACACCCATATAATTCCCTTGTATATGGTACTGAGGTACCAAGGGTATTGAGGTTCCAGGAGATCCCTGTGGGCTGCAGCATTTATTTTGCTACCCATAGGGAGCTCTGACAATTATTACACAGGCCTGCCCTAAGTAACTTAGCACCCAACCTTTACCAGGTAAAGGTTAGACATATAGGTGACTTATAAGTTACTTAAGTGCAGTGGTAAATGGCTGTGAAATAACGTGGACGTTATTTCACTCAGGCTGCACTGGCAGGCCTGTGTAAGAATTGTCAGATCTCCCTATGGGTGGCACAAGAAATGCTGCAGCCCATAGGGATCTCCTGCAACCCCAATACCCTGGGTACCTCAGTACCATATACTAGGGAATTATAAGGGTGTTCCAGTATGCCAATGTAAATTGGTGAAATTGGTCACTAGCCTGTTAGTGACAATTTGGAAAGAAATGAGAGAGCATAACCACTGAGGTTCTGGATAGCAGAGCCTCAGTGAGACAGTTGGTACTTTCCTACACAATCCCCCCCCCCCCAAACGAAGGACAATAAGACTAGCTATGACCTGATGAGTCTTCATTGTCTAAGTGGAAATATCTGGAGAGTACATCTGCATTGGAGTGGGTACTCCCAGGTCTATGTTCCACTGTATAGTCCAACTCCTGTAGAGATATGGACCACCTCAATAATTTAGGGTTTTCACCTTTCATTTGTTTTAGCCAAAGTAGAGGTTTGTGGTCTGTCTGAACAATGAAGTGAGTGCCAAACAGGTATGGCCTCAACTTCTTCAGTGCCCAGACCACAGCAAAGGCCTCCCTCTCTATGGCAGACCAACGCTTTTCTCTATTGGTCAACCTCCTGCTGATAAAAGCAACAGGTTGATCCTGGCCCTCAGAATTAAGTTGTGATAAGACTGCCCCTACCCCTAATTCAGATGCATCCGTTTGGACAATGAATCTTTTGGAGTAACAGGGGCTTTTCAGGACAGGTGCAGAGCACATGGCCTGCTTCAGCTCCTCAAAAGCTTTCTGACAGTTTGCTGTCCATAATACCTTCTTAGGCATTTTCTTAGATGTGAGGTCATTAAGAGGAGCTGCAATGGAGCCATAGTTCTTTATGAAACTCATGTAGTACCCAGTGAGGCCTAAAAAGGCTCTCACCTGAGTCTGAGTTGTAGGGGGAACCCAATCTATAATAGTTTGGATTTTAACCTGAAGTGGTGCAATCTGCTCCCCACCTACCAGGTGTGCCAGATAAACCACTTTTCCCTGCCCTATCTGGCACTTTGAAGCCTTGATAGTGAGGCCTGCCTTTTGCAGGGCCTCTAAAACTTTCCATAGGTGGACCAGGTGATCATCCCAGCTGGAACTAAAGACAGCTATATCATCTAGATATGCTGCACTAAAAGCTTCCAGCCCTTGCAGGACTGTGTTCACCAACCTCTGAAAAGTGGCAGGTGCATGTTTCAATCCAAAAGGCATTACTGTGAATTGGTAATGGCCTCCAATGGTTGAAATGCAGTTTTTGATTTTGCATCTTCTAATAATTTGATCTGCCAATACCCTGCAGTCAAATTAAAAGTGCTGAGATAGTTGGCAGATGCCAGTGTATCTATTAGCTCATCTGCCCTGGGTATAGGGTGAGCATCAGTTTTGGTTACCTGGTTGAGACCTCTGTAATCCACACAAAATCTCATTTCCCTTTTACCATCTTTGGAATGAGGTTTTGGTACAAGTACCGCAGGAGAGGCCCATGGACTTTCAGAGTGCTCAACCACTCCCAGTTCAAGCATTTTCTGCACCTCTTGCTTTATGCAGTCTCTGACATGGTCAGGCTGCCTATAGATCTTACTTTTGACAGGCAAGCTGTCTCCAGTATCTATAGTGTGCTCACACCAAGAAGTGGTGCCTGGCACAGTAGAGAAGAGTTCAGAAAACTGACCCAGGAGATTTATGCAGTGGTCTTTCTGCTCAGCAGTAAGACAATCTGCTAGTACTACACCTTCCACTAGAGCATCTTGTTCTGTTGAAGAGAAGAGATCAGGGAGAGGGTCACTCTCTTCTTCCTGTCCCTCATCTGTTGCCATGAGCAGGGTGAGATCAGCCCTGTCAAAGTAGGGTTTCAGGCGATTGACATGGAGCACCCTAAGGGGACTCCTGGCAGTGCCTAAGTCAACTAAGTAGGTGACTTCACCCTTTTTCTCAACAATTATGTGGGGTCCACTCCATTTGTCTTGGAGTGCTCTTGGGGCCACAAGCTCCAAGACCCACACTTTCTGCCCTGGTTGGTACTGAACCAAAACAGCCTTCTGGTCATGCCATTGCTTTTGGAGCTCTTGGCTGGCCTGAAGGTTTTTACTGGCCTTTTTCATGTACTCAGCCATCCTAGATCTGAGGCCAAGTACATAGTCCACTATGTCTTGCTTTGGAGCTTTTAAAGGTTGTTCCCAACCCTCCTTAACAAGTGTTAGAGGACCTCTCACAGGGTGTCCAAATAGGAGTTCAAAGGGGCTGAAGCCCACTCCTTTTTGGGGTACCTCCTTGTAAGCAAAAAGGAGGCAAGGTAACAGGATATACCATCTCCTGCGGAGTTTTTCAGGGAGTCCCATAATCATGCCTTTGAGAGTGTTGTTAAATCTCTCTACCAGTCCATTTGTTTGTGGATGATAGGGTGTGGTGAACTTGTATGTCACACCACATTCCTTCCACATGGCTTTTAAGTAAGCAGACATGAAATTGCTTCCTCTGTCTGATACCACCTCTTTTGGGAAGCCCACCCTGGAAAAGATTCCCAGGAGGGCCTTTGCCACTACAGGAGCTGTAGTGGTCCTTAGAGGAATTGCTTCAGGATATCTGGTGGCATGGTCCACTACCACCAAGATAAACCTATTGCCTGAAGCAGTAGGAGGGTCAAGGGGGCCAACTATGTCAACCCCTACCCTTTCAAAGGGAACCCCAACCACAGGCAGTGGAATAAGGGGTGCCTTTGGAGTGCCACCTGTCTTGCCACTGGCTTGACAGGTTTCACAGGACTTACAAAATTCCTTTGTGTCCTCTGACATTCTAGGCCAATGAAACAAGGGAACAACCCTATCCCAAGTTTTCATTTGCCCCAAATGTCCAGCTAAGGGAATGTCGTGGGCTAGAGTTAGGAGGAACATTCTGTACTCCTGAGGAATCACCAATCTCCTGGCAGCTCCAGGTTTTGGGTCCCTTGCTTCAGTGTACAAGAGGTTGTCCTCCCAGTAAACTCTGTGAGAGTCACTGACATCCCCATTTGCTTGTTTGACGGCTTGCTACCTTAGACCCTCTAGTGTGGGACAGGTATGCTGTGCACACTCAGCTCCTCCCTGGCAGGCAACCCTTTACCCAAAAGCTCAGCAGTGTCTGCTTCCAGCTCCTCTGGTGTAGGTTCTGCACAGGGTGGAAATTCTTCTTCCTCAGAATTAGAATCCACTGTAGAGGGAGGGATAGTAGGTAGTGTCTTACCTTTACTAACCCTAGCTTTAGGGAGCACTTGGTCCATTCTTCCAGGATCCAAGTCACCCTGTTCTTTTTGCTTTTTGGCCTGAGCCCTGGTAAAAGCAAAAATATGCCCTGGAATGCCCAGCATTGCTGCATGAGCCTCCAACTCCACTTCAGCCCAAGCTGATGTCTCTAAATCATTCCCTAATAGACAGTCTACAGGTAAATCTGAGGCAACCACAACTTTCTTTGGACCAGTAACCCCCCCCCCACCCCTCCCCCCCAGTTGAGATTCACAACAGCCATGGGGTGGCTAAGAGTGTTGTTATGAGCATCGGTTACTTGGTACTGGTGACCAAGTAGGTGTTGTTCAGGGTGGACCAGTTTCTCTATTACCATTGTAACACTGGCACCTGTGTCCCTGTAGGCCTGAAACTCAACACCATTTATTAGGGGTAGCTGCTTGTACTTATCCATGTTAAGGGGACAAGCAACCAAGGTGGCTAAATCAATAGCCCCCGTCTGAGACTAACACAGCCTCTGTGGTCTCCCTAATCAGACCAACCCCAACTAAGTTACCAAAAGTGAGCCCAGCTACTCCCTTGGATTGGCTATTAGTAGGTTTGCTCCCACCACCACTGCTATTACTAGGGGGACTAGGTGTAGCAGCAGGGGTTGTAGTGGTAGGAGGCTTGGTGCTTTTCTTTGGGCAACTGGGATCTGTTGTCCAATGGCCTTTTATTTTACATAAATAGCACCATGGTGTCTTTTCTTTGTTTTGATTTGAAGAGGATGTGGGCCCACCACCCCCACCAGAGTGTTTTTGTGGGCCTGATAAAGACTCATTTTTAGATTTGTCCCCACCCTTGTCAGAAGATTTACCATCCTTCTTCATGCCTAACAAGTGCAGCAAACCACTTGTTAATGTCATCCCCCTCCTTATAAGGGGGAACTATCTTGTGCAGATTCCTGGAATCATGCTCTTTTGCAGGATGACTATGGGGAATACTGCTGCTGCCACCAGGGGTTTCTAAACCCAACTTCTGTCTTTCCTTCTCTAGTTCAAAAGACTGTCTATCCAAATCCAGCTGTTGCTTTTTAAGCTTCAGTCTGGTTTGTTCCACCCTCAACTTATTGAGTTCCCTTTCTAACATTCTGTCATCAGGGTTGGTGGGAGGGACATTCCTAGATACAGAGGTATGATGGGAATGAACAGAAGGAGACCTGTCCCTTACAGAAGCCACCCTAACAGCTTGGCTAACAGAAACATTACTACCAGTATGGTGAGAATAAATGCTTTTGCTATGATGTGAGACAACACTATTTGTATGGTGTGGCTCATCATCATTACCAACTATGCTAGACTGTCTAGTAATGGGCAGGCTAGGAAGTTTCTTTCCTGAATCTTTTCCTGGGGGAGTCCCTGAATCAGATTGGGAACTATTAGGTACTTTTTCAACAGATGGGGCACCTATTGCCTTATCTTGTTCTCTAAGCATGTTAAGTAACAGTTCCAAGGAAGGATTCTTCCCTACACTCAAACCTCTCTCTATGCAGAGACTCCTTGCTCCTTTCCAGCTAAGGTGATCATATGCAAGTTTGGACAGATCAACATTTTGGCCTGTGCCAGACATTTTTAGAGAGAGTTAAAGTGATAGAAAAAGAGAAAAAAGTTTGTCAGAGCTTTTAGAAACACAGAGAAAAAAACTTTAAAAACTTTTTTAGAACTTTTTAGAAAGTTTAGAAGTACTTTTCAGCACTTAGAATAGAGTGAAAAGAGGAAATGCAAAACTTTTTGGCTATGTGTATATACACTGACCTTGTTTTGTATATTTTTCTCTTATGAAAAGTACAATGACAAGAGTGGTAAGTAGTCTCAAAGCACTTATCCCACCGCTGCACAACCAATGTAGGAGGCTGGACTGGCTTGTAGTGAGTACCAAGGGGTACTTGCACCTTGCACCAGGCCCAGTTATCCCTTATTAGTGTATAGGGTGTCTAGCAGCTGAGGCTGATAGATAATGGTAGCTTAGCAGAGCAGCTTAGGCTGAACTAGGAGACGTGTGAAGCTACTACAGTACCACTTAGTGTCATATGCACAATATCATAAGAAAACACAATACACAGTTATACTAAAAATAAAGGTACTTTATTTTTATGACAATATGCCAAAGTATCTTAGAGTGTACCCTGAGTGAGAGGATAGAAAATATACACAAGATATATATACACAATAGCAAAAATATGCAGTATAGTCTTAGAAAACAGTGCAACCAATGTATAGTTACAATAGGATGCAATGGGGAAACATAGGGATAGGGGCAACACAAACCATATACTCCAAAAGTGGAATGCGAACCACGAATGGACACCAAACCTATGTGACCTTGTAGAGGGTCGCTGGGACTATTAGAAAATAGTGAGAGTTAGAAAAATAACCCTCTCCAAGTCCCTGAAAAGTGAGTGCAAAGTGCACTAAAGTTCCCCTAAGGACAAAGAAGTCGTGTTAGAGGAATAATGCAGGAAAGACACAAACCAACAATGCAACAACTGTGGATTTCCAATCTAGGGTACCTGTGGAACAAGGGGACCAAGTCCAAAAGTCACAAGCAAGTCGGAGATGGGCAGATGCCCAGGAAATGCCAGCTGCGGGTGCAAAGAAGCTTCTACTGGACAGAAGAAGCTGAGGTTTCTGCAGGAACGAAAAGGGCTAGAGACTTCCCCTTTGGTGGACGGATCCCACTCGCCGTGGAGAGTCGTGCAAAAGTGTTTTCCCGCCGAAAGAACGCCAACAAGCCTTGCTAGCTGCAAATCGTGCGGTTAGCGTTTTTGGACGCTGCTGTGGCCCAGGAGGGACCAGGAGGTCGCAAATTCTACCAGGAGAGAGAGGGGATGTCGAGCAAGACAAAGAGCCCTCTCAGCAGCAGGTAGCAGCCGGAGAAGTGCCAGAAACAGGCACTACAAGGATGCGTGAAACGGTGCTCACCCGAAATCGCACAAAGAAGTCCCACGTCGCCGGAGAACAACTTAGGAGGTCGTGCAATGCAGGTTAGAGTGCCGTGGACTCAGGCTGGACTGTGCACAAAGGATTTCTGCAGGAAGTGCACGGAGGCCGGAGTAGCTGCAAAAGTCGCGGTTCCCAGCAATGCAGTCTAGCGAGGTGAGGCAAGGACTTACCTCCACCAAACTCAGAGCCAATTCCCTGAACTTTGTGAGTGCGGGGACACCATTACACGAGTGCACTACACATAGGTCACTACCTATATGTAGCTTCACAATGGTAACTCCGAATATGGCCATGTAACATGTCTATGATCATGGAATTGCCCCCTCTATGCCATCCTGGCATAGTTGGCACAATCCCATGATCCCAGTGGTCTGTAGCACAGACCCTGGTACTGCCAAACTGCCCTTCCTGGGATTTCACTGCAGCTGCTGCTGCTGCCAACCCCTCAGACAGGCATCTGCCCTCCTGGGGTCCAGCCAGGCCTGGCCCAGGATGGCAGAACAAAGAACTTCCTCTGAGAGAGGGTGTGACACCCTCTCCCTTTGGAAAGTGGTGTGAAGGCAGGGGAGGAGTAGCCTCCCCCAGCCTCTGGAAATGCTTTCATGGGCACAGATGGTGCCCATTTCTGCATAAGCCAGTCTACACCGGTTCAGGGACCCCTTAGCCCTGCTCTGGCGCGAAACTGGACAAAGGAAAGGGGAGTGACCACTCCCTTGACCTGCACCTCCCCTGGGAGGTGCCCAGAGCTCCTCCAGTGTGCTTCAGACCTCTGCCATCTTGGAAACAGAGGTGCTGCTGGCACACTGGACTGCTCTGAGTGGCCAGGGCCAGCAGGTGACGTCAGAGACTCCTTCTGATAGGCTCCTTCAGGTGTTGCTAGCCTATCTTCTCTCCTAAGTAGCCAAACCCTCTTTTCTGGCTATTTAGGGTCTCTGCTTTGGGGATTTCCTTAGATAACGAATGCAAGAGCTCATCAGAGTTCCTCTGCATCTCTCTCTTCACCTTCTGCCAAGGAATTGACTGCTGACCGCGCTGGAAGCCTGCAAAACTGCAACAAAGTAGCGAAGACGACTACTGCAACTCTGTAACGCTGATCCTGCCGCCTTCTCGACTGTTTTCCTGGTGGTGCATGCTGTGGGGGTAGTCTGCCTCCTCTCTGTACTAGAAGCTCAGAAGAAATCTCCCGTGGGTCGACGGAATCTTCCCCCTGCAACCGCAGGCACCAAAGAACTGCATTACCGGTACTCTGGGTCTTCTCTCAGCACGACGAGCGAGGTCCCTTGATTCCAGCAACTCTGTGCAAGTGACTCCCACAGTCCAGTGACTCTTCAGTCCAAGTTTGGTGGAGGTAAGTCCTTGCCTCCCCACGCCAGACTGCATTGCTGGGAACCGCGACTTTTGCAGCTACTCCGGCCCCTGTGCACTTCCGGTGGAAATCCTTTTGCACAGCCTAGCCTGTATCCACGGCACTCTAACCTGCATTGCACAACTTTCTAAGTTGTCCCCTGGCGACGTGGGACTCCTTTGTGCGACTTCAGGTGAGCACTGTTTCACTCTTCTTTGTAGTGCCTGCTCCGGCACTTCTGCGGGTGCTGTCTGCTTTTGAGAGGGCTCCTTGTCTTGCTCGACGCCCCCTCTATCCCCAGACGCAATTGGCGACATCCTGGTCCTTCCTGGGCCACACCAGCATCCAAAAACCCTAACCGCACAATTTGAAGCTAGCAAGGCTTGTTGGTGGTCTTTTGGCGGGAAAATACTTCTGCACGACTCTCCACGGCGTGCGGGATGCATCTTCCAAAGTGAAAGTCTCTAGCCTCTGTTGTTCCTGCAGAATCCTCAGCTTCTACTGTCCAGTAGCAGCTTCTTTGCACCCACAGCTGGCATTTCCTGGGCATCTGTCCATCTCCGACTTGCTTGTGACTTTTGGACTTGGTCCCCTTGTTCCACAGGTACCCTCAACTGGAAATCCATCATTGTTGCATTGCTGGTTTATGTCTTTCCTGCAGAATTCCTCTATCACGACTTCTATGTCCTTTGGGGAACTTTAGTGCACTTTGCACTCACTTTTCAGGGTCTTGGGGTGGGCTACTTTTCTAACCCTTACTATTTTCTAATAGTCCCAGCGACCCTCTACAAGGTCACATAGGTTTGGGGTCCATTCGTGGTTCGCATTCCACTTTTGGAGCATATGGTTTGTGTTGCCCTTCTCCCTATGTGTCCCCATTGCATCCTATTGTAACTATACATTGTTTGCACTGTTTTCTAATACTATTACTGCATATTTTGGTGTTGTGTACATATATCTTGTGTATATTTGCTATCCTCATACTGAGGGTACACTCTAAGATACTTTGGCATATTGTCATAAAAATTAAGTGCCTTTATTTTGAGTATATCTGTGTATTGTGTTTTCTTATGATATTGTGCAAGCGACACTTGTGGTACTGTAGGAGCTTCACTCGCCTCCTAGTTCAGCCTAAACTGCTCTGCTAAGCTACCATTATCTATCAGCCTATGCTGCTAGACACCCTATACACTAATAAGGGATAACTGGGCCTGGAGCAAGGTGTAAGTACCCCTTGGTACTCACTACAAGCCAGTCCAGCCTCCTACATTGGTTGTGCAGCGGTGGGATAAGTACTTTGCAAATACTTACCACTTTTGTCATTGTACTTTTCATAAGAGAAAAATATACAAAACAAGTTCAGTGTATGTACCCCCAACAAAAAAGTTTTACTTTTCTTCTCTCACTTCTTTACTAAGTGCTGTAAACTTTCTAAAAAGTTCTTAACAAGTTTAAAAAGTTTTTTTCTGTCTTTCAAAAAGTTCTGAAAATCTTTTTTCTCACTTTTTCTATCCCTTAAACACTGTCTAAAATGTCTGGTACAGGCCAAACTCTTGATCTGGCCAGCATAGCTTATGACAACCTTAGCTGGAAGGAAGCAAGGAGTCTCTGTGTAGATAGAGGTTTAGGGGGAGGGAAGAATCCCTCAAGACAACTGTTGGTTAATATGCTCATTGAACAAGATAAGACCTTAGTTGGCACTTCTGTTGAGAAATTAGCTGTTGGTTCCCACTCTGATTCTGGGGCACCCCTAGCAAAAGATTTGGGAGGGAATCTTTCCAACCTGCCCCCTAGCAAGCTAATGAGCATAGCTGGTACTGATATGTCCTCCCATCATAGAAAGAGTGTTCCTTCTCATCATAGTAGGAGTGTTACTTCTGTTAGCCAGGCTGTTAGAGTGCCATCTGTTAGGGCCAGGTCTCCTTCTGTTCATTCTCAGCATACTTCTGTTTCAAGACATGTCCCTCCCACCCACCCTGATGACAGATTGTTAGAAAGGGAGCTCAATAGATTGAGAGTGGAACAAACCAGACTGAAGCTCAAGAAGCAACAGCTGGATTTAGATAGGCAGTCCTTGGTGATAGAAAGAAAAAGACAGAAATTGGGGTGTGAACCCCATGGTGGCAGCAGCAGTATTCCCAATAGTCATCCTGCAAGAGAGCATGATTCTAGGAATCTGCACAAGATAGTTCCCCCTTACAAGGAGGGGGGTGACATTAACAAGTGGTTTGCTACACTTGAGAGGGCCTGTGTTGTACAGGATGTCCCTCAAAGGCAGTGGGCTGCTATCCTATGGCTATCATTTAGTGGAAAAGGTAGGGGTAGGCTCCTTACTGTGAAAGAAAATGATGCTAATAATTTCCAAGTTCTTAAGAATGCACTCCTGGATGGTTATGGCTTAACCACTGAACAATACAGGATAAAGTTCAGAGAGACCAAAAAGGAGTCTTCACAAGACTGGGTTGATTTCATTGACCATTCAGTGAAGGCCTTGGAGGGGTGGTTACATGGCAGTAAAGTTACTGATTATGACAGCCTGTATAACTTCATCCTGAGAGAGCATATTCTTAATAATTGTGTGTCTGATTTGTTGCACCAGTACTTGGTGGACTCTGATCTGACCTCTCCACAAGAATTGGGAAAGAAGGCAGACAAATGGGTCAGAACAAGGGTGAACAGAAAAGTTCATACAGGGGGTGACAAAGATGGCAACAAAAAGAAGGATGGTAAGGCTTCTGACAAGGGTGGGGACAAATCTAAAAATGAGTCTTCATCAGGCCCACAAAAACACTCTGGTGGGGGTGGTGGGCCCAAATCCTCTTTTAATCAGAACAAGGAAAAGAAACCATGGTGCTATTTATGTAAAATAGAAGGCCATTGGACAACATATCCCAGTTGTCCAAAGAAAAGCACCAATGCTCCTACCACTACAACCCCTACTGCTACCCCTAGTGTCCCTACTAATAGCAGTGGTGGTGGGAGCAAACCTACTAATAGCCAATCCAAGGGAGTAGCTGGGCTCACTATTGGTAACTTAGTTGGGGTTGGCCTTGTTAGGGAGGCCACAGAGGCTGTGTTAGTCTCTGAGGGGGCTGTTGATTTAGCCACCTTAGTTGCTTGTCCCCTTAATATGGATAAGTACAAGCAGCTACTCCTAATAAATGGTGTTGAGGTTCAGGCCTACAGGGACACTGGAGCCAGTGTGACTATGGTCATAGAGAAACTGGTCCACCCTGAACAACACCTACTTGGTCACCAGTACCAAGTAACCGATGCTCACAACAACACACTTAGCCACCCCATGTCTGTTGTTAATCTCAACTGGGGGGGGGTTACTGGTCCAAAGAAAGTTGTGGTAGCTTCAGATTTACCTGTAGACTGTCTATTAGGGAATGATTTGGAGACATCAGCTTGGTCAGATGTGGAGTTGGAGGCCCATGCAGCAATGCTGGGCATCCCAGGGCATATTTTTGCTTTGACAAGGGCTCAGGCCAAAAAGCAAAAAGGACAGGGAAGCTTGGATCCTGGAACAATGGACCAAGTGCTCCCTAAAGCTAGGGCTAGTAGAAGCAAACCACTTCCTACTATCCCTCCCTCTACAGTGGATTCTACTTCTGAGGAAGAAGAATTCCCTCCCTGTGCAGAACCTACACCAGAGGAGCTTCAAGCAGACACTGCTGAGCTTTTCGGTGAAAGGGGGCCTGCCAGGGAGGAGCTGAGTGTGGCACAGCAAACCTGTCCCACATTAGAGGGTCTCAGACAGCAAGCTGTCAAACAGGCTAATGGGGATGTCAGTGACTCTCACATAGTTTACTGGGAGGACAACCTCTTGTACACTGAGCATAGGGATCCTAAACCTGGAGCTGCCAGAAGATTAGTGATTCCTCAGGAGTACAGAAAGTTCCTCCTATCTCTTGCCCACGACATTCCCCTAGCTGGGCACCTGGGTCAAATGAAAACTTGGGACAGACTTGTTCACTTGTTTCATTGGCCTAGGATGTCTGAGGACACAAAGGAATTTTGTAAGTCCTGTGAAACCTGTCAAGCCAGTGGCAAATCAGGTGGAACTCCAAAGGCACCCCTTATTCCACTGCCTGTGGTTGGGGTACCCTTTGAAAGGGTAGGGGTTGACATAGTTGGCCCCCTTGACCCTCCTACTGCTTCAGGCAATAGGTTTATCTTGGTGGTAGTGGACCATGCCACAAGATACCCTGAAGCAATTCCTTTAAGGACCACTACAGCACCTGCAGTGGCAAAGGCCCTCCTGGGAATATTTTCTAGGGTGGGCTTCCCAAAGGAAGTAGTATCAGACAGAGGAAGCAATTTCATGTCTGCATACTTAAAGGCCATGTGGAAGGAGTGTGGTGTAACTTACAAGTTCACAACACCCTATCATCCACAAACAAATGGACTGGTGGAGAGATTTAATAAAACTCTCAAAGGCATGATTATGGGTCTCCCTGAAAAACTCCGCAGGAGATGGGATATCCTTCTACCATGCCTCCTTTTTGCCTACAGGGAGGTACCCCAGAAAGGAGTGGGCTTCAGCCCCTTTGAACTTCTTTTTGGACACCCTGTTAGGGGTCCACTCACACTTGTAAAGGAGGGTTGGGAACAACCTTTAAAAGCTCCTAAGCAGGATATTGTGGATTATGTACTTGGCCTCAGATCAAGGATGGCTGAGTACATGAAAAAGGCCAGCAAAAACATTCAGGCCAGCCAAGAGCTCCAGAAGCAATGGCATGATCAGAAGGCTGTTTTGGTTCAGTACCAACCAGGGCAGAAAGTGTGGGTCTTGGAGACTGTGGCCCCAAGAGCACTCCAAGATAAATGGAGTGGACCCCACACAATTGTTGAAAAGAAGGGAGAAGTCACCTATTTAGTTGACTTAGGCACTGCCAGGAGTCCCCTTAGGGTGCTCCATGTCAACCGCCTGAAACCCTACTATGACAGGGCTGATCTCACCCTGCTCATGGCAACTGATGAGGGACAGGAAGAAGACAGTGATCCTCTACCTGATCTCTTCTCTTCCACAGAACAAGATGCTCTTGTGGAAGGTGTAGTTTTGGCTGATTGTCTTACTGCTGAGCAGAAAGACCATTGCATAAATCTCCTAGATCAATTCTCTGAACTCTTCTCTACTGTGCCAGGTACCATTTCTTGGTGTGAGCACACTATAGATACTGGAGACAGTTTACATGTCAAAAGTAAGATCTATAGGCAGCCTGACCATGTCAGGGACTGCATAAAGCAAGAGGTCCAGAAAATGTTAGAACTAGGAGTGGCTGAGCACTCTGAAAGTCCATGGGCTTCTCCTGTGGTACTTGTACCAAAACCCCATTCCAAAGATGGAAAGAAGGAAATGCTGTTTTGTGTAGACTATAGAGGTCTCAACTTGGTAACCAAAACTGATGCTCACCCTATACCCAGGGCAGATGAGCTCATAGATACACTGGCATCTGCCAAGTATCTAAGCACTTTTGATTTGACTGCAGGGTATTGGCAGATCAAATTGTCAGAAGATGCTAAACCTAAGACTGCATTTTCAACCATTGGAGGACATTACCAGTTTACTGTAATGCCTTTTGGTTTGAAAAATGCACCTGCCACTTTTCAGAGGTTGGTGAACACAGTCCTGCAAGGGCTGGAAGCTTTCAGTGCAGCATATTTGGACGATATAGCTGTCTTTAGCTCCAGCTGGGATGATCACCTGGTCCACCTATGGAAAGTTTTGGAGGCCCTGCAAAAGGCAGGCCTCACTATCAAGGCTTCAAAGTGCCAGATAGGGCAGGGTAAGGTGGTTTATCTGGGACACCTTGTTGGTGGGTGTAGGAGGCTGGACTGGCTTGTAGTGAGTACCAAGGGGTACTTGCACCTTGCACCAGGCCCAGTTATCCCTTATTAGTGTATAGGGTGTCTAGCAGCTTAGGCTGATAGATAATGGTAGCTTAGCAGAGCAGCTTAGGCTGAACTAGGAGACGTGTGAAGCTACTACAGTACCACTTAGTGTCATATGCACAATATCATAAGAAAACACAATACACAGTTATACTAAAAATAAAGGTACTTTATTTTTATGACAATATGCCAAAGTATCTTAGAGTGTACCCTCAGTGAGAGGATAGGAAATATACACAAGATATATATACACAATAGCAAAAATATGCAGTATAGTCTTAGAAAACAGTGCAAACAATGTATAGTTACAATAGGATGCAATGGGGAAACATAGGGATAGGGGCAACACAAACCATATACTCCAGAAGTGGAATGCGAACCACGAATGCACCCCAAACCTATGTGACCTTGTAGAGGGTCGCTGGGACTATTAGAAAATAGGGAGAGTTAGAAAAATAACCCTCCCCAAGACCCTGAAAAGTGAGTGCAAAGTGCACTAAAGTTCCCCTAAGGACAAAATAGTCGTGTTAGAGGAATAATGCAGGAAAGACACAAACCAGCAATGCAACAACTGTGGATTTCCAATCTAGGGTACCTGTGGAACAAGGGGACTAAGTCCAAAAGTCACAAGCAAGTCGTAGATGGGCAGATGCCCAGGAAATGCCAGCTGCGGGTGCAAAGAAGCTTCGACTGGACAGAAGAAG
The DNA here is from genome assembly GCF_031143425.1 of Pleurodeles waltl. Lineage (NCBI taxonomy): Eukaryota > Metazoa > Chordata > Amphibia > Caudata > Salamandridae > Pleurodeles > Pleurodeles waltl. The sequence goes on from NC_090444.1 coordinate 845,885,869, forward strand.
CTGAGGTTTCTGCAGGAACGAAAAGGGCTAGAGACTTCCCCTTTGGTGGACGGATCCCTCTTGCCTTGGAGAGTCGTGCAGAAGTGTTTTCCCGCCGGAAGGACGCCAACAAGCCTTGCTACACGCAAATCGTGCGTTTGGCGTTTTTGGACGCTGCTGGGGCCCAGGAGGGACCAGGAGGTCGCAAATTAGACCTGAAGAGAGAGGGGACGTCGAGCAAAACAAAGAGCCCTCACTAAAGCAGGTAGCACCCGGAGAAGTGCCAGAAACAGGCACTACGAGGATGCGTGAAATGGTGCCCGCCGAAGTTGCACAAAGGAGTCCCACGTCGCCGGAGACCAACTTAGAAAGTCGTGCAATGCAGGTTAGAGTGCCGTGGACCCAGGCTTGGCTGTGCACAAAGGATTTCTGCCAGAAGTGCACAGGGGCCGGAGTAGCTGCAAAGTCGTGGTTCCCAGCAATGCAGCCCAGCGAGGTGAGGCAAGGACTTACCTCCACCAAACTTGGGCTGAAGAGTCACTGGACTGTGGGGGTCAATTGGACAGCATCGCTGGATTCGAGGGACCTCGCTCGTCGTGCTGAGAGGAGAACCAAGGGACCGGTAATGCAGCTTTTTGGTGCCTGCGGTTGCAGGGGGAAGATTCCGTCGACCCACGGGAGATTTCTTCGGAGCTTCTGGTGCAGAGAGGAGGCAGGCTACCCCCACAGCATGCACAAGCAGGAAAACAGTCGAGAAGGCGGCAGGATCAGCGTTACAGAGTTGCAGTAGTCGTCTTTGCTACTATGTTGCAGGTTTGCAGGCTTCCAGCGCGGTCAGCGGTCGTTTCCTTATCAGAAGGTGAAGAGAGAGATGCAGAGGAACTCGGCTGAGCTCATGCATTCGTTATCTAAAGTTTCCCCAGAGACAGAGACCCTAAATAGCCAGAAAAGAGGGTTTGGCTACCTGGGAGAGAGGATAGGCTACTAACACCTGAAGGAGCCTATCAGCAGGAGTCTCTGACGTCACCTGGTGGCACTGGCCACTCAGAGCAGTCCAGTGTGCCAGCAGCACCTCTGTTTCCAAGATGGCAGAGGTCTGGAGCACACTGGAGGAGCTCTGGACACCTCCCAGGGGAGGTGCAGGTCAGGGGAGTGGTCACTCCCCTTTCCTTTGTCCAGTTTCGCGCCAGAGCAGGGGCTAAGGGGTCCCTGAACCGGTGTAGACTGGCTTATGCAGAATTGGGCACATCTGTGCCCAAGAAAGCATTTCCAGAGGCTGGGGGAGGCTACTCCTCCCCTGCCTTCACACCATTTTCCAAAGGGAGAGGGTGTCACACCCTCTCTCAGAGGAAGTTCTTTGTTCTGCCATCCTGGGCCATGCCTGGCTGGACCCCAGGAGGGCAGATGCCTGTCTGAGGGGTTGGCAGCAGCTGCAGTGAAACCCCAGGAAGGGCAGTTTGGCAGTACCAGGGTCTGTGCTACAGACCACTGGGATCATGGGATTGTGCCAACTATGCCAGGATGGCATAGAGGGGGCAATTCCATGATCATAGACATGTTACATGGCCATATTCGGAGTTACCATGGTGAAGCTACATATAGGTAGTGACCTATGTGTAGTGCACGCGTGTAATGGTGTCCCCGCACTCACAAAGTTCAGGGAATTGGCTCTGAACAATGTGGGGGCACCTTGGCTAGTGCCAGGGTGCCCTCACACTAAGTAACTTTGCACCTAACCTTTACCAGGTAAAGGTTAGACATTTAGGTGACTTATAAGTTACTTAAGTGTAATGTAAAATGGCTGTGAGATAACGTGGACGTTATTTCACTCAGGCTGCAGTGGCAGGCCTGTGTAAGAATTGTCAGAGCTCCCTATGGGTGGCAAAAGAAATGCTGCAGCCCATAGGGATCTCCTGGAACCCCAATACCCTGGGAACCTTAGTACCATATACTAGGGAATTATAAGGGTGTTCCAGTAAGCCAATGTGAATTGGTAAAATTGGTCACTAGCCTGTTAGTGACAATTTAAAAGTAATGAGAGAGCATAACCACTGAGGTTCTGGTTAGCAGAGCCTCAGTGAGACAGTTAGGCACCACACAGGGAACATATACATGCACACCTATGAGCACTGGGGCCCTGTGTGACAGGGTCCCAGTGACACATACATATAGGCTACAAACCTATGAGCACTGGGGTCCTGACCAGCAGGATCCCAGTGACACATAACAACCATACTGAAACCATAGTGTTTTCACTATGAGCACTGAGGCCTGGCTATCAGGATCCCAGTGAGACAGTGAAAACAGTGACAAACACCCTGACATACACTCACAAACAGGCCAAAAGTGGGGGTAACAAGGCTAGAAAGAGGCTACCTTCTCACACAACCCCCCCCCAAACGAAGGACAATAAGGCTAACCTTGGCCAGTTGAGACTTTATTGTCTAAGTGGTGATAAGTAGAGAGTAGCTCTGCAATAGACTGGTTACTCCCTTTATCATCCACTATATGGTTACTTCCCTGTGGGGATGTAAACCACCCTGTTTGAAGTTTTTTAGCTAAGCAACAATGTGAAGATGTATTTTCAGAGTTTCTATCAGTAAGTTTTAGTTTAGAGCAGTGGGAATTGTCCACTGAACCTATTTGTAGTGATGGAAATGCCAGACAGGGATGCTGTCTCAGAAAAGCCATAGCTGGGCAAAAACTTTGTCCATCTGGCTGGAAGAGAGAACAGGGATGCTGTTTCTCTTGAGTTGGAGCAGGGCAGGGATGCTGTCCTATGAGCTCCACACTAGGGCAGGGATGCTGTCCTAAGTGTTGTGAGGTAGTGCAGGGTTTCTGCACTAAAGTTTCTCTGGGAGGGTTGGAGGGATGCTCCATGTTAACTAAAATGGTGCTGTTTTTCTCACCAATGTTAGTTATCCCACAGAGAGGTACTTCCACCTCAGGGAGTCCAGCTTTGCCAGCTGATGATTCCCTTGGAACAGGTGCCACCCCAGGAGAGGTTTCTCCCACCACAGGAATGCTATCCTGAATGGTAGGGTGGTTAGTGGATACTGTGATACCCTTTTTACCTGTTGATGGAGAGGGATCCTGAGTTTTCAGGCCTTCTCTCCTTTGCTTTTTCATTTCACTTGAAATGAGAGGGAACATTTCCTCAGGGATGCCCAGCATGGCTGCATGGGCATAAAACTCTACATCAGCCCAACCTGAGGCCTCTAGGTCATTACCTAAGAGACAGTCTACAGGTAAGCTAGGTGATACCACCACCTGCTTAGGGCCAGTAACTCCACCCCAACTAAACTGAATTATAGCTAAGGGAAGAAACTTAGTGGAGTTATGGACATCAATAATTTTATACTGTTGTCCAATGATGTGTTGATCAGGGTGCACTAGGTTTTCAGTCACCAAAGTGAAACTGGCACCTGTGTCCCTGTAGGCCAAGGCCTCAACACCATTTATTGAAACTGTCTGCCTGTACTTATCCATTGTAAGGGGACAAGCAGCCAGTGTGGCAAGGCCAATGCCACTAGGTGTGACAGAAACTGTCTTGGGACTGACTACATCAGTTTCCACTATGGACCCATAAGTGAACCCAACTACACCCTTTGCTTGACTGTTGCCAGCAGTCCCACCACTAGTACCACTACTGCTAGGGGCACTAGAGCTTGATGTATTAGTGGTGGTAGGCTCAGGGGGTTTACCTGGACAGGACTTATCCCCTGGCCTATGGCCTCTATTTTTACACACAAAGCACCAAGGCTTTTTAATGTGTGCAGGTTGGGAAGAAGAGGAAGAATTTGTTTTATCCCCACCCTCTGAAGAGTGTTTAAGATTTGAAGTGGGATCTTTGGTTTTACCCTTATCCCCATGCTTATCTTGAGATTTTTCACCATCTTTCTTCTTATTGCCATCTTTGTCACCCCCTGTATGAACTTTTCTGTTCACCCTTGTTCTGACCCATTTGTCTGCCTTCTTTCCCAATTCTTGGGGAGAGGTCAGATCAGAGTCTACCAGGTACTGGTGCAACAAATCAGACACACAATTATTAAGTATATGCTCTCTCAGGATTGTGTTATACATGCTTTCATAATCAGTAACTTTACTGCCATGTAACCACCCCTCCAAGGCCTTCACTGAATGGTCAATGAAATCAACCCAGTCTTGTGAAGACTCCTTTTTGGTCTCTCTGAACTTTATCCTGTACTGTTCAGTGGTTAAGCCATAACCATCCAGGAGTGCATTCTTAAGAACTGTAAAATTATTGGCATCATTTTCTTTCACAGTAAGGAGCCTATCCCTACCTTTTCCACTAAATGATAGCCGTAGGATAGCAGCCCACTGCCTTTGAGGGACATCCTGTACAACACAGGCCCTCTCAAGTGCAGCAAACCACTTGTTAATGTCATCCCCCTCCTTATAAGGGGGAACTATCTTGTGCAGATTCCTGGAATCATGCTCTTTTGCAGGATGACTATGCGGAATACTGCTGCTGCCACCATGGGTATCTATACCCAACTTCTGTCTTTCCTTCTCTAATTCAAAAGACTGTCTATCTAAATCCAGCTGTTGCTTTTTGAGCTTCAGTCTGGTTTGTTCCACCCTCAACTTATTGAGTTCCCTCTCTAACATTCTGTCATCAGGGTTGGTGGGAGGGACATTTCTAGAAACAGAGCTATGATGGGAATGAACAGAAGGAGACCTGTCCCTTACAGAAGCCAACTTAACAGCTTGGTTTACAGAAACATTACTACCAGTATGGTGAGAATAAATGCTTTTGCTATGATGTGAGACAACACTATTTCTTTGGTGTGGCTCATCATCATTACCATCTATGCTAGATTGTCTAGTAATGGGCAGGCTAGGAAGTTTCTTTCCTGAATCTTTTCCTGGGGGAGTCCCTGAATCAGATTGGGAACTATTAGGTACTTTTTCAACAGATGGGCCACCTCTGGCCTTATCCTGTTCGCTAAGCATGTTAATTAACAGTTCCAAGGCAGGATTCTTCCCTACACTCAAACCTCTCTCTATACAGAGACTCCTTGCTCTTTTCCAGCTAAGGTTGTCATATGCAAGTTTGGACAGATCAACACTTTGGCCTGTGCCAGACATTTTTTAGAGAGAGTTAAAGTGATAGAGAAAGAGACAAAAGTTTTCAGAACTTTTTGGAAAGACAGAAAAAAACTTTTTAAACTTTTAAGAACTTTTTGAAAGTTTAGGAGTACTTTTCAGCACTTAGAAAAGAGTGAAAAGAGGAAATGCAAAACTTTTTGGCTATGTGTATATACACTGACCTTGTTTTGTATATTTTTCTCTTATGAAAAGTACAATGACAAGAGTGGTAAGTAGTCTCAAGCACTTATCCCACCACTGCACAACCAATGTAGGAGGCTGGACTGGCTTGTAGTGAGTACCAAGGGGTACTTGCACCTTGCACCAGGCCCAGTTATCCCTTATTAGTGTATAGGGTGTCTAGCAGCTTAGGCTGATAGATAATGGTAGCTTAGCAGAGCAGCTTAGGCTGAACTAGGAGACGTGTGAAGCTACTACAGTACCACTTAGTGTCATATGCACAATATCATAAGAAAACACAATACACAGTTATACTAAAAATAAAGGTACTTTATTTTTATGACAATATGCCAAAGTATCTTAGAGTGTACCCTCAGTGAGAGGATAGGAAATATACACAAGATATATATACACAATAGCAAAAATATGCAGTATAGTCTTAGAAAACAGTGCAAACAATGTATAGTTACAATAGGATGCAATGGGGAAACATAGGGATAGGGGCAACACAAACCATATACTCCAGAAGTGGAATGCGAACCACGAATGGACCCCAAACCTATGTGACCTTGTAGAGGGTCGCTGGGACTATTAGAAAATAGGGAGAGTTAGAAAAATAACCCTCCCCAAGACCCTGAAAAGTGAGTGCAAAGTGCACTAAAGTTCCCCTAAGGACAAAATAGTCGTGTTAGAGGAATAATGCAGGAAAGACACAAACCAGCAATGCAACAACTGTGGATTTCCAATCTAGGGTACCTGTGGAACAAGGGGACCAAGTCCAAAAGTCACAAGCAAGTCGTAGATGGGCAGATGCCCAGGAAATGCCAGCTGCGGGTGCAAAGAAGCTTCGACTGGACAGAAGAAGCTGAGGTTTCTGCAGGAACAAAAAGGGCTAGAGACTTTCCCTCTTGCCTTGGCGAGTCGTGCAGAAGTGTTTTCCCGCCGGAAGGACGCCAACAAGCCTTGCTACACGCAAATCGTGCGTTTGGCGTTTTTGGACGCTGCTGGGGCCCAGGAGGGACCAGGAGGTCGCAAATTGGACCTGAAGAGAGAGGGGACGTCGAGCAAGACAAAGAGCCCTCAGTGAAGCACGTAGCACCCAGAGAAGTGCCAGAAACAGGCACTACAAGGATGCGTGAAACGGTGCTCGCCGAAGTTGCACAAAGGAGTCCCACGTCGCCAGAGACCAACTTAGAAAGTCGTGCAATGCAGGTTAGAGTGCCGTGGACCCAGGCTTGGCTGTGCACAAAGGATTTCCGCCGGAAGTGCACAGGGGCCGGAGTAGCTGCAAAGTCGCGGTTCCCAGCAATGCAGCCCAGCGAGGTGAGGCAAGGACTTACCTCCACCAAACTTGGGCTGAAGAGTCACTGGACTGTGGGGGTCACTTGGACAGCGTCGCTGGATTCGAGGGACCTCGCTCGTCGTGCTGAGAGGAGACCCAAGGGACCGGTAATGCAGCTTTTTGGTGCCTGCGGTTGCAGGGGGAAGATTCCGTCGACCCACTGGAGATTTCTTCGGAGCTTCTGGTGCAGAGAGGAGGCAGGCTACCCCCACAGCATGCACAAGCAGGAAAACAGTCGAGAAGGCGGCAGGATCAGCGTTACAGAGTTGCAGTAGTCGTCTTTGCTACTATGTTGCAGGTTTGCAGGCTTCCAGCGCGGTCAGCGGTCGTTTCCTTATCAGAAGGTGAAGAGAGAGATGCAGAGGAACTCGGCTGAGCTCATGCATTCGTTATCTAAAGTTTCCCCAGAGACAGAGACCCTAAATAGCCAGAAAAGAGGGTTTGGCTACCTGGGAGAGAGGATAGGCTACTAACACCTGAGGGAGCCTATCAGCAGGAGTCTCTGACGTCACCTGGTGGCACTGGCCACTCAGAGCAGTCCAGTGTGCCAGCAGCACCTCTGTTTCCAAGATGGCAGAGGTCTGGAGCACACTGGAGGAGCTCTGGACACCTCCCAGGGGAGGTGCAGGTCAGGGGAGTGGTCACTCCCCTTTCCTTTGTCCAGTTTCGCGCCAGAGCAGGGGCTAAGGGGTCCCTGAACCGGTGTAGACTGGCTTATGCAGAATTGGGCACATCTGTGCCCAAGAAAGCATTTCCAGAGGCTGGGGGAGGCTACTCCTCCCCTGCCTTCACACCATTTTCCAAAGGGAGAGGGTGTCACACCCTCTCTCAGAGGAAGTTCTTTGTTCTGCCATCCTGGGCCATGCCTGGCTGGACCCCAGGATGGCAGATGCCTGTCTGAGGGGTTGGCAGCAGCAGCAGCTGCAGTGAAACCCCAGGAAGGGCAGTTTGGCAGTACCAGGGTCTGTGCTACAGACCACTGGGATCATGGGATTGTGCCAACTATGCCAGGATGGCATAGAGGGGGCAATTCCATGATCATAGACATGTTACATGGCCATATTCGGAGTTACCATGGTGAAGCTACATATAGGTAGTGACCTATATGTAGTGCACGCGTGTAATGGTGTCCCCGCACTCACAAAGTTCAGGGAATTGGCTCTGAACAATGTGGGGGCACCTTGGCTAGTGCCAGGGTGCCCTCACACTAAGTAACTTTGCACCTAACCTTTACCAGGTAAAGGTTAGACATATAGGTGACTTATAAGTTACTTAAGTGTAGTGTAAAATGGCTGTGAAATAACGTGGACGTTATTTCACTCAGGCTGCAGTGGCAGGCCTGTGTAAGAATTGTCAGAGCTCCCTATGGGTGGCAAAAGAAATGCTGCAGCCCATAGGGATCTCCTGGAACCCCAATACCCTGGGTACCTTAGTACCATATACTAGGGAATTATAAGGGTGTTCCAGTAAGCCAATGTGAATTGGTAAAATTGGTCACTAGCCTGTTAGTGACAATTTAAAAGTAATGAGAGAGCATAACCACTGAGGTTCTGGTTAGCAGAGCCTCAGTGAGACAGTTAGGCACCACACAGGGAACATATACATGCACACCTATGAGCACTGGGGCCCTGTGTGACAGGGTCCCAGTGACACATACATATAGGCCACAAACCTATGAGCACTGGGGTCCTGACCAGCAGGATCCCAGTGACACATAACAACCATACTGAAACCATAGTGTTTTCACTATGAGCACTGAGGCCTGGCTATCAGGATCCCAGTGAGACAGTGAAAACAGTGACAAACACCCTGACATACACTCACAAACAGGCCAAAAGTGGGGGTAACAAGGCTAGAAAGAGGCTACCTTCTCACAGTGGGGAACAGATTGCACCACTACAGGGGAAAATCCAAACAATTATTGATTGGATTCCCCCTACTACTCAGACTCAGGTGAGAGCCTTCCTAGGCCTCACTGGGTATTACAGGAGGTTCATTAAGAACTATGGCTCCATTGCAGCCCCTCTTAATGACCTCACATCCAAGAAAATGCCTAAAAAGGTATTATGGACAGCAAACTGTCAGAAAGCTTTTGAGGAGCTGAAGCAGGCCATGTGCTCTGCACCTGTCCTGAAAAGCCCTTGTTACTCTAAAAAATTCTATGTCCAAACTGATGCATCTGAATTAGGAGTAGGGGCAGTCCTATCACAACTTAATTCTGAGGGCCAGGATCAACCTGTTGCTTTTATTAGTAGGAGGTTGACCCCTAGAGAAAAGCGTTGGTCTGCCATTGAGAGGGAGGCCTTTGCTGTGGTCTGGGCTCTGAAGAAGTTGAGGCCATACCTGTTTGGCACTCACTTCATTGTTCAGACAGACCACAAACCTCTACTTTGGCTAAAACAAATGAAAGGTGAAAATCCTAAATTGTTGAGGTGGTCCATATCCCTACAGGGAATGGACTATACAGTGGAACATAGACCTGGGAGTAGCCACTCCAATGCAGATGGACTCTCCAGATATTTCCACTTAGACAATGAAGACTCATCAGGTCATGGCTAGTCTTATTGTCCTTCGTTTGGGGGGGTGGTTGTGTAGGAAAGTACCATCTTGCCTGGCATGTTACCCCCATTTTTCATTGTATATATGTTGTTTTAGTTGTATGTGTCACTGGGACCCTGGTAACCCAGGGCCCCAGTGCTCATAAGTGTGCCTGAATGTGTTACCTGTGTAGTGACTAACTGTCTCACTGAGGCTCTGCTAATCAGAACCTCAGTGGTTATGCTCTCTCATTTCTTTCCAAATTGTCACTAACAGGCTAGTGACCATTTTACCAATTTACATTGGCTTACTGGAACACCCTTATAATTCCCTAGTATATGGTACTGAGGTACCCAGGGTATTGGGGTTCCAGGAGATCCCTATGGGCTGCAGCATTTCTTTTGCCACCCATAGGGAGCTCTGACAATTCTTACACAGGCCTGCCACTGCAGCCTGAGTGAAATAACGTCCAGGTTATTTCACAGCCATTTTACACTGCACTTAAGTAACTTATAAGTCACCTATATGTCTAACCTTTTCCTGGTAAAGATTAGGTGCAAAGTTACTTAGTGTGAGGTGCACCCTGGCACTAGCCAAGGTGCCCCCACATTGTTCAGAGCCAATTCCCTGAACTTTGTGAGTGCGGGGACACCATTACACGCGTGCACTACATATAGGTCACTACCTATATGTAGCTTCACAATGGTAACTCCGAATATGGCCATGTAACATGTCTATGATCATGGAATTGCCCCCTCTATGCCATCCTGGCATAGTTGGCACAATCCCATGATCCCAGTGGTCTGTAGCACAGACCCTGGTACTGCCAAACTGCCCTTCCTGGGGTTTCACTGCAGCTGCTGCTGCTGCCAACCCATCAGACAGGCATCTGCCCTCCTGGGGTCCAGTCAGGCCTGGCCCAGGATGGCAGAACAAAGAACTTCCTCTGAGAGAGGGTGTGACACCCTCTCCCTTTGGAAAATGGTGTGAAGGCAGGGGAGGAGTAGCCTCCCCCAGCCTCTGGAAATGCTTTCTTGGGCACAGATGTGCCCAATTCTGCATAAGCCAGTCTACACCGGTTCAGGGGACCCCTCAGCCCTGCTCTGGCGCGAAACTGGACAAAGGAAAGGGGAGTGACCACTCCCCTGACCTGCACCTCCCCTGGGAGGTGTCCAGAGCTCCTCCAGTGTGCTCCAGACCTCTGCCATCTTGGAAACAGAGGTGCTGCTGGCACACTGGACTGCTCTGAGTGGCCAGTGCCACCAGGTGACGTCAGAGACTCCTTGTGATAGGCTCCTTCAGGTGTTGGTAGCCTATCCTCTCTCCTAGGTAGCCAAACCCTCTTTTCTGGCTATTTAGGGTCTCTGTCTCTGGGGAAACTTTAGATAACGAATGCAAGAGCTCATCCGAGTTCCTCTGCATCTCTCTCTTCACCTTCTGCCAAGGAATCGACTGCTGACCGCGCTGGAAGCCTGCAACACTGCAACAAAGTAGCAAAGACGACTACTGCAACTCTGTAACGCTGATCCTGCAGCCTTCTCGACTGTTTTCCTGGTGGTGCATGCTGTGGGGGTAGTCTGCCTCCTCTCTGCACTAGAAGCTCCGAAGAAATCTCCTGTGGGTCGACGGAATCTTCCCCCTGCAACCGCAGACACCAAAAAGCTGCATTACCGGTCCCTTGGGTCTCCTCTCAGCACGACGAGCGAGGTCCCTCGAATCCAGCAGCTCTCTCCAAGTGGCCCCCACAGTCCAGTGACTCTTCAGCCCAAGTTTGGTGGAGGTAAGTCCTTGCCTCACCTCGCTAGACTGCATTGCTGGGAACCGCGACTTTTGCAGCTACTCCGGCCTCCGTGCACTTCCGGCAGAAATCCTTTGTGCACATTCCAGCCTGGGTCCACGGCACTCTAACCTGCATTGCACGACCTCCTAAGTTGTTCTCCGGCGACGTGGGACTTCTTTGTGCGACTTTAGATGAGCACCATTTCATGCATCCTCGTAGTGCCTGTTTCTGGCACTTTTCCGGGTGCTACCTGCTGCTGAGAGGGCTTCTTGTCTTGCTCGACGTCCCTTCTCTCTCCTGGTCCAATTTGCGACCTCCTGGTCCCTCTTGGGCCACAGCAGCGTCCAAAAACGCTAACCGCACGATTTGCAGCTAGCAAGGCTTGTTGGCATTCTTTCGGCAGGAAAACACTTCTGCACGACTCTCCATGGCAAGCCGGATCCGTCCACCAAAGGAGAAGTCTCTAGCCCTTTTCGTTCCTGCAGAAACCTCAGCTTCTTCTGTCCAGTAGAAGCTTCTTTGCACCCGCAACTGGCATTTCCTGGGCATCGGCCCATCTCCGACTTGCTTGTGACTTTTGGACTTGGTCCCCTTGTTCCACAAGTACCCTAGATTGGAAATCCACAGTTGTTGCATTGTTGGTTTGTGTCTTTCCTGCATTATTCCTCTAACACGACTTCTTTGTCCTTAGGGGAACTTTAGTGCACTTTGCACTCACTTTTCAGGGTCTTGGGGAGGGTTATTTTTCTAACTCTCACTATTTTCTAATAGTCCCAGCGACCCTCTACAAGGTCACATAGGTTTGGGGTCCATTCGTGGTTCGCATTCCACTTTTGGAGTATATGGTTTGTGTTGCCCCTATCCCTATGTTTCCCCATTGCATCCTATTGTAACTATACATTGTTTGCACTGTTTTCTAAGACTATACTGCATATTTTTGCTATTGTGTATATATATCTTGTGTATATTTTCTATCCTCTCACTGAGGGTACACTCTAAGATACTTTGGCATATTGTCATAAAAATAAAGTACCGTTATTTTTAGTATAACTGTGCATTGTGTTTTCTTATGATATTGTGCATATGACACTAAGTGGTACTGTAGTAGCTTCACACGTCTCCTAGTTCAGCCTAAGCTGCTCTGCTAAGCTACCATTATCTATCAGCCTAAGCTGCTAGACACCATATACACTAATAAGGGATAACTGGGCCTGGTGCAATGTGCAAGTACCCCTTGGTACTCACTACAAGCCAGTCCAGCCTCCTACATATGTGCCCTGTATGTGTTCCCAGTGTGATGCCTAACTGTCTCACTGAGGCTCTGCTAACCAGAACGTGAGTGATTATGCTCTCTATGCTTTCCAAATTTGTCACTAACAGGCTAGTGACTAAATTCACCTATTCACATTGGCATACTGGTACACCCATATAATTCCCTTGTATATGGTACTGAGGTACCCAGGGTATTGGGGTTCCAGGAGATCCCTATAGGCTGCAGCATTTCTTTTGCCACCCATGGGGAGCTCTGACAATTCTTACACAGGCCTGCCACTGCAGCCTGCGTGAAATAGCGTCCACATTATTTCACAGCCATTTACCACTGCACATAAGTAACTTATAGGTCACCTATATGTCTAACCTTCACCTTGTGAAGGTTGGGTGCAAAGTTACTTAGTGTGTGGGCAGCCTGGCACTAGCCAAGGTGCTCCCACATTGTTTAGGGCAAATTCCCCGGACTTTGAGAGTGCAGGGGACACCATTACATGCGTGCACTATACATAGGTCACTACCTATGCATAGCGTCACAATGGTAACTCCGAACATGGCCATGTAACATGTCTAAGACAAATCCATGATTCCCCGGGTCTCTAGCACAGAACCCGGGTACTGCCAAACTGCCTTTCCGGGGTCTTCACTACAGCTGCTGCTGCTGCCAACCCCTCAGACAGGTTTTTGCCCTCCTGGGGTCCAGCCCTGGCTCAGGAAGGCAGAACAAAGGATTTCCTCTGAGAGAGGGTGCCCTTTGGAAATAGGTATGAAGGGCTGGGGAGGAGTAGCCTCCCCCAGCCTCTGGAAATGCTTTGATGGGCACAGATGGTGCCCATCTCTGCATAAGCCAGTCTACACCTGTTCAGGGATCCCCCAGCCCTGCTCTGGCGCGAAACTGGACAAAGGAAAGGGGAGTGACCACTCCCCTGACCAGTACCTCCCAGGGGAGTTAGTTGCCCAGAGCTCCTCCAGTGTGTCCCAGACCTCTGCCTTCTTGGAAACAGAGGTGTTGGGGTAACACTGGACTGCTCTGAGTGGCCAGTGCCAGCAGGTGACGTCAGAGGCTCCTTCTGATAGGCTCTTACCTCTCTTGGTAGCCAATCCTCCTAACCTGGTTACCAAACCTCCTTTTCTGGCTATTTAGGGTCTCTGCTTTGGGGAATTCTTCAGATAACGAATGGAAGAGCTCACCAGAGTTTCTCTTCATCTCCCTCTTCACTTTCTACCAAGGATCGACCGCGACTGTTCCAGGACGCCTGCAAAGCTGCAACAAAGTAGGAAGACGACTACCAGCAACATTGTAGCGCCTAATCCTGTCGGCTTTCTCAACTGTTTCCTGGCGGTGCATGATCTGGGGGTAGCCTGCCTTCACGCTGCCTTCACCCTGCACCAGAAGCTCTGAAGAAATCTCCCATGGGTCGACAAAATCTTCCCCCTGCTAACGCAGGCACCAAAGGACTGCAACACTGGTCCTCTGGGTACCCTCTCACCCTGACGAGCTCGTCCCTGGAACACAGCAATTCTGTCCAACTGACTCCCACAGTCCAGTGACTCTTCAGTCCAAGTTTGGTGGAGGTAAGTCCTTGCCTCCCCATGCTAGACTGCAAAGCTGTGTACTGCATGATTTCAGCTGCTCCGGGTCCTGTGCACTCTTTGAGAATTTCCTTCATGCACAGACAAGCCTGGGTCCCCGGCATTCCATCCTGCAGTGCACAACCCTCTGAGTTGTCCTCCGGCGTCGTGGAACTCCCTTTTGTGACTTCGAGTGGACTCTGGTTCACTTTTCTTCTATGTGCTTTTTGGGGTACTTCTGCGGGTGCTGCCTGCTTATGTGAGGGCTCTCTGAGTTGCTGAGCTCCCCCTCTGTGTCCTCTTCCAAGGGCGACATCCTGGTCCCTCCTGGGCCACAGCAGCACCCAAAAACCTGTAACGCAACCCTTGCAACTAGCAAGGCTTGTTTGCAGTCTTTCTGTGTGGGAACACCTCTGCAAGCTTCATCGCGACGTGGGACATCTGTCTTCCAAAGGAGAAGTTCTTAGTCCTCTTCTTTCTTACAGAACTCCAAGCTTCTTCCAACCGGTGGCAGCTTCCTCGCACCTTCAGCTGGCATTTCCTGGGCTCTTGCCCCCTCTCAACACTGTCGCGACTATTGGACTTGGTCCCCTTGTGTTACAGGTACTCAGGTCCGGAAATCCGTTGTCATTGCATTGCTGGTGTTTGTTCTTCCTGCAGAATCCCCCTATCACGACTTCTGTGCTCTCTGGTGGTAGTAGGTGTACTTTACTCCTACTTTTCAGGGTCTTGGGGTGGGGTATTTTTCTAACCCTCACTGTTTTCTTACAGTCCCAGTGACCCTCTACAAGTTCACATAGGTCTGGGGTCTATTCGTGGTTCGCATTCCATTTTTCGAGTATATGGTTTGTGTTGCCCCTATACCTATGTGCTCCTATTGCAACCTATTGTAATTCTACACTTTGTGCATTACTTTTCTTGCTCTTACTTACCTAATTTTGGTTGGTGTACATATAACTTGTGTATATAACTTATCTTCTTACTGAGGATACTCACTGAGATATTTTTGGCATATTGTCATAAAAATAAAGTACCTTTATTTTTAGTAACTCTGTACTGTGTTTTCCTATGATATTGTGCATATGATATAAGTGGTATAGTAGGAGTTTACATGTCTCCTAGTTCAGTCTAAGCTACTTTGCCATAGCTACCTTCTATCAGCCTAAGCTGCTAGAAACACCTCTTCTACACTAATAAGGGAAACCTGGACCTGGCACAAGGTGTAGGTACCTTTGGTACCCACTACAAGCCAGACCAGCCTCCTACAATACCCCACCCCAAGACCCTGAAAAGTAGGAGTAAAGTACACCTACTACCCCAAAAGAGCACAATAGTCATGATAGGGGGATTCGGCAAGAACAACAAACACCAGCAGTGCACTGAAAACGGATTCCTGGACCTGAGGATCTGCAAAGCAAGGGGACCAAGTCCAATAGTCGCGACAGTCTCCGGGGGGGCAGGAGCCCAGAAAACCCTGGATGAAGGTGCAAGGAAGCTGCCTCCGGATGGAAGAAGCTTGGAGTTCTGCAAGAAAGAAGAGGACAAGGAACTTCTCCTTTGGATGGAGGGTGCCCCATGTCGCGATGAAGTTTGCAGATGTGTTGCCACGCAGAAATACTGCGAACAAGCCTTGCTAGCTGCAAGGGTCGCAGTAGAGGTTTTTGGGTGCTGCTGAGGACCAGGAAGGACCAGGATGTTGCCCCTTGGAGGAGGAGACAGAGGGGGCGCTCAGCAAGGTACAGGCACTTGGAAGATTTGTGAACTGGAGTCCACGCAGAGTTACAGAAGAGGGTCCCACGACATCGGAGGCCAACTCAGCGGGTTGAGCACTGCAGGACGGAGTGCTGGGGACCCAGGCTAGGCTGTGCACGAAGGAAATCCTGGAAGGGTGCACAGAAGCCAGAGCAGCTGCAAATCACGCAGTACACAGGTTTGCAGTCTAGCGTGGGGAGGGAAGGACTTACCTCCACCAAACTTGGACTGAAGGGCCACTGGACTGTGGGAGTCACTTGGGTAGAGTTCCTGTGTTCCAGGGACCACGCTTGTCAGGATGAGAGGGGACCCAGAGGGCTGGTGATTCAGTCTTTTGGTGTCTGCGTTAGCAGGGGGAAGATTCTGTTGACCCACGGGAGATTTCTTCTTGGCTTCCAGTGCAAGGTGAAGGCATGGCCATGGAAATAGGCCCACAGGTCCCCTAACGCCTGCCCTGGCCCATGCGTTAAATATTAGCACTAAGCAAGCTTAGTGCCATTATTTAAGGTCCCATTCCCCCAGTGATTGATTTTAGCACGGGGGATAAATATGGCGCTAAGGCCACACCGTAATTTTTTGCACGAGAATGCCTACCTTGCATCTCATTGACACAAGGTAGTTTCCCGGAACCAAAAAATGACTTTTACTGCAAAACTTTGGCACTAGACAGGTCTAGATCCAAAGTATAAATATGGAGTTAGGTTTGCACCGCATTTGTGTAAAAAAAATTACGCAAATTTGGCGCAAACTGGGTATAAATCTGGGCCTAAGTTTTCAGTTCCTCTCTCACTTCTGTGAATGACAGTTTTCACATTTGCGCTTATTGGTTGTTTTTTAAAGGGAGTGTAGATTTTTTGTAGGTTTTTAGAAGAGCTGACCCTTCTGCATAGTTTGGAGAATGTTATCACACCTGCAGTTGATGAGTCTCACATTCGAGCTCAGTCCAGCTCTTGACAGAGTTATTCATGGGGTATCATCAGAAATATCAATAAATATGTTTTTTTCGGATTGAACAAATCCTTAAAATAACAACAACAACATTAATTCATACAATATAAATGATGTAACATAGATGAAAATTTCAGGGATTCTTGCTGATTGTATCATCAATATTTGATCAAATAGACGTTGTCTCCATAAAACAGGTCAAATCATTGAAGCAGATATAAAAATGAAATGAAATATGTGACTACAATTTTGTTAAAAACTTTTAAACCACATCTTCAGTCATTTATGTCAGTGGTTAAAATCTCCACTCATTAAAAACATTATTGATCACCTGGCCATTCACATATATCATGAACTTGTAGGATGCACAAAGCTACAATGTTGAAGAAAAGTGCAATGTGCAATGATGAACATCATACGGTAAGTAAAATTGTGCTACTAATGCTAACATAAAACACAAAAGCTTGGTATAAATAAAACACAAATCGCCTTATCTTTGCATAATTATATTGTCAGTGCTTTACATCTAATAGACCACATTCTGCTAGAAACTTCGCAAAAGCGCATATATAATACGGACTGCGATCAGGCCGTAATATTCTTAGTGCTGTTGTTTGGTTCCCTACCCCCAATGATACGCAAATTGGCTTGAGCCCATGGAGGTGAGAGTATTGTTCTGCAGACCCTGTCCACTATTAAACTTTTGGGCAGTGTGTTTTCCCCCGCAGTCAGACTTCCATGAATACTTTCTTACCTCTTACTCTTTCTGGTGTTCCTACGATTTATGTTTTGTTTGGGGTTCTCTGTACCTTCCTCAAACGTTTCCTCCGGATCCTGCATGAGCATATTAATTTCCTGCACCTTACCTTCAAGTACGAAGACATGCTTTAATGCAACCACCTCCCTGTCAACTGTGTTGTAAAATTCATGTTGTATGGGAGCTCTATCTGTTTCTTTTATTTCATAAATCTCCTTTCAATACGCCAGTCTGCTGTCAGTGGCCTTCAAAATGTTATTGGTAAAGGTGCTTAAATTGTTTCTTTGCACCACTTGTCTTCAAATTCTCACTCCCATCTTCTCAGGGATCTCTGGTGTTTTTGTACATTTATATCGCTTTCCTTTGTGTTGGGTATTTATACTTTGTCCCTTGCCATATTGCACTTTTATTCTAGAATGAATGTTATTGTTATCTTTAATGCCTCAGTTTTAACTGAGGTTTGGTGGGGCGTGGTAACAGAAAATCATTGTCAGAATATCATGTGACAAAAATACTGTTCCCTAAATATAGTCTATAAAAATATAGCCCCATTAATAACATTAATAAAAACAAAATATACACCCAGGCGAGCGATATTTTTGTTAATGATATCTAGGACACAAGATGTATATCAGATGATAATTCTGCATATGGTCCCCTGACATACAAAGGTTTTGGTGGATCAATTATTTCTAGAAAATAATTCAAGGATTTATGGGCATATTTACTAATATTTCTCACAACCCTGCACAGCATGAGATGTTGCTGTGCAGTACTGTGTGAAAGGGAGAAAGCTGAACTGCCTGATATTTACAAAAATATGGCGCAGTTCAGCTCTCTCTTAGAACTGGCGCACTTGTTACTGCCTAGCGCCAATGCAGGTACCTTTGGTACCTTTGCACCATGACCTATGTTAGGGGGCAGGATTTTTTTTGTTCAGGAAGGGATACATTCCTGCAAAAGAACAATCCTTAGGGACATATCCCCCTTTAGATGTGTGCTGTCGAATGCAGCACACACAAAAAGAAGTATCAAGGAGAAATTGAGACATTGCTCCTTGTTACGCCTCTTTCGGGTGGGGCATCATTTTCGTACAAACCCGAGTTCACTGCATTTAGTAAATCTGTTATTTGTGTCAAACTACATGGCTGAAGGATGCATGGGAATGCCTCACCCATGTAAAGTGAAACGACGAAATGTAATGCAACACAGTGTAAATGTTCGTTTGTGACATGAGGGTGAATTTCAGCATCCCTCTTACGGAAGATGCCTATTCATCTGCTCAAAGGGTAGGAACAGGCGGGCCTCGGCTTTTGTGTGTCCCATGGAGAACTTGTATCATTCCACCCATTTGTATATTTTAGGCCTTTCAGAGACCTAACGCTAATTTTAAACTTTACTTCTGGAGGATAGCTTACGTTTATATTGCTGAACTCTCATCTTTTGTTTTTTCTGTCATGATTCTATTTTATGCGATTAATATATGAAAACATTTGATAAGATATTTGATACATTGTAGGGCTCGTTATAGATATAGATTTGATATTTAACTACCACGTAATGTTTCCATTTTCCTAGATCGCATGTATGGAACCTGTGAAATTGATTGGACAAAAGCCAGCTTCTCCACAATACACAAATCATATATTGTGACCGTCTTCATATGCTGTTTTTCCCTCCCTGTTCTGATCATGTGCTTCGCATATGTTTCCATAATCAATAAAGTAAAATCCAGTCATGTTCTTGAAAGTGCTGGAGATCCTACCGAAAGACAGAGACGAATGGAACGAGATGTCACAAGGGTAAGCATATGTTTTCTAAAACTCTGATATAAAGTAAGCAGACTTTGGCACGGCCAATACTATAGGTGTTGCCAATAGGTGTAGCTATATTATGGTAATATACACAAAAAGCATCACACACGTGTTTGTATGCGCAGATATCTTGGCTTTGGAATTGCTTCTTGGACTACGGAATTCTCTTCTATGCAGTTATTATATCTAAGTCATAAGGGAAGATGTTGCATTATATTGGGCCACATGTACGAACATTTGGAATTGCGATTTCCTAATTCCAAATCACAATTCCAAATGTAAGAAACTCCAATGCGATTCCCAGTGGGTCGCAATTTATGACCCACTGGGAATCACAAAAATCAGATGGATGGTGGCCTGTTGGGGTCAGGAGACCATCATGTCTGTGATTGCTTTTAAATAAAGCATTTTTTTTTTAAAGGCAGTCCGTTTTCCTTAAAGGAAAATGGGATACTGTAGGAGGCTGGACTGGCTTGTAGTGGGTACCAAGGGGTACTTACACCTTGCACCAGGCCCAGGTATCCCTTATTAGTGTATAGGGTGTCTAGCAGCTTAGGCTGATAGATAATGGTAGCTTAGCAGAGCAGCTTAGGCTGAACTAGGAGACGAGTGAAGCACCTACAGTACCACTAGTGTCACTTGCACAATATCATAAGAAAACACAATACACAGATATACTAAAAATAAAGGTACTTTATTTTTATGACAATATGCCAAAGTATCTCAGAGTGTACCCTCAGTATGAGGATAGCAAATGTACACAAGATATATGTACACAATACCAAAAATATGCAGTATAGTCTTAGAAAACAGTGCAAACAATGTATAGTTACAATAGGATGCAATGGGGACACATAGGGATAGGGGCAACACAAACCATATACTCCAAAAGTGGAATGCGAACCACGAATGGACCCCAAACCTATGTGACCTTGTAGAGGGTCGCTGGGACTATTAGAAAATAGTAAGGGTTAGAAAAATAGCCCACCCCAAGACCCTGAAAAGTGAGTGCAAAGTGCACTAAAATTCCCCAAAAGACATAGAAGTCGTGATAGGGGAATTCTGCAGGAAAGACACAAACCAGCAATGCAACAACGATGGATTTCCAGTTGAGGGTACCTGTGGAACAAGGGGACCAAGTCCAAAAGTCACAAGCAAGTCGGAGATGGGCAGATGCCCAGGAAATGCCAGCTGTGGGTGCAAAGAAGCTGCTACTGGACAGTAGAAGCTGAGGTTTCTGCAGGAACGACAAGGGCTAGAGACTTCCCCTTTGGAGGATGGATCTCCCATGCAGTGGAGAGTTGTGCAGAAGTGTTTTCCTGCCAAAAGACCGCCAACAAGCCTTGCTAGCTGCAAATCATGCGGTTAAGGTTTTTGGATGCTGCTGTAGCCCAGGAGGGAACAGGATGTCGCCAATTGTGTCTGGGGACAGAGGGGGTATCGAGCAAGACAAGGAACCCTCTCAAAAGCAGACAACACCCACAGAAGTGCTGGAACAGTCACTACAAAGAAGAGTGAAATGGTGCTCACCCAAAGTTGCACAAAGGAGTCCCACGTCGCCGGAGGGCCACTTAGAAAGTCGTGCAATGCAGGTTAGAGTGCCGTGGACCCAGGCTTGGATGTGCACAAAGGATTTCCGCCGGAAGTGTACAGAGGCCGGAGTAGCTGCAAAAGTCGTGGTTCCCAGCAATGCAGTCTGGCGTGGGGAGGCAAGGACTAACCTCCACCAAACTTGGACTGAAGAGTCACTGGACTGTGGGAGTCACTTGGACACAGCTGCTGGATTCAAGGGACCTCGCTCGTCATGCTGAGAGGAGACCCAGGGGACTGGTGATGCGGTTCTTTGGTGCCTGCGGGAGCAGGGGGAAGATTCCGTCGACCCACAGGAGATTTCTTCGGAGCTTCTAGTGCAGAGAGGAGGCAGACTACCCCCACAGCATGCACCACCAGGAAAACAGTCGAGAAGGCGGCAGGATCAGCGTTACAGAGTTGCAGTAGTCGTCTTAGCTACTTTGTTGCAGTTTTGCAGGCTTCCAGCACGGTCAGCAGTCGATTCTTTGGCAGAAGGTGAAGAGAGAGATGCAGAGGAACTCTGATGAGCTCTTGCATTCGTTATCTACGGAAATCCCCAAAGCAGAGACCCTAAATAGCCAGAAAAGAGGGTTTGGCTACTTAGGAGAGAGGATAGGCTAGCAACACCTGAAGGAGCCTATCAGAAGGAGTCTCTGACGTCACCTGCTGGCCCAGGCCACTCAGAGCAGTCCAGTGTGCCAGCAGCACCTCTGTTTCCAAGATGGCAGAGGTCTGGAGCACACTGGAGGAGCTCTGGGCACCTCCCAGGGGAGGTGCAGGTCAGGGGAGTGGTCACTCCCCTTTCCTTTGTCCAGTTTCGTGCCAGAGCAGGGCTGAGGGGTCCCTGAACCGGTGTAGACTGGCTTATGCAGAAATGGGCACCATCTGTGCCCATGAAAGCATTTCCAGAGGCTGGGGGAGGCTACTCCTCCCCTGCCTTAACACCTTTTTCCAAAGGGAGAGGGTGTAAAACCCTCTCTCTGAGGAAGTCCTTTGTTCTGCCATCCTGGGACAAGCCTGGCTGGACCCCAGGAGGGCAGAAACCTGTCTGAGGGGTTGGCAGCAGTTGCAGTGAAACCCCTGAAAAGGCAGTTTGGCAGTACCCGGGTCTGAGCTACAGACCTGTGGGATCATGGGATTGTGCCAACAATGCCAGGATGGCATAGAGGGGGCAATTCCATGATCTTAGACATGTTACATGGCCATATTCAGAGTTACCATTGTGAAGCTACACATAGGTATTGACCTATGTGTAGTGCACGCGTGTAATGGTGTCCCCGCACTCACAAAGTCTGGGGAATTTGCCCTGAACAATGTGGGAGCACCTTGGCTAGTGCCAGGGTGCCCACACACTAAGTAACTTTGCACCTAACCTTTACCAGGTAAAGGTTAGACATATAGGTGACTAATAAGTTACTTAAGTGCAGTGAAAATGGCTGTGAAATAATATGTGCATTATTTCACTCAGGCTGCAGTGGCAGGCCTGTGTAGGATTTGTCAGAGCTCCCTATGGGGGGCAAAATAAATGCTGCAGCCCATAGGGATCTCCTGGAACCCCAATACCCTGGGTACCTCAGTACCATATACTAGGGAATTATAAGGGTGTTCCAGTATGCCAATGTGAATTGGTGAAATTGGTCACTAGCCTGTTAGTGACAATTTGGAAAGAAATGAGAGAGCATAACCACTGAGGTTCTGGATAGCAGAGCCACAGTGAGACAGTTAGTCATAACACAGGTAACACTTTTAGGCACACTTATGAGCACTGGGGCCCTGACTGGCAGGGTCCCAGTGACACATACAACTAAAACAACATATATACAGTGAAATATGGGGGTAACATGCCAGGCAAGATGGCACTTTCCTACAGGTAGGTACCCCAGAAAGGAGTGGGCTTCAGCCCCTTTGAACTCCTATTTGGACACCCTGTAAGAGGTCCTCTAACACTTGTGAAGGATGGTTGGGAACAACCTTTAAAAGCTCCAAAGCAAGACATAGTGGACTATGTACTTGGCCTAAGATCTAGTATGGCTGAGTACATGAAAAAGGCCAATAAAAACCTTCAGGCCAGCCAAGAGCTCCAAAAGCAATGGCATGACCAGAAGGCTGTTTTGGTTCAGTACCAACCAGGGCAGAAAGTGTGGGTCTTGCAGCCTGTGGCCCCAAGAGCACTCCAAGACAAATGGAGTGGACCCCACATAATTGTTGCGAAAAAGGGTGAAGAGAAGATATCAGGTAGAGGATCACTGTCTTCTTCCTGTCCCTCATCAGTTGCCATGAGCAGGGTGAGATCAGCCCTGTTATAGTAGGGTTTCAGGCGATTGACATGGAGGACCCTAAGGGGACTCCTGGCAGTGCCTAAGTCAACTAAGTAGGTGACTTCACCCTTTTTCTCAACAATTGTGTGGGGTCCACTCAATTTATCTTGGAGTGCTCTTGGGCCACAGGCTCCAGGACCCACACTTTCTGCCCTGGTTGGTACTGAACCAAAACAGCCTTCTGGTCATGCCATTGCTTCTGGAGCTCTTGGCTGGCCTGAAGGTTTTTACTGGCCTTTTTCATGTACTCAGCCATCCTTGATCTGAGGCCAAGTACATAGTCCACTATGTCTTGCTTAGGAGCTTTTAAAGATTGTTCCCAACCCTCCTTTACAAGTGTTAGAGGACCTCTCACAGGGTGTCCAAAGAGGAGTTCAAAGGGGCTGAAGCCCACTCCTTTTTGGGGTACCTCCCTGTAAGCAAAAAGGAGGCATGGTAGAAGGATATCCCATCTCCTGCGGAGTTTTTCAGGGAGTCCCATAATCATGCCTTTGAGAGTTTTGTTAAATCTCTCCACCAGTCCATTTGTTTGTGGATGATAGGGTGTGGTGAACTTGTATGTCACCCCACACTCCTTCCACATGGCCTTTAAGTAAGCAGACATGAAATTGCTTCCTCTGTCTGATACCATCTCTTTTGGGAAGCCCACCCTGGAAAAGATTCCCAGGCGGGCCTTTGCCACTGCAGGAGCTGTAGTGGTCCTTAGAGGAATTGCTTCAGGATATCTGGTGGCATGGTCCACTACCACCAAGATAAACCTATTACCTGAAGCAGTAGGAGGGTCAAGGGGGCCAACAATGTCAACCCCTACCCTTTCAAAGAGAACCCCAACCACAGGTAGTGGAATAAGGGGTGCCTTTGGAGTGCCACCTGTATTGCCACTGGCTTGACAGGTTTCACAGGACTTACAAAAATCTTTTGTGTCCTCAGACATTCTAGGCCAATGAAACAAGGGAACAAGCCTGTCCCAAGTTTTCATTTGCCCCAAATGTCCAGCAAGTGGAATGTCGTGAGCAAGAGTTAGGAGGAACTTTCTGTACTCCTGAGGAATCACCAATCTCCTGGCAGCTCCAGGTTTTGGATCCCTTGCTTCAGTGTACAAGAGGTTGTCCTCCCAGTAAACTCTGTGAGAGTCACTGACATCCGCATTTGCTTGTTTGAAAGCTTGCTGCCTTAGACCCTCTAGTGTGGGACAGGTCTGCTGTGCCACACTCAGCTCCTCCCTGGCAGGCCCCCCTTCACCCAAAAGCTCAGCTTCCAGCTCCTCTGGTGTAGGTTCTGCACAGGGTGGAAATTCTTCTTCCTCAAGACAAGAATCTACTGTAGAGCGAGCAATAGTAGGTAGTACTTTACTTCTACTAGCCCTAGCTTTAGGGAGCACTTGGTCCATTGTTCCAGGATCCAAGTCACCCTGTCCTTTTTGCTTTTTGGCCTGAGCCCTGGTTAAAGCAAAAATATGCCCTGGGATGCCCAGCATTGCTGCATGGGCCTCCAACTCCACATCTGACCAAGCTGATGTCTCCAAATCATCTCCTAGTAGACAGTCTACAGGTAAATCTGAGGCTACCACAACTTTCTTTGGACCAGTAACCCCCCCCCAGTTGAGATTTACAACAGCCATGGGGTGGCTAAGTGTTGTTGTGAGCATCGGTTACTTGGTACTGGTGACCAAGTAGATGTTGTTCAGGGTGGACCAGTTTCTCTATCACCATTGTGACACTGGCACCAGTGTCCCTGTAGGCCTGAACCTCAACACCATTTATTAGGGGTAGTTGCTTGTACTTATCCATGTTAAGGGGACAAGCAACCAAGGTGGCTAAATCAATAGCCCCCTCAGAGACTAACACAGCCTCTGTGGTCACCCTAATCAGACCAACCCCAACTAAGTTACCAAAAGTGAGCCCAGCTACTCCCTTGGATTGGCTATTAGTAGGTTTGCTCCCACCACCACTGTTATTAGTAGGGACACTAGGTGTAGCATTAGGGGTTGTAGTGGTAGGAGGCTTGGTGCTTTTCTTTGGACAACTGGGATCTGTTGTCCAATGGCCTTTTATTTTACATAAATAGCACCATGGTTTCTTTTCTTTGTTTTGATTTGAAGAGGATTTGGACCCACCACCCCCACCAGAGTGTTTTTGTGGGCCTGTGGGCCTGATGAAGACTAATTTTTAGATTTGTCCCCACCCTTGTCAGAAGACTTACCATCCTTCTTCTTATTGCCATCTTTGTTACCCCCTGTATGAACTTTTCTGTTCACCATTGTTCTGACCCATTTGTCTGCCTTCTTTCCCAATTCTTGGGGAGAGGTCAGATCAGAGTCCACCAAGTACTGGTGCAACAAATCAGAAACACAATTATTAAGAATATGCTCTCTCAGGATCAAGTTGTACAGGCTTTCATAATCAGTAACTTTACTGCCATGTAACCACCCCTCCAAGGCCTTCACTGAATGGTCAACAAAATCAACCCAGTCTTGTGAAGACTCCTTTTTGGTCTCTCTGAACTTTATCCTGTACTGTTCAGTGGTTAAGCCATAACCATCCAGGAGTGCATTCTTAAGAACTGTAAAATTATTGGCATCACTTTCTTTCACAGTAAGGAGCCTATCCCTACCTTTTCCACTAAATGATAGCCATAGGATGGCAGCCCACTGCCTTTGAGGGACATCCTGTACAACACAGGCCCTCTCAAGTGCAGCAAACCACTTGTTAACGTCATCCCCCTCCTTATAAGGGGGAACTATCTTGTGCAGATTCCTGGAATCATGCTCTTTTGCAGGATGACTATGGGGAATACTGCTGCTGCCACCATGGGTTTCTAAACCCAACTTCTGTCTTTCTTTCTCTAGTTCTAAGGACTGTCTATCCAAATCCAGCTGTTGCTTCTTAAGCTTCAGTCTGGTTTGTTCCACTCTCAACTTATTGAGCTCCCTTTCTAACATTCTGTCATCAGGGTGGGTCGGAGGGACATGCCTTGAAACAGAAGTATGGTGAGAATGGACAGAAGGAGACCTATCCGTTACAGAAGGCACCCTAACAGCTTGGTTAACAGAAACATCACTTCTACTGTGGTGAGAAGGAATACTCTTGCTATGATGTGAGACAACACTATCTGTATGGTGTGACTCTACATCAGTACCAACTATGCTAGGCTGTCTAGTAATGGGCAGGCTAGGAAGTTTCTTTCCTGAATCTTTTCCTAGGGGAGTCCCTGGATCAGATTGGGAACCATTAGCTACTTTTTCAACAGATGGGGCCCTTCTGGCCTTATCTTGTTCTTTAAGCATGTTAAGCAATAATTCCAAAGAAGGATTCTTCCCTACACTCAAACCTCTTTCTATGCAGAGACTCCTTGCTCCTTTCCAGCTAAGGTGATTGTAGGAGTCTGGACTGGCTTGTAGTGAGTACCAAGGGGTACTTGCACCTTGCACCAGGCCCAGTTATCCCTTATTAGTGTATAGGGTGTCTAGCAGCATAGGCTGATAGATAATGGTAGCTTAGCAGAGCAGCTTAGGCTGAACTAGGAGACGAGTGAAGCTCCTACAGTACCACTTAGTGTCATATGCACAATATCATAAGAAAACACAATACACAGATATACTAAAAATAAAGGTACTTTATTTTTATGACAATATGCCAAAGTATCTCAGAGTGTACCCTCAGTATGAGGATAGCAAATATACACCAGATATATGTACACAATACCAAAATATGCAGTAATAGTATTAGAAAACAGTGCAAACAATGTATAGTTACAATAGGATGCAATGGGGACACATAGGGATAGGGGCAACACAAACCATATACTCCAAAAGTGGAATGCGAACCACGAATGGACCCCAAACCTATGTGACCTTGTAGAGGGTCGCTGGGACTATTAGAAAATAGTAAGGGTTAGAAAAATAGCCCACCCCAAGACCCTGAAAAGTGAGTGCAAAATGCACTAAAGTTCCCCAAAGGACATAGAAGTCGTGATAGGGGAATTCTGCAGGAAAGACACCAACCAGCAATGCAACAACAATGGATTTCCAGTCGAGAGTACCTGTGGAACAAGGGGACCAAGTCCAAAAGTCACAAGCAAGTCGGAGATGGGCAGATGCCCAGGAAATGCCACCTGTGGGTGCAAAGAAGCTGCTACTGGACAGTAGAAGCTTAGGTTTCTGCAGGAACGACAAGGGCTAGAGACTTCCCCTTTGGAGGACGGATCCCTCACGCCGTGGAGAGTCGTGCAAAAGTGTTTTTCCGCCGAAATACCACCAACAAGCCTTGCTAGCTGCAAATCGTGCGGTAAGGATTTTTGGATGCTGCTGTGGCCCAGGAGGGACCAGGATGTCGCCAATTGCGTCAGGGGACAGAGGGGGCGTCGAGCAAGAAAAGGAGCCCTCTCAGCAGCAGGAAGCACCCACAGAAGTGCCAGAAACAGTCACTACGAGGATGCATGAAATGGTGCTCACCCGAAGTCGCACAAAGTAGTCCCACGTCGCCGGAGAACAACTTAGGAGGTCGTGCAATGCAGGTTATAGTGCCGTGGTCCCAGGCTGGACTGTGCACATAGGATTTCCGCCGGAACGGCACGGAGCCCGGAGTAGCTGCAAAAGTCACGGTTCCCAGCAATGCAGTCTGGCGTGGGGAGGCAAGGACTTACCTCCACCAAACTTGGACTGAGGAGTCACTGGACTGTGGGAGTCACTTGGACAGAGTTGCTGGATTCAAGGGACCTCGCTCGTCGTGCTGAGAGGAGACCCAGGGGACCGGTGATGCAGTTCTTTGGTGCCTGCGGTTGCAGGGGGACGATTCCGTCGACCCACAGGAGATTTCTTTGGAGCTTCTAGTGCAGAGAGGTGGTAGACTACCCCCACAGCATGCACCACCAGGAAAACAGTCGAGAAGGCGGCAGGATCAGCGTTACAGAGTTGCAGTAGTCGTCTTTGCTACTATGTTGCAGTTTTGCAGGCTTCCAGCGCGGTCAGCAGTCGATTCCTTGGCAGAAGGTGAAGAGAGAGATGCAGAGGAACTCGGATGAACTCTTGCATTCGTTATCTAAGGAATCCCACGAGACAGAGACCCTAAATAGCCAGAAAAGAGGGTTTGGCTACCTAGGAGAGAGGATAGGCTAGCAACACCTGAAGGAGCCTATCAGAAGGAGTCTCTGACGTCACCTGATGGCACTGGCCACTCAGAGCAGTCCAGTGTGCCAGCAGCACCTCTGTTTCCAAGATGGCAGAGGTCTGGAGCACACTGGAGGAGCTCTGGGCACCTCCCAGGGGAGGTACAGGTCAGGGGAGTGGTGACTCCCCTTTCCTTTGTCCAGTTTCGCGCCAGAGCAGGGCTAAGGGGTCCCTGAACAGGTGTAGACTGGCTTATGCAGAAATGGGCACCAAATGTGCCCATGAAAGCATTTCCAGAGGCTGGGGGAGGCTACTCCTCCCCTGCCTTTACACCATTTTCCAAAGGGAGAGGGTGTAACACCCTCTCTCAGAGGAAGTTCTTTGTTCTGCCATCCTGGGCCAAGCCCGGCTGGACCCCAGGAGAGCAGAAACCTGTCTGAGGGGTTGGCAGAAGCAGCAGCTGCAATTAAACCCCGGGAAAGGTAGTTTGGCAGTACCCAGGTCTGAGGTAGAGACTCGGAGAATCATGGAATTGTCTCCCCAATGCCAGACAATTCCATGATCCTAGACATGGTACATGGCCATGTTCGGAGTTACCATTGTGACGCTATACATATGTTGTGACATATGTATAGTGCACGCGTGTAATGGTGTCCCTGCACTCACAAAGTTCGGGGAATTTGCCCTGAACAATGTTGGAGCACCTTGGCTAGTGCCAGGGTGCCCACACACTAAGTAACTTAGCACCCAACCTTTACCAGGTAAAGGTTAGACATATAGGTGACTTATAAGTTACTTAAGTGCAGTGGTAAATGGATGTGAAATAACGTGGACGTTATTTCACTCAGGCTGCACTGGCAGGCCTGTGTAAGAATGGTCAGATCTCCCTATGGGTGGCACAAGAAATGCTGCAGCCCATAGGGATCTCCTGGAACCCCAATACCCTGGGTTCCTCAGTACCATATACTAGGGAATTATAAGGGTGTTCCAGTATGCCAATGTAAATGGGTGAAATTGGTCACTAGCCTGTTAGTGACAATTTGGAAAGAAATGAGAGAGCATAACCACTGAGGTTCTGGATAGCAGAGCCTCAGTGGGACAGTTGGTCATAACACAGGTAACACATACAGGGCACACTTATAAGCACTGGGGCCCTGGCTGGCAGGGTCCCAGTGACACATACAACTAAAACAACATATATACAGTGAAATATGGGGGGTAACATGCCAGGCAAGATGGCACTTTCCTACAGGGAGGTACCCCAGAAAGGAGTGGGCTTCAGCCCCTTTGAACTCCTATTTGGACACCCTGTAAGATGTCCTCTAACACTTGTGAAGGAGGGTTGGGAACAACCTTTAAAAGCTCCAAAGCAAGACATAGTGGACTATGTACTTGGCCTAAGATCTAGTATGGCTGAGTACATGAAAAAGGCCAAGAAAAACCTTCAGGCCAGCCAAGAGCTCCAAAAGCAATGGCATGACCAGAAGGCTGTTTTGGTTCAGTACCAACCAGGGCAGAAAGTGTGGGTCTGTGAGCCTGTGGCCCCAAGACCACTCCAAGACAAATGGAGTGGACTGTAGGAAAGTACCATCTTGCCTAGCATGTTACCCCCATTTTTCACTGTATATATGTTGTTTTAGTTGTATGTGTCACTGGGACCCTGGTAACCCAGGGCCCCAGTGCTCATAAGTGTGCCTGAACGTGTTTCCTGTGTAGTGACTAACTGTCTCACTGAGGCTCTGCTAATCAGAACCTCAGTGGTTATGCTCTCTCATTTCTTTCCAAATTGTCACTAACAGGCTAGTGACCATTTTTACCAATTTACATTGGCTTACTGGAACACCCTTATAATTCGCTAGTATATGGTACAGAGGTACCCAGGGTATTGGGGTTCCAGGAGATCCCTATGGGCTGCAGCATTTCTTTTGCCACCCATAGGGAGCTCTGACAATTCTTACACAGGCCTGCCACTGCAGCCTGAGTGAAATAACGTCCACGTTATTTCACAGCCATTTTACACTGCACTTAAGTAACTTATAAGTCACCTATATGTCTAACCTTTACCTGGTAAAGGTTAGGTGCAAAGTTACTTAGTGTGAGGGCACCCTGGCACTAGCCAAGGTGCCCCCACATTGTTCAGGGCCAATTCCCCGGACTTTGTGAGTGCGGGGACACCATTACACGCGTGCACTACATATAGGTCACTACCTATATGTAGCTTCACAATGGTAACTCCGAATATGGCCATTTAACATTTCACGCATCCTTGTAGTGCCTGTTTATGGCACTTCTCCGGGTGCTACCTGCTGCTAAGTGGACTCCTTGTCTTGCTCGACGTCCCCTCTACCTCCTGGTCCAATTTGCGACCTCCTGGTCTCTCCTGGGCCGCAGCAGCATCCAAAAACGCTAACCGCACGATTTGCAGCTAGCAAGGCTTGTTGGCATTCCTTCGGTGGGAAACCACTTCTGCACAACTCTACAAGGCGAGAGGGATCCGTCCTCCAAAGGGGAAGTCTCTAGCCCTTTGCGTTCCTGCAGAAACCGCAGCTTCTTTTGTCCAGTAGAAGCTTCTTTGCACCCGCAGCTGGCATTTCCTGGGCATCTGCCCATCTCCGACTTGCTTGTGACTTTTGGCCTTGGTCCCCTTGTTCCACAGGTACCCCAGATTGGAAATCCAGCGTTGTTGCATTGTTGGTTTGTGTCTTTCCTGCATTATTCCTCTAACACGACTTCTTTATCCTTAGGGGAACTTTAGTGCACTTTGCAATCACTTTTCAGGGTCTTGGGGAGGGTTATTTTTCTAACTCTCACTATTTTCTAATAGTCCCAGCGACCCTCTACAGGTCACATAGGTTTGGGGTCCATTCGTGGTTCGCATTCCACTTTTGGAGTATATGGTTTGTGTTGCCCCTATCCCTATGTGTCCCCATTGCATCCTATTGTAACTATACATTGTTTGCACTGTTTTCTAAGACTATACTGCATATTTTTGCTATTGTGTATATATATCTTGTGTATATTTCCTATCCTCTCACTGAGGGTACACTCTAAGATACTTTGGCATATTGTCATAAAAATAAAGTACCTTTATTTTTAGTATAACTGTGTATTGTGTTTTCTTATGATATTGTGCATATGACACTAAGTGGTACTGTAGTAGCTTCACACGTCTCCTAGTTCAGCCTAAGCTGCTCTGCTAAGCTACCATTATCTATCAGCCTAAGCTGCTAGACACCCTATACACTAATAAGGGATAACTGGGCCTGGTGCAAGGTGTAAGTACCCCTTGGTACTCACTGCAAGCCAGTCCAGCCTCCTACATGGACCCCACATAATTGTTGCGAAAAAGGGTGACGTCACCTACTTAGTTGACTTAGGCACTGCCAGGAGTCCCTTTAGGGTGCTCCATGTCAATTGCCTGAAACCCTACTATGACAGGGCTGATCTCACCCTGCTCATGGCAACAGATGAGGGACAGGAAGAAGAGAGTGATCCTCTCCCTGATCTCTTCTCTTCCACAGAACAAGATGCTCTAGTGGAAGGTGTAGTACTGGCAGATTGTCTTACTGCTGAGCAGAAAGACCACTGCATAAATCTCCTGGGTCAGTTTTCTGAACTCTTCTCTACTGTGCCAGGCACCACTTCTTGGTGTGAGCACACTATAGATACTGGAGACAGCTTGCCTGTCAAAATTAAGATCTATAGGCTGCCTGATCATGTCAGAGACTGCATAAAGCAAGAGGTGCAGAAAATGCTTGAACTGGGAGTGGTTGAGCACTCTGAAAGTCCATGGGCCTCTCCTGAGGTACTGGTACCAAAACCTCATTCCAAAGATGGTAAAAGGGAAATGAGATTTTGTGTTGACTACAGAGGTCTCAACCAGGTAACCAAAACTGATGCTCACCCTATACCCAGGACAGATGAGCTAATAGATACACTGGCATCTGCCAAGTATCAAAGTACTTTTGATTTGACTGCAGGGTATTGGCAGATCAAGTTATCAGAAGATGCAAAAGCAAAAACTGCATTTTCAACCATTGGAGGCCATTACCAATTCACAGTAATGCCTTTCGGATTGAAAAATGCACCTGCCACTTTTCAAAGGTTGGTGAACACAGTCCTGCAAGGGCTGGAACTTTTAGTGCAGCATATCTAGATGATATAGCTATCTTTAGCTCCAGCTGGGATGATCACCTGGTCCACCTATGGGAAGTTTTGGAGGCCCTGCAAAAGGCAGGCCTCACTATCAAGGCTTCAAAGTGCCAGATAGGGCAGGGGAAAGTGGTTTATCTGGGACACCTGGTAGGTGGAGAACAGATTGCACCACTTCAGGGGAAAATCCAAACTATTATTGATTGGGTTCCCCGTACAACTCAGACTCAGGTGAGAGACTTTTTAGGCCTCACTGGGTACTACAGGAGGTTCATAAAGAACTATGGCTCCATTGCATCCCCTCTTAATGACCTCACATCTAAAAAAATGCCTAAGTGGGTATTATGGACAGCAAACTGTCAGAAAGCTTTTGAGGAGCTGAAGGAGGTCATGTGCTCTGCACCTGTCCTGAAAAGCCCCTGTTACTCCAAAAATATTCATTGTCCAGACTGATGCATCTGAATTAGGGGTATGGGCAGTCTTATCACAACTTAATTCTGAGGGCCAGGATCAACCTGTTGCTTTTATCAGCAGGAGGTTGACCCCTAGAGAAAAGCGTTGGTCTGCCATAGAGAGAGAGGCCTTTGCTGTGGTCTGGGCACTGAAGAAGTTGAGGCCATACCTGTTTGGCACTCACTTCATTGTTCAGACAGACCACAAACCTCTACTTTGGCTAAAATAAATGAAAGGTAAAAAACCCTAAATTGTTGAGGTGGTCCATATCCCTACAGGGAATGGACTATACAGTGGAACATAGACCTGGGAGTACCCACTCCAATGCAGATGGACTCTCCAGATATTTCCACTTAGACAATGAAGACTGATCAGGTCATGGCTAGTCTTATTGTCCTTCGTTTGGGGGGGGGGAGGCGGTTGTGTAGGAAAGTACCATCTTGCCTGGCATGTTACACCCATATTTCACTGTATATAGGTTGTTTTAGTTGTATGTGTCACTGGGACCCTGCCAGCCAGGGCCCCAGTGCTCATAAGTGTGCCCTGTATGTGTTACCTGTGTAATGACTAACTGTCTCACTGAGGCTCTGCTATTCAGAACCTCAGTGGTTATGCTCTCTCATTTCTTTCCAAATTGTCACTAACAGGCTAGTGACCAATTTCACCAATTTACATTGGCATACTGGAACACCCTTATAATTCCCTAGTATATGGTACTGAGGTAGCTAGGGTATTGGGGTTCCAGAAGATCCCTATAGGCTGCAGCATTTCTTGTGCCACCCATAGGGAGACCTGACAATTCTTACACAGGCCTGCCACTGCAGCCTGAGTGAAATAACGTCCACGTTATTTCACAGCCATTTACCACTGCACTTATGTAACTTATAAGTCACCTATATGTCTAACCTTTACCTGATAAAGGTTGGGTGCTAAGTTACTTAGTGTGTGGGCACCCTGGCACTAGCCAAGGTGCCCCCACATCGTTCAGGGCAAATTCCCCGAACTTTGAGAGTGCGGGGACACCATTACACGCGTGCACTATACATAGGTCACTACCTATGTATAGCGTCACAATGGTAACTCCGAACATGGCCATTTAACATGTCTAAGATCATGGAATTGTCACCCCAATGCCATTCTGGCATTGGGGAGACAATTCCATGATCCCCCGAGTCTCTAGCACAGACCCGGGTACTGCCAAACTACCTTTCCCGGGGTTTCACTGCAGCTGCTGCTGCTGCCAACCTCTCAGACAGGTTTCTGCCCTCCTGGGGTCCAGCCAGGCTTGGCCCAGGAAGGTAGAACAAAGGACTTCCTCAGAGAGAGTGTGTTACACCCTCTCCCTTTGGAAAAAGGTGTTAGGGCTGGGGAGGAGTAGCTTCCCCCAGCCTCTGGAAATGCTTTGATGGGCACAGATGGTGCCCATCTCTGCATAAGTCAGTCTACACCGGTTCAGGGATCCCCCAGCCCTGCTCTGGCGCGAAACTGGACAAAGGAAAGGGGAGTGACCACTCCCCTGACCTGCACCTCCCCTGGGTGGTGCCCAGAGCTCCTCCAGTGTGCTCCAGACCTCTGCCATCTTGGAAACAGAGGTGCTGCTGGCACACTGGACTGCTCTGAGTGGCCAGTGCCAGCAGGTGACGTCAGAGACTCCTTCTGTCCTGCTAGCCTATCCTCCTTCCTAAGTAGCCAAACCTCCTTTTCTGGCTATTTAGGGTCTCTGCTTAGGGGAATTCTTTAGATAACGAATGCAAGAGCTCATCAGAGTTCCTCTGCATCTCTCTCTTCACCTTCTGCCAAGGAATCGACCGCTGACTGCTCTGGACGCCTGCAAAACCGCAACAAAGTAGCAAAGACGACTACTGCAGCCTTGTTTCGCTGATCCGGCTTCCTTCTCGACTGTTTTCCTGGTGGGGCATGCTGGGGGTAGTCTGCCTCCTCTCTGCATTAGAAGCTCCAAAGAAATCTCCTGTGGGTCGACGGAATCTTTCCCCTGCAACCGCAGGCACCAAAAGACTGCATCACCGGTCCTCTGGGTCCCCTCTCTGCACGACGAGCGTGGTCCCTGGAACTCAGCAACTCTGTCCAAGTGATTCCCACAGTCCAGTGACTCTTCAGTCCAAGTTTGGTGGAGGTAAGTCCTTGCCTCCCCACACTAGACTGCATTGCTGGGTACCCCGTGATTTGCAGCTGCTCCGGCTCCTGTGCACTTTTCCAGGATTTCCTTTGTGCACAGCCAAGCCTGGGTCTCCGACACTCTAACCTGCAGTGCACAGCCTCCTGAGTTGTCCTCCGGTGTCATGGGATCTTCGGGTTCACTCCGGTTCACTCCTCTTTGTAGTGCCTGTTCCGGCACTTCTGCGGGTGCTGCCTGCTTCTGAGAGGGCTCCTTGTCTTGCTGGGCGCCCCCTCTGTCTCCTCACGCAATTGGCGGCATCCGGGTCCCTCCTGGGCCACAGCAGCATCCAAAAACCATAATCTCAACCCTTGCAGCTAGCAAGGCTTGTTTGCGGTCTTTCTGCATGGGAACACCTCTGCAAGCTTCTTCACGACGTGGGACATCCATCCTCCAAAGGGGATGTTCCTAGTCCTCTTCGTTCTTGCAGAACACAAAGCTTCTTCCATCCAGTGGCAGCTTTCTTGCACCCTCAGCTGGTATTTCCTGGGCATCTGCCCACTCTCGACACTGTCGTGACTCTTGGACTTGGTCTCCTTGTCTTACAGGTACTCAGGTCCAGAAATCTACTGTTGTTGCATTGCTAGTGTTGGTCTTCCTTGCAGAAACCCCCTATCACGACTTCTGTGCTCTCTGTGGGTTGTAGGTGCACTTTACACCTTCCTTACAGGGTCTTGGGGTGGGCTATTTTTCTAACCCTCACTGTGTTCTTACAGTCCCAGCGACCCTCTACAAGCTCTCATAGGTTTGGGGTCCATTCGTGGTTCGCATTCCACTTTTGGAGTATATGGTTTGTGTTGGTCCTATACCTATGTGCTCCTATTGCAATCTATTGTAACTTTACACTGCTTGCATTACTTCCTTTTGCTATTACTGCATATTTTTGGTATTGTGTACATATATCTTGTGTATATTTGGCATCCTCATACTGAGGGTACTCACTGAGATACTTTTTGCATATTGTCATGAAAATAAAGTACCTTTATTTTTAGTATATCTGTGTATTGTGTTTTCTTATGATATTGTGCATATGACACCATTGGTTCTAGCAGCTTAGGCTGATAGAGGGTAGCTATAGCAGAGCAGCTTAGGCTGAACTAGGAGACATGCAAAGTTCCTTCTATACCACGTATATCATATGCACAATATCAAAAGAAAACACAATACACAAAGTTACTAAAAATAAAGGTACTTTATTTTTATGACAATATGCCACAAGCATCTCAGTGAGTACCCTCAGTAAGAAGGTAAGTAATATACACAATGTTTATGTACACAAACCCAAAACAGGTAAGTAAGAGTCAGAAAAGTAATGCAAACAGTGTAGAATTACAATAGGTTGTAATAGGAGAACATAGGTATAGGGGCAACACAAACCATATGCTCCAAAAATGGAATGTGAATCACGAATGGACCCCAGACCTATGTGAGCTTGTAGAGGGTCGCTGGGACTGTATGAAAATAGTCAGGGTGTCCAAGATACCCCACTCCAAGACCCTGAAAAGTAGGAGTAAAGTACACCTACTACCCTAAAAGAGCACAATAGTCGTGATAGGGGGATTCTGCAAGAACAACAGACACCAGCAGTGCACTGACAACAGATTTCTGGACCTGAGGACCTGCAAGGCAAGGGGACCAAGTCCAATAGTTGCGACGGTGTCCGGGGGGGAGGAGCCCAGGAAACCCCCGGACGAAGGTGCAAGGAAGCTGCCTCCGGATGGAAGAAGCTTAAAGTTCTGCAAGAAAGAAGAGGACTAGGAACTTCTCCTTTGGAAGACAGATGTCCCACGTTGCGATGAAGCTTGCAGAGGTATTCACACACACACATACCGCAAACAAGCCTTGCTAGCTGCAAGGGTCGTGGAAGATGTTTTTGGGTGCTGCTGAGGACCAGGAAGGACCAGGATGTCACCACTTGGAGGAGAAGACAGAGGGGCGCTCAGCAATGCAGAGAGCCCTCACAGAAGCAGGCAGCACCAGCACAAGTACCCCAACAGGCACGTAGAAGATTAGTGAACCGGAGTCCACAATAAGTTACAAAAGGGGGTCCCACGAAGTCGGAGGCCAACTCAGAGGGTTGTGCACTACAGGATGGAGTGCTGGGGACGCAGGCAAGGCTGTGTACAAAGAAAATCCTGGAAGAGTGCACAGGAGCCGGAGCAGCTGCAAATAACGCAGTACACAGCTTTGCAGTCTAGCTTGGGGAGGCAAGGACTTACCTCCACCAAACTTGGACTGAAGAGCCACTGGACTGTGGGAGTCACTTGGACAGAGTTGCTGTGTTCCAGGGACCACGCTCATCAGGATGAGAGGGGACCCAGAGGACCAGTGATGCAGTCTTTTGGTGCCTTCGTTAGCAGGGGGAAGATTCCGTCGACCCACAGGAGATTTCTTTGGAGCTTCTGGTGCAGGGTGAAGGCAGGCTACCCCCAGAGCATGCAGCACCTGGAAACAGTTGAGAAAGCTGGCATGATAAGGCGCTACAATGTTGCTGGTAGTCGTGTTGTTACTTTGTTGCGGTTTTGCAGGCGTCCTGGAGCAGTCAGCGGTCATTCCTTGGTAGAAGTCGAAGAGGGAGATGCAGAGGAACTCTGGTGAGCTCTTGCATTCGTTATCTGAAGAATTCCCCACAGGAGAGACTCTAAATAGCCAGAAAAGGAGGTTTGGCTACCAAGAAAGGAGGATTGGCTATCAAGAAAGGTATGAGCCTATCAGAGGGGGTCTCTGACGTCACCTGCTGGCACTAGCCACTCAGAGCAGTCCAGTGTGCCCCCAACACCTCTGTTTCCAAGATGACAGAGGTCTGGGACACACTGGAGGAGCTCTGGGCACCTCCCCTGGGAGGTACTGGTCAGGGGAGTGGTCACTCCCCTTTCCTTTGTCCAGTTTTGTGCCACAGCAGGGCTGGGGGATCCCTGAACCGGCATAGCCTGGTTTTTGCAGAGATGGGCACCATCTGTGCCCATCAAAGCGTTTCCAGAGGCCAGGAGAGGCTACTCCTCCCCAGCCCTTCACACCGATTTCCAAAGGGAGAGGGTGTTCCTCTCCCAGAGGAAATCCTTTGTTCTGCCTTCCTGGGCCACGGCTGCCTGGACCCCAGGAGGGAAGAATCCTGCCTGAGGGTTTGGCAGCAGCTGCAGTGCAAACCCCGGAAAGGCAGTTTGGCAGTACCCGGGTTCTGTGCTAGAGACCCGGGGGATCATGGAATTGTCCCCCAATACCAGAATGGCACTGGGGTGACAATTCCATGCTCTTAGACACGTTACATGGCCATGTTCAGAGTTACCATTATGACGCTATACACAGGTAGTAACCTATGTATAGTGCACCCTTGTAATGGTGTCCCCGCACTCACAAAGTTCAGGGAATTTGCCCTGAACAATGTGGGGACACCTTGGCTAGTGCCAGGGTGCCCACACACTAAGTAACTTGGCACCCAGCCTTCACCAGGTGAAGGTTAGACATGTAGGTGACTTATAAGTTACTTATGTGGAGGGAAAATGGCTGTGAAATAACGTGGACGTTATTTCACTCAGGCTTCTGTGGCAGGCCTGTGTAAGAATTGTCTGAGCTCCCTATGGGTGAGAAAATAAATGCTGCAGCCCATAGGGATCTCCTAGAACCCCAATACCCTGGGTACCTCAGTACTATTTACAAGGGAATTATATGGGTGTACCAGTGTGCCAAGTAACTCTGTGTATTGTGTTTTCTTATGATATTGTGCATATGATATAAGTGGTATAGTAGGAGCTTTGCATGTCTACTAGTTCAGCCTAAGCTGCTTTGCCATAGCTACCTTCTATCAGACTAAGCTGCTAAAAACACCTCTTCTCTACTAATAAGGGATAACTGGACCTGGCACAAGGTGTAAGTACATCTGGTACCCTCTACAAGCCAGGCCAGCCTCCTACACACAGGTCTTGCCACTGGCTTGGCAGGTCACCCAAGACTTGCAAAAATCTTTGATGTCTTCTGACATACGTGGCCAGTGAAACAAGGGATCTCCCCTTTCCTTTATCCAGTTTCGCTCCAGAGCAGGGATGGGGGACCCCTGAACCGGTGTAGACTGGCTTATGCAGAGATGGGCACCATCTGTGCCCATCAAAGCATTTCTTGGCTAGTGCCAGGGTGCCCACACACTAAGTAACGTAGCACCCAACCTTTACCAGGTAAAGGTTAGACATATAGGTGACTTATAAGTTACTTAAGTGCAGTGGTAAATAGCTGTGAAATAACGTGGACGTTATTTCACTCAGGCTGCAGTGGCAGGCCTGTGTAAGAATTGTCAGAGCTCCCTATGGGTGGCAGAAGAAATGCTGCAGCCCATAGGGATCTCCTGGAACCCCAATACCCTGGGTACCTCAGTACCATATACTAGGGAATTATAAGGGGGTTCCAGTATGCCAATGTGAATTGGTGAAATTGGTCACTAGCCTGTTAGTGACAATTTGGAAAGCAAAGAGAGAGCATAACCACTGATGTTCTGGTTAGCAGAGCCTCAGTGAGACAGTTAGTCATCACACAGGGAACACATACAGGGCACACTTATGAGCACTGGGGCCCTGGCTGGCAGGGTCCCAGTGACATATACACTAAAACAACATATATACAGTGAAATATGGGGGTAACATGCCAGGCAAGATGGTACTTTCCTACACAACCCCCCCCCCCCCCCCAAACGAAGGACAATAAGACTAGCCATGACCTGATGAGTCTTCATTGTGTAAATGGAAATATCTGGAGAGTCCATCTGCATTGGAGTGGGTACTCCCAGGTCTATGTTCCACTGCATAGTCCATTCCCTGTAGAGATATGGACCACCTCAACAATTTAGGGTTTTCACGTTTCATTTGTTTTAGCCAAAGTAGAGGTTTGTGGTCTGTCTGAACAATGAAGTTAATGCCAAACTGGTATGGCCTCAACTTCTTCAGTGCCCAGACCACAGCAAAGGCCTCCCTCTCTATGGCAGACCAACGCTTTTCTCTAGGGGTCAACCTCCTGCTGATAAAAGCAACAGGTTGATCCTGGCCCTCAGAATTGAGTTGTGATAAGACTGCCCCTACCCCTAATTCAGATGCATCAGTTTGAACAATTAATTTCTTGGAGTAACATGGGCTTTTTAGGACAGGTGCAGTGCACATGGCCTGTTTCAGCTCCTCAAAAGCTTTCTGACAGCTAGCTGTCCACAATACCTTTTTAGGCATTTTCTTTGAAGTGAGGTCATTAAGAGGGGCTGCTATGGAGCCATAGTTCTTTATGAACCTCCTGTAGTACCCAGTGAGGCCTAAGAAGGCTCTCACCTGGGTCTGAGTTGTAGGGGGAACCCAATCAATGATAGTTTGGATTTTCCCCTGAAGTGGTGCAATCTGTTCTCCACCTACAAGGTGTCCCAGATAAACCACTTTCCCCTGCCCTATCTGGCACTTTGAAGCCTTGATAGTGAGGCCTGCCTTTTGCAGGGCCTCCAAAACTTTCCACAGGTGGACCAGGTGATCATCCCAGGTGGAGCTAAAGACAGCTATATCATCTAGCTATTCTGCACTAAAAGCCTCCAACCCTTGCAGGACTGTATTCACCAACCTCTGAAAAGTGGCAGGTGCATTTTTCAAACCAAAGGGCATTACTGTGAATTGGTAGTGCCCTCCAATTGTCGAAAATGCAGTTTTTGCTTTAGCATCCTCTGATAACTTGATCTGCCAATACCCTGCAGTCAAATCAAAGGTGCTTAAATACTTGGTAGATGCCAGTGTATCTATGAGCTCATCTGCCATGGGTATAGGGTGAGCATCAGTTTTAGTTACCTGGTTGAGACCTCTGTAATCTACACAAAACCTCATGTCCCTTTTCCCATCTTTGGAATGAGGCTTTGGTACAAGCACCACAGGAGAGGCCCATGGACTTTCAGAGTGCTCAACCACTCCCAGTTCAAGCATTTTCTGAACCTCTTGTTTTATGCAGTCCCTGACATGGTCAGGCTGCCTATAGATCTTACTTTTGACAGGCATGCTGTCTCCAGTATCTATAGTGTGCTCACACCAAGAAGTGGTGCCTGGCACAGTAGAAAAGAGTTCAGAAAACTGACCCAGGAGATTTATGCAGTGGTCTTTCTGCTCAGCAGTAAGACAATCTGCTAAAACTACACCTTCCACTAGTCCATCTTGTTCTGTGGAAGAGAAGAGATCAGGGAGAGGGTCACTCTCTTCTTCCTGTCCTTCATCTGTTGCCATGAGCAGGGTGAGATCAGCCCTGTCATAGTAGGGTTTCAGGCGATTGACATGGAGCACCCTAAGGGGACTCCTGGCAGTGCCCAAGTCAACCAAGTAGGTGACTTCTCCCTTCTTTTCAACAATAATGTGGGGTCCACTCCATTTGTCTAGGAGTGCTCTTGGGGCCACAGGCTCCAAGACCCACACTTTCTGTCCTGATTGGTACTGAATCAGAACAGCCTTCTGGTCATGCCATTGCTTTTGGAACTCTTGGCTGGCCATTCCCTGTAGAGATATGGACCACCTCAACAATTTAGGGTTTTCACGTTTCATTTGTTTTAGCCAAAGTAGAGGTTTGTGGTCTGTCTGAACAATGAAGTGAATGCCAAACTGGTATGGCCTCAACTTCTTCAGTGCCCAGACCACAGCAAAGGCCTCCCTCTCTATGGCAGACCAACGCTTTTCTCTAGGGGTCAACCTCCTGCTGATAAAAGCAACAGGTTGATCCTGGCCCTCAGAATTGAGTTGTGATAAGACTGCCCCTACCCCTAATTCAGATGCATCAGTTTGAACAATTAATTTCTTGGAGTAACATGGGCTTTTTAGGACAGGTGCAGTGCACATGGCCTGTTTCAGCTCCTCAAAAGCTTTCTGACAGCTAGCTGTCCACAATACCTTTTTAGGCATTTTCTTTGAAGTGAGGTCATTAAGAGGGGCTGCTATGGAGCCATAGTTCTTTATGAACCTCCTGTAGTACCCAGTGAGGCCTAAGAAGGCTCTCACCTGGGTCTGAGTTGTAGGGGGAACCCAATCTATGATAGTTTGGATTTTCCCCTGAAGTGGTGCAATCTGTTCTCCACCTACAAGGTGTCCCAGATAAACCACTTTCCCCTGCCCTATCTGGCACTTTGAAGCCTTGATAGTGAGGCCTGCCTTTTGCAGGGCCTCCAAAACTTTCCACAGGTGGACCAGGTGATCATCCCAGGTGGAGCTAAAGACAGCTATATCATCTAGCTATTCTGCACTAAAAGCCTCCAACCCTTGCAGGTCTGTATTCACCAACCTCTGAAAAGTGGCAGGTGCATTTTTCAAACCAAAGGGCATTACTGTGAATTGGTAGTGCCCTCCAATTGTCGAAAATGCAGTTTTTGCTTTAGCATCCTCTGATAACTTGATCTGCCAATACCCTGCAGTCAAATCAAAGGTGCTTAAATACTTGGTAGATGCCAGTGTATCTATGAGCTCATCTGCCATGGGTATAGGGTGAGCATCAGTTTTAGTTATATGGTTGAGACCTCTGTAATCTACACAAAACCTCATGTCCCTTTTCCCATCTTTGGAATGAGGCTTTGGTACAAGCACCACAGGAGAGGCCCATGGACTTTCAGAGTGCTCAACCACTCCCAGTTCAAGCATTTTCTGAACCTCTTGTTTTATGCAGTCCCTGACATGGTCAGGCTGCCTATAGATCTTACTTTTGACAGGCATGCTGTCTCCAGTATCTATAGTGTGCTCACACCAAGAAGTGGTGCCTGGCACAGTAGAAAAGAGTTCAGAAAACTGACCCAGGAGATTTATGCAGTGGTCTTTCTGCTCAGCAGTAAGACAATCTGCTAAAACTACACCTTCCACTAGTCCATCTTGTTCTGTGGAAGAGAAGAGATCAGGGAGAGGGTCACTCTCTTCTTCCTGTCCTTCATCTGTTGCCATGAGCAGGGTGAGATCAGCCCTGTCATAGTAGGGTTTCAGGCGATTGACATGGAGCACCCTAAGGGGACTCCTGGCAGTGCCCAAGTCAACCAAGTAGGTGACTTCTCCCTTCTTTTCAACAATAATGTGGGGTCCACTCCATTTGTCTTGGAGTGCTCTTGGGGCCACAGGCTCCAAGACCCACACTTTCTGTCCTGATTGGTACTGAATCAGAACAGCCTTCTGGTCATGCCATTGCTTTTGGAGCTCTTGGCTGGCCTGAAGGTTTTTACTGGCCTTTTTCATGTACTCAGCCATTCTGGATCTTAGGCCAAGTACATAGTCCACTATGTCTTGCTTAGGAGCTTTTAAAGTTTGTTCCCAACCCTCCTTTACAAGTGTTAGAGTACCTCTTACAGGGTGTCAAAATAGGAGTTCAAAGGGGCTGAAGCCCACTCCTTTTTGGGGTACCTCCCTGTAAGCAAAAAGGAGGCAAGGTAACAGGACATCCCATCTCCTCCTGAGTTTTTCAGGGAGTCCCATTATCATTCCTGTGAGAGTTTTGTTAAACCTCTCAACCAGTCCATTTGTTTGTGGATGATAAGGTGTGGTGAATTTGTATGTTACTCCACATTCCTTCCACATGGCCTTCAAGTATGGAGACATAAAGTTGCTTCCCCGGTCTGATACCACCTCTTTTGGGAAACCCACCCTGGAAAAGATTCCCAGGAGGGCTTTTGCCACTGCAGGAGCTGTAGTGGTCCTTAGTGGATTTGCTTCAGGGTACCTTGTGGCATGGTCCACTACCACCAAGATAAACCTATTGCCTGAAGCAGTAGGAGGGTCAAGGGGGCCAACTATGTCAACCCCTACCCTTTCAAAGGGGACCCCTAACCACAGGCAGTGGAATAAGGGGAGCCTTTGGGGTGCCACCAGTCTTGCCACTGGCTTGACAGGTGACACAGGACTTACAAAAATCTTTTGTGTCCTCTGGCATTCTAGGCCAATGAAACAGGGGGACAAGCCTTTCCCATGTTTTAATTTGCCCTACATGTCCAGCCAAGGGAATGTTGTGGGCTAGAGTTAGGAGGAACTCTCTGTATTGCAGGGGAATGACCAATCTCCTGGCTGCTCCAGGTTTAGGGTCCCTTGCCTCTGTATACAAGAGGTTGTCCTCCCAGTAAACTCTATGTGAGTCACTGACATCCCCATTTTGCTGTTTGACAGCTTGCTGTTTTAGACCCTCTAATGTGGGACAGGTTTGCTGTGCCACACTCAGCTCCTCCCTGGCAGGCCCCCCTCCACCCAAAAGCTCAGCAGTGTCTGCTTCCAGCTCCTCTGGTGAAGGTTCTGCACAGGGGGGAAATTCCTCTACCTCAGAAGTTGAATCATCTGTAGAGGGAGGGGTAGTAGGTAGGGATTTACCTTTACTAACCCTAGCTTTAGGGAGAACTTGGTCCATTGTTCCAGGATCCAAGTCACCCTGTCCTTTTTGTTTTTTGGACTGAGCCCTGGTTAAAGCAAAAATATGCCTTGGAATGCCCAGCATTGCTGCATGAGCCTCCAACTCCACTTCTGCCCAAGCTGATGTCTCTAAATCGTTCCATAGTAGGCAGTCTACAGGTAAATCTGAGGCAACCACAACTTTCTTTAGACCAGTAACCCCCCCCCAGTTGAGATTTACAACAGCCATGGGGTGGCTAAGAGTGTTGTTATGAGCATCAGTCACTTGGTACTGGTGACCAAGTAGGTGTTGTTCAGGGTGTACCAGTTTCTCTATTACCATGGTAACACTGGCACCTGTGTCCCTGTAGGCCTGAACCTCAACACCATTGATTAGGGGAAGTTGCATGTACTTATACATATTAAGGGGACAAGCAACCAAGGTGGCCAAATCAATGGCACCTTGAGAGACTAGCACATCCTCTGTGGTCTCCCTAACAAGACCAACCCCAACTAAATTACCAAAAGTGAGCCCAGCTACTCCCTTGGATTGGCTATTAGTAGGTTTGCTCCCACCACCACTGCTATTACTAGGGGCACTAGGTGTAGAAGTAGGGGTTGTGGTAGTGGGAGGCTTGGTGCTTTTCTTTGGATAACTGGCATCAGTTGTCCAATTGCCTTTCACTTTA
Organism: Pleurodeles waltl; assembly: GCF_031143425.1. NCBI lineage: Eukaryota > Metazoa > Chordata > Amphibia > Caudata > Salamandridae > Pleurodeles > Pleurodeles waltl. The sequence goes on from NC_090444.1 coordinate 845,930,717, forward strand.
CATAAATAGCACCATGGTTTCTTTACTTGATTAGAAGAAGATTTGGATCCAACACCCCCACCAGAGTGTTTTTGTGGGCCTGATGAAGACTCATTTTTAGATTTGTCCCCACCCTTGTCTGAAGGTTTACCATCCTTCTTCTTGCCATCCTTGTCACCCCCTGTATGAACTTTTCTGTTCACTCTGGTTCTGACCCATTTGTCTGCCTTCTTTCCCAATTGTTGGGGAGAGGTCAGATCTGAGTCCACTAGATATTGGTGTAACAAATCAGACACACAGTTATTCAGAATATGCTCTCTCAGGATCAGATTATACAGGCTTTCATAGTCAGAAACTTTACTGCCATGTAACCACCCCTCCAAGGCCTTCACTGAATAGTCAACAAAGTTTACCCAGTCTTGTGAGGACTCTTTTCTGGTTTCTCTGAACTTAATCCTGTATTGTTCAGTGGTTAAGCCAAATCCATCCAAGAGTGCATTCTTCAAAACTGTAAAATTATTGGCATCACTTTCCTTCACAGTAAGGAGACTATCCCTACCCTTTCCACTGAAAGATAGCCATAGGATAGCAGCCCACTGCCTTTGAGGGATCCCCTGTACAACTCAGGCCCTCTCAAGTGCAGCAAACCACTTGTTAATGCCATCCCCCTCCTTGTAAGGGGGAACTATCTTATGCAGATTCCTAGAATCATGCTCTTTCACAGGATTACTATCTGTAATACTGCTGCTGCCCGCATGGGATCCTAACCCCAATCTCTGTCTTTCTTTTTCTAAGTCTAAAGATTCCCTGTCTAGAGCCAGCTGTTGCTGTTTAAGCTTCAGCCTGGACTCTTCCACTCTCAATCTATTGAGCTCCCTTTCTAACATTCTGTCATCAGGGTGGGTGGGTTGGGCATCCTTTGACACAGAAGAATGATGTGAATGAACAAAGGGTGAATTGTCCCTAACAGTTGGCACTCTAACAACCTGGCCTGCAGGGATAACATCCCTACTGTGATAAGAGCTCACATTAGTACCAGTTATGCTAGGTGGCCTGCTAAGGGGCAGGTTGGGAAGGATACTGTAGGAAAGTACCATCTTGCCTGGCATGTTACCCCAATTTTTCACTGTATATATGTTGTTTTAGTTGTATGTGTCACTGGGACCCTGGTAACCCAGGGCCCCAGTGCTCATAAGTGTGCCTGAATGTGTTACCTGTGTAGTGACTAACTGTCTCACTGAGGCTCTGCTAATCAGAACCTCAGTGGTTATGCTCTCTCATTTCTTTCCAAATTGTCACTGACAGGCTAGTGACCATTTTTACCAATTTACATTGGCTTACTGGAACACCCTTATAATTCCCTAGTATATGGTACTGAGGTACCCAGGGTATTGGGGTTCCAGGAGATCCCTATGGGCTGCAGCATTTCTGTTGCCACCCATAGGGAGCTCTGACAATTCTTACACAGGCCTGCCACTGCAGCCTGAGTGAAATAACGTCCACGTTATTTCACAGCCATTTTACACTGCACTTAAGTAACTTATAAGTCACCTATATGTCTAACCTTTACCTGGTAAAGGTTAGGTGCATAGTTACTTAGTGTGAGGGCACCCTGGCACTAGCCAAGGTGCCCCCACATTGTTCAGAGCCAATTCCCTGAACTTTGTGAGTGCGGGGACACCATTACACGCGTGCACTACATATAGGTCACTACCTATATGTAGCTTCATAATGGTAACTCCGAATATGGCCATGTAACATGTCTATGATCATGGAATTGCCCCCTCTATGCCATCCTGGCATAGTTGGCACGATCCCATGATCCCAGTGGTCTGTAGCACAGACCCTGGTACTGCCAAACTGCCCTTCCTGGGGTTTCACTGCAGCGGCTGCTGCTGCCAACCCCTCAGACAGGCAGCTGCCCTCCTGGGGTCCAGCCAGGCCTGGCCCAGGATGGCAGAACAAAGAACTTCCTCTGAGAGAGGGTGTGACACCCTCTCCCTTTGGAAAATGGTGTGAAGGCAGGGGAGGAGTAGCCTCCCCCAGCCTCTGGAAATGCTTTGTTGGGCACAGAGGTGCCCAATTCTGCATAAGCCAGTCTTCACCGGTTCAGGGACCCCTTAGCCCCTGCTCTGGCGCGAAACTGGACAAAGGAAAGGGTACTGACCACTCCCCTGACCTGCACCTCCCCTGGGAGGTGTCCAGAGCTCCTCCAGTGTGCTCCAGACCTCTGCCATCTTGGAAACAGAGGTGCTGCTGGCACATTGGACTGCTCTGAGTGGCCAGTGCCACCAGGTGACGTCAGAGACTCCTGCTGATAGGCTCCTTCAGGTGTTAGTAGCCTATCCTCTCTCCTAGGTAGCCAAACCCTCTTTTCTGGCTATTTAGGATCTCTGTCTCTGGGGAAACTTTAGATAACGAATGCAAGAGCTCATCCGAGTTCCTCTGCATCTCTCTCTTCACCTTCTGATAAGGAATCGACTGCTGACCGCGCTGGAAGCCTGCAAACCTGCAACATAGTAGCAAAGACGACTACTGCAACTCTGTAACGCTGATCCTGCCGCCTTCTCAACTGTTTTCCTGCTTGTGCATGCTGTGGGGGTAGTCTGCCTCCTCTCTGCACCAGAAGCTCCGAAGAAATCTCCCGTGGGTCGACGGAATCTTCCCCCTGCAACCGCAGGCACCAAAAAGCTGCATTACCGGTCCCTTGGGTCTCCTCTCAGCACGACGAGCGAGGTCCCTCGAATCCAGCGACTCTGTCCAAGTGACCCCCACAGTCCAGTGACTCTTCAGTCCAAGTTTGGTGGAGGTAAGTCCTTGCCTCACCTCGCTGGGCTGCATTGCTGGGAACCGCGACTTTGCAGCTACTCCGGCCCCTGTGCACTTCCGGTGGAAATCCCTTGTGCACAGCCAAGCCTGGGTCCACGGCACTCTAACCTGCATTGCACGACTTTCTAAGTTGGTCTCCGGCGACGTGGGACTCCTTTGTGCAACTTCGGCAAGCACCATTTCACGCATCCTCGTAGTGCCTGTTTCTGGCATTTCTCCGGGTGCTACCTGCTTCAGTGAGAGCTCCTTGTCTTGCTTGACGTCCCCTCTCTCTTCAGGTTCAATTTGCGACCTCCTGGTCCTGCCTGGGCCCCAGCAGCGTCCAAAAACGCCAAACGCACGATTTGCAACTAGCAAGGCCTGTTGGTGTCCTTTTGGCAGGAAAACACTTCTGCACAACTCTCCAAGGCGAGAGAGATCCGTCCACCAAAGGCGAAGTCTCTAGCCCTTTTCGTTCCTGCAGAAACCTCAGCTTCTTCTGTCCAGTAGAAGCTTCTTTGCACCCGCAGCTGGCATTTCCTGGGCATCTGCCCATCTCCGACTTGCTTGTGACTTTTGGACTTGGTCCCCTTGTTCCACAGGTACCCTAGATTGGAAATCCACAGTTGTTGCATTGCTGGTTTGTGTCTTTCCTGCATTATTCCTCTAACACAACTACTTTGTCCTTAGGGGAACTTTAGTGCACTTTGCACTCACTTTTCAGGGTCTTGGGGAGGGTTATTTTTCTAACTCTCACTATTTTCTAATAGTCCCAGCGACCCTCTACAAGGTCACATAGGGTTGGGGTCCATTCGTGGTTCACATTCCACTTTTGGAGTATATGGTTTGTGTTGCCCCTATCCCTATGTTTCCCCATTGCATCCTATTGTAACTATACATTGTTTGCACTGTTTTCTAAGACTATACTGCATATTTTTGCTATTGTGTATATATATCTTGTGTATATTTCCTATCCTCTCACTGAGGGTACACTCTAAGATACTTTGGCATATTGTCATAAAAATAAAGTACCTTTATTTTTAGTATAACTGTGTATTGTGTTTTCTTATGATATTGTGCATATGACACTAAGTGGTACTGTAGTAGCTTCACACGTCTCCTAGTTCAGCCTAAGCTGCTCTGCTAAGCTACCATTATCTATCAGCCTAAGCTGCTAGACCCCCTATACACTAATAAGGGATAACTGGGCCTGGTGCAAGGTGCACGTACCCCTTGGTACTCACTACAAGCCAGTCCAGCCTCCTACAGATACCATCTAACATTCTTACTGGGGGTGCCCCAGAATCAGAGTGTGAACCATCTCCTAACTTCTCAACTCATGTGCCAGCTAAGGCCTTATCATTTTCAATGAGCATGTTAATTAACAAATCTCCAGAGGGATTCTTCCCTACCCCTAAACCTCTATCAATGCAGAGACTCCCCACACCTTTCCAGCTAAGGTGGTCATAAGCTGTGCTGACCAGATCAAGAGCAGGACCTGTACCAGACATGATAGAAAAAGGTTTAGGGACAGAAAAAAGAAAGAAAAAGTTACAGGACTTTTTAAGGAAACAGAAAAAAACTTTTTCAACTTTTTAGAAACTTTTTGAAAGTTTAGAGGTACTTTTCAGAACTTAGCAAATAGAGTAAGAGAAGAAAAGCAAAACTTTTTGGTTAGGTGTACATACACTGAACTTGTTTTGTATATTATTCTCTTATGAAAAGTACACAATGACAAAGTGGTAAGTAGTTGCAAGTACTTATCCAACTGCTGCACAACCAATGTAGGAGGCTGGTCTGGCTTGTAGTGGGTACCAAGGGATACTTACACTCTGTGCCAGGTCCAGTTATCCCTTATTAGTGTAGAAGAGGTGTTTCTAGCAGCTTAGGCTGATAGAAGGTAGCTATAGCAGAGCAGCTTAGGCTGAACTAGGAGACATGCAAAGCTCCTACTATACCACTGGTGTCATATGCACAATATCATAAGAAAACACAATACACCTATACTAAAAATAAAGGTACTTTATATTTATGACAATATGCCAAAAGTATCTCAGTGAGTACCCTCAGTATGAGGATGCCAAATATACACAAGATATATGTACACAATACCAAAAATATGCAGTAATAGCAAAAGGAAGTAATGCAAGCAGTGGAAAGTTACAATAGATTGCAATAGGAGCACATAGGTATAGGGGCAACACAAACTATATACTCCAAAAGTGGAATGCGAACCACAAATGGACCCCAAACCTATGTGAGCTTGTAGAGGGTAACTGGGATTGTAAGAAAACAGTGAGGGTTAGAAAAATAGCCCACCCCAAGACCCTGAAAAGTAGGTGTAAAGTGCACCTATAACCCCCAGAGAGCACAGAAGTCGTAATAGGGGGTTTCTGCAAGGAAGACCAACACCAGCAAAGCAACAACAGTGGATTTCCGGACCTGAGTACCTGTGAAATAAGGAGACCAAGTCCAAGAGTCGCGACAATGTCGAGAGTGGGCAGATTCCCAGGAAATGCCAGCTGAGGGTGCAAAGAAGCTGCCACTGGATGGAAGAAGCTTTGGTGTCTGCAAGAACGAAGAGGACTAGGAGCTTCCCCTTTGGAGGATGGATGTCCCACGTGTGAAGAAGCTTGCAGAGGTGTTCCCACGAAGAAAGACCACAAACAAGCCTTGCTAGCTGCAAGGGTCGCGGTTAGGGTTTTTGGAAGCTGCTGTGGCCCAGGAGGGACCAGGATGTCGCCACTTGGATGAGGAGACAGAGGGGCCGCCCAACAAGTCAGGGAGCCCTCACAGAAGCAGGCAGCACCCGAAGAAGTACCAGAAAAGGCACTAAGAAGAGGAGTGAACCGGAGTCCACCCGAAGACACAAAAGGGAGTCCCACAATGCCGGAGGATAACTCAGAAGGTTGTGCACTGCAGATTAGAGATTCGGGGACCCAGGCTTGGCTGTGCACAAAGGAAATCCTGGAAGAGTGCACATGAACCGGAGCAGCTGCAAATCACGCGGTACCCAGCAATGCAGTCTAGCGTGGGGAGGCAAGGACTTACCTCCACCAAACTTGGACTGAAGAGTCACTGGACTGTGGGAGTCACTTGGACAGAGTTGCTGAGTTCCAGGGACCGCGCTCGTCGTGCTGAGAGGGGACCCAGATTACTGGTGATGCAGTCTTTTGTTGCCTGCAGTTGCAGGGGGAAGATTCCGTCGACCCACAGGAGATTTCTTCAGATCTCCTGGTGCAAGAAGGAGGCAGGCTACCCCCAGAGCATGCACCACCAGGAAACAGGCAAGAAAGCCAGCAGGATGAAGCGATACAAGGTTGCAGTAGTCGTCTTTGCTACTTTGTTGCAGTTTTGCAGGCGTCCTGAGCAGTCAGCGGTCGATACTTTGGCAGAAGGTGAAGAGAGAAGTGCAGAGGAACTCTTGAGAGCTCTTGCATTCGGTATCTGAAGAATTCCCCAAAGCAGAGACCCTAAATAGCCAGGAAAGGAGGTTTGGATACCTAGGAAGGAGGATAGGCTAGTAACACAGGTAAGAGCCTATCAGAAGGAGTCTCTGACGTCACCTGCTGGCCCTGGCCACTCAGAGCAGTCCAGTGTGCCAGCACACCTCTGAATCCAAGATGGCAGAGGTCTGGGGCACGCTGGAGGAGCTCTGGGCACCTCCCCTGGGAGGTGCAGGTCAGGGGAGTGGTCACTCCCCTTTCCTTTGTCCAGTTTCACGCCAGAGCAGGTCTGGGGGATCCCTGAACCGGTGTAGACTGGCTTATGCAGAGATGGGCACCATCTGTGCCCATCAAAGCATTTCCAGAGGCTGGGGGAGGCTACTCCTCCCCAGCCCTGACACCTTTTTCCAAAGGGAGAGGGTGTAACACCCTCTCTCTGAGGAAGTCCTTTGTTCTGCCTTCCTGGGCCAGGCCTGGCTGGACCCCAGGAGGGCAGAAACCTGTCGGAGGAGTTGGCAGCAGCAGCAGCTGCAGTGAAACCCCGGGAAAGGCAGTTTGGCAGTACCCGGGTCTGTGCTAGAGACTCGGGGGATCATGGAATTGTCTCCCCAATGCCAGAATGGCATTGGGGTGACAATTCCATGATCTTAGACATGTTACATGGCCATGTTCATTGTTACCATTGTGACGCTGTACATATGTAGTGACATATGCATAGTGCACGCGTGTAAAGGTGGCCCCGCACTCACAAAGTCCGGGGAATTTCCCCTGAACAATGTGGGGGCACCTTGGCTTGTGCCAGGGTGCCCACACACTAAGTAACTTAGCACCCAACCTTCACCAGGTGAAGGTTAGACATATAGGTGACTTATAAGTTACATAAGTGCAGTGGTAAATGGCTGTGAATTAACGTGGACGTTATTTCACTCAGGCTGCAGTGGCAGGCCTGTGTAAGAATTGTCAGAGCTCCCTATGGGTGGCAAAAGAAATGCTGCAGCCCATAGGGATCTCCTGGAACCCCAATACCCTGGGTACCTCAGTACCATATACTAGGGAATTATAAGGGTGTTCCAGTATGCCAATGTGAATTGGTGAATTTGGTCACTAGCCTGTTAGTGACAATTTGGAAAGCAGAGAGAGCATAACCAGTGAGGTTCTGGTTAGCAGAGACTCAGTGAGACAGTTAGTCATTACACAGGGAACACATGCAGGGCACACTTATGAGCACTGGGGCCCTGGCTGGCAGGGTCCCAGTGACACATACACTAAAACAACATATATACAGTGAAATATGGGGGTAACATGCCAGGCAAGATGGTACTTTCCTACAACTATGAGCACTGGGCCCTGGCTAGTAGGATCCCTGTGAGACAGTGGAAACACCCTGACATATTCTCACAAACAGGCCAAAAGTGGTTGGTAACAAGGCTAGAAAGAGGCTACTTTCTCACAGGTACTCACTGAGATACTTGTGGCATATTGTCATAAAAATAAAGTACCTGTATTTTTAGTAAATCTGTGTATTGTGTTTTCTTATGATATTGTGCATATGATATATGTGGTTCAGTAGGAGCTTTGCATGTCTCCTAGTTCAGCCTAAGCTGCTTTGCCATAGCTACCTTCTTTCAGCCTCAGCTGCTAGAAACACCTCTATTCTACTAATAAGGGATAACTGGACCTGGCACAAGGTGTAAGTACCAGTGGTACCCACTACAAGCCAGGCCAGCCTCCTACACAGGGGAGTTATATGGGTGTACCAGTGTGCCAATGAGAATTGGTAACTTTAGTCACTAGCCTGCAGTGAAAAATTTAGAAAGCAGAGAGAGCATAAACACTGAGGTTCTGGTTAGCAGAGCATCAGTGATACAGTTAGGCACCACACAGGGAATACATACAGGGCACATACTATGAGCACTGGGGTCCTGGCTAGCAGGATCCCAGTGACACAAGGGCTAAAACAACATACATACAGTGAAAAATGTGGGTAACATGCCAGGCAAGATGGTACTTTCCTACAACGTGGAGTCATACATCCTGGTCGCTGCTACCTGTGAAGGTCTTAAGGGCGGTACTGCTGTAAGGAGGATCTGCTGATTCTTAAGAAAAGCAGCCACATAACGATGGTAGGCAGCCAGGTCGGCCCTGAGGGGTTCAATGTTACATTTGTGCACGCGTTGACAGGATTGCTGTTGTAGGTGTTGAGTCAACTGTATTACAGCTGTTCTGATTTCCTTCAGCCTTTTTTCTACTTCCTGGAAGATAGTTGTTCGCCCTTGCATAGTTGCTGCCTGATCTGCAGATGACATCATGCACAAACGCACACCCTCTATGCTGGCTGCCATAGTTTGCATCCCCACCCGCACCTCATTGGCCAGCTCCCGCTGTACTCCGACTACAGTTCTCTCAAAGCTGGTGCCTGTGTCATCTGAGTCCTCATCTGTATTGGAGCTGGCAGGTCTTACAATTGGGGTGGTGGGTGGGTCCTCTGTGATGGCTGCTTGTTCTGAGCTCCTCCTTGTGACTGAAGGTGGGGTCTGGAAGGTTCCAAGGACATCTTGGATGGTCTGCTGGGTGATGTTTGTCAGCTCGTCATCCATGTCATCAGGGTATTCCTGGACAGGCATATCCGCAGGAGATCCATCGTCCTCTGCAATGAAATAGGGTACAATTAGTGCGTCTGTGTTGTGGCTTTGGTGATGTGACATGCCTGCCTTGTGATGATTTCACATTGTGATCTTGTTTCCTGTTCATTGCTCCAGTCTTTCAGATGGGCATTCTCCCAGGCCTATGGCCCATCTGCATGTCACATGTATTGTATTAAGTTTTTAGACTTGTCGGCATCATCTCCTCTAGTGTTGTTTTAGGCCAAAATAGTGAATTGCCACCTTCTTGTCCTACTCAAGCCTCCGTCTACCTCCATTCTCATGGTGAGGCCTTTCACTGGCTGTGGGTGCTCTGATGGCGCTAGCAGCACACTTAACAATCTGGACCTGCCCCAGTCTCTGATCTTTCACATCCACTTATATGTAGTTGACATGTAGCGTATCCTATGCATAGCATTGCTATGGCACGATATGGATCTTAGCATTGGTAATGTGTACAGCTGATGTTGGGGAATGTGTGGAGATTGGATTGCCCTGATAGTCGTAGCAGTGTCCTATTTCCTCCTCTGACTGTGCAGGTGTATGTCAGTGACCAGTTACATGTGTCATCCCCCTCAATGCTGTTGTCTGGCAGTATGACATTTGGGATGTTGCATTGTGACCCAGGCACAGGATGGACCCTGGCATATGCAGCATGGGTGTGTCCTTAGTGCTGTGTAGCTCCTAATGTTGATGACATTGGCTGATGTTTGCCGCAACTATGGGCATTCACATTTGACAGGACTGGAGCCTTTGTCTTGTTTCAGGGGATTGTTGAAGTTGTCATCCTCAACCCTCTCATTTAGGTGTGTATGATCCATGGGGACGTTACTGCCATTGGTTACTTGAGCTGCACACAGAGCGGAGGTGGTAGTGGCAACTGTTGTCACTGTTACATTCCAGTTGGCGGTATGGCTAGAGGTTGTTAATTGGGCCCTAGTTAATGTAGGGGGTATAGTGGCTGACGTGTGCCGGGATGTCAGTTTGACGTTGTGTCCTTCCCTCCTGGCGTGGCTTTACCTTTGCTCCATCGTTGGCATGGCAGCATGCCCCCATGGGACTGTTGATGGTGTAGTGTAATGGTGTGCCCCAGCTTCTCTCTGTGCAGGCCATGCCCCCATGCCATACCCCTTTACCCATGTCACTCCATGCATATGATGACTTCCATGCATTTTGTGGTCCGTATCCCCCCCTCTGCTTACAGTGTCAGTGCATTTTAATTCCCCATGCGACTTATCTTGCATGTGCGTTGCCACCTGGTGGTCTGCGCTGTCCTGTCCTTGAATCCCTGTGACGATCTCCTCAGGGATGACGGCTGCGACCATCTCCTCCATGTGGTCCAGGGCCTCCTGGTGTGCTGGACTCCCACCTCCAGTCTGCAGTGCTGCCTTCCTGTTCCTGGTCATCTTTTCTTTGGTCCTGCGCTTGCAGTCATGCCAGCATTTCTCGCAGTCGATGACTTTTCTGCATTCTTCTGCCACACTGTTAATCTTGTCAACAATTTGGTGCCATATTGCCTCTCTCCTACTGATTGGCAACTTTGAGGTGACAAACAGTTGGTGCTGGTGTTCCGTCACCTCTTTAACCAGAATTTCCTGCTCCTCTGCACTGAAGTGGCACTTTCTTTTCTATATAAAACTGTCCTGGGTCTTGTGTGGGTCCTCCTGACTGGTTCCTGGTCTGTTGTCATCTTTCTGGGGTCTGTACAGGCATATGGGATCCATTTTGGCTCTCCTCTGCTGAAATGGCTGTGTTCGCGGGGAATTCTGACGCTATTGCGTCAAAAAATGCCGCATATCCGGTGTGCGGTGTCGTAAACCGACCCACAGTCATTTCCGCCACGTTAACATTGTTTTGCTTTACGACTTGACACTGCGGTGTGTGTAAAAAAAAAAAGACTTACACCTGTGGTTTGCGATGCCGGGCGTCAAAATATAAATTTGACGCCCGCACGGCGCACAGAAATGGCATTAGCTGGCGATAATATTTTTGGCGCAAAACTGCGCCGCCGCAGTTTTGCGTCAAAAAGTATAAATATGGGCCTAAGAGAGATAAATTGGGAAGCTGAGGTGTTACTTAGTGTAAGGTTTGAACTGGCTTCCAGCAATGATAAATCTGTGGTTTTAATTGAAATGAGAATTTTTTAACTTGTATTGGCTAGAGGTTCTTTGGATCCTGCAACTTCCTTTGTTATAAAGATCCTCCAATGCACCAATCAAGATTCTGATATCTGCTGACAATGTGGCTCTCTTCCTTGCCCCTGACCACTGAAATGTAATACACAAATTTGTATTACCATTTATTTTCCAAATACAAAATAGTACAAAGAATAGACAGTTGTTGAAGGAAAAAAAGAAAATCAAAGACTGTGGCATGTTAAATGAGGCCAATAATGCCAGCAGTAACACAGTTATGTCCAGAATATTAACTTGACTTGTTTGATCTAAACAACTGTATATATATATATATATATATATATATATATATATATATATATATATATATATATATATATATATAGTAAGTAAAAAGAAAGGGAGAGGTAAGTTTCTTTATATTGTTTCTATTGTGCACACTATATACCTCAGTTGCTTCTACACATTTCCTTAAAATGAAAATTAGAGCTAAAGCAGTAATCCTCAAGGTTTCTAATAAGTGGGAGGTGTAGGAGGCTGGCCTGGCTTGTAGTGGGTACCAAGGGGTACTTACACTCTGTACCAGGTCCAGTTATCCCTTATTAGTGTAGAAGAGGTGTTTCCAGCAGCTTAGGCTGATAGAAGGTAGCTATAGCAGAGCAGCTTGGGCTGAACTATGAGACATGCAAAGCTCCTACTATACCACTGGTGTCATATGCACAATATCATAAGAAAACACAATACACAGATATACTAAAAATAAAGGTACTTTATTTTTATGACAATATGCCAAAGGTATCTCAGTGAGTACCCTCAGTATGAGGATGCCAAATATACACACGATATATGTACACAATACCAAAAATATGCAGTAATAGCAAAAGGAAGTAATGCAAGCAGTGTAAAGTTACAGTAGATTGCAATAGGAGCACATAGGTATAGGGGCAACACAAACCATATACTCCAAAAGTGGAATGCGAACCACAAATGGACCCCAAACCTATGTGAGCTTGTAGAGGGTCGCTGGGACTGTAAGAAAACAGTGAGGGTTAGAAAAATAGCCCACCCCAAGACCCTGAAAAGTAGGTGTAAAGTGCACCTATAACCCCCAGAGAGCACAGAAGTGGTGATGGGGGTTTCTGCAAGGAAGACCAACACCAGCAAAGCAACAACAGTGGATTTCCGGACCTGAGTACGTGTGAAACAAGGGGACCAAGTCCAAGAGTCACGACAATGTCGAGAGTGGGCAGATGCCCAGGAAATGCCAGCTGTGGGTGCAAAGAAGCTGCCACCGGATGGAAGAAGCTTTGATTTCTGCTAGAACAAAGAGGACTAGGAACTTCCCCTTTGGAGGATGGATGTCCCACGTTGTGAAGAAGCTTGCAGAGGTATTCCCACACAGAAAGACTGCAAACAAGCCTTGCTAGCTGCAAGGGTCGCGGTTAGAGTTTTTCGATGCTGCTGTGGCCCAGGAGGGACCAGGATGTCGCCAATTGGATGAGGAGGCAGAGGGGGCGCCCAGCAAGTCAAGGAGCCCTCACAGAAGCAGGCAGCACCCGCAGAAGTACCGGAACAGGCACTTGGAAGAGGAGTGAACCAGAGTCCACCTGAAGACACAAAAGGGAGTCCCACGACGCCGGAGGACAACTCAGAAGGTTGTGCAGCACAGGTTAGAGTGTCGGGGACCCAGGCCTGGCTGTGCACAAAGGAAATCCTGGAAGGGTGCACAGGAGCCGGAGCAGCTGCAAATCACGCAGTACTCAGCAATGCAGTCTAGCGTGGGGAGGCAAGGACTTACCTCCACCAAACTTGGACTGAAGAGTCACTGGACTGTGGGAGTCACTTGGACAGAGTTGCTGAGTTCCAGGGACCACGCTCGTCGTGCTGAGAGGGGACCCAGAGGACCGGTTGTAGGAGGCTGGCCTGGCTTGTAGTGGGTACCAAGGGGTACTTACACTCTGTACCACGTCCAGTTATCCCTTATTAGTGTAGAAGAGGTGTTTCTAGCACCTTAGGCTGGCAGAGGTAGCTATAGCAGAGCAGCTTAGGCTGAACTAGGGGACATGCAAAGCTCCTACTTTACCACTGGTGTCATATGCACAATATCATAAGAAAACACAATACACAGATATACTAAAAATAAAGGTACTTTATTTTTATGACAATATGCCAATAGTATCTCAGTGAGTACCCTCAGTATGAGGATACCAAATATACACAAGATATATGTACACAATACCAAAAATATGCAGTAATAGCAAAAGGAAGTAATGCAAGGAGTGTATAGTTACAATAGTTTGCAATAGTAGCACATAGGTATGTGGGCAACACAAACCATATACTCCAAAAGTGGAATGCGAACCACGAATGGACCCCAAACCTATGTGAGCTTGTAGAGGGTCGCTGGGACTGTAAGAAAACAGTGACGGTTAGAAAAATAGCCCACCCCAAGACCCTGAAAAGTAGGTGTAAAGTGCACCTATATTCCCCAGAGAGCACAGAAGTCGTGATAGGGGAATTCTGCAAGAAAGAACAACACCAGCAATGAAACCAAAGTGGATTTCAGGACGAGAGTACCTGTGGAACAAGGGGACCAAGTCCAAGAGTCGCGAAAAAGTCGAGATTGGGCAGATGCCCAGGAAATACCAGCTGAGGGTGCAAAGAAGCTGCCACCGGATGGTAGAAGCTGTGGATTCTGCAAGAACGAAGAGGACTAGGAACTTCCCCTTTGAAGGATGGATGTCCCACGTCGTGAAGAAGCTTGCAGAGGTGTTCCCACGCAGAAAGACCGCAAACAAGCCTTGCTATCTGCAAAGGGTCGCGGTTAGGGTTTTGGGATGCTGCTGTGGCCCAGGAGGGACCAGGATGTCGCCACTTGCGTGAGGAGACAGAGGAGGCGCCCAGCAAGATAGAGAGCCCTCACAGAAGCAGGCAGCACCCACAGAAGTGCCGGAACAGGCACTACGAAGAAGAGTGAACCGGAGCTCACCGAAGTCACAAAAGGAGATCCCACGACGCCGGAGGACAACTCAGGAGGGTGTGCACCGCAGGTTAGAGTGTCGGACCCAGGCTTGGCTGTGCACAGAGGAAACACTGGAAGAGTGCACAGGAGCCGGAGCAGCTGCAAATCATGCGGTACCCAGCAATGCAGTCTAGCGTGGGGAGGCAAGGACTTACCTCCACCAAACTTGGACTGAAGAGTCACTGGACTGTGGGAGTCACTTGGACAGAGTTGCTGAGTTCCAGGGACCACGCTCATCGTGCTGAGAGGGGACCCAGCGAACCGGTGATGCAGTCTTTTGTTGCCTGCGGTTGCAGGGGGAAGATTCCGTCGACCCACAAGAGATTTCTTCGGAGCTTCTAGTGCAGAGAGGAGGCAGACTTCCCCCACAGCATGCACCACCAGGAAAACAGTTGAGAAGGCGGCAGGATCAGCGATACAAGGTTGCAATAGTCGTCTTTGCTACTTTGTTGCGGTTTTGCAGGCGTCCTGAGCAGTCAGCAGTCGATCCTTTGGCAGAAGGTGAAGAGAGAGATGCAGAGGAACTCTGATGAGCTCTTGCATTAGTTATCTAAAGAATTCCCCAAAGCAGAGACCCTAAATAGCCAGAAAAGGAGGTTTGGCTACCTAGGAAGGAGGATAGACTAGCAACACAGGTAAGAGCCTATCAGGAGGAGTCTCTGACGTCACCTGCTGGCACTGGCCACTCAGAGCAGTCCAGTGTGCCAGCAGCACCTCTGTTTCCAAGATGGCAGAGGTCTGGAGCACACTGGAGGAGCTCTGGGCACCTCCCCAGGGAGGTGCAGGTCAGTTGAGTGGTCACTCCCCTTTCCTTTGTCCAGTTTTGCGCCAGAGCAGGGCTTGGTGTAGGAAAGTACCATATTTCACTGTATATATTTTGTTTTAGTTGTATGTGTCACTGGGACACTGCCAGCCAGGGCCCCAGTGTTCATACGTGTGCCCTGTATGTGTTACCTGTGTTATGACTAACTGTCACACTGAGGCTCTAATATTCAGAACCTCAGTGGTTATGCTCTCTCATTTCTTTCCAAATTGTCACTAACAGGCTAGTGACCAATTTCACCAATTTACATTGGCATACTGGAACACCCTTATAATTCCCTAGTATATGGTACTGAGGTACCTAGGGTATTGGGGTTCCAGAAGATCCCTATGGGCTGCAGCATTTCTTGTGCCACCCATAGGGAGATCTGACAATTCTTACACAGGCCTGCCAGTGCAGCATGAGTGAAATAACGTCCACGTTATTTCACAGCCATTTACCACTGCACTTAAGTAACTTATAAGTCACCTATATGTCTAACCTTTACCTGGTAAAGGTTGGGTGCTAAGTTACTTAGTGTGTGGGCACCCTGGCACTAGCCAAGTTGCTACCACATTGTTCAGGGCAAATTCCCCGGACTTTGTGAGTGCGGGGACACCATTACACGCGTGCACTATACATATGTCACGACATATGCATAGCGTCACAATGGTAACTCTGAACATGGCCATGTAACATGTCTAGGATCATGGAATTGAGACAATTCCATGATCCCCTGAGTCTCTAGCTCAGACCCGGGTACTGCCAAACTGCCTTTCCCGGGGTTTCACTGCAGCTGCTGCTGCTGCCAACCCCTCAGACAGGTTTCTGCCCTCCTGGGGTCCAGCCAGGCTTGGCCCAGGAAGGCAGAACAAAGGACTTCCTCAGAGTGAGGGTGTTACTTCCTCTCCTTTTGGAAAAAGGTGTCAGGGCTGGGGAATAGTAGCCTCCCCCAGCCTCTGGAAATGCTTTGATGGGCACAGATGGTGCCCATCTCTGCATAAGCCAGCCTACACCGGTTCAGCGATCCCTCAGCCCTGCTCTGGCGCGAAACTGGACAAAGGAAAGGGGAGTGACCACTCCCCTGACCTGCACTTCCCCTGGGAGGTGCCCAGAGCTCCTCCAGTATGCTCCAGACCTCTGCCATCTTGGAAACAGAGGTGCTGCTGGCACACTGGACTGCTCTGAGTGGCCAGTGCCAGCAGGTGACGTCAGAGACTCCTTCTGATAGGCTCCTTCAGGTGTTGCTAGCCTATCCTCTCTCCTAAGTAGCCAAACCTCCTTTTGTGCTATTTAGGGTCTCTGCTTTGAGGAATTCCTTAGATAACGAATGCAAGAGCTCATCAGAGTTCCTCTGCATCTCTCTCTTCACCTTCTGCCAAGGAATCGACTGCTGACCGCGCTGGAAGCCTGCAAAACTGCAACAAAGTAGCAAAGATGACTACTGCGACCTTGTAACGCTGATCCTGCCGCCTTCTCGACTGTTTTCCTGGTGGTGCATGCTGTGGGGGTAGTCTGCCTCCTCTCTGCACTAGAAGCTCCGAAGAAATCTCCTGTGGGTCGACGGAATCTTCCCCCTGCAACCGCAGGCACCAAAGAACTGCATCACCGGTCCTCTGGGTCTCCTCTCAGCACAACGAGCGAGGTCCCTTGAACTCAGCAACTCTGTCCAAGTGACTCCCACAGTCCAGTGACTCTTCAGTCCAAGTTTGGTGGAGGTAAGTCCTTGCTTCTCCACGCTAGACTGCATTGCTGGGAACTGCATGTTTTGCAGCTACTCCGACTCCTGTGCACTCTTCGAATATTTCTTTTGTGCACAGCCAAGCCTGGGTCGCCGGCACTCTAACCTGCATTGCACAACCTCCTGAGTTGTCCTCCGGCATCGTGGGACCCCCTTGTGCAACTTCGGGTGAGCTCTGGTTCACTACACTTTGTAGTGCCTGTTCTGGCACTTCTGCGGGTGCTGCTTGCTTCTGAGTGGGCTCTTTGTCCTCCTGGACACCCCCTCTGTCTCCTCACGCAATTGGTGACATCCTGGTCCCTCCTGGGCCACAGCAGCATCCAAAAACCCTAACTGCCACCCTTGCAGCTAGCAAGGCTTATTTGTGGTCTTTCTGCAGGAAAACACTTCTGCACGACTCTTCACAACGTGGGACATCCATCCTCCAAAGGGGAAGTTTCTAGCCCTTGTCGTTCTTGCAGAATCCTCAACTTCTACCATCCAGTGGCAGCTCCTTTGCACCCACAGCTGGCATTTCCTGGGCATCTGCCCACTCCCGACTTGATTGTGACTTTTGGACTTGGTCCCCTTGTTCCACAGGTACTCTTGTCTGGAAATCCATCGTTGTTGCATTGCTGGTGTTGGTCTTTCCTGCAGAATTCCCTTATCACGACTTCTGTGCTCATTGGGGAACTTAGGTGCACTTTGCACCCACTTTTCAGGGTCTTGGGGTGGGCTATTTTTCTAACCCTCACTGTTTACTTACAGTCCCAGCGACCCTCTACAAGGTCACATAGGTTTGGGGTCCATTCGTGGTTCGCATTCCACTTCTAGAGTATATGGTTTGTGTTGCCCCTATCCCTATGTGCCCCCATTGCATTCTATTGTGACTATACATTCTTTGCACTGCTTTCTATTGCTATTACTGCATATTTTGGTATTGTGTACATATATCTTGTGTATATTTGCTATCCTCATACTGAGGGTACTCACTGAGATTCTTTGGCATATTGTCATAAAAATAAAGTACCTTTATTTTTAGTATATCTGTGTATTGTGTTTTCTTATGATATTGTGCAAGTGACACTAGTGGTACTGTAGGAGCTTCACTCGTCTCCTAGTTCAGCCTAAGCTGCTCTGCTAAGCAACCTTTTCTATCAGCCTAAGCTGCTAGACACCCCTCTACACTAATAAGGGATACCTGGGCCTGGTGCAAGGTGTAAGTACCCCTTGGTATTCACTACAAGCCAGTCCAGCCTCCTACATTGGTTGTGTAGCGGTGGGATAAGTACTTTGCAACTACTTACCACTTTGTCATATTGTACTTTTCATAAGAGAAAAATATACAAAACAAGTTCAGTGTATGTACACCTAACCAAAAAGTTTTGCTTTTCTTCTCTCACTTCTTTACTAAGTGCTGAAAAGTACCTCTAAACTTTCAAAAAGTTCTTAAAAAGTTTTAAAAGTTTTTTTTTTCCTGTTCTTTAAAAAGTTCTGAAACTTTTTCTTTCTCTTTCTGTCCCTTAAACCTTTTCTATCATGTCTGGTAAAGTCCAAACTCTTGATCTGGCCAGCATAGCTTATGACAACCTTAGCTGGAAGGAAGCAAGGAGTTTCTGCATAGATAGAGGTGTAGGGGTAGGGAAGAATCCCTTAAGACAACTGTTGGTTAATATGCTCATTGAACAAGATAAGACCTTAGGTGGCACTTCTGGTGAGAAATTAGCTGATGGTTCCCAATCTTATCCTGGGGCACCCCTAGCAAAAGATTTGGAAGGGAATCTTGCCAACCTGCCCCTTAGCAGGCCACCTAGCATAGCTGGTACTGATGTGAATTCACATCACAGTAATAGTGTTGCTTCTCATCACAGTAGAAGTGTTACTTCTGTAGGCCAGAATGTTAGAGTGCCATCTGTTATGGCCAGGTCTCCCTCTGTTCATTCTCACCATTCTTCTCTATCAGGACATGCCCAACCCACCCACCCTGATGACAGAGTGTTAGAAAGGGAGCTGAATAGATTGAGAGTGGAAGAATCCAGGCTGAAGCTCAAGAAGCAACAGCTGGATTTAGATAGGCAGTCCTTTGATTTAGAAAAAGAAAGGCAGAGGTTGGGGTTAGGACCCCATGGTGGCAGCAGCAGTATTCCAAATAGTCATCCTGCAAAAGAGCATGATTCTAGGAATCTGCACAAGATAGTTCCCCCTTACAAGGAGAGGGATGACATTAACAAGTGGTTTGCTGCACTTGAGAGGGCCTGTGTTGTACAGGAGGTCCCTCAAAGGCAGTGGGCTGCTATCCTATGGCTATCTTTCAGTGGAAAGGGTAGGGATAGGCTCCTTACTGTGAAGAAAAAGTGATGCCAATAATTTTTCAGTTCTTAAGAATGCACTTCTAGATGGTTATGGCTTAACCACTGAACAGTACAGGATGAAGTTCAGAAAAAACAAAAAGGAGTCTTCACAAGACTGGGTAGACTTTGTTGACCATTCAGTGAAGGCCTTGGAGGGGTGGTTACATGGCAGCAAAGTTTCTGACTATGAAAGCCTGTATAACTTAATCCTGAGAGAGCATATTCTTAATAATTATGTGTTTGATTTGTTACACCAGTACCTGGTAGACTCTGATCTGACCTCTCCCCAAGAATTGGGAAAGAAGGCAGACAAATGGGTCAGAACAAGGGTGTACAGAAAAGTTCATACAGGGGGTGACAAGGATGGCAAGAAGAATGATGGTAAGTCTTCTGACAAGGGTGGGGACAAATCTAAAAATGAGTCTTCATCAGGCCCACAAAAACACTCTTGTGGGGTTGGTGGGCCCAAATCCTCTTCAAATCAAAACAAAGAAAAGAAACCATGGTGCTATTTATGTAAAATAAAAGGCCATTGGACAACAGATCCCAGTTGTCCAAAGAAAAGCACCAAGCCTCCTACCACTACAACCCCTGCTGCTACACCTAGTGCCCCTAGTAAAAGCAGTGGTGGTGGGAGCAAACCTACTAATAGCCAATCCAAGGGAGTAGCTGGGCTCAATTTTGGTAACTTAGTTGGGGTTGGTCTAATTAGGGAGACCACAGAGGCTGTGTTAGTCTCTGAGGGGGCTATTGATTTAGCCACCTTGGTTGCTTTTCCCCTTAACATGGATAAGTACAAGCAACTACCCCTAATAAATGGTGTTGAGGTTCAGGCCTACAGGGACACAGGTGCCAGTGTCACAATGGTGGAAGAGAAACTGGTCCACCCTGAACAACACCTACTTGGTCACCAGTACCAAGTAACCGATGCTCACAACAACACTCTTAGCCACCCCAGGGCTGTTGTGAATCTCAACTGGGGGAGGGGGAATAATGGTCCAAAGAAAGTTGTGGTTGCATCAGATTTACCTGTAGACTGTCTATTAGGGAATGATTTAGAGACATCAGCTTGGGCAGAAGTGGAGTTGGAGGCTCATGCAGCAATGCTGGGCACTCCAGGGCATATTTTTGCTTTGACCAGGGCTCAAGACAAAAGCAAAAAGGACAGGGTGACTTGGATCCTGGAAGAAGGGACCAAGTGCTTCCTAAAGCTAGGGTTAGTAAAGGTGAAACACTACCTACTATCCCTGCCTCTACAGTGGATTCTACTTCTGAGGAAGAAGAATTTCCACCCTGTGCAGAACCTACACCAGAGGAGCTGGAAGCAGACACTGCTGAGCTTTTGGGTGAAGGGGGGCCTGCCAGGGAGGAGCTGAGTGTGGCACAGCATACCTGTCACACACTAGAGGGTCTAAGGCAGCAGGCTGTCAAACAAGCACATGGGGATGTCAGTGACTCACACAGAGTTTACTGGGAGGATAACCTTTTGTACACTGAAGCAGGGGATCCAAAACCTGGAGCTGCCAGGAGATTGGTGATTCCTCAGGAGTACAGAAAGTTCCTCCTAACTCTAGCCCACGACATTCCCTTAGCTGGACATTTGGGGCAAATGAAAACTTGGGACAGGCTTGTTCCCTTGTTTCATTGGCCTAGAATGTCAGAGGACACAAAGAAATGTTGTAAGTCCTGTGAAACCTGTCAAGCCAGTGGAATGACAGGTGGCACCCCAAAGGCACCCCTTATTCCACTGCCTGTGGTTGGGGTTCCCTCTGAAAGGGTAGGGGTTGACATAGTTGGCCCACTTGACCCTCCTACTGCTTCAGGCAATAGGTTTATCTTGGTGGTAGTGGAACATGCCACCAGATATCCTGAAGCTATTCCTCTAAGGACCACTACAGCTCCTGCAGTGGCAAAGGCCCTCCTGGGAATCTTTTCCAGGGTGGGCTTCCCAAAAGAGGTGGTATAAGACAGGGGAAGCAATTTCATGTCTGCTTACTTAAAGGCCATGTGGAAGGAATGTGGTGTGACATACAAGTTCACCACACCCTATCATCCACAAACAAATGGACTGGTTGAGAGGTTTAATAAAACTCTCAAAGGAATGATTATGGGACTCCCTGATTGTAGGAAAGTACCATCTTGCCTGGCATGTTACCCCCATTTTTCACTGTATATATGTTGTTTTAGTTGTATGTGTCACTGGGACCCTGCCAGCCAGGGCCCCAGTGCTCATAAGTGTGCCTGAATGTGTTACCTGGGTAGTGACTAACTGTCTCACTGAGGCTCTGCTAACCAGAACCTCAGTGATTATGCTCTCTCATTTCTTTCCAAATTGTCACTAACAGGCTAGTGACCAATTTTACCAATTCACATTGGCTTACTGGGACACCCTTATAATTCCCTAGTATATGGTTCTGAGGTACCCAGGGTATTGGGGTTCCAGGAGATCCCTATGGGCTGCAGCATTTCTTTTGCCACCCATAGGGAGCTCTGACAATTCTTACACAGGCCTGCCACTGCAGCCTGAGTGAAATAACGTCCAAGTTATTTCACAGCCATTTTACACTGCACTTAAGTAACTTATAAGTCACCTATAAGTCTAACCTTTACCTGGTAAAGGTTAGGTGCAAAGTTACTTAGTGTGAGGGCACCCTGGCACTAGCCAAGGTTCCCCCACATTGTTCAGGGCCAATTCCCCGGACTTTGTGAGTGCGGGGACACCATTACACGCGTGAACTACATATAGGTCACTACCTATATGTAGCTTCACAATGGTAACTCCGAATATGGCCATGTAACATGTCTATGATCATGGAATTGCCCCCTCTATGCCACCCTGGCATAGTTGGCACAATCCCATGATCCCAGTGGTCTGTAGCACAGACCCTGGTACTGCCAAACTGCCTTTCCTGGGGTTTCACTGCAGCTGCTGCTGCTGCCAACCCCTCAGACAGGCTTCTGCCCTCCTGGGGTCAAGCCAGGCTTGTCCCAGGATGGCAGAACAAAGGACTTCCTCTGAGAGAGGGTGTTACACCCTCTCCCTTTGGAAAATGGTGTGAAGGCAGGGGAGGAGTAGCCTCCCCCAGCCTCTGGAAATGCTTTCATGGGCACATTTGGTGCCCATTTCTGCATAAGCCAGTCTACACCGGTTCAGGGACCCCTTAGCCCTGCTCTGGCGCGAAACTGGACAAAGGAAAGGGGAGTGACCACTCCCCTGACCTGTACCTCCCCTGGGAGGTGCCCAGAGCTCCTCCAGTGTGCTCCAGACCTCTGCCATCTTGGAAACAGAGGTGCTGCTGGCACACTGGACTGCTCTGAATGGCCAGTAGCATCAGGTGACGTCAGAGACTCCTTCTGATAGGCTCCTTCAGGTGTTGCTAGCCTATCCTCTCTCCTAGGTAGCCAAACCTTCTTTTCTGGCTATTTAGGGTCTCTGTCTCTTGGAATTCCTTAGATAACGAATGCAAGAGCTCATCCGAGTTCCTCTGCATCTCTCTCTTCACCTTCTGCCAAGGAATCGACTGCTGACCGCGCTGGAAGCCTGCAAAACTGCAACATAGTAGCAAAGACGACTACTGCAACTCTGTAACGCTGATCCTGCCGCCTTCTCGACTGTTTTCCTGGTGGTGCATGCTGTGGGGGTAGTCTGCCTCCTCTCTGCACTAGAAGCTTCGAAGAAATCTCCCGTGGGTCGACGGAATCGTTCCCCCTGCAACCGCAGGCACCAAAGAACTGCATCACCGGTCCCCTGGGTCTCCTCTCAGCACAACGAGCGAGGTCCCTTGAATCCAGCAACTCTGTCCAAGTGACTCCCACAGTCCAGTGACTCTTCAGTCCAAGTTTGGTGGAGGTAAGTCCTTGCCTCCTCACGCCATACTGCATTGCTGGGAACCGCGACTTTTGCAGCTACTCCGGCCTCCGTGCACTTCCTGCAGAAATCCTTTATGCACAGTCCAGCCTGGGTCCACGGCACTCTAACCTGCATTGCACGACCTCCTAAGTTGTTCTCCGGCGACGTGGGACTCCTTTGTGCGACTTCGGGTGAGCACCATTTCACGCATCCTCATAGTGACTGTTTCTGGCACTTTTGTGGGTGCTGCCTGCTGCTGAGAGGGCTCCTTGTCTTGCTCTACACCCCCTCTGTCTCCTGACGCAATTGGCGACATCCTGGTCCCTCCTGGGCCACAGCAGCATCCAAAAACCCTTACTGCACGATTTGCAGGTAGCAAGGCTTGTTGGCGGTCTTTCGGCGGGAAAACACTTCTGCACAACTCTCCACGGCGTGAGGGATCCGTCCTCTAAAGGGGAAGTCTCTAGCCCTTGTCGTTCTTGCAGAAACCTAAGCTTCTACTGTCCAGTAGCAGCTCCTTTGCACCCACAGCTGGCATTTCCTGGGCATCTGCCCATCTCCGACTTGCTTGTGACTTCTGGACTTGGTCCCCTTGTTCCAAAGGTACCCTCAACTGGAAATCCATCGTTGTTGCATTGTTGGTTTGTGTCTTTCCTGCAGAATTCCCCTATCACGACTTCTATGTCCTTTGTGGAACTTTAGTGCACTTTGCAATCACTTTTCAGGGTCTTGGGGTGGGCTATTTTTCTAACCCTTACTATTTTCTAATAGTCCCAGCGACCCTCTACAAGGTCACATAGGTTTGGGGTCCATTCGTGATTCGCATTCCACTTTTGGAGTATATGGTTTGTGTTGCCCCTATCCCTATGTGTCTCCTTTGCATCCTATTGTAAGTATACATTGTTTGCACTGTTTTTTAATACTATTACTGCATATTTTGGTATTGTGTACATATATCTTGTGTATATTTGCTATCCTCATACTGAGGGTACACTCTGAGATACTTTGGCATATTGTCATAAAAATAAAGTACCTTTATTTTTAGTACATCTGTGTATTGTGTTTTCTTATGATATTGTGCATATGACACTAAGTTGTACTGTAGGAGCTTCACTCGTCTCCTAGTTCAGCCTAAGTTGCTCTGCTAAGCTACCATTATCTATGAGCCTATGCTGCTAGACACCCTATACACTAATAAGGGATAACTGGGCCTGGTGCAAGGTGCAAGTACCCCTTGGTACTCACTACAAGCCAGTCCAGCCTCCTACATTGGTTGTGCAGCGGTGGGATAAGTGCTTTGAGACTACTTACCACTCTTGTCATTGTACTTTTCATAGGAGAAAAATATACAAAACAAGTTCAGTGTATGTACACATAACTAAAATGTTTTGCATTTCCTCTTTTCACTCTTTTCTAAGTGCTGAAAAGTACTTATAAACTTTCAAAAAAGTTCTTAAAAGTTTAAAAAGTTTTTTTTCTGTCTTTCTAAAAGCTCTAAAAACTTTTTCTCACTTTTTCTGTCACTTAAACTCTTTCTAAAATGTCTGGCACAGGCCAAAATGTTGATCTGTCCAAACTTGCATATGACCACCTTAGCTGGAAAGGAGCAAGGAGTCTCTCTATAGAAAGAGGTTTGAGTGTAGGGAAGAATCCTTCCTTGGAATTGTTACTTAACATGCTTAGAGAACAAGCTAAGGCCAAAAGGGCCCCATCTGTTGAAAAAGTAGCTAATGGTTCCCAATCTGATCCAGGGACTCACCTAGGAAAAGATTCAGGAAAGAAACTTCAGAGCCTGCCCATTACTAGACAGTCTAGCATAGTTGGTACTGATGTAGAGTCACACCATACAGATAGTGTTGTCTCACATCATAGCAAGAGCATTCATTCTCAACATAGTAGAAGTGATGTTTCTGTTAACCAAGCTGTTAGGGTGCCCTCTGTAAGGGACAGGTCTCCTTCTGTCCATTCTCATCATACTTCTGTTTCAAAACATGTCCCTCCCACCCACCCTGATGACAGATTGTTAGAAAGGGAGCTCAATAGATTGAGAGTGGAACAAACCAGACTGAAGCTCAAGAAGCAACAGCTGGATTTGGAGAGACAGACTTTAGAAGTAGAGAAGGAGAGACAGAAACTGGGTTTAGAAACCCATGGTGGCAGCAGCAGTATTCCCCATAGTCATCCTGCAAAAGAGCATGATTCCAGGAATCTGCACAAGATAGTTCCCCCTTACAAGGAGGGGGATGACATTAACAAGTGGTTTGCTGCACTTGAGAGGACCTGTGCTGTACAGGATGTCCCTCAAAGGCAGTGGGCTGCTATCCTATTGCTATCATTTAGTGGAAAAGGTAGGGATAGGCTCCTTACTGTGAAAGAAAATGAAGCCAATGATTACAAAGTTCTTAAGAATGCACTCCTGGATGGTTATGGCTTAACCACTGAACAATACAGGATAAAGTTCAGAGAGATCAAAAAGGAGTCTTCACAAGACTGGGTTGATTTCATTGACCATTCAGTGAAAGCCTTGGAGGGGTGGTTACATGGCAGTAAAGTTACTGATTATGACAGCCTGTATAACTTGATCCTGAGAGAGCATATTCTTAATAATTGTGTGTCTGATTTGTTGCACCAGTACTTGGTGGACTCTGATCTGACCTCTCCCCAAGAATTGGGAAAGAAGGCAGACAAATGGGTCAGAACAAGGGTGAACAGAAAAGTTCATACAGGGGGTGACAAAGATGGCAACAAGAAGAAGGATGGTAAGTCTTCTGACAAGGGTGGGGACAAATCTAAAAATGAGTCTTCATCAGGCCCACAAAAACACTCTTGTGGGGGTGGTGGGCCCAAATCCTCTTCCAATCAAAACAAAGAAAAGAAACCATGGTGCTATTTATGTAAAATAAAAGGCCATTGGACAACAGATCCCAGTTGTCCAAAGAAAAGCACCAAGCCTCCAACCACTACAACCCCTACTGCTACACCTAGTGTCCCTACTAATAGCAGTGGTGGTGGGAGCAAACCTACTAATAGCCAATCCAAGGGAGTAGCTGTGCTCACTTTTGGAAACTTAGTTGGGGTTGGTCTTGTTAGGGAGACCACAGAGGCTGTGTTAGTCTCTGAGGGGGCTATTGATTTAGCCACCTTAGTTGCTTGTCCCCTTAATATGGACAAGTACAATCAGCTACCCCTAATAAATGGTGTTGAGGTTCAGGCCTACAGGGACACTGGTGCCAGTGTGACTATGGTCATAGAGAAACTGGTCCACCCTGAACAACACCTACTTGGTCACCAGTACCAAGTAACTGATGCTCACAACAACACACTTAGCCACCCCATGGCTGTTGTAAATCTCAACTGGGGGGGGGTTACTGGTCCAAAGAAAGTTGTGGTAGCCACAGAGTTACCTGTAGACTGTCTACTAGGAAATGATTTGGAGACATCAGCTTGGTCAGATGTGGAGTTGGAGGCCCATGCAGCAATGCTGGGCATCCCAGGGCATATTTTTGCTTTAACCAGGGCTCAGGCCAAAAAGCAAAAAGGACAGGGAAGCTTGGATCCTGGAACAATGGACCAAGTGCTCCCTAAAGCTAGGGCTAGTAGAAGTAAAGCACTTCCTACTATCCCTCCCTCTACAGTGGATTCTAATTCTGAGGAAGAAGAATTTCCACCCTGTGCAGAACCTACACCAGAGGAGCTGGAAGCAGACACTGCTGAGCTTTTGGGTGAAGGGGGGCCTGCCAGGGAGGAGCTAAGTGTGGCACAGCAAACCTGTCCCACACTAGAGGGTCTAAGACAGCAAGCTGTCAAACAGGCTAATGGGGATGTCAGTGACTCTCACAGAGTTTACTGGGAGGACAACCTCTTGTACACTGAAGCAAGGGATCCTAAACCTGGAACTGCCAGGAGGTTAGTGATTCCTCAAGAGTACAGAAAGTTCCTCCTAACTCTAGCCCACGACATTCCCCTAGCTGGACATCTGGGACAATTGAAAACTTGGGACAGGCTTGTTCCCCTGTTTCATTGGCCTAGGATGTCTGAGGACACAAAGGAAGTTTGTAAGTCCTGTGAAACCTGTCAAGCCAGTGGCAAGACAGGTGGCACTCCAAAGGCACCCCTTATTCCACTGCCTGTGGTTGGGGTTCCCTTTGAAAGGGTAGGGGTTGACATAGTTGTCCCCCTTGACCCTCCTACTGCTTCAGGCAATAGGTTTATCTTGGTGGTAGTGGACCATGACACAAGATATCCTGAAGCAATTCCTTTAAGGACCACTACAGCACCTGCAGTGGCAAAGACCCTCCTGGGAATATTTTCTAGGGTGGGCTTCCCAAAGGAAGTTGTATCAGACAGGGGAAGCAATTTCATGTCTGCATACTTAAAGGCCATGTGGAAGGAGTGTGGTGTGACTTACAAGTTCACTACACACTATCATCCACAAACAAATGGACTGGTGGAGAGATTTAACAAAACTCTCAAAGGCATGATTATGGGTCTCCTTGAAAAACTCCGCAGGAGATGGGATATCCTTTTACCATGCCTCCTTTTTGCCTACAGGGAGGTACTCCAGAAAGGAGTGGGCTTCAGCCCCTTTGAACTCCTCTTTGGACACCCTGTTAGGGGTCCACTAATACTTGTCAAGGAGGGTTGGGAACAACCTTTAAAAGCTCCAAAACAAGATATTGTGGATTATGTGCTTGGCCTCAGATCAAGGATGGCTGAGTACATGAAAAAGGCCAGTAAAAACCTTCAGGCCAGCCAAGAGCTCCAGAAGCAATGGCATGACCAGAAGGCTGTTTTGGTTCAGTACCAACCAGGGCAGAAAGAGTGGGTCTTGGAGCCTGTGGCCCCAAGAGCACTCCAAGATAAATGGAGTGGACCCCACACAATTGTTGAAAAGAAGGGAGAAGTCACCTATTTAGTTGACTTAGGCACTGCCAGGAGTCCCCTTAGGGTGCTCCATGTCAACCGCCTGAAACCCTACTATGACAGGGCTGATCTCACCCTGCTCATGGCAACTGATGAGGGACAGGAAGAAGACAGTGATCCTCTACCTGATCTCTTCTCTTCCACAGAACAAGATGCTCTAGTGGAAGGTGTAGTTTTGGCTGATTGTCTTACTGCTGAGCAGAAAGACCATTGCATAAATCTCCTGGGTCCTTTTTCTGAACTCTTCTCTACTGTGCCAGGTACCACTTCTTGGTGTGAGCACACTAGAGATACTGGAGACAGTTTGCCTGTCAAAAGTAAAATCTATAGTGTAGGAAAGTACCATCTTGCCTGGCATGTTACCCCCATTTTTCACTGTATATATGTTGTTTTAGTTGTATGTGTCACTGGGACCCTGCCAGCCAAGGCCCCAGTGCTAATAAGTGTGCCTGAATGTGTTACCTGTGTAGTGACTAACTGTCTCACTGAGGCTCTGCTAACTAGAACCTCAGTGGTTATGCTCTCTCATTTCTTTCCAAATTGTCACTAACAGGCTAGTGACCAATTTTACCAATTTACATTGGCTTACTGGAACACCTTATAATTCCCTAGTATATGGTACTGAGGTACCCAGGGTATTGGGGTTCCAGGAGATCCCTATGGGCTGCAGCATTTCTTTAGCCACCCATGGGGAGCTCTGACAATTCTTACACAGGCCTGCCACTGCAGCCTGAGTGAAATAACGTCCACGTTATTTCACAGCCATTTTACACTGCACTTAAGTAACTTATAAGTCATCTATATGTCTAACCTTTACCTGGTAAAGGTTAGGTGCAAAGTTACTTAGTGTGAGGGCACCCTGGCACTAGCCAAGGTGCCCCCACATTATTCAGGGCCAATTCCCCGGACTTTGTGAGTGCGGGGACATCATTACACGCGTGCACTACATATAGGTCACTACCTATATGTAGCTTCACAATGGTAACTCCGAATATGGCCATGTAACATGTCTATGATAATGGAATTGCCCCCTCTATGCCATCCTGGCATAGTTGGCACAATCCCATGATCCCAGTGGTCTGTAGCACAGACCCTGGTACTGCCAAACTGCCTTTTCAGGGGTTTCACTGCAGCTGCTGCTGCTGCCAACCCCTCAGACAGGCTTCTACCCTCCTGGGGTCCAGCCAGGCCTGGCCCAGGATGGCAGAACAAAGGACTTCCTCGGAGAGAGGGTGTTACACCCTCTCCCTTTGGAAAATGGTGTGAAGGCAGGGGAGGAGTAGCCTCCCCCAGCCTCTAGAAATGCTTTCATAGGCACATTTGGTGCCCATTTCTGCATAAGCCAGTCTACACCGGTTCAGGGACCCCTTAGCCCTGCTCTGGCGCGAAACTGGACAAAGGAAAGGGGAGTGACCACTCCCCTGACCTGCACCTCCCCTGGGAGGTGTCCAGAGCTCCTCCAGTGTGCTCCAGACCTCTGCCATCTTGGAAACAGAGGTGCTGCTGGCACACTGGACTGCTCTGAGTGGCCAGTGCCACCAGGTGACGTCAGAGACTCCTTCTGATAGGCTCCTTCAGGTGTTGCTAGCCTATCCTCTCTCCTCGGTAGCCAAACCCTCTTTTCTGGCTATTTAGGGTCTCTGTCTCTGGGGAAACTTTAGATAACGAATGCAAGAGCTCATCCGAGTTCCTCTGCATTTCTCTCTTCACCTTCTGCCAAGGAATCGACTGCTGACTGCGCTGGAAGCCTGCAAAACTGCAACATAGTAGCAAAGACGACTACTGCAACTCTGTAACGCTGATCCTGCCGCCTTCTCGACTGTTTACCTGGTGGTGCATGCTGTGGGGCTAGTCTGCCTCCTCTGTGCACTAGAAGCTCCGAAGAAATCTCCCGTGGGTCGACGGAATCGTCCCCCTGCAACCGCAGGCACCAAAGAACTGCATCACTGGTCCCCTGGGTCTCCTCTCAGCATGACGAGCGAGGTCCCTTGAATCCAGGAACTCTGTCCAAGTGACTCCAACAGTCCAGTGACTCTTCAGTCCAAGTTTGGTGGAGGTAAGTCCTTGCCTCCCCACGCCAGACTGCATTGCTGGGAACCGCGACTTTTGAAGCTACTCCGGCCTCCTTGCACTTCCGGCAGAAATCCTTTGTGCACAGTCCAGCCTGGGTCCACGGCACTCTAACCTGCATTGCACGACCTCCTAAGTTGTTCTCCGGCGACGTGGGACTCCTTTGTGCGACTTCGGGTGAGCACCGTTTCACACATCCTTGTAGTGCCTGTTTCTGGCACTTCCCCGGGTGCTACCTGCTGCTGAGAGGGCTCCTTGTCTTGCTCGACATCCCTTCTGTCTCCTGACGCAATTTGCGACATCCTGGTCCCTCCTGGGCCACAGCAGCGTCCAAAAACCTTTACTGCATTATTTGCAGCTAGCAAGGCTTGTTTGCGGTCTGTCGGCGGGAAAACACTTCTGCACAACTCTCCACGGAGGGTGGGGTCCCTCCTCCAAAGGGGAAGTCTCTAGCCCTTGTCGTTTTTGCAGAAACCTAAGCTTCTACAGCCCAGTAGCAGCTTCTTTGCACCCACAGCTGGCATTTCCTGGGCATCTGCCCATCTCTGACTTGCTTGTGACTTTTGGACTTGGTCCCCTTGTTCCACAGGTACCCTCGACTGGAAATCCATCGTTGTTGCATTGCTGATTTGTGTCTTTCCTGCAGAATTCCCCTATCACGACTTCTATGTCCTTTGGGGAACTTTAGTGCACTTTGCACTCACTTTTCAGGGTCTTGGGGTGGGCTATTTTTCTAACCCTTACTATTTTCTAATAGTCCCAGCGACCCTCTACAAGGTCACATAGGTTTGGGGTCCATTCGTGGTTCGCATTCCACTTTTGGTGTATATGGTTTGTGTTGCCCCTATCCCTATTTGTCCCCATTGCATCCTATTGTAACTATACATTGTTTGCACTGTTTTCTAAGACTATACTGCATATTTTTGGTATTGTGTATATATATCTTGGTTATATTTCCTATCCTCTCACTGAGGGTACACTCTGAGATACTTTGGCATATTGTCATAAAAATAAAGTACCTTTATTTTTAGCATAACTGTGTATTGTGTTTTCTTATGATGTTGTGCATATGACACTAAGTGGTACTGTAGGAGCTTCACTCGTCTCCTAGTTCAGCCTAAGATGCTCTGCTAAGCTACCATTATCTATCAGCCTATGCTGCTAGACACCCTATACACTAATAAGGGATACCTGGGCCTGGTGCAAGGTGTAAGTACCCCTTGGTACTCACTACAAGCCAGTCCAGCCTCCTACATATAGGCAGCCTGACCATGTCAGAGACTGCATAAAGCAAGAGGTACAGAAAATGTTAGAACTGGGAGTGGTTGAGCACTCTGAAAGTCCATGGGCTTCTCCTGTGGTACTTGTACCAAAACCTCATTCCAAGGATGGAAAGAAAGAAATGCGGTTTTGTGTAGATTACAGAGGTCTAAACCAGGTAACCAAAACTGATGCTCACCCTATACCCAGAGCAGATGAGCTCATAGATACACTGGCATCTGCCAAGTATCTAAGCACTTTTGATTTGACTACAGGGTATTGGCAGATCAAATTATCAGAAGATGCTAAACCTAAAACTGCATTTTCAACCATTGGAGGACATTACCAATTCACAGTAATGCCTTTTGGATTGAAAAATGCACCTGCCACTTTTCAGAGGTTGGTGAACACAGTCCTGCAAGGGCTGGAAGCTTTTAGTGCAGCATATTGGGACGATATAGCTGTCTTTAGCTCCAGCTGGGATGATCACCTGGTCCACCTATGGAAAGTTTTGGAGGCCCTGCAAAAGGCAGGCCTCACTATCAAGGCTTCAAAGTGCCAGATAGGGCAGGGGAAGGTGGTTTATCTGGGACACCTTGTTGGTGGGGAACAGATTACACCACTTCAGGGGAAAATCCAAACTATTATAGATTGGGTTCCCCCTACTACTCAGACTCAAGTGAGAGCCTTCCTAGGCCTCACTGGGTACTACAGGAGGTTCATTAAGAACTATGGCTCCATTGCAGCCCCTCTTAATGACCTCACATCCAAAAAGATGCCTAAAAAGGTATTATGGACAGCAAACTGTCAGAAAGCTTTTGAGGAGCTGAAGCAGGCCATGTGCTCTGCACCTGTCCTGAAAAGCCCTTGTTACTCTAAAAAAGTCTATGTCCAAACTAATGCATCTGAATTAGGAGTAGGGGCAGTCCTATCACAACTTAATTCTGAGGGCCAGGATCAACCTGTTGCTTTTATTAGTAGGAGGTTGACCCCTAGAGAAAAGCGTTGGTCTGCCATAGAGAGGGAGGCCTTTGCTGTGGTCTGGGCTCTGAAGAAGTTGAGGCCATACCTGTTTGGCACTCACTTCATTGTTCAGACAGACCACAAACCTCTACTTTGGCTAAAACAAATGAAAGGTGAAAATCCTAAATTATTGAGGTGGTCCATATCCCTACAGGTAATGGACTATACAGTGGAACATAGACCTGGGAGTAGCCACTCCAATGCAGATGGACTCTCCAGATATTTCCACTTAGACAATGAAGACTCATCAGGGCATGGCTAGTCTTATTGTCCTTCGTTCGGGGGGGGGTTGTGTAGGAAAGTACCATCTTGCCTGGCATGTTACCCCCATTTTTCACTGTATATATGTTGTTTTAGTTGTATGTGTCACTGGGACCCTGCCAGCCAGGGCCCCAGTGCTCATAAGTGTGCCTGAATGTGTTACCTGTGTAGTGACTAACTGTCTCACTGAGGCTCTGCTAACCAGAACCTCAGTGGTTATGCTCTCTCATTTCTTTCCAAATTGTCACTAACAGGCTAGTGACTGTAGGAGGCTGGACTGGCTTGTAGTGAGTACCAAGGGGTACTTGCACCTTGCACCAGGCCCAGTTATCCCTTATTAGTGTATAGGGTGTCTAGCAGCTTAGGCTGATAGATAATGGTAGCTTAGCAAAGCAGCTCAGGCTGAACTAGGAGACGTGTGAAGCTACTACAGTACCACTTAGTGTCATATGCACAATATCATAAGAAAACACAATACACAGTTATACTAAAAATAAAGGTACTTTATTTTTATGACAATATGCCAAAGTATCTCAGAGTGTACCCTCAGTGAGAGGATAGGAAATATACACAAGATATATATACACAATAGCAAAAATATGCAGTATAGTCTTAGAAAACAGTGCAAACAATGTATAGTTACAATAGGATGCAATGGGGAAACATAGGGATAGGGGCAACACAAACCATATACTCCAGAAGTGGAATGCGAACCACGAATGGACCCCAAACCTATGTGACCTTGTAGAGGGTCGCTGGGACTATTAGAAAATAGTGAGAGTTAGCAAAATAACCCACCCCAAGACCCTGAAAAGTGAGTGCAAAGTGCACCAAAGTTCCCCTAAGGACAAAATAGTCGTGTTAGAGGGAAAATGCAAGGAAAACACAAATCAGCAATGCAACAACGATGGATTCCTGACTGAGGGTACCTGTGGAACAAGGGGACCAAGTCCAAAAGTCACAAGCAACTCGGAGATGGGCAGATGCCCAAGAAATGCCAGCGGTTGGTGCAAAGAAGCTCTTACTAGGCTGAAGAACTGTGAATACTGCAGGAACGACAAGGGCTAGAGACTTCCCCTTTGGAGGATGGATCCCCCACGCCTTGGAGAGTCGTGCAGAAGTGTTTTCCCGCCGGATGGACGCCAACAAGCCTTGCTACACGCAAATCGTGCGTTTGGCGTTTTTGGACGCTGCTGGGGCCCAGGAGGGACCAGGAGGTCGCAAATTGGACCTGCAGAGAGAGGGGACGTCGAGCAAGACAAAGAGCCCTCACTGAAGCAGGTAGCACCCGGAGAAGTGCCAGAAACAGGCACTACGAGGATGCGTGAAACGGTGCTCGCCGAAGTTGCACAAAGGAGTCCCACGTCGCCGGAGACCAACTTAGAAAGTCGTGCAATGCAGGTTAGAGTGCCGTGGACCCAGGCTTGGCTGTGCACGAAGGATTTCCGCCGGAAGTGCACAGGGGCCGGAGTAGCTTGCAAAGTCGCGGTTCCCAGCAATGCAGCCCAGCGAGGTGAGGCAAGGACTTACCTCCACCAAACTTGGGCTGAAGAGTCACTGGACTGTGGGGGTCACTTGGACGGTGTCGCTGGATTCGAGGGACCTCGCTCGTCGTGCTGAGAGGAGACCCAAGGGACCGGTAATGCAGCTTTTTGGTGCCTGCGGTTGCAGGGGGAAGATTCCGTCGACCCACGGGAGATTTCTTCGGAGCTTCTGGTGCAGAGAGGAGGCAGACTACCCCCACAGCATGCACAAGCAGGAAAACAGTCGAGAAGGCGGCAGGATCAGCGTTACAGAGTTGCAGTAGTCGTCTTTGCTACTATGTTGCAGGTTTGCAGGCTTCCAGCGCGGTCAGCGGTCGATTCCTTATCAGAAGGTGAAGAGGGAGATGCAGAGGAACTCGGCTGAGCTCATGCATTCGTTATCTAAAGTTTCCCCAGAGACAGAGACCCTAAATAGCCAGAAAAGAGGGTTTGGCTACCTAGGAGAGAGGAAAGGCTACTAACACCTGAAGGAGCCTATCACAAGGAGTCTCTGACGTCACCTGGTGGCACTGGCCACTCAGAGCAGTCCAGTGTGCCAGCAGCACCTCTGTTTCCAAGATGGCAGAGGTCTGGAGCACACTGGAGGAGCTCTGGACACCTCCCAGGGGAGGTGCAGGTCAGGGGAGTGGTCACTCCCCTTTCCTTTGTCCAGTTTCGCGCCAGAGCAGGGGCTAAGGGGTCCCTGAACCGGTGTAGACTGGCTTATGCAGAATTGGGCACCTCTGTGCCCAACAAAGCATTTCCAAAGGCTGGGGGAGGCTACTCCTCCCCTGCCTTCACACCATTTTCCAAAGGGAGAGGGTGTCACACCCTCTCTCAGAGGAAGTTCTTTGTTCTGCCATCCTGGGCCAGGCCTGGCTGGACCCCAGGAGGGCAGCTGCCTGTCTGAGGGGTTGGCAGCAGCAGCAGCTGCAGTGAAACCCCAGGAAGGGCAGTCTGGCAGTACCAGGGTCTGTGCTACAGACCACTGGGATCATGGAATTGTACCAAAAATGCCAGGATGGCATAGAGGGGGCAATTCCATGATCATAGACATGTTACATGGCCATATTCGGAGTTACCATGGTGAAGCTACATATAGGTAGTGACCTATATGTAGTGCACGCGTGTAATGGTGTCCCCGCACTCACAAAGTTCAGTGAATTGGCTCTGAACAATGTGGGGGCACCTTGGCTAGTGCCAGGGTGCCCTCACACTAAGTAACTTTGCACCTAACCTTTACCAGGTAAAGGTTAGACATATAGGTGACTTATAAGTTACTTAAGTGCAGTGTAAAATGGCTGTGAAATAACGTGGACGTTATTTCACTCAGACTGCAGTGGCAGGCCTGTGTAAGAATTGTCAGAGCTCCCTATGGGTGGCAAAAGAAATGCTGCAGCCCATAGGGATCTCCTGGAACCCCAATACCCTGGGTACCTCAGTACCATATACTAGGGAATTATAAGGGTGTTCCAGTAAGCCAATGTAAATTGGTAAAAATGGTCACTAGCCTGTCAGTGACAATTTGAAAGTAATGAGAGAGCATAACCACTGAGGTTCTGGTTAGCAGAGCCTCAGTGAGACAGTTAGGCACCACACAGGGAACATATACATGCACACCTATGAGCACTGGGGCCCTGTGTGACAGGGTCCCAGTGACACATACATATAGGCCACAAACCTATGAGCACTGGGGTCCTGACCAGCAGGATCCCAGTGACACATAACAAACATACTGAAAACATAGTGTTTTCACTATGAGCACTGAGGCCTGGCTATCAGGATCCCAGTGAGACAGTGAAAACAGTGACAAACACCCTGACATACACTCACAAACAGGCCAAAAGTGGGGGTAACAAGGCTAGAAAGAGGCTACCTTCTCACACAACCCCCCCCCAAACGAAGGACAATAAGGCTAACCTTGGCCAGTTGAGACTTTATTGTCTAAGTGGTGATAAGTAGAGAGTAGCTCTGCAATAGACTGGTTACTCCCTTTATCATCCACTATATGGTTACTTCCCTGTGGGGATGTAAACCACCCTGTTTGAAGTTTTTTAGCTAACCAACAATGTGAAGATGTATTTTCAGAGTTTCTATCAGTAAGTTTTAGTTTAGAGCAGTGGGAATTATCCACTGAACCTATTTGTAATGATGGAAATGCCAGACAGGGATGCTGTCTCAGTAAAGCCATAGCTGGGCAAAAACTTTGTCCATTTGGCTGGAAGAGAGAACAGGGATGCTGTTTCTCTTGAGTTGGAGCAGGGCAGGGATGCTGTCCTATGAGCTCCACACTAGGGCAGGGATGCTGTCCTAAGTGTTGTGAGGTAGTGCAGGGTTTCTGCACTAAAGTTTCTCTGGGAGGGTTGGAGGGATGCTCCATGTTAACTAAAATGGTGCTCTTTTTCTCACCAATGTTAGTTATCCCACAGAGAGGTACTTCCACCTCAGGGAGTCCAGCTTTGCCAGCTGATGATTCCCTTGGAACAGGTGCCACCCGAGGAGAGGTTTCTCCCACCACAGGAATGGTATCCTGAATGGTAGGGTGGTTAGGGGATACTGTGATACCCTTTTTACCTGTTGATGGAGAGGGATCCTGAGTTTTCAGGCCTTCTCTCCTTTGCTTTTTCATTTCAGTAGAAATGAGAGGGAACAATTCCTCAGGGATGCCCAGCATGGCTGCATGGGCATAAAACTCTACATCAGCCCAACCTGAGGCCTCTAGGTCATTACCTAAGAGACAGTCTACAGGTAAGCTAGGTGATACCACCACCTGCTTAGGGCCAGTAACTCCACCCCAACTAAACTGAATTATAGCTAAGGGAAGAAACTTAGTGGAGTTATGGACATCAATAATCTTATACTGTTGTCCAATGATGTGTTGTTCAGGAGGCACTAGGTTTTCAGTCACCAAAGTGAAACTGGCACCTGTGTCCCTGTAGGCCAAGGCCTCAACACCATTTATTGAAACTGTCTGCCTGTACTTATCCATTGTAAGGGGACAAGCAGCCAGTGTGGCAAGGCCAATGCCACTAGGTGTGACAGAAACTGTCTTGGGACTGATTACATCAGTTTCCACTATGGACCCATAAGTGAACCCAACTACACCCTTTGCTTGACTGTTGCCAGCAGTCCCACCACTAGTACCACTACTGCTAGGGGCACTAGAGCTTGATGTATTAGTGGTGGTAGGCTCAGGGGGTTTACCTGGACAGGACTTATCCCCTGGCCTATGGCCTCTGTTTTTACACACAAAGCACCAAGGCTTTTTAATGTGTGCAGGTTGGGAAGAAGAGGAAGAATTTGTTTTATCCCCACCCTCTGAAGAGTGTTTAAGATTTGAAGTGGGATTTTTGGTTTTATCCTTATCCCCATGCTTATCTTGAGATTTTTCACCATCTTTCTTCTTATTGCCATCTTTGTCACCCCCTGTATGAACTTTTCTGTTCACCCTTGTTCTGACCCATTTGTCTGCCTTCTTTCCCAATTCTTGGGGAGAGGTCAGATCAGAGTCTACCAGGTACTGGTGCAACAAATCAGACACACAATTATTAAGTATATGCTCTCTCAGGATTGTGTTATACAGGCTTTCATAATCAGTAACTTTACTGCCATGTAACCACCCCTCCAAGGCCTTCACTGAATGGTCAATGAAATCAACCCAGTCTTGTGAAGACTCCTTTTTGGTCTCTCTGAACTTTATCCTGTACTGTTCAGTGGTTAAGCCATAACCATCCAGGAGTGCATTCTTAAGAACTGTAAAATTATTGGCATCATTTTCTTTCACAGTAAGGAGTCTATCCCTACCCTTTCCACTAAATGATAGCCATAGGATAGCAGCCCACTGCCTTTGAGGGACATCCTGTACAACACAGGCCCTCTCAAGTGCAGCAAACCACTTGTTAATGTCATCCCCCTCCTTATAAGGGGGAACTATCTTATGCAGATTCCTGGAATCATGCTCTTTTGCAGGATGACTATGGGGAATACTGCTGCTGCCACCATGGGTTTCTAAACCCAACTTCTGTCTTTCCCTCTCTATTTCTAAAGACTGTCTATCCAAATCCAGCTGTTGCTTCTTGAGCTTCAGTCTGGTTTGCTCCACTCTCAATCTATTGAGCTCCCTTTCTAACAATCTGTCATCAGGGTGGGTGGGAGGGACATTTCTAGATACAGAGGTATGATGGGAATGAACAGAAGGAGACCTGTCCCTTACAGAGGGCACCCTAACAGCTTGGCTACCAGTATAATGTGAGAGCACACCATCAGTATGGTGTGATTCAACCTCTGTACCAACTATGCTAGACTGTCTAGTAATGGGCAGGCTGAGAAGTTTCTTTCCTGAACCTTTTCCTGGGGGAGTCCCTGGATCAGATTGAGAACCATTAGCTACTTTTTCTACAGATTGGGCACTTATGGCCTTATCCTGTACTCTAAGCATATTAATTAACAGTTCTAAGGAAGGATTCTTCCCTACACTCAAACCTCTCTCTATGCAGAGACTCCTTGCTCCTTTCCAGCTAAGGTGATCATATGCAAGTTTGGACAGTTCAACATTTTTTCCTGTGCCAGACATTTTTTAGAGAGAGTTAAAGTGATAGAAAAAGAGAAAAAAGTTTTCAGAACTTTTTGGAAAGACAGAAAAAACTTTTTAAACTTTTAAGAACTTTCTGAAAGTTTAGAAGTACTTTTCAGCACTTAGAAAAGAGTGAAAAGAGGAAATGCAAAACTTTTTTGGCTATGTGTATATACACTGACCTTGTTTGTATATTTTTCTCTTATGAAAAATACAATGACAAGAGTGGTAAGTAGTCTCAAGCACTTATCCCACCACTGCACAACCAATGTAGGAGGCTGGACTGGCTTGTAGTGAGTACCAAGGGGTACTTGCACCTTGCACCAGGCCCAGTTATCCCTTATTAGTGTATAGGGTGTCTAGCAGCTTAGGCTGATAGATAATGGTAGCTTAGCAAAGCAGCTCAGGCTGAACTAGGAGACGTGTGAAGCTACTACAGTACCACTTAGTGTCATATGCACAATATCATAAGAAAACACAATACACAGTTATACTAAAAATAAAGGTACTTTATTTTTATGACAATATGCCAAAGTATCTCAGAGTGTACCCTCAGTGAGAGGATAGGAAATATACACAAGATATATATACACAATAGCAAAAATATGCAGTATAGTCTTAGAAAACAGTGCAAACAATGTATAGTTACAATAGGATGCAATGGGGAAACATAGGGATAGGGGCAACACAAACCATATACTCCAGAAGTGGAATGCGAACCACGAATGGACCCCAAACCTATGTGACCTTGTAGAGGGTCGCTGGGACTATTAGAAAATAGTGAGAGTTAGCAAAATAACCCACCCCAAGACCCTGAAAAGTGAGTGCAAAGTGCACCAAAGTTCCCCTAAGGACAAAATAGTCGTGTTAGAGGGAAAATGCAAGGAAAACACAAATCAGCAATGCAACAACGATGGATTCCTGACTGAGGGTACCTGTGGAACAAGGGGACCAAGTCCAAAAGTCACAAGCAACTCGGAGATGGGCAGATGCCCAAGAAATGCCAGCGGTTGGTGCAAAGAAGCTCTTACTAGGCTGAAGAACTGTGAATACTGCAGGAACGACAAGGGCTAGAGACTTCCCCTTTGGAGGATGGATCCGCCACGCCTTGGAGAGTCGTGCAGAAGTGTTTTCCCGCCGGATGGACGCCAACAAGCCTTGCTACACGCAAATCGTGCGTTTGGCGTTTTTGGACGCTGCTGGGGCCCAGGAGGGACCAGGAGGTCGCAAATTGGACCTGCAGAGAGAGGGGACGTCGAGCAAGACAAAGAGCCCTCACTGAAGCAGGTAGCACCCGGAGAAGTGCCAGAAACAGGCACTACGAGGATGCGTGAAACGGTGCTCGCCGAAGTTGCACAAAGGAGTCCCACGTCGCCGGAGACCAACTTAGAAAGTCGTGCAATGCAGGTTAGAGTGCCGTGGACCCAGGCTTGGCTGTGCACGAAGGATTTCCGCCGGAAGTGCACAGGGGCCGGAGTAGCTTGCAAAGTCGCGGTTCCCAGCAATGCAGCCCAGCGAGGTGAGGCAAGGACTTACCTCCACCAAACTTGGGCTGAAGAGTCACTGGACTGTGGGGGTCACTTGGACGGTGTCGCTGGATTCGAGGGACCTCGCTCGTCGTGCTGAGAGGAGACCCAAGGGACCGGTAATGCAGCTTTTTGGTGCCTGCGGTTGCAGGGGGAAGATTCCGTCGACCCACGGGAGATTTCTTCGGAGCTTCTGGTGCAGAGAGGAGGCAGACTACCCCCACAGCATGCACAAGCAGGAAAACAGTCGAGAAGGTGGCAGGATCAGCGTTACAGAGTTGCAGTAGTCGTCTTTGCTACTATGTTGCAGGTTTGCAGGCTTCCAGCGCGGTCAGCGGTCGATTCCTTATCAGAAGGTGAAGAGGGAGATGCAGAGGAACTCGGCTGAGCTCATGCATTCGTTATCTAAAGTTTCCCCAGAGACAGAGACCCTAAATAGCCAGAAAAGAGGGTTTGGCTACCTAGGAGAGAGGAAAGGCTACTAACACCTGAAGGAGCCTATCACAAGGAGTCTCTGACGTCACCTGGTGGCACTGGCCACTCAGAGCAGTCCAGTGTGCCAGCAGCACCTCTGTTTCCAAGATGGCAGAGGTCTGGAGCACACTGGAGGAGCTCTGGACACCTCCCAGGGGAGGTGCAGGTCAGGGGAGTGGTCACTCCCCTTTCCTTTGTCCAGTTTCGCGCCAGAGCAGGGGCTAAGGGGTCCCTGAACCGGTGTAGACTGGCTTATGCAGAATTGGGCACCTCTGTGCCCAACAAAGCATTTCCAAAGGCTGGGGGAGGCTACTCCTCCCCTGCCTTCACACCATTTTCCAAAGGGAGAGGGTGTCACACCCTCTCTCAGAGGAAGTTCTTTGTTCTGCCATCCTGGGCCAGGCCTGGCTGGACCCCAGGAGGGCAGCTGCCTGTCTGAGGGGTTGGCAGCAGCAGCAGCTGCAGTGAAACCCCAGGAAGGGCAGTCTGGCAGTACCAGGGTCTGTGCTACAGACCACTGGGATCATGGAATTGTACCAAAAATGCCAGGATGGCATAGAGGGGGCAATTCCATGATCATAGACATGTTACATGGCCATATTCGGAGTTACCATGGTGAAGCTACATATAGGTAGTGACCTATATGTAGTGCACGCGTGTAATGGTGTCCCCGCACTCACAAAGTTCAGTGAATTGGCTCTGAACAATGTGGGGGCACCTTGGCTAGTGCCAGGGTGCCCTCACACTAAGTAACTTTGCACCTAACCTTTACCAGGTAAAGGTTAGACATATAGGTGACTTATAAGTTACTTAAGTGCAGTGTAAAATGGCTGTGAAATAACGTGGACGTTATTTCACTCAGACTGCAGTGGCAGGCCTGTGTAAGAATTGTCAGAGCTCCCTATGGGTGGCAAAAGAAATGCTGCAGCCCATAGGGATCTCCTGGAACCCCAATACCCTGGGTACCTCAGTACCATATACTAGGGAATTATAAGGGTGTTCCAGTAAGCCAATGTAAATTGGTAAAAATGGTCACTAGCCTGTCAGTGACAATTTGAAAGTAATGAGAGAGCATAACCACTGAGGTTCTGGTTAGCAGAGCCTCAGTGAGACAGTTAGGCACCACACAGGGAACATATACATGCACACCTATGAGCACTGGGGCCCTGTGTGACAGGGTCCCAGTGACACATACATATAGGCCACAAACCTATGAGCACTGGGGTCCTGACCAGCAGGATCCCAGTGACACATAACAAACATACTGAAAACATAGTGTTTTCACTATGAGCACTGAGGCCTGGCTATCAGGATCCCAGTGAGACAGTGAAAACAGTGACAAACACCCTGACATACACTCACAAACAGGCCAAAAGTGGGGGTAACAAGGCTAGAAAGAGGCTACCTTCTCACAGTGACCAATTTTACCAATTCACATTGGCTTACTGGAACACCCTTATAATTCCCTAGTATATGGTACTGAGGTACCCAGGGTATTGGGGTTCCAGGAGATCCCTATGGGCTGCAGCATTTCTTTTGCCACCCAGAGGGAGCTCTGACAATTCTTACACAGGCCTGCCACTGCAGCCTGAGTGAAATAACGTCCACATTATTTCACATCCATTTTACACTGCACTTAAGTAACTTATAAGTCACCTATATGTCTAAACTTTACCTGGTAAAGGTTAGGTGCAAAGTTACTTAGTGTGAGGGCATCCTGACACTAGCCAAGGTGCCCCCACATTGTTCAGGGCCAATTCCCCGGACTTTGTGAGTGCGGGGACACCATTACACGCGTGCACTACATATAGGTCACTACCTATATGTAGCTTCACAATGGTAACTCCGAATATGGCCATGTAACATGTCTATGATCATGGAATTGCCCCGTATATGCCACCCTGGCATAGTTGGCACAATCCCATGATCCCAGTGGTCTGTAGCACAGACCCTGGTACTGCCAAACTGCCTTTCCTGGGGTTTCACTGCAGCTGCTGCTGCTGCCAACCCCTCAGACAGGCTTCTGCCCTCCTGGGGTCAAGCCAGGCTTGTCCCAGGATGGCAGAACAAAGGACTTCTTCTGAGAGAGGGTGTTACACCCTCTCCCTTTGGAAAATGGTGTGAAGGCAGGGGAGGAGTAGCCTCCCCTAGCCACTGGAAATGCTTTCATGGGCGCATTTGGTGCCCATTTCTGCATAAGGCAGACTACACCGGTTCAGGGACCCCTTAGCCCTGCTCTGGCGCGAAACTGGACAAAGGAAAGGGGAGTGACCACTCCCCTGACCTGTACCTCCCATTGGGAGGTGCCCAGAGCTCCTCCAGTGTGCTCCAGACCTCTGCCATCTTGGAAACAGAGGTGCTGCTGGCACACTGGACTGCTCTGAGTGGCCAGTGCCATCAGGTGACGTCAGAGACTCCTTCTGATAGGCTCCTTCAGGTGTTGCTAGCCTATCCTCTCTCCTAGGTAGCCAAACCCTCTTTTCTGGCTATTTAGGGTCTCTGTCTCTTGGGATTCCTTAGATAACGAATGCAAGAGCTCATCCGAGTTCCTCTGCATCTCTCTCTTCACCTTCTGCCAAGGAATCGACTGCTGACCGCGCTGGAAGCCTGCAAAACTGCAACATAGTAGCAAAGACGACTACTGCAACTCTGTAACGCTGATCCTGCCGCCTTCTCGACTGTTTTCCTGGTGGTGCATGCTGTGGGGGTAGTCTGCCTCCTCTCTGCACTAGAAGCTCCGAAGAAATCACCCGTGGGTCGACGGAATCGTCCCCCTGCAACCGCAGGCACCAAAGAACTGCATCACCGGTCCCCTGGGTCTCCTCTCAGCACGACGAGCGAGGTCCCTTGAATCCAGCAACTCTGTCCAAGTGACTCCCACAGTCCAGTGACTCTTCAGTCCAAGTTTGGTGGAGGTAAGTCCTTGCCTCCCCACGCCAGACTGCATTGCTGGGAACCGCGACTTTTGCAGCTACTCCGGCCTCCGTGCACTTCCGGCAGAAATCCTTTGTGCACAGTCCAGCCTGGGTCCACGGCACTCTAACCTGCATTGCACGACCTCCTAAGTTGTTCTCCGGCGACGTGGGACTCCTTTGTGCGACTTCGGGTGAGCACTGTTTCACGCATCATTGTAGTGCCTGTTTCTGGCACTTCTCCGGGTGCTACCTGCTGCTGAGAGGGCTCCTTGTCTTGCG
This sequence comes from Pleurodeles waltl, assembly GCF_031143425.1. Taxonomy (NCBI): domain Eukaryota; kingdom Metazoa; phylum Chordata; class Amphibia; order Caudata; family Salamandridae; genus Pleurodeles; species Pleurodeles waltl. Next base: position 845,974,299 of record NC_090444.1, read on the forward strand.
TGACGTCTCCTCTGTCTCCTGACGCAATTTGCGACATCCTGTTCCCTCCTGGACCACAGCAGTGTCCAAAAACCCTTACAGCACGATTTGCAGCTAGCAAGGCTTGTTGGCGGTCTTTCGGCGGGAAAACACTTCTGCACGACTCTCCACGGCGAGAGGGATCCGTCCTCAAAAAGGGGAAGTCTCTAGCCCTTGTCGTTCTTGCAGATACCTAAGCTTCTACAGTCCAGTAGCAGCAACTTTGCACCCACAGCTGGCCTTTCCTGGGCATCTGCCCATCTCCGACTTGCTTGTGACTTTTGGACTTGGTCCCCTTGTTCCACAGGTACCCTCGACTGGAAATCCATCGTTGTTGCATTGCTGGTTTGTGTCTTTCCTGCAGAATTCCTCTATCACGACTTCTATGTCCTTTGGGGAACTTTAGTGCACTTTGCACTCACTTTTCAGGGTCTTGGGGTGGGCTATTTTTCTAACCCTTACTATTTTCTAATAGTCCCAGCGACCCTCTACAAGGTCACATAGGTTTGGGGTCCTTTTGTGGTTCGCATTCCACTTTTGGAGTATATAGTTTGTGTTGCCCCTATCCCTATGTGTCCCCATTGCATCCTATTGTAACTATACATTGTTTGCACTGTTTTCTAAGACTATACTGCATATTTCTGGTATTGTGTATATATATCTTGGTTATATTTCCTATCCTCTCACTGACGGTACACTCTGAGATACTTTGGCATATTGTCATAAAAATAAAGTACCTTTATTTTTAGTATAACTGTGTATTGTGTTTTCTTATGATATTGTGCATATGACACTAAGTGGTACTGTAGTAGCTTCACACGTCTCCTAGTTCAGCCTAAGCTGCTCTGCTAAGCTACCATTATCTATCAGCATATGCTGCTAGACACCCTATTCACTAATAAGGGATAACTGGGCCTGGTGCAAGGTGTAAGTACCCCTTGGTACTCACTACATGCCAGTCCAGCCTCCTACATATAGGCAGCCTGACCATGTCAGAGACTGCATAAAGCAAGAGGTACAGAAAATGTTAGAACTGGGAGTGGTTGAGCACTCTGAAAGTCCATGGGCTTCTCCTGTGGTACTTGTACCAAAACCTCATTCCAAGGATGGAAAGAAAGAAATGCGGTTTTGTGTAGATTACAGAGGTCTCAACCAGGTAACCAAAACTGATGCTCACCCTATACCCAGGGCAGATGAGCTCATAGATACACTGGCATCTGCCAAGTATCTAAGCACTTTTGATTTGACTGCAGGGTATTGGCAGATCAAATTATCAGAAGATGCTAAACCTAAAACTGCATTTTCAACCATTGGAGGACATTACCAGTTCACAGTAATGCCTTTTGGATTAAAAAATGCACCTGCCACTTTTCAGAGGTTGGTGAACACAGTCCTGCAAGGGCTGGAAGCTTTTAGTGCAGCATATTTGGACGATATAGCTGTCTTTAGCTACAGCTGGGATGATCACCTGGTCCACCTATGGAAAGTTTTGGAGGCCCTGCAAAAGGCAGGCCTCACTATCAAGGCTTCAAAGTGCCAGATAGGGCAGGGGAAGGTGGTTTATCTGGGACACCTGGTTGGTGGGGAACAGATTACACCACTTCAGGGGAAAATCCAAACTATTATAGATTGGGTTCCCCCTACTACGCAGACTCAAGTGGGAGCCTTCCTAGGCCTCACTGGGTACTACAGGAGGTTCATTAAGAACTATGGCTCCATTACAGCCCCTCTTAATGACCTCACATCCAAAAAGATGCCTAAAAAGGTATTATGGACAGCAAACTGTCAGAAAGCTTTTGAGGAGCTGAAGCAGGCCATGTGCTCTGCACCTGTCCTGAAAAGCCCTTGTTACTCTAAAAAATTATATGTCCAAACTGATGCATCTGAATTAGGAGTAGGGGCAGTCCTATCACAACTTAATTCTGAGGGCCAGGATCAACCTGTTGCTTTTATTAGTAGGAGGTTGACCCCTAGAGAAAAGCGTTGGTCTGCCATAGAGAGGGAGGCCTTTGCTGTGGTCTGGGCTCTGAAGAAGTTGAGGCCATACCTGTTTGGCACTCACTTCATTGTTCAGACAGACCACAAACCTCTACTTTGGCTAAAACAAATGAAAGGTGAAAATCCTAAATTATTGAGGTGGTCCATATCCCTACAGGGAATGGACTATACAGTGGAACATAGACCTGGGTGTAGCCACTCCAATGCAGATGGACTCTCCAGATATTTCCACTTAGACAATGAAGACTCATCAGGGCATGGCTAGTCTTATTGTCCTTCGTTTGGGGGGGGGTTGTGTAGGAAAGTACCATCTTGCCTGGCATGTTACCCCCATTTTTCACTGTATATATGTTGTTTTAGTTGTATGTGTCACTGGGACCCTGCCAGCCAGGGCCCCAGTGCTCATAAGTGTGCCTGAATGTGTTACCTGTGTAGTGACTAACTGTCTCACTGAGGCTCTGCTAACCAGAACCTCAGTGGTTATGCTCTCTCATTTCTTTCCAAATTGTCACTAACAGGCTAGTGACCAATTTTACCAATTCACATTGGCTTACTGGAACACCCTTATAATTCCCTAGTATATGGTACTGAGGTACACAGGGTATTGGGGTTCCAGGAGATCCCTATGGGCTGCAGCATTTCTTTTGCCACCCAGAGGGAGCTCTGACAATTCTTACACAGGCCTGCCACTGCAGCCTGAGTGAAATAACGTCCACGTTATTTCACAGCCATTTTACACTGCTCTTAAGTAACTTATAAGTCACCTATATGTCTAACCTTTACCTGGTAAAGGTTAGGTGCAAAGTTACTTAGTGTGAGGGCACCCTGGCACTAGCCAAGGTGCCCCCACATTGTTCAGGGCCAATTCCCCGGACTTTGTGAGTGCGGGGACACCATTACACGCGTGCACTACATATAGGTCACTACCTATATGTAGCTTCACAATGGTAACTCCGAATATGGCCATGTAACATGTCTATGATCATGGAATTGCCCCCTCTATGCCACCCTGGCATAGTTGGGACAATCCCATGATCCCAGTGGTCTGTAGCACAGACCCTGGTACTGCCAAACTGCCTTTCCTGGGGTTTCACTGCAGCTGCTGCTGCTGCCAACCCCTCAGACAGGCTTCTGCCCTCCTGGGGTCAAGCCAGGCTTGTCCCAGGATGGCAGAACAAAGGACTTCCTCTGAGAGAGGGTGTTACACCCTCTCCCTTTGGAAAATGGTGTGAAGGCAGGGGAGGAGTAGCCTCCCCCAGCCTCTGGAAATGCTTTCATGGGCACATTTGGTGCCCATTTCTGCATAAGCCAGTCTACACCGGTTCAGGGACCCCTTAGCCCTGCTCTGGCGCGAAACTGGACAAAGGAAAGGGGAGTGACTACTCCCCTGACCTGTACCTCCCCTGGGAGGTGCCCAGAGCTCCTCCAGTGTGCTCCAGACCTCTGCCATCTTGGAAACAGAGGTGCTGCTGGCACACTGGACTGCTCTGAGTGGCCAGTGCCATCAGGTGATGTCAGAGACTCCTTCTGATAGGCTCCTTCAGGTGTTGCTAGCCTATCCTCTCTCCTAGGTAGCCAAACCCAAACCCTCTTTTCTGGCTATTTAGGGTCTCTGTCTCTTGGGATTCCTTAGATAACGAATGCAAGAGCTCATCCGAGTTCCTCTGCATCTCTCTCTTCACCTTCTGCCAAGGAATCGACTGCTGACCGCGCTGGAAGCCTGCAAAACTGCAACATAGTAGCAAAGACGACTACTGCAACTCTGTAACGCTGATCCTGCCGCCTTCTCGACTGTTTTCCTGGTGGTGCATGCTGTGGGGGTAGTCTGCCTCCTCTCTGCACTAGAAGCTCCGAAGAAATCTCCCGTGGGTCGACGGAATCGTCCCCCTGCAACCGCAGGCACCAAAGAACTGCATCACCGGTCCCCTGGGTCTCCTCTCAGCACAACGAGCGAGGTCCCTTGAACTCAGCAACTCTGTCCAAGTGACTCCCACAGTCCAGTGACTCTTCAGTCCAAGTTTGGTGGAGGTAAGTCCTTGCCTTCCCACGCTAGACTGCATTTCTGGGAACTGCATGTTTTGCAGCTACTCCGACTCCTGTGCACTCTTCGAATATTTCTTTTGTGCACAGCCAAGCCTGGGTCGCCGGCACTCTAACCTGCATTGCACAACCTCCTGAGTTGTCCTCCGGCTTCGTGGGACCCCCTTGTGCAACTTCGGGTGAGCTCCGGTTCACTACACTTTGTAGTGCCTGTTCTGGCACTTCTGCGGGTGCTGCTTGCTTCTGAGTGGGCTCTTTGTCTTCCTGGACGCCCCCTCTGTCTCCTCACGCAATTGGTGACATCCTGGTCCCTCCTGGGCCACAGCAGCATCCAAAAAACCCTAACTGCAACCCTTGCAGCTAGCAAGGCTTATTTGTGGTCTTTCTGCATGACTCTTCACGATGTGGGACATCCATCCTCCAAAGGGGAAGTTTGTAGCCCTTGTCGTTCTTGCAGAATCCTCAACTTCTACCATCCGGTGGCAGCTCCTTTGCACCCACAGCTGGCATTTCCTGGGCATCTGCCCACTCCCGACTTGATTGTGACTTTTGGACTTGGTCCCCTTGTTCCACAGGTACTCTTGTCTGGAAATCCATTGTTGTTGCATTGCTGGTGTTGGTCTTTCCTGCAGAATTCCCCTATCACGACTTCTGTGCTCTTTGGGGAACTTAGGTGCACTATGCACCCACTTTTCAGGGTCTTGGGGTGGGCTATTTTTCTAACCCTCACTGTTTCCTTACAGTCCCAGCGACCCTCTACAAGGTCACATAGGTTTGGGGTCCATTCGTGGTTCGCATTCCACTTCTAGAGTATATGGTTTGTGTTGCCCCTATCCCTATGTGCCCACATTGCATTCTATTGTGACTATACATTGTTTGCACTGCTTTCTATTGCTATTACTGCATATTTTGGTATTGTGTACATATATCTTGTGTATATTTGCTATCCTCATACTGAGGGTACTCACTGAGATACTTTGGCATATTGTCATAAAAATAAAGTACCTTTATTTTTAGTATATCTGTGTATTGTGTTTTCTTATGATATTGTGCAAGTGACACTAGTGGTACTGTAGGAGCTTCACTCGTCTCCTAGTTCAGCCTAAGCTGCTCTGCTAAGCTACCATTATCTACCAACCTAAGCTGCTAGACACCCTATACACTAATAAGGGATAACTGGGCCTGGTGCAAGGTGCAAGTACCCCTAGGTACTCACTACAAGCCAGTCCAGCCTCCTACATTGGTTGTGCAGTGGTGGGATAAGTGCATTGAGACTACTTACCACTCTTGTCATTGTACTTTTCATAAGAGAAAAATATACAAAGCAAGTTCAGTGTATATACACATAACCAAAAAGTTTTGCATTTCCTCTTTTCACTCTTTTCTAAGTGCTGAAAAGTATTTCTAACTTTCTAAAAAGTTCTAAAAAGTTTAAAAAGTTTTTTCTGTCTTTCTAAAAGTTCTGAAAACTTTTTTTTCTCTTTTTCTATCACTTTAACTCTCTCTAAAAATGTCTGGCACAGGCCAAAATGTTGATCTGTCCAAACTTGCATATGATCACCTTAGCTGGAAAGGAGCAAGGAGTCTCTGCATAGAGAGAGGTTTGAGTGCAGGGAAGAATCCTTCCTTGGAATTATTGCTTAACATGCTTAGAGAACAAGATAAGGCTAAATGTGCCCCATCTGTTGAAAAAGTAGCTAATGGTTCCCAATCTGATCCAGGGACTCCCCCAGGAAAAGATTCAGGAAAGAAACTTCCAAGCCTACCCATTACTAGACAGTCTAGCATAGTTGGTACTGATGTTGAGTCACACCATACAGATAGTGTTGTCTCACATCATAGCAAGAGCATTCATTCTCATCACAGTAGAAATTATGTTTCTGTTAGCCAAGCTGTTAGGGTGCCCTCTGTAAGGGACAGGTCTCCTTCTGTCCATTCTCATCATACTTCTGTTTCAAAACATGTCCCTCCCACCCACCCTGATGACAGATTGTTAGAAAGGGAGCTCAATAGATTGAGAGTGGAACAAACCAGACTGAAGCTCAAGAAGCAACAGCTGGATTTGGAGAGACAGACTTTAGAAGTAGAGAAGGAAAGACAGAAGCTGGGTTTAGAAACCCATGGTGGCAGCAGCAGTATTCCCCATAGTCATCCTGCAAAAGAGCATGATTCCAGGAATCTGTACAAGATAGTTCCCCCTTATAAGGAGGGGGATGACATTAACAAGTGGTTTGCTGCACTTGAAAGGGCCTGTGCTGTACAGGATGTCCCTCAAAGGCAGTGGGCTGCTATCCTATGGCTATCATTTAGTGGAAAAGGTAGAGATAGGCTCATTACTGTGAAAGAAAGTGAAGCCAATGATTACAAAAATCTTAAGAATGCACTCCTGGATGGTTATGGCTTAACCACTGAACAGTACAGGATAAAGTTCAGAGAGACCAAAAAGGAGTCTTCACAAGACTGGGTTGATTTCATTGACCATTCAGTGAAGGCCTTGGAGGGGTGGTTACATGGCAGTAAAGTTACTGATAATGACAGCCTGTATAACTTAATCCTGAGAGAGCATATTCTTAATAATTGTGTGTCTGATTTGTTGCACCAGTACTTGGTGGACTCTGATCTGACCTCTCCCCAAGAATTGGGAAAGAAGGCAGACAAATGGGTCAGAACAAGGGTGAACAGAAAGGTTCATACAGGGGGTGACAAAGAGAACAATAAGAAGAAAGATGGTGAAAAATCTCAAGATAAGCATGGGGATAAGGGTAAAACCAAAGATCCCACTTCAAATCTTAAACACTCTTCAGGGGGTGGGGATAAAACAAATTCTTCCTCTTCTTCTCAACCTACACAATTTAAAAAGCCTTGGTGCTTTGTGTGTAAAAACAGAGGCCATAGGCCAGGGGATAAGTCCTGTCCAGGTAAACCCCCTGAGCCTACCACCAGTAATACATCAAGCTCTAGTGCCCCTAGCAGTAGTGGTACTAGTGGTGGGACTGCTGGCAACAGTCAAGTTAAGGGTGTAGTTGGGTTCACTTATGGGTCCATAGTAGAAACTGGGGTAGTCAGTCCCAAGACAGTTTATGTCACACCTAGTGGCATTGGCCTTGCCACACTGGCTGCTTGTCCCCTTAAAATGGATAAGTACAGGCAGACAGTTTCAATAAATGGTGTTGAGGCCTTGGCCTACAGGGACACAGGTGCCAGTATCACTTTGGTGACTGAAAACCTAGTGGCTCCTGAACAACACATCATTGGACAACAGTATAAGATTATTGATGTCCATAACTCCACTAAGTTTCTTCCCTTAGCTATAATTCAGTTTAGTTGGGGTGGAGTTACTGGCCCTAAGCAGGTGGTGGTATCACCTAGCTTACCTGTAGACTGTCTCTTAGGTAATGACCTAGAGGCCTCAGGTTGGGCTGATGTAGAGTTTTATGCCCATGCAGCCATGCTGGGCATCCCTGAGGAATTGTTCCCTCTCATTTCTACTGAAATGAAAAAGCAAAGGAGAGAAGGCCTGAAAACTCAGGATCCCTCTCCATCAACAGTTAAAAAGGGTATCACAGTATCCCCTAACCACCCTACCATTCAGGATACCATTCCTGTGGTGGGAGAAACATCTCCTGGGGTGGCACCAGTTCCAAGGGAATCATCAGCTGGCAAAGCTGGACTCCCTGAGGTAGAAGTACCTCTCTGTGGGATAACTAACATTGGTGAGAAAAAGAGCACCATTTTAGTTAACATGGAGCATCCCTCCAACCCTCCCAGAGAAACTTTAGTGCAGAAACCCTGCACTGCCTCACAACACTTAGGACAGCATCCCTGCCCTAGTGTGGAGCTCATAGGACAGCATCCCTGCCCTGCTCCAACTCAAGAGAAACAGCATCCCTGTTCTCTCTTCCAGCCATATGGACAAAGTTTTTGCCCAGCAATGGCTTTTCTGAGACAGCATCCCTGTCTGGCATTTCCATCACTACAAATAGGTTCAGTGGAAAATTCCCACTGCTCTAAACTAAAACTTACTGATAGAAACTCTGAAAATACATCTTCACATTGTTGCTTAGCTAAAAAACTTCAAACAGGGTGGTTTACATCCCCACAGGGAATTAACCATGTAGTGGATGATAAAGGGAGTAACCAGTCTATTGCAGAGCTACTTTCTACTTATCACCACTTAGACAATAAAGTCTCAACTGGCCAAGGTTAGCCTTATTGTCCTTCGTTTGGGGGGGGGTTGTGTGAGAAAGTAGCCTCTTTCTAGCCTTGTTACCCCCACTTTTGGCCTGTTTGTGAGTGTATGTCAGGATGTTTTCACTGTCTCACTGGGATCCTGCTAGCCAGGGCCCAGTGCTCATAGTGAAAACCCTATGGTTTCAGTATGTTTGTTATGTGTCACTGGGACCCTGCTAGTCAGGACCCCAGTGCTCATAAGTTTGTGGCCTATATGTATGTGTTCCCTATGTAGTGCCTAACTGTCTCACTGAGGCTCTGCTAACCAGAACCTCAGTGGTTATGCTCTCTCATTTCTTTCAAATTGTCACTAACAGGCTAGTGACCAATTTTACCAATTTACATTGGCTTACTGGAACACCCTTATAATTCCCTAGTATATGGTACTGAGGTACCCAGGGTATTGGGGTTCCAGGAGGTCCCTATGGGCTGCAGCATTTCTTTTGCCACCCATAGGGAGCTCTGACAATTCTTACACAGGCCTGCCACTGCAGCCTAAGTGAAATAATGTCCACGTTATTTCACAGCCATTTTACACTGCACTTAAGTAACTTATAAGTCACCTATATGTCTAACCTTTACCTGGTAAAGGTTAGGTGCAAAGTTACTTAGTGTGAGGGCACCCTGGCACTAGCCAAGGTGCCCCCACATTGTTCAGGGCCAATTCCCCAGACTTTGTGAGTGCGGGGACACCATTACACGCGTGCACTACATATAGGTCACTACCTATATGTAGCTTCACAATGGTAACTCCGAATATGGCCATGTAACATGTCTATGATCATGGAATTGCCCCCTCTATGCCATCCTGGCATAGTTGGCACAATCCCATGATCCCAGTGGTCTGTAGCACAGACCCTGGTACTGCCAAACTGCCTTTTCAGGGGTTTCACTGCAGCTGCTGCTGCTGCCAACCCCTCAGACAGGCTTCTGCCCTCCTGGGGTCCAGCCAGGCCTGGCCCAGGATGGCAGAACAAAGGACTTCCTCTGAGAGAGGGTGTTACACCGTCTCTCTTTGGAAAATGGTGTGAAGGCAGGGGAGGAGTAGCCTCCCCCAGCCTCTGGAAATGCTTTCATGGGCACATTTGGTGCCCATTTCTTCATAAGCCAGTCTACACCGGTTCAGGGACCCCTTAGCCCTGCTCTGGCACGAAACTGGACAAAGGAAAGGGGAGTGACCACTCCCCTGACCTGCACCTCCCCTGGGAGGTGTCCAGAGCTCCTCCAGTGTGCTCCAGACCTCTGCCATCTTGGAAACAGAGGTGCTGCTGGCACACTGGACTGCTCTGAGTGGCCAGTGCCACCAGGTGACGTCAGAGACTCCTTCTGATAGGCTCCTTCAGGTGTTGCTAGCCTATCCTCTCTCCTAGGTAGCCAAACCCTCTTTTCTGGCTATTTAGGGTCTCTGTCTCTGGGGAAACTTTAGATAACGAATGCAAGAGCTCATCCGAGCTCCTCTGCATCTCTCTCTTCACCTTCTGCCAAGGAATCGACTGCTGACCGCGCTGGAAGCCTGCAAAACTGCAACATAGTAGCAAAGACGACTACTGCAACTCTGTAACGCTGATCCTGCCGCCTTCTCGACTGTTTTCCTGGTGGTGCATGCTGTGGGGGTAGTCTGCCTCCTCTCTGCACTAGAAGCTCCGAAGAAATCTCCCGTGGGTCGACGGAATCGTCCCCCTGCAACCGCAGGCACCAAAGAACTGCATCACCGGTCCCCTGGGTCTCCTCTCAGCACGACGAGCGAGGTCCCTTGAATCCAGCAACTCTGTCCAAGTGCCTCCCACAGTCCAGTGACTCTTCAGTCCAAGTTTGGTGGAGGTAAGTCCTTGCCTCCCCACGCCAGACTGCATTGCTGGGAACTGTGACTTTTGCAGCTACTCCGGCCTCCGTGCACTTCCGGCGGAAATCCTTTGTGCACAGTCCAGCCTGGGTCCACAGCACTCTAACCTGCATTGTACGACCTCCTAAGTTGTTCTCCGGCGACGTGGGGCTCCTTTGTGCAAATTCGGGTGAGCACCATTTCACGCATCCTCGTAGTGCCTGTTTCTGGCAGTTCTCCGGGTGCTACCTGCTGCTGAGAGGGCTCTTTGTCTTGCTCGACGTCCCTTCTGTCTCCTGTCGCAATTTGCGACATCCTGGTCCCTCCTGGGCCACAGCAGCATCCAAAAACCCTCACCACACGATTTGCCGCTAGCAAGGCTTGTTGGCAGTCTTTTGGCGGGAAAACACTTCTGCACGACTCTCCACGGCGTGAGGGATCCGTCCTCCAAAGGGGAAGTCTTTAGCCCTTGTTGTTCTTGCAGAAACCTAAGCTTCTACAGTCCAGTAGCAGGTTCTTTGCACCCACAGCTGGCATTTCCTGGGCATCTGCCCATCTCCGACTTGCTTGTAACTTTTGGACTTGGTCCCCTTGTTCCACAGGTACCCTCGACTGGAAATCCATCGTTGTTGCATTGCTGGTTTGTGTCTTCCCTGTAGCATTCCCCTTTCACGACTTCTATGTCCTTTGGGGAACTTTAGTGCACTTTGCACTCACTTTTCAGGGTCTTGGGGTGGGCTATTTTTCTAACCCTTACTATTTTCTAATAGTCCCAGCGACCCTCTGCAAGGTCACATAGGTTTGGGGTCCATTCGTGGTTCGCATTCCACTTTTGGAGTATATGGTTTGTGTTGCCCCTATCCCTATGTGTCCCCATTGCATCCTATTGTAACTATACATTGTTTGCACTGTTTTCTAAGACTATACTGCATATTTTTGGTATTGTGTATGTATATCTTGTGTATATTTGCTATCCTCATACTGAGGGTACACTCTGAGATACTTTGGCATATTGTCATAAAAATAAACAACCTTTATTTTTAGTATAACTGTGTATTGTGTTTTCTTATGATATTGTGCATATGACACTAAGTGGTACTGTAGGAGCTTCACTCGTCTCCTAGTTCAGCCTAAGCTGCTCTGCTAAGCTACCATTATCTATCAGCCTATGCTGCTAGACACCCTATACACTAATAAGGGATAACTGGACCTGGTGCAAGGTGCAAGTACCCCTAGGTACTCACTACAAGCCAGTCCAGCCTCCTACAGTCACCGGGACCCTGGCAGCCAGGGCCCCAGTGCTCATAAGTGTGCCTGAAAGTGTTACCTGTGTTATGACTAACTGTCTCACTGAGGCTCTGCTATCCAGAACCTCAGTGGTTATGGTCTCTCATTTCTTTCCAAATTGTCACTAACAGGCTAGTGACCAATTTCACCAATTCACATTGGCATACTGGAACACCCTTATAATTCCCTAGTATATGGTACTAAGGTACCCAGGGTATTGGGTTCGAGGAGATCCCTATGGGCTGCAGCATTTCTTTTGCCACCCATAGGGAGCTCTGACAATTCTTACACAGGCCTGCCACTGCAGCCTGAGTGAAATAACGTCCACATTATTTCACAGCCATTTACCACTGCACTTAAGTAACTTATAAGTCACCTATATGTCTATCCTTTACCTGGTAAAGGTTAGGTGCAAAGTTACTTAGTGTGTGGGCACCCTGGCACTAGCCAAGGTGCTCCCACATAGTTCAGGGCAAAGTCCCCGGACTTTGTGAGTGCGGGGACACCATTACACGCGTGCACTACACATAGGTCAATACCTATGTGTAGCTTCACAATGGTAACTCCGAATATGGCCATGTAACATGTCTAAGATCATGGAATTGCCCCTTCTATGCCATCCTGGCATTGTTGGCACAATCCCATGATCCCACGGGTCTGTAGCACAGACCCTGGTACTGCCAAACTGCCTTTTCAGGGGTTTCACTGCCGCTGCTGCCAACCCCTCAGACAGGTTTCTGCCCTCCTGTGTCCAGCCAGGCTTGTCCCAGGATGGCAGAACAAAGGACTTCCTCAGAGAGAGGGTGTTAACGTGGACGTTATTTCACTCAGGCTGCAGTGGCAGGCCTGTGTAAGAATTGTCAGAGCTCCCTATGGGTGGCAAAAGAAATGCTGCAGCCCATAGGGATCTCCTGGAACCCCAATACCCTGGGTACCTCAGTACCATATACTAGTGAATTATAAGGGTGTTCCAGTATGCCAATGTGAATTGGTGAAATTGGTCACTAGCCTGTTAGTGACAATTTGGAAAGCAGAGAGAGCATAATCACTGAGGTTCTGGTTAGCAGAGCCTCAGTGAGACAGGTAGTCATCACACAGGGAACACATACAGGGCACACTTATGAGCACTGGGGCCCTGGCTGGCAGGGTCCCAGTGACACATACACTAAAACAACTTATATACAGTGAAATATGGGGGTAACATGCCAGGCAAGATGGTACTTTCCTACAGGAGGGCTTAGATTTTTGTTGAATGTGAGGATGTTGTAGGAGTTGTATACGGGAGATTCCACATGCAAGCGCCAGCCAAGCTTTACTCTGTCTCTCCGTCACCCTATACCTCTATCAATCTATCCTCCATCCCCACTCTCTGACTCATCCCAAACCCATTCTACTACTCTGATCTCTAAAATCACCCTGCCTAAGCTCCTCCCTTCTCTACTGCTCCTGGCTCACCCCACACACCAAACAACCCAACTAAATTCTCCCTCACTTATCTCACCTTTGACTACCCTTTCGTGATATGGTCCGATAACACTTTTGCAAGGCACCAGTCACAAATGTCTCTTCCCGTTGATCAGACTGTGCACATTACAAAAAATGCATGAGCCATTTCCTATTCACTAGCAAAATGTTCCGTTTACAAAGCTAATCAACTGCGGTTTGTGAAAAAGGAAGTAAGCACATTGTATGAACAAAAATTAAATGTAATGCTTTTTATTTCTATGCACAGTGAATTTTGTAGCATAGTTACGCCACTACAAAGATAATGAAAACAAACTAACCGTTAAGCTTTGTTTTCTAAAATAATGATGTACGAGCCTAATGTTTTTTTTGTGTTACTGTTTGCCTTTTAGGTGTCTGTTGTCATATGCACGGCTTTTATTGTTGCCTGGTCTCCCTACGCTGTTATATCAATGTGGTCGGCGTCTGGTTACTTTGTTCCGAGTTTGACGAGCATACTAGCCAGCCTTTTTGCTAAATCTGCCAGCTTTTATAACCCTCTCATCTATTTTGGATTAAGTTCTAAATTCCGGAAAGATCTCCACAGCCTGCTGCGTTGCTCAAAGGAAAGCAAGGATCCTGTGAAGCTAAAATACTTCAAACGCCTTAAACAGAAACAAGAATTTTTGCAACCTATCAGAGAGCAAAAACCGGCTTCACAAAAACAGCTTCGACCAATTAATGACTCTGGGTTAGGTAGTCAAAGCAACAACCCCCCTCCTCAAACAAAGGAGTTCTATGTGGGTGCATCAATTTTAATCGACGAAAACATTGATGTTGAATGTGACAGACTTTGAGGTATATATCTGTCTGACCATGCAAGCATTAATTTTCACTATTCCCTATTATGAGAAACGTGAGTTCTATGCCTGGCAATAAACGTGGCTGTCTTGTGTTGAACTGCATACTGAAGGGGTTTTATACCATTGCATATCAATACATAGCATAAAAAAAATACAAGAAACGTTTTCAGTAGGCCCGTGCTTTAATGTAACTGTTGAGGTGAACCATTTGCTTATAGCTCGTTAGTTTTGGCCACGTATAATAAATGTGGAAACTATTTGCAGACGGTACCTTTGGAGTTCTATGAACTGCTGGGACACTGGAGCAGCTCTGGGCTTTGCACAGGATGGGACTGGAAACAAAGGCAGTCTCACTTGTCTTACCATTCACACTCACTCTCTCTCTTTATCTATCTAACACATTTTGTTAAGTTTTAAAACATATTTGACCATTATACAGTATTTCATGGAGAATATTATTATTACTGCGATATGGAATGACTGTTAAATGTATGAACACCAGTTTATATGTTAACTGCAAAATATGCCTGTCACAAAAGAGTATACCATAACAATGTAGTAAACAAGCCTCTGTGGTAACGGGAATCTATACATTATTATATATATATATATACGCGTATTGATGATCTATTTCAGGAAAAGGAAAAAAAAAAAACAAGGAAAGAGGAATTATTACCAACCGCCCCACCACCAATCTATCCCAATTAAACAGTCCAGATGTCAACCTAGTCCACATACATCAATATTAGTATGCTATAGTGTAGATGCGAGTCCAAACCAATGCTGTATTGCTAATAATTGCAGCCAGATTACATTTTACATTCACAGCAGTGGGGGAACAGGCAGAAGGGGACATGAGGCACAACAGGGAGTATCCAAGCCATCTTAGGGGGGGTAGGAAGTGTCTTGTTCTCCCACACGGGACTGCTCTAACAAGGTATCCCATAGATGAGCTATTGGGTGATTATGCAAGCCCCTATATTCCTCCCTCCTCAGGGCCAGGGCTTCAGCCGACCCCCAGTGGCAGACCTTCTCTCGCCAGCCCTGAACTGAGGGCAGTTCAGGTGATTTCCAATGGTGAGATATCTGCCTTTTGACCTATAGAAGTGACAAATCAATGAAGTGGGATCGTGTCTCGTATGATTTGGGCCAAGGATATAACCTCAATATACAGTGGCCCATGGTGTCCCAATGCATGCATTCAGTGAGTGTTCGAAGTGCATCACAGATGCCCTCCCATAACCAGACAATTGGGTGCACCCCCATATCATGTGCACAAGTGCTGCATCTTCTATGTGTCATCTTGGACAATTTGATGAAACAGAGGGTAACAACTTACTTAAGTGGATGGCACCGGGTATGCTTTATCAGAGTGTGTGTGCTGTATGAATTTAAATCTAGTATTCTGAGGTATCTTACTAGGGTATACTTGCATAAACTGCCATTCTTTATAATGGAGGGGACCGTCTAGGTCATACTCCCAGCATTCTCGAAGTGGATCCAAGATTACATGTAAATGGGATCTTAACCCTTTGTATAACCATTTAATCAAATGTCTCCTTGTGCCCAACTCACGGACTGTTTGTATGAGTGCATGTATCTTCAGTTCAGTGCCCTGTGAGGACCAATTGTGACATATAAATCTTAATATGGAGGCCTGGGTGACGAATAGAGCCCCTGGTAGGTCGCGGGATTGAATAAAGTCAAGTTGCGAGATTAGTTCTCCATCAGTGAAGAGATCGCCCACCCCGGACAGGGAGATTGGGAAAGTCATATAGTAATTTGGGGAGCAGCAACATTTTGGCAAGTGCTAGCCTGCCCATCACTGATAAAGGTAGTGTGGTCCAGAACTTAACCTAGGCTCTCAGCACAGAAATGGCTTTTAGTAGATTGCCCTCAAAGAGATCTGTGTGCGTTTGGAAAACCTGGATTCCCAAATAGTGAAAAGTGTGGTGCACCATGGGAATTTCATAGTTCCCAAGGGTAAAACTATCCCTCACTATTGACCCTTTAACTGAAAATTAGTAGGTTTTGGCATGGTTTACACATAGGCCATATAGATCAGCAAAAAGCTGGAGGATAATAAAAATGGGGGAAAGGTCACTTTCGATATCACAGACATATACAAGCATGCCATCAGCATACAGAGAGATCGAATGTGAGAGAGGGCCGTATGGTAAGTCCCAAGTTCAAGTCTCTTGACGGAACCTCTGTGCTAGAGGCTCCATTGCTAACACAAATAATAATGGAGATAGAGGGCCTCCTTGGCATGTGCCTTGGGAGATAGTGTATGACTCTGAGATATGGGCACCTGTTTTGTCCTGGGCTGTTGGTTTAGTGTACAGTACCTGAACCCATGTTATGAAGTCTTTAGGAAAAAACACATTTCTGCAGCACTGCAAATATATATTCCCAGTCAATGGAATCAACTGCTTGTTGTAGGTCAAGAGATAGGCAGCCTGCATTTGGGAAGATGTTTTGTGCCGACTCCATAACCTGGTAGAGTCGCCTAATATTCAATGAGGTACTCCTACCAGATACAGAGCCCATTGGTCTGCATGGCTCAATTTCAGAAGTAATGGTACTAGTCTTAGAGTCAAGACCTTACTAAGAATGTTAAAATCAGTAGTCAAGTGAGAGAGGGGGCTATATGAGGCCAGATCATCTGGGTCCTGTCATGCTTTAAGCAGGCAGGCGACCAGGGCTTGGCTAGTTGTAGGAGGTAGTGTCCTGGCCTCCAAAGAAGCTTTATAAAGCTTATCTAATCAGAGCGCCAAAAGTGCAGAGAGGGTAGAGTAAAACTCAGTAGGCAGGCCATCTATGACTGGTGATATATTACAGGCCATTCAATGATTGGCAGTACGAAGTTCATCAGAGGTAAGTGGTGCCGCCAACTACTCAAAAGCCTCTCTCGAGATTTGCTGGAGATATAAAAAGTTCAAAATATCCTTTCTCACCACTAGGAGTGGGGGGGCGCGAGTCTAATATAAGTGTACATAGTAGGAACAAAAGGCTTTGCTAATAGCTGTTTAAGTGTTAACATATGTGCCATTAGAAGCATTTATTGATAATATTGGCGTCGGTGCGAGCTGTGGGTGAATCATTCATGTGTGGAGTGTGCCCGCTTTATCTCCCTCTGAATGCAACTTTAGTGTATATGTTTTGTAGTCTACCAGTCTAAGTTGTCCAAGGAGCTATGCATGTTGCATCTTAGCATTCTGAAGTGCTGGGTGACATGTAGAGTAAAGAACTGAATCTTGTTCAAGTCTGCCTAATCGATGTTCTATATCATGTAATTACCACATGAGTTGTTTCCGGATTCTGGTAACTGTAGCTATTAAAGTCCCTCTAATGACCACTTTGAATACCACCCATTCCAGCAATGGTGTGAAAGCCGTGCCCTCAATCTCAGTAAAGAATTGTCAATTGTATCCTTGTATGACCTTCAAGTGGGACGTAAATAGTAGTGCATACTGAAGTCCTTCGGTTCTCAGCTGTCACTTGATCATCTGGAAAGAGGCATGCCACCTCTGGACTTCCAGGGTGTAGTGAGGGTATATTGAGATTGTGGCATTTTTCACCCTTATAGGAGCTACTTCCCTTGCTTTCTGTAGAAGGTGGTCTCAGTCCCTGTAATTCAGTGTTCGGGGCACACTTGGTGTTGGTGGTGCTCCTGAAGAGAATCAGCACTTAGGTACTGTTAGAAATGGGGTTTCTTGTTGGCAGAGATATTGACCTTTGTCCAAATAGGGACCAAAACCTTAGTCAGAGTAAATCACACACAATCTAAACTATCCTGTGCCCACCCTCTGGTAGCTTGGCACTGAGCAGCCAGGCTTAACTTAGAAGGCAATCTGTAAAGTATTTGTGCAATAAATCATACAGTAATACAGTGAAAACACCACAAAAATACACCACACAGGTTTGGAAAATGTAAGATATTTATCTGGTTATAGTGAGGTCAAAACGATAAAGATTCAGTAAGCACAAGTTGAGGTATCACATTTGCCAGATTAAAAAGAGTCTTAAATCTTAGAAACCAACAGTTGTCTCTTGGTTTCACAAAGTACCTGGTTTGCATAAAAAATAACAGGCACGAAGACTGAGAGGAGAAGATGCATGAAAAAATAGGATGTGCCTCGGCATTTCAGGTGGGGCACAGACATTGAGTTGTTTCTCTCCATGCTTTGAATCGATTTTCGGTGCACAGTCTTGCTTCCTCACTGCAACGCATGGATCTTTTTGACGCTCAGGGATGATGCAAGGAAATCCTGGCTGTGGAGGACGAAGTCACAGGCATTGCGTCGATCTGGTAGGAGATGCATCAACTTTTCTGTTACACGGCAGGCGCTGCATCGATTCTTCTCTTGGGAAGTCGGGCTGCGTCATTCTGGTTAAGCTGTGTGTCGATCCATAAGGCTGTGCGTTGAATTTCCGGCCGCAAGGCAGACCCTGCGTTGATTCTTCCCTCGGGAAGTCAGGCAGCGTCATTCCAGTTCAGCTGTGCGGTGATTTTGTTGTCACTATGCAGGCTATGCGTCGTTTCCAGCAGGCTGTGCATCGATTTTCAGCGCACAAGGAGTTACTTGAAGAGATTAAGGCCCTCATTATGACATTGGCGGTAAATCCCATTTACCGCCATGCGGACTGCTGCCAACATTAACACCGCTGCAGCAGATAACCACCAACCTTATTATGACACACACACACCAATCTGTCACTATGCAGCCACACACACAAGTCTGCCAGCCCAAAGGTCAGTGATAAACTGGCAGTAGCAAAACCCATACTGTTTCGCCAACGGAACAACACCCATCACATTATGACCCACGAATCACCACGGCGGACATTAAACCGCGGTGAACCATTGGTGGTACATGCCACCGCGCTCAAAATACACACACACATACAAAATAACACCACATTGGATAATTTAAATAACACACACCTGATACCCATTCACACACCACAGCCACACACCCACACCACTGTAAAACACACACCACATTACCCACAACCCTTTACCATTACAAACCATTGGCACGAGACAGATACCATGACCACAGACAAGACCAGAGCCACATAACACCATCACCTATACACCACCGATGCACCTTACATCACACACCCCAACACATCACCCCATACACCCTCACCCACACCACTCACACTACACCCATGGCACCACGACGACACCCCAGGTTCTCAGAGGAGAAGCTAAGGGTCATGGTGGAGGAAATCATCTGGGTAGATCCACAGCTATTTGGATCACAGGTGCAGCAGGCATCCATTGCTAGGAAGATGGAGCTATGGCAGAGAATCATGGACAGGATCAATGCCGTGGAACAGCACCTAAGAACAAGGGATGACATCAGGAAGAGATGGAACGACCTACGGGAGAAGGTGCGTTCCGTGGCAGCAAGACACTAGCTCGCAGTACAGAGGACTGGCGGTGGACCCCCCCCTCCTTCCCCATAACTTACAACATGGGAGGAGCAAGTCTTGCCAATCATGCATCCTGAGGGCCTGGCAGGAGTAGGAGGAGGGCTGGACTCTGGTAGGTCAAATCTCTATTACTATCACCCCCCCTACCTGCATGCCATCACAAACCCCCACCCTTACCTTCACTCCCATCACTCCACCACCTCCCACATACCCTACCGTCACAACCCACTCATCCCAATACCAAGCCCTCCATGCAACACCAATGTATGGACACCACTCACAGACCTGCATGGACACCTATCACCACTGCATGCACACTGGAGAGAATCACCTAGCCCACCAAATAACAACTCACACAAGGCAAATCTGCCAGGGCAATAACAACCATAGAGGGCAACACACCCATGCACAATATGTCATACGCAGAAACAATAACACTACAATTACATCCCCACAGGTATCCCAGCCACTGTCACTGGAGAAGAGGTTCCAGCAACGTCCAGTCCCCCTACAGAAGAGGCCCACAGTGATGACAGTGTAGTGTGGTCCGTTTTACGTATCCTTTGCGCATTAGCTTCAGGCTTTAGGCCTTTGTGCATTTTGCCCTGGATGTATTTTATTCATTTGCTCGCAGCTTAGAGCCTCTGTGCACTTTGCTCTAAATGCTTTTATTCGGCTTCGTACTGTTATTTTTCAAATAGCCAGTTCTACGGTCTTGTTTTATATTTCATATCACACTGTTTAGCCTACTTCAGCACTGGAGTTCTCCATAAAAACATTCCTGTTCACTCTGTGCTTCAGTCAAGGATACAGTCTGGTACTTTGCCGATAGACGTGGTAGGAGTTTAGTCTTTGGCATTCCTGCGTAGGGACATTTTGTGATCACGCTGACATGTTAGTTATAAAAACACTTCCCTGTCCCAATACACGCAAGAGGGAGATTCCGACCAGGGAACCACAACTAGACGCTGACTGCCTCGTTGCAGATGCTGAACCAGATCACAGGCCTTTGCTCAGGTATGAGGGCTGATGTCTCCCAAGGGATTCAGAAAGGCAAGTTAGAAGCTTAACATGCTGTGCTCGAAATAGAACTAGCTGAGGGAGAGTAGAAATTGTTAAACACCATAATAGCTTTGTTCTTATGTTTCACTCTCCTCGTGACAATTTCAATCCTACTGTGTTGTATGGTTCTGGTTATTGCGGCTCACGCCTTATTATCTAAAATGCAGTCGTTTTATTAAAATGTTATATAAAACTTACACTGCCTTTGTCATTTGTATATGAGATCATACTGTAAATGAGAGAGTTGGTTTGGATCTGAGCGACCACGACTTCCCTGAGAAGTTCCAAAGATGTCATGCGCTCGGCTGCCCAATCATCTCTTCCCTGTTGGAGAAATGAGGCACTGCTAGTTAGCCGGAGCAAAACCTGGTTTAGGGTGACAGAGGTCCTTCCAAGTGGGTCAGACTCAGTCCCCCACACCGTGAACGATCCTGCTGCCTAGAAATCCAGTAGTCTCATTTAGGATAATGAGAGCCCATGCGACATGACGCCCAACGTGGGGCTGAGGATTTCCACCGCCACGGGATAGGAGCATCCTATTACTTCGTGGTCGGTTGTTCAAGCTTGAACTTTGAAAGGAAAACCCCGATATTGGTGTGCCTTCTCTGCCCTATGCTATTTTTATAATGGCAAATCCTCAGGTAGTGAATATAGTGCTTAATATGCGCCAACCGCTCACAGGACATCTGATAGCACATGGTCTGACGATCCAGGGGGGTCCGGTCACTTTTGTGGTGGTCGCCCATGCAGCCTATAGAACAGAACTTTTTTATTCTTGGGTCATATTTCCAGCAGCTGATGGGGGTACAAATACTTTTCACGATTACACTGTTGCGAATGTCCCTGGATAATACAGGGCTTATGCATACTTAGATATACCTTTATCTTATCAAGAACACCATAATTGGCTTGATGGCGCCCTCCCACACACAGTAGCACAAGTTAGGTTAGGTCCACTGAGTAATGATGGTCCCACCTGGCCTTTATTGGCTACATACACACCATATCCTGCGGTTGCTAACTTGGCAGTGGCTGACGTTCGTCGTTTATACGTAGACTTAGCTACTACATACAGAAGACTGGTTCAGTTTGTAATTCAGACTTTAAATACTAATGCAGCGCGTGCTGCTCCGGCGCACCCACAGGCAGTGGTTCCGGGTATCAATCCGGCCACTGTACACTCAGTTATGGGTAAGGTACCGGCTAAACGTGAGGAAACTCCATTTGGGCTGGCACAAAAAATTAACACGCTGGAAGCAGTATTTCCCCATACGGAACCTCAGGATAAACATAGAATATTGACGATGTGTTTGCCGTATGGAATGGTTCCTCCAGTGGACCATTGTAATACCTGGGGCACGGTGTTTGCCGCGCTCTACACTACAGCACATGGTACACCAACATTAGCTAATCTACCGGAAGTGCTTAAACAAATTCAAGATGAATATGGGGCTGCCCCCGCCTTAGATTTAGGCATGCACCTGATGGGCAATTTTGCCGCAGTTTCTTCTATTATTTTGAGTAATCTCAAGGGAGAGGCAGTGGCATTAGCCGTGCCTATGCGCCTTCGAGACGTTCCGCAGATTAATCAGGAGCGGGAACTCCTGAGAATAATAGCAGAAACATATTCCAGTATTGGTCGCGATAGCCTAGGGGCTAGACAGCAAAAACCCCAATTACAGGGTAAAAATAGTAAAGATAATGCTAAACAACAGCAGCCTGAGGGTACTAAGAAGCGCTGGGAAAAGAAACAGCAAACACCTAAGAAAGATGGGGGACAGTCTCCGCAACCAGAGACCCCGCAGAATAGGTATAATCTCAGGAATAGGGATAATTTGAAGACGCCTGATAGATATCAATATACTGATGCACGCCAATCTCGTTCCTTTCAGGACTCCTCGGACAAGAGAAGTGAGAGAGGTGGGCGGTCAGAGCGGAGAACTGAGTACGTGAAACCGAGACAGGAATCACAACGCTCAACGGAGGTTTCTGTTAAACAGGAAGAGAAACCGCTCCAACAAAAGCAACAATTTAAAAAGAAAAAAGTGGCAGCAGTCTCAGTTAGACATGCCGCTCAAGAAGAGAGTTCTCTTGACGAACAAGACATGGGCGTTGGCACTGTTAGACAGCGCGGCAGAGGTCACAATAGTTCGCCGGAGTCTTCTAGAGCATCTGGAGGTGAAAGCAACTGATGACTTCATACAAGTCGAAACGGCAGATATACGTGTCTCTGATCCTGATAGAGAGTATAAAGTAACTTTGCAATTAGAGGGGGACATTGACCGCATTGTACACGCCATCTTTTGGAACTATGTGGTAAAATCATATGACGTTCTGCTGGCCGAACAAGATTGGCCACCTGACTTTGTTCGCGACTGTCCGGTTGGGGAGGAGGTTATTACACCTTCATTCTCACCACTTGTTCCGAGAGAACTAGCGGAGTCCTATAGTAAATCATGGGCTCTGGCACAGGCCCCCGCCCTATATAGAAATAACGTGGGGTGGGATAGACAATCACCTTATCATGTAATTCCCATAAAGGGCAAACCTCAGCCGCAGTATCCTATCAAATTTGAGGCAAGGGCATCGGTTAGGAAAATTCTTACACAATTGGAGTACCAGGGTGTAATTGAACCCTGTGTCTCACCAATGAATAATCCCTTATTTCCAGTTGCTAAACCGGACCATTCATATAGAATAGTGGTGGATTACAGACACTGGACATACACGCACATATGCAATACAGAATTCACACAGCGCTTATGAATAATATTGTGCGTAAAAAATACAAAACAACATTAGATATCTCGAATGGATTTTTCTGCCAAAATATAGCAC
The DNA here is from genome assembly GCF_031143425.1 of Pleurodeles waltl. Classification (NCBI taxonomy): domain Eukaryota; kingdom Metazoa; phylum Chordata; class Amphibia; order Caudata; family Salamandridae; genus Pleurodeles; species Pleurodeles waltl. The sequence continues at coordinate 845,997,345 of NC_090444.1, forward strand.
CTGAAAGTCGGGACTATACCAGTTTCAGTGTGTTTGGCTCTCAAAAAAAGTTTTGTTGTTTGCCTCAGGGGTATAAGAATAGCCCAGGACTATTTTCGGCTTGTGTAGCTGAAATTCTGCACGAGTTGGACCCTGAAGCTTTGTCATATGTTGATGACATATATTTGACGGACGATGAGATACTGCAGCATCTAAGGCGTGTGGCACGCATTGTTGTGGGGTTTGCTAGAATTGGCTATAAGTTTAATTTTAAGAAATCGAAGATTGCCTTCCTCAGCGTCATTTTCCTGGGATATGAGTTGTCGAATGAGGGCAAGAGCTTAGCGCCACATTTTGTTGAGAAATGTGCTCAATTGCAGCCTCCTAATACGGTTCGGAAGCTCCAGTCATTGTTGGGGTTTCTGAATTTTGGCAGAACTTACATTCCTGATTATGCTACGTGTATAAAACCCTTATACGAGTTGATTCACCCTAATTTTTCGAGTAGATTTTGGACGATTGAGCATACACATATACTTCGAGATTTGCAAACTGATCTCTTAGCGGTAAAACATTTACACACACGGGACAATAAAACACATTTAGTCATCAGGGTGATACCTGGGGCTGTTGGGTTTACATATGTCTCCTTTAATGAGGGTGAGACAGTCCCGATAGCATACAAGTCCCACTTGTATTCTGTTGCAGAACAACGATTTGCACAGACTGAGAAAATACTCACTGCTGTACAGATGGCTGTAATTAAAGAGAGACCTCTTGCCCAGGGCCAACGCATCATTGTCGTTTCCCCGGTTCCAGCCTTAGAGGCTGTTACAAAAGTGAGTGTTCCTAATTGAAAGCTTTACACCCGCGATGGATACAATGGGCAACGTCTTTGACAGCCACTGATGTAGATTACATATTTGACCCTAAACTGCAGACTCAAGAATTTCTTCAATATGAAATGGAGTGCCCAGCTCCCGCTGGCACGTTGCCTATTGACCAGTACCAGATGGTCATGTACACCGATGGTTCTGCGCAACTAGCGGTAGGGACTAAACAACAGTATTCTGCTGCATGTGAGGTGGTGAGCGGCACTATGGAGGGGGAAGTGTTCTGCCCCCGACATACTTATACACAGACCTTGGGAGATTGTACGGCACAGTTGGCTGAGCTCAAGGCTCTATTGTTAGCCTTGGAGCACGCGGATCCGGCGATACTTACCTTGCTGGTCTGTGACTCCTACTACTGTGTTCAATCTTTCAATGAATATTTGCACTACTGGAGGTTGAATGGGTACAGAGATTCCAAAGGCAACACCATTAAACACAAATTGCTGTGGGGGAAGGTTGCGCATCTGAAAGAAACGCTTCCTAACGTCCATGTTGTGCATACACTTGGACACCAGCGCGTTGGAATACACGTTGCTGGGAATACTTTGGCTGATGAAGCCGCGAAGTCGGCAGTGGCGTTTGCCACTGTAGCTACAGTGACTCGTTCGAGTTCCAAACCAGACACAGAGATTTCGGCTGCCATAAAAGCTACGGCTGATGGCACTCCATTTCCTAAAGGATTTCCTTCTAAATATAGTTACTGCCTGGGTAGTATGCTAAATGCTGTTGTTAAAATTCCAGGCGTTGGTGTACGTGAAATGACCAATAAAGTTGAGTGACCTCGATTAATATCTGCAGCACATGAGGGGGCGGCATCTGCACATGCTGGTGTAGCTGCCACTATTTCGCTATTACAGGCTCGTTACTGGTGGCCTGGTCTCTATAAAGAGATGAAGCAGTATGTCCTTTGTTGTGACGTTTGTCAACAAATTAAAGTTTCAACGGCTAGACGCCTGCAGCAGACGCCCCTTCTGATTTCAAATAAGCCTTTACAAGTGTGTGTACTTGGATCATTGTGGTCCACTGACGCCAGATAGTGCATACAAATATATATTGGTGGCTGTAGATTCGTGCTCCAGATTTGTGTGGGTCTGGCCACAGCGCTCGGATGACGCTCGGACTGTTATTAAAGATTTGCGCATCTTTGTCGATACATTTGCAGTTGCGGCTTTTCATTCGGACCAGGGCCCTGCTTTTGCCTCTAAGGCATTCAGGGACACCATGGCTTCGTTGGGGGGCCAACTCCAGTTCTCGTCTCCATTTCATCCCGAGGGAAATTCTGTCGTGGAGCGTTTAAATCGTGATTTAAAGCAATGCTTAACAGCCAGAGTTATAGGTACGAGTCGTAGTAGGCTAGCCCACCTGTATGGAGTACAGAGAGCACTTAATAACTTGCCTAGAAGGTCCCTGGGGGGGCGTACTTCATATGAGTGTTTGGAACACAAATGTATGTTCCTGATCTAGATGGTCCTGGTGTGGAGGCGGCAGATACGCCTTTTGACATAAATGATCGTGTCACTGTTTTACAGGATTTACAACAATTCCGTGAAGATAACTCTTCTGCGAGTGCTGCCTCCACAGGAATTAAGGATGAGCCAGTAACGCCTACTGGTTGGATACCAAGGATTGGGGATCTTGTGCGTGAAAAGGTCACAGTAAAGAAAGAATTTGGTCCTTCTTATCGAGCACCAGTCCCTGTGTTAGGGGTTAGCGGCACGAGAACTGTAGTTTTACCGCCGCTGCACGGGGCCAAAGGAAAACACTTTGTTTCCATTGATAATGTCAAGTTACAACATGTGGCCGATTCTGCACAGCAGACCAAGAGGGACTCCCAGTAGTTCCGGAATCCCTCTCACTACTGGGGACGAAGTCCCGCTGCAGGTGACTTGCACTGATGCTGTTTCCTCTCCGAGCTTGGGGAGGGTGGAAGCTGATCTTGCGATTGTTCCACAGACGACGATTGATTTGGAATCTTTTGATCAAGTTGCTGTACGTTATAATGATATTTCTGAACATGTGGTTTATAGCGTGCCAAGGCGAGAGCCACCATCTGCTTCTTTGTTCACGGTTGCACCTTTTGCAAGAACTGCCTCTGGCTGCTTCAACGACACTGATGATGCCGTGTCAGACTCCTCGTCCTCTCTATCTTCAACTAGAGGTCCACGTAAGCTGCTTTGTTGGCTTAAACACACATATTTTGTTTTTCCTTGGAACTATTTGTGGCTTTTTATGACTGTAATGACTCTTTTCTTGTGGTTGGGATTTGTGGTTACTTTTTGTTTGGCAATACATGGTCATTTTCTTCCTGAACGATCTGACATTGAGCACGTGGAGACGGTGTTGAAACCACATTTTTCGTCTCATACTTGTCCAATGTGAACATTTCTGCAATACCGATTCCGGATGGGATTGTGTGGGATAAAGTGATGTTTGATATATATGGTTCCACTGAATTGATTCAAATACCGTATGTTCTCAAGTTATCAATGAATGATATTGTTATACCAGGCATTGTTTCTGATGATTGGGATGTGAAGACAGTAGATTCTATGCTGGCAGAATTGCAATATTATACTGTCTACGGCAATGAAGATGCTTACCTATTTAGAGATAATCATGGTGACATGTTTTGCTACAATTATTATGGACACCACTTTATTCATAAAGCGAGTAGCCCTAAGTCGATATTTGATTATGTGCAATGAGAACATTGCCCGACTCCTCCACAGGGGAGTTCTAAAACGTATTATGATAAATTTGACAATTGGCAGCGATATGTTAATGCCACGTTTAGTGAGTTTACACACTGGGTCCAGAATGGTACGCTTAACACTTCATTGATACATCCGGGCGGGTGGTTATTATGGCCCATAGACACTAATGGGTGTCATCAGCGTTTTGTCACCTCTTCAGGGGGGTTCAGGACTAGTAGGGCAGACCCTCGCTACATATCACCAGAACATGCTGATATCATAACTACATATAGCGTGGGAAAGCTTTGTCAGCAATGGTTGAAGTCATCCACGCTGGATGCAGTTAAGTCACATCTCACGTTACTGTCTAATGATACTGACTTACAAGGTTTTTTGTCAGGACCAAGGATGCCACGGAAGAAGCGTTTTCTTTATGAAGTATATAATGAGATTTGGAAGCTTTCACAGCAAGAGGCAGCGGCCCGGTTGAGACAAATTGATCAGGAAAATCTGATACAGGCTTTGTCTGTTGTGGATATTGGGGTGCATAACCTTTCAGACCGTGTTTACACGATTGACAACATTGTTTCCTCTGTTATAGACATTATTAAATCGGATATGTCTTCTTTATATCATGGGCAGAGTCAGACGCGGTCCATCATGCAGCTGGGTTGGACTCTACAGACCTTGAAGGCAGGTCGCGTTCCGTGGCAGCACATTCGTGCCAGGGAAATATTTATTTCCTTTAATTTGACTCGTCAACAACAGCTGATGGCTAAAAAGGAAGTGACGTATGTCATGTTAAATATTGAAAAATTGGAGAAACTGCCTTTTACGGTTGCTGAGATTCCGTCAGCTGAATGGTTGATTCTTGGGGTTATTAATCTGCCTATCTCCACTCTGCAATTTACTTCTTGTTTAAAGCACATTCCGGTGGGTAGATATGAACGGTTGGGAGACAGTTACATAAACGAGGTGTGGGAGCTTCCCTTTCTATACAGATGTATTAATGGTTTGAGGGAGGTTTTTTCTTAGTGGTAGCGAATGCGAAACTTCTGTCAGCCATTCCATGGTTTGTAAACAGCTGTCCTTGCACGGGGCGTGTAATGCCTCGATTGCTAACTTAGCTTGTTATCTGAAGGGAGTTCCAGACCCAGTAATTAAAAACACTTTCCACGTGCTTTCAAACTGCAGTTACATTCTTCTTAACAGTGAACCCTGTTGTGGCATGCGTGCCGGAATAGTTTACGTAGTCGTTGTCACCAAGGCCGTTACGTGCTGCGGGAATGTGTTGTTTCCCCCCACTCAAATTAGGGAGGTAGCGGACATCTGGCCTCATATTGCTACTTCCAAGGTAAATTTCGACAAGTTGAGTCGACTAAAGGCTCCATTGTTTCAAAAGCATGTGGCCCTTACATCTGCTAGCGAGACCTACGCACTTCAGGTGGCAAGGTCATCGGCAGAAATACAGTCCCTTTTGAATACTAACTTTCCGAGTCACTGCGGTGAACTCGTGGGACATATATTTAATGCGTCCAGCACTGCTGGAATTGCACATTTTTTCAAAGCCGTTGGTGTTGGTTTTGCTTACACTTTCTCTTCTATATTTGGTTTAATACCTTCGGCTATTCACTCTATTTTCGGAAGCATTTTTGGGGGTTTCCCGATTACTTTGGCTTTATTGGCTGGGGTTTTGCTGTTGCTGCTGTTCTTCCGCAATGGCTGTCCCGCTGCGACGAGATCCCATGTTGGCGCTCCCGTCAGCGCAGCTGTGTAGTGAACGCATGATGCAGCATTTTGGAGCGACACTCCTAGTACAATTGGAGTGTGACTGGTCTCTGACATTCCGGCCGGTTTTGGAGTGTGTGCAACCCGTGTTTCGGTGCCTCTGGTGCTCGTTTGAACATGCACTGGCTCTCTGTCTCTCACTGCAGCGCCCTCCAGTGGTCGATGCTGATCTGTTGATGTTACCGATTAGGGCTCATTCCCAGACTTGTGCACTACGGTTGCGTTTGCTTCGTGAGGCAGTTTATGAGATTCCCTTCCTGGAGGAAGATGGTACTGACTCATTCATAGGCTCTGCACGGGGTGCCGCCCTGAATGGTTTTGGGGCTTTGGAACACACCTGCTCCATGGTACTTTTTGGCGTGGATCTTCCGATATTTACATATATCGAAGTGGAGGAACTCCTGCTTTCTATTGCTTCTGTCTGACAATTGGATTTTTTTCAATAAAACAAAAATTGACATTATATTGAATTTGGCTTTATAGTCACATGCTTCCCAAATTTATGACTTTATTGTCCTCTGACCTTGTCGAAATGTATATTTTTATGTATTGTTTATATCTGGGGCATACTTTTATATTATTGGAACCACTTGCTACCGACAAGGGGAGGGTGTAGTGTGGTCAGTTTTACGTATCCTTTGCGCATTAGCTTCAGGCTTTAGGCCTTTGTGTATTTTGCCCTGGATGTATTTTATTCATTTGCTCGCAGCTTAGAGCCTCTGTGCACTTTGCTCTAAATGCTTTTATTCGGCTTCGTACTGTTATTTTTCAAATAGCCAGTTCTACGGTCTTGTTTTATATTTCATATCACACTGTTTAGCCTACTTCAGCACTGGAGTTCTCCATAAAAACATTCCTGTTCACTCTGTGCTTCAGTCAAGGATACAGTCTGGTACATTGCCGATAGACGTGGTAGGAGTTTAGTCTTTGGCATTCCTGCGTAGGGACATTTTGTGATCACGCTGACGTGTTAGTTATAAAAACACTTCCCTGTCCCAATACACGCAAGAGAGAGATTCCGACCAGGGAACCACAACTAGACGCTGACTGCCTCGTTGCAGATGCTGAACCAGATCACAGGCCTTTGCTCAGGTATGAGTGCTGATGTCTCCCAAGGGATTCAGAAAGGCAAGTTAGAAGCTTAACATGCTGTGCTCGAAATAGAACTAGCTGAGGGAGAGTAGAAATTGTTAAACACCATGATAGCTTTGTTCTTATGTTTCACTCTCCTCGTGACTATTTCAATCCTACTGTGTTGTATGGTTCTGGTTATTGCGGCTCATGCCTTATTATCTAAAATGCAGTCGTTTTAATAAAATGTTATATAAAACTTACACTGCCTTTGTCATTTGTATATGAGATCATACTGTAAATGAGAGAGTTGGTTTGGATCTGAGCGACCACGACTTCCCTGAGAAGTTCCAAAGATGTCATGCGCTCGGCTGCCCAATCATCTCTTCCATGTTGGAGAAATGAGGCACTGCTAGTTAGCCGGAGCAAAACCTGGTTTAGGGTGACAGAGGTCCTTCCAAGTGGGTCAGACTCAGTCCCCCACACCGTGAACGATCCTGCTGCCTAGAAATCCAGTAGTCTCATTTAGGATAATGAGAGCCCGCGCGACAACAGCAGCTCTGCTTGCCTGGATCTGGATCCCCAACCTGGCTCATCAATGATCTCCGGCCAGTTGGCTACCCAGGCACAGTCTCACACCACCACAGAACCTTCCCCCTCAGGAAGCACCACCACAGCACCCACCCAGCGGGCCCATATCTCTGTCCACAGTGCACGTCAATCAGCAGTGTGTCCACCACTACAGGGACCCCAGGCCACCCCACAAACACAGGACGATCAGGGACCTGGGGTCAGTGCCAGTGGGCACACGGTTCAGGGGACAGAGGCACAGGACAACAGGGAAGCTGGGAGGACTGCTGTGTGCCAGGGAAGGACAGGCCCAGGGAACCGACTCTCCAGGAGGCACTCACCGCAATCCTGGGAGCATACCAACATTCCAAGGATACGCTGGGCCAGATACTGGAGTTCAGGGAGGACATGAAGGACATCAACACCACCCTGGTCTCAATTGCAGGGGTGCTGGCAGACATGACCAACACTAGGAGGGAGGCAGTGGCACACCACCATGTAGGAGGCTGGCCTGGTTTGTAGTGAGTACCTTGGGTACTTACACCTTTTACCAGGTCCAGTTATCCCTTCTTAGTGAAGTAGTAGTGTTCTAGCAGCCTAGGCTGATAGAGGTAGCTATAGCAGAGCAGCTTAGGCTGAACTAGGAGACATGCAAAGCTCATGCAATACCACTTATGGTTACACAGTACTTATACACAAGCAAAGACAATACTCAGTGTAACGAAACATAAAGGTATTTATTTGAGTGACACAGTACCAAAAAGAGACAAAACTCCTTCTGGAGGTAAGTATTATACACAATATATGAACTAGACACCAAAATTAGACAAGTAAATAGTCATAGAACAATGCAAGCAATAGGAAATGCTATAGATTGCAAAGGGAGAAAATAGGTCTAGGGGGCAACACAAGCCATATACTAAGAAAGTGGAATGCGAATCACAAATTCCCCTTTAGACAAGTGTAGTGTGTGCAGAATCGCTGGGAGAGTTAGAATACAGTAGAGGTAAGTAAATTACCCCACCCCAGAGCCCAGAAAAGGAGGAGTAAAGTACTGCATGTTCCTTATGACACACTACACCTCATGATTGGGATTTTGCAGCAGCCAACCAAGTCTGAAAAGAACAGCTGCTGAATTCCTGGACCTGAAGACCTGCAAAGGAAGGGGACCAAGTCCAGAAGTCGAAAGAAGTTCCAGGAAGGACAGGAGCCCCTGCTAACCCAGAAGAGGGTGCAAAAGAAGAGACCTGGTTAGTTGAAGACTGATGGAATGCACCCTAGGAAGATGTCAGCGGGTTCCTCCATGATGCAGAAGATGTCTCACGGCGTGTAGATTGTTGCAGATGTGATTTCTTGTTGGAAGTCACCAACAAGCCTTGAATATGACAAAAGTGAGTTTTGAGTCAAAATGGTGCTGGATGGACCTAGGAGGGACCTGGGGGCCTCAACTCTGTGTGAGGAGGAAGAGGGGGCTCTCAGCACTTTAGAGAGCCATCAGGATTCCAGCCAGCACCCCCGGAAGTCTCAGGATCTGGGAACAAAGGAGATGCAAAATGCGGTGATGCAGCACAACAAAAGAAGGTCCCACGCCGCCGGAGAACAACTCAGCGAGTTGAGCGTCACGGGACAAAGTGCTGGGACCTGGGCCAGGCTGTGCATGAAGGAATTTTGCAAAGAGTGCACAGAGGCCCCAGGAGGTGAAGAAGATGCAGTACACAGGGCTACCATCGCTCTCCGGGAAGGCAAGGTCTTACCTCCTCCAAATTGCGTCAGCAGGACCTCAGGACAGTATATGTCAATGATGTCCACCCTCTGTGTCCTTAAGAGCACGCTCATTACTGTGAGAGGAGTCCAAGGGTACCAGTCGTCGTCCTGGAAGGTGCCTGCTTGGAGCAGAGGAGTGTCTCCGTCACTCCACTGGAGATTTCTTCGGCCCTTCGTGTACAGGATGAAGAAAAGGAGTCCCCAGAGCGTGCATACCATGGAAACTGTTGCAGTTGCTGACTTGGAGCTGAAGTTGCTGAAGAAAAGTGTCTCTTGTAGACACTTTGTTGCAGTTACAGCGTTTCCTGGAGCAGGCTGCGGTTGATCCGAGGTCAGAGGAGTCTGAAGTTGTTGCAGAAGATTCTTGAAGAATCCAGATTCCAGAGAATCTGAAGAGAACCCACAGGAGAGACCCTAAATAGCCCTTAGAGGGGGTTTGGCTCCCTTATCAGGTATGGACCTATCAGGAGGGGTCTCTGATGTCACCTGCTGGCACTGGCCACTCAGACGCCTCCAGAGTGCCCCCACACCTTGCAAAGCAAGATCGCTGAAGTCTGGGACACACTGGAGGAGCTCTGGGCGCACTTAGTAACTTTGCACCTAACCTTCAGCAAGTGAAGGTTAGACATATAAGTGACTTATAAGTTACCTAAGTGCAGTGAAAATGGCTGTGAAATAGTGTGTGTACTATTTCACGCAGGCTGCAATGGCAGTCCTGTGTAAGGGTTTGTCTGAGCTCCCGATGGGTGGCAAAAGAAATGCTGCAGCCCATATGGATCTCCTGGAACCCCAATGCCCTGGGTACCTAGGTACCATATACTAGGGACTTATAAGTGTGGTCCAGTGTGCCAATTGAAATTGGTAAATGATGTCACTGGCCTACAGTGACAAATTTAAAAGCAGAGAGAGCATAAGCACTGAGGTTCTGATTAACAGAGCCTTAGTGACCCAGTTAGGCACTACACAGGCATACACATTAGGCCATAAACTATGAGCACTGCGGTCCTGACCAGCAGGATCCCAGTGAGACAGGCAAAAACATACTGACATACAGGTAAAAATGGGGGTAACATGCCAAGGAAGATTGTACTTTCCTACACACCACCGGGCCCCTGACACCAGCCAAAACGACGAACAACCCTCCACCTCCGCTGCCGCTAGTGGACAGGAGGTCCCGCCACAGGAACAACACGCCACCAGCACCCCTTCCTCTGCAGAAGGAGAACCACCCAGCAAACGTTCTCTGCAATCCAGGCAGAAGCCAGAGACTATTGCCTAGACCCTGCCAGGAAATATGACTCTCCTGATTGTCACCCTTGTGTCTTACTCTGTCACCTTGTCCACCTTGAACTGTCATTGCTCCCCTTCCTATGACCCCTTGGACAGTGTACCTGTGATACAAATAGACTGGACTTTATCCTGGACTTTCCTCCATCATCACCCCAGCCCATTGCACTTTCCCCTCTACTTCTTAGCACTTAAATAAACACCCTTTGAAAAAATACAAGTATGGAGTATGTCAAATGATTTAAGTATGTATTCGTTTAACAAGGTTTAAACATTGCAATTCAACTGTACAGTAATGTATACATAGGAAAGACCTGTAGTTGGCTGCAGTGAACACACCAGGGGGCATATTTATACTCTGCCTGCGCAGAATTCGGCGAAAACCCTACACCCTATTTATACTTTGACGCCCGACCCCGCGAACGCCAAAATTCCGCGGTGTGCTTCATTTTCTGGATGTGTGAAACTGCCTTGTGTTAATGACATGGAATGTGAGCGTTCCCATCCAAAAAATGACTCAAACAACCGTGCGCCATATTTATCCTACCGTGCAAAAATCCCGAAAGGCTGGGTGACGCGGAGTCAGAAAATGACACACAGCCCGATTTGCGTCAAAAAATAACGCCTGGGTCAGGGCAGGCGTTAAAATGGGGCAAACACACCAGTACTTAAGGAAAACACACAGAAGCAACAGCAGAGCTCCAAAAGGAATACATGGAGGTGCTATTCATCCAGCATGCATGAAGACGCAGGGCAGAGGACCAAAACCAGCAGCTTCCACCACACCAGCAGGGACCCCAAAGGCAACGCAGAAGCCAGGAGAGGATAATCAGGACCAGGACCACCCTTCTGGGACTCAGGCAACAAGACATCATCCAGAGGTACAGCCTAATCTGGCAAGTCATTCAGCAGCTGCTGCGCAACATTGAGCCACAGTTGGCACCCAGCTTGCAGACACCCCACATCATCCCACCAGAGACCAAGCTGTCCTCCACATGTTGGCAAGTGGCTTGTTTCAAATTACTGGCGCCCTGGTGTAGGAGGCTGGCCAAGCTTGTAGTGGGTACCAAGGGGTACTTACACTCTGTACCAGGTCCAGTTATCCCTTATTAGTGTAGAAGAGGTCTTTCTAGCAGCTTAGGCTGATAGAAGGTAGATATAGCAGAGCAGCTTAGGCTGAACTAGGAGAAATGCAAAGCTCATACTATACCACTGGTGTCATATGCACAATATCATAAGAAAACACAATACACAGATGTATTAAAAATAAAGGTACTTTATTTTTATGACAATATGCCAAAAGTATCTCAGTGAGTACCCTCAGTATGAGAATGCCAAATATACACAAGATATATGTACACAATACCAAAAATATGCAGTAATAGCAAAAGGAAGTATTGCAAGCAATGTAGAATTACAGTAGATTGCAATAGGAGCACATAGGTATAGGGGCAACACAAACCATATACTCCAAAAGTGGAATGCGAACCACAAATGGACCCCAAGCCTATGTGAGCTTGTAGAGGGTCGATGAGACTCTAAGAAAACAGTGAGGGTTAGAAAAATAGCCCACCCCAAGACCCTGAAAAGTAGGTGTAAAGGGCACCTATATTCCCCAGAGAGCACATAAGTCGTGATAGGAGAATTCTGCAAGGAAGACCAACACCTGCAATGCAACCAAATTGGATTTCCAGACAAGAGTACCTGTGGAACAAGGGGACCAAGTCCAAGAGTCACAACAAAGTCGAGAGTGGGCAAATGCCCAGGAAATGCCAGCTGAGGGTGCAAAGAAGCTGCCACCGGATGGTAGAAGCTGTGGATTCTGCAAGAACGAAGAGAGCTAGAAACTTCCCCTTTGGAGGATGGATGTCCCACGTCGTGAAGAAGGTTGCAGAGGGGCTCCCACGCAGAAAGACCACAAACAAGCCTTGCTAGCTGCAAGGGTCGCAGTTAGGGTTTTTGGATGCTGCTGTGGCCCAGGAGGGACCAGGATGTTGCCACTTGGATGAGGAGACAGAGGAGGCACCCAACAAGTCAGGGAGTCCTCACAGGAGCAGGCGGCACCCACAGAAGTGCCTGAACAGGCACTATGAAGAGGAGTGAACCGGAGCTCACCCAAAGACACAAAAGGGAGTCCCACGACGCCGGAGGACAACTCAGGAGGTTGTGCACTGCAGGTTAGAGTGTTGGGGACCCAGGCTTGGCTGTGCATGAAGGAAATCCTGGAAGAGTGCACAGGAGCCGGAGCAGCTGCAAATCATGCGGTACCCAGCAATGCAGTCTAGCGTGGCGAGGCAAGGACTTACCTCCACCAAACTTGGACTGAAGAGTCACTGGACTGTGGGAGTCACTTGGACAGAGTTGCTGAGTTCCAGGGACCACGCTTGTCGTGCTGAGAGGGGACCCAGAGGACCGGTGATGCAGTCTTTTGTTGCCTGCGGTTGCAGGGGGAGGATTCGGTCATCCCACGGGAGATTTCTTCAGACCTCCTGGTGCAAGAAGGAGGCAGGCTACCCCCACAGCATGCACCACCAGGAAACAGGCGAGAAAGCGGCAGGATCAGCGATACAAGGTTGCAGTAGTCGTCTTTGCTAATTTGTTGCGGTTTTGCAGGCGTCCTGAGCACTCAGCGGTCGATCCTTTGGCAGAAGGTGAAGAGAGAGATGCAGAGGAACTCTGATGAGCTCTTGCATTCGTTATCTAAAGAATTCCCCAAAGCAGAGACCCTAAATAGCCAGAAAAGGAGGTTTGGCTACCTAGGAAGGAGGATAGGCTAGCAACACAGGTAAGAGCCTATCGGAAGGAGTCTCTGACGTCACCTGCTGGCACTGGCCACTCAGAGCAGTCCAGTGTGCCAGCAGCACCTCTGTTTCCAAGATGGCAGAGGTCTGGAGCACACTGGAGAAGCTCTGGGCACCTCCCCTGGGAGGTGCAGGTCAGGGGAGTGGTCACTCCCCTTTCCTTTGTCCAGTTTCGCGCCAGAGCAGGGCTGGGGGATCCCTGAACCGGTGTAGACTGGCTTATGCAGAGATGGGCACCATCTGTGCCCATTAAAGCATTTCCAGAGGCTGGGGGAGGCTACTCCTCCCCAGCCCTGACACCTTTTTCCAAAGGGAGAGAGTGTAAAACCCTCTCTCTGAGGAAGTCCTTTGTTCTGCCTTCCTGGGCCTGGCTGGACCCCAGGAGGGCAGAAACCTGTCTGAGGGGTTGGCAGCAGCATCAGCTGCAGTGAAAACCCCGGGAAAGGCAGTTTGGCAGTACCCGGGTCTGTGCTAGAGACTCGGAGGATCATGGAATTGTCTCCCCAATGCCGGGATGGCATTGGGGTGACAATTCCATGATCTTAGACATGTTACATGGCCATGTTCGGAGTTACCATTGTGACGCTGTAAATAGGTAGTGACCTATGTACAGTGCACGCGTGTAATGGTGTCCCCGCACTCACAAAGTCCGGGGAATTTGCCCTGAACAATGTGGGGGCACCTTGGCTAGTGCCAGGGTGCCCAAACACTAAGTAACTTAGCACCCAACCTTCATCAGGTGAAGTTTAGACATATCGGTGACTTATAAGTTACTTAAGTGCAGTGGTAAATGGCTGTGAAATAACGTGGACGTTATTTCACTCAGGCTGCAGTGGCAGGCCTGTGTAAGAATTGTCAGAGCTCCCTATGAGTGGCAAAAGAAATGCTGCAGCCCATAGGGATCTCCTGGATCCCCAATACCCTGGGTACCTCAGTACCATATACTAGGGAATTATAAGGGTGTTCCAGTATGCCAATGTGAATTTTGTCACTAGCCTGTTAGTGACAATTTGGAAAGCAGAGAGACCATTACCACTGAGGTTCTGGTTAGCAGAGCCTAAGTGAGACAGTTAGTCATCACATAGGGAACACATACAGGGCACACTTGTGAGCACTGGGGCCCTAGCTGGCAGGGTCCCAGTGACACATATACTAAAACAACATATATACAGTGAAATATGGGGGTAACATGCCAGGCAAGATGGTACTTTCCTACACAACCCCCCCCCCCCCCAAATGAAGGACAATAAGACTAGCCATGACCTGATGAGTCTTCATTGTCTAAGTGGAAATATCTGGAGAGTCCATCTGCATTAGAGTGGGTACTCCCAGGTCTATGTTCCACTGTATAATCCATTCCCTGTAGAGATATGGACCACCTCAACAATTTAGGGTTTTCACCTTTCATTTGTTTTAGCCAAAGTAGAGGTTTGTGGTCTGGTCTGAACAATGAAGTGAGTGCCAAACAGGTATGGCCTCAACTTCTTCAGTGCCCAGACCACAGCAAAGGCCTCCCTCTCTATGGCAGACCAACACTTTTCTCTAGGGGTCAACCTCCTGCTCATAAAAGCAACAGGTTGACCCTGGCCCTTAGAATTGAGTTGTGATAAGACTGTCCCTACCCCTAATTCAGATGCATCAGTTTGAACAATTAATTTCTTGGAGTAACATGGGCTTTTTAGGACAGGTGTAGTGCACATGGCCTGTTTCAGCTCCTCAAAAGCTTTCTGACAGCTAGCTGTCCACAATACCTTTTTAGGCATTTTCTCAGAAGTGAGGTCATTAAGAGGGGCTGCTACGGAGCCATAGTTCTTTATGAACCTCCTGTAATACACAGAGAGGCCTAAGAAGGCTCTCACCTGGGTCTGAGTTGTAGGGGGAACCCAATCTATGATAGTTTGGATTTTCCCCTGAAGTGGTGCAATCTGTTCTCCACCTACCAGGTGTCCCAGATAAACCACTTTCCCTTGCCCTATCTGGCACTTTGAAGCCTTGATAGTAAGGCTTGCCTTTTGCAAAGCCTCCAAAACTTTCCATAGGTGGACCAGGTGATCATCCCAGGTGGAGCTAAAGACAGCCATATCATCTAGATATGCTGCACTAAAAGCCTCCAACTTTGCAGGACTGTATTTACCAACCTCTGAAAAGTGGCAGGTGCATTTTTCAAACCAAACGGCATTACTGTGAATTGGTAGTGCCCTCCAATAGTCGAAAATGCAGTTTTTGCTTTAGCATCCTCTGATAAGTTGATCTGCCAATACACTGCAGTCAAATCAAAGGTGCTTAGATACTTGGCAGATGCCCGTGTATCTATGAGCTCATCTGCCCTGGGTATAGGGTGAGCATCAGTTTTAGTTACCTGGTTGAGACCTCTGTAATCTACACAATACCTCATCTCTGTTTCCCCATCTTTTGAGTGAGGCTTTGGTACAAGCACCACAGGAGAGGCCCATGGGCTTTCAGAGTGTTCAACCACTCCCAGTTGAAGCATTTTCTAAACCTCTTGTTTTATGCAGTCTCTGACATGGTCAGGCTGCCTATAGATCTTACTTTTGAGAAGCATGCTGTCTCCAGTATCTATAGTGTGCTCACACCAAGAAGTGGTGCCTGGCACAGTAGAAAAGAGTTCAGAAAACTGACCCAGGAGATTTATACAGTGGTCTTTCTGCTCAGCAGTAAGACAGTATGCCAAAACTACACCTTCCACTAGAGCATCTTGTTCTGCGGAAGAGAAACGATCAGGGAGAGGGTCACTCTCTTCTTCCTGTCCTTCATCTGTTGCCATGAGCAGGGTGAGATCAGCCCTGTCATAGTAGGGTTTTAGACGATTGACATGGAGCACCCTAAGGGGACTCCTGGCGCTGCCCAAGTCAACCAAGTAGGTGACTTCTCCCTTCTTTTCAACAATGATGTGGGGTCCACTCCATTTGTCTAGGAGTGCTCTTGGGGCCACAGGCTCCAAGACCCACACCTTCTGTCCTGGTTGGTACTGAATCAGAACAGCCTTCTGGTCATGCCATTGCTTTTGTAGCTCTTGCCTGGCCTGAAGGTTTTTACTGGCCTTTTTCATGTACTCAGCCATTCTGGATCTTAGGCAGAGTACATAGGCCACTATGTATTGCTTAGGAGCTTTTAAAGGTTGTTCCCATCCCCCTTTACAAGTGTTAGAGGACCTCTTACAGGGTGTCCAAATAGGAGTTCAAAGTGGCTGAAGCCCACTCCTTTCTGGGGTACCTCCCTGTAAGCAAAAAGGAGGCAAGGTAACAGGGCATCCCATCTCCTCCTGAGTTTTTCAGGGAGTCCCATTATCATTCCTTTGAGAGTTTTATTAAACCTCTCTACCAGTCCATTTGTTTGAGGATGATAAGGAGTGGTGAATTTGTATGTTACACCACATTCCTTCCACATGGCCTTCAAGTATGCAGACATAAAGTTGCTATCCCTGTCTGATACAACCTCTTTTGGGAAACCCACCCTGGAAAAGATTCCCGGGAGGGCTTTTGCCACTGCAGGAGCTGTAGTGGTCCTTAGAGGAATTACTTCAGGATATCTTGTGGCATGGTCCACTATCACCAAGATAAACCTATTGCCTGAAGCAGTAGTAGGGTCAAGGGGGCCAACTATGTCAACCCCTACCCTTTCAAAGGGAACCCCAACCACAGGCAGTGGAATAAGGGGAGCCCTTGGGGTGCCACCAGTTTTGCCACTGGCTTGACAGGTGACACAGGACTTACAAAAATATGTTGTGTCCTCTGACATTCTAGGCCAATGAAACAGGGGGACAATCCTTTCCCATGTTTTAATTTGCACTAAATGTCCAGCCAAGGGAATGTCGTGGGCTAGAGTTAGGAGGAACTCTCTGTATTGCAGGGGAATTACCAATCTCCTGGCTGCTCCAGGTTTAGCGTCCCTTGCCTCTGTATACAAGAGGTTGCCCTTCCAGTAAACTCTATGTGAGTCACTGACATCCCCATTTTGCAGTTTGACAGCTTGCTGTCTTAGACCTTCTAATGTGGGACAGGTTTGCTGTGCCACACTCAGCTCCTCCCTGGCAGGCCCCCCTTCACCCAAAAGCTCAGCATTGTCTGCTTCCAGCTCCTCTGGTGAAGGTTCTGCACAGGGGGGAAATTCTTCTTCCTCAGAAGTTGAATCATCTGTAGAGGGAGGGATAGTGGGTAGGGATTTACCCTTACTAACCCTAGCTTTAGGGAGCACTTGGTCCATTGTTCCAGGATCCAAGTCACCCTGTCCTTTTTGCTTTTTGGCCTGAGCCCTGGTTAAAGCAAAAATATGCCCAGGAATGCCCAGCATTGCTGCATGAGCCTCCAACTCCACTTCTGCCCAAGCTGATGTCTCTAACTCGTTCCCTAGTAGACAGTCTACAGGTAAATCTGAGGCAACCGCAACTTTCTTTGGACCAGTAACCCCCCCTCAGTTGAGATTCACAGCAGCCATGGGGTGGCTAAGAGTGTTGTTATGAGCGTCTGTCACTTGGTACTGGTGACCAAGTAGGTGTTGTTCAGGGTGTACCAGTTTCTCTATTACCATGGTAACACTGGCACCTGTGTCCCTGTAGGCCTGAACCTCAACACCATTTATTAGGGGAAGTTGCTTGTACTTATCCATATTAAGGGGACAAACAACCAAGGTGGCCAAATCAATGGCACCTTCAGAGACTAACACAGCCTCTGTGGTCTCCCAAACAAGAGCAACCCCAACTAAATTACCAAAAGTGAGCCCAGCTACTCCCTTAGATTGGCTATTAGTAGGTTTGCTCCCACCCCCACTGCTATTACTAGGGGCACTAGGTGTAGCAGTAGGGGTTGTGGTAGTGGGAGGCTTGGTTCTTTTCTTTGGACAACTGGCATCAGTTGTCCAATGGCCTTTTACTTTACGTAAATAGCACCATGGTTTCTTTACTTGATTAGAAGAGGATTTGGACCCACCACCCCCACCAGAGTGTTTTTGTGGGCCTGATGAAGACTCATTTTTAGATTTGTCCACACCCTTGTGTAGGAAAGTACCATCTTGCCTGGCATGTTACCCCCATTTTTCACTGTATATATGTTGTTTTAGTTGTATGTGTCACTGGGACCCTGGTAACCCAGGGCCCCAGTGCTCATAAGTGTGCCTGAATGTGTCACCTGTGTAGTGACTAACTGTCTCACTGAGGCTCTGCTAATCAGAACCTCAGTGGTTATGCTCTCTCATTTCTTTCCAAATTGTCACTAACAGGCTAGTGACCATTTTACCAATTTACATTGGCTTACTGGAACACCCTTATAATTCCCTAGTATATGGTACTGAGGTACCCAGGGTATTGGGGTTCCAGGAGATCCCTATGGGCTGCAGCATTTCTTTTGCCACCCATAGGGAGCTCTGACAATTCTTACACAGGCCTGCCACTGCAGCCTGAGTGAAATAACGTCCACGTTATTTCACAGCCATTTTACACTGCACTTAAGTAACTTATAAGTCACCTATATGTCTAACCTTTACCTGGTAAAGGTTAGGTGCAAAGTTACTTAGTGTGAGGGCACCCTGGCACTAGCCAAGGTGCCCCCACATTGTTCAGAGCCAATTCCCTGAACTTTGTGAGTGCGGGGACACCATTACACGCGTGCACTACATATAGGTCACTACCTATATGTAGCTTCACAATGGTAACTCCGAATATGGCCATGTAACATGTCTATGATCATGGAATTGCCCCCTCTAGGCCATCCTGGCATAGTTGGCACAATCCCATGATCCCAGTGGTCTGTAGCACAGACCCTGGTACTGCCAAACTGCCCTTCCTGGGGTTTCACTGCAGCTGCTGCCAACCCCTCAGACAGGCATCTGCCCTCCTGGGGTCCAGTCAGGCCTGGCCCAGGATGGCAGAACAAAGAACTTCCTCTGAGAGAGGGTGTGACACCCTCTCCCTTTGGAAAATGGTGTGAAGGCAGGGGAGGAGTAGCCTCCCCCAGCCTCTGGAAAGGCTTTGTTGGGCACAGATGTTCCCAATTCTGCATAAGCCAGTCTACACCGGTTCAGGGGACCCCTTAGCCCTGCTCTGGCGCGAAACTGGACAAAGGAAAGGGGAGTGACCACTCCCCTGACCTGCACCTCTCCTGGGAGGTGTCCAGAGCTCCTCCAGTGTGCTCCAGACCTCTGCCATCTTGGAAACAGAGGTGCTGCTGGCACACTGGACTGCTCTGAGTGGCCAGTGCCACCAGGTGACGTCAGAGACTCCTTGTGATAGGCTCCTTCAGGTGTTGCTAGCCTATCCTCTCTCCTAGGTAGCCAAACCCTCTTTTCTGGCTATTTAGGGTCTCTGTCTCTGGGAAAACTTTAGATAACGAATGCAAGAGCTCATCCGAGTTCCTCTGCATCTCTCTCTTCACCTTCTGCCAAGGAATCGACTGCTGACTGCACTGGAAGCCTGCAAACCTGCAACATAGTAGCAAAGACGACTACTGCAACTCTGTAACGCTGATCCTGCCGCCTTCTCGACTGTTTTCCTGGTGGTGCATGCTGTGGGGGTAGTCTGCCTCCTCTCTGCACTAGAAGCTCCGAAGAAATCTCCCGTGGGTCGACGGAATCTTCCCCCTGCAACCGCAGGCACCAAAAAGCTGCATTACCGGTCCCTTGGGTCTCCTCTCAGCACGACGAGCGAGGTCCCTCGAATCCAGCAACTCTGTCCAAGTGGCCCCCAGAGTCCAGTGACTCTTCAGTCCAAGTTTGGTGGAGGTAAGTCCTTGCCTCACCTCGCTAGACTGCATTGCTGGGAACCGCGACTTTTGCAGCTACTCCGGCCTCCGTGCACTTCCGGCGGAAATCCTTTGTGCACAGTCCAGCCTGGGTCCACGGCACTCTAACCTGCATTGCACGACCTCCTAAGTTGTTCTCCGGCGACGTGGGACTTCTTTGTGCGACTTCGGGTGAGCACCATTTCACACATCCTTGTAGTGCCTGTTTCTGGCACTTCTCCGGCTGCTACCTGCTGCTAAGAGGGCTCCTTGTCTTGCTCGACGTCCCCTCTACCTCCTGGTCCAATTTGCGACCTCCTGGTCCCTCCTGGGCCACAGCAGCATCCAAAAACGCTAACTGCACAATTTGCAGCTAGCAAGGCTTGTTGGCATTCTTTCGGCGGAAAAACACTTCTGCACGACTCTACATGGCAAGAGGGATCCGTCCTCCAAAGGGGAAGTCTCTAGCCCTTGTCGTTCCTGCAGAAACCTAAGCTTCTTCTGTCCAGTAGAAGCTTCTTTGCACCCACAGCTGGCATTTCCTGGGCATCTGCCCATCTCCGACTTGCTTGTGACTTTTGGACTTGGTCCCCTTGTTCCACAGGTACCCTCGACTGGAAATCCATTGTTGTTGCATTGCCGGTTTGTGTCTTTCCTGCAGAATTCCCCTATCACGACTTCTATGTCCTTTGGGGAACTTTAGTGCACTTTGCACTCACTTTTCAGGGTCTTGGGGTGGGCTATTTTTCTAACCCTCACTATTTTCTAATAGTCCCAGCGACCCTCTACAAGGTCACATAGGTTTGGGGTCCATTCGTGGTTCGCATTCCACTTTTGGAGTATATGGTTTGTGTTGCCCCTATCCTTATGTGTCCCCATTGCATCCTATTGTAACTATACATTGTTTGCACTGTTTTCTAAGACTATTACTGCATATTTTGGTATTGTGTATATATATCTTGTGTATATTTCCTATCCTCTCACTGAGGGTACACTCTGAGATACTTTGGCATATTCTCATAAAAATAAAGTACCTTTATTTTTAGTATAACTGTGTATTGTGTTTTCTTATGATATTGTGCATACTACACTAAGCGGTATTGTAGGAGCTTCCCTCATCTCCTAGTTCAGCCTAAGCTGCTCTGCTAAGCTACCATTATCTATCAGCCTAAGCTGCTAGACACCCTATACACTAATAAGGGATAACTGGGCCTGGTGCAAGTACCCCTTGGTACTCACTACAAGCCAGTCCAGCCTCCTACATTGGTTGTGCAGCGGTGGGATAAGTGCTTTAAGACTACTTACCACTCTTGTCATTGTACTTTTCATAAGAGAAAAATATACAAAACAAGGTCAGTGTATATACACATAGCCAAAAAGTTTTGCATTTCCTCTTTTCACTCTTTTCTAAGTGCTGAAAAGTACTTCTAACTTTCTAAAAAGTTCTAAAAATTTTAAAAAGTTATTTTCTCTGTCTTTCTAAAAGCTCTGACAAACTTTTTAGCTTTTACTATCACTTTAACTCTCTCTAAAAAATGTCTGGCACAGGCCAAAATGTTGATCTGTCCAAACTTGCATATGATCACCTTAGCTGGAAAGGAGCAAGGAATCTCTGCATAGAGAGAGGTTTGAGTGTAGGGAAGAATCCTTCCTTAGAACTGTTAATTAACATGCTTAGAGTACAGGATAAGGCCATAAGTGCCCAATCTGTGGAAAAAGTAGCTAATGGTTCTCAATCTGATCCAGGGACTCCCCCAGGAAAAGATTCAGGAAAGAAACTTCCTAGCCTGCCCATTACTAGACAGTCTAGCATAGTTGGTAATGATGATGAGCCACACCATATAAATAGTGTTGTCTCACATCATAGCAAAAGCATTTATTCTCACCATGCTGGTAGTGATGTTTCTGTTAGCCAAGCTGTTAGGGTGGCTTCTGTAAGGGACAGGTCTCCTTCTGTCCATTCTCACCATACTTCTGTTTCAAGGCATGTCCCTCCCACCCACCCTGATGACAGATTGTTAGAAAGGGAGCTCAATAGATTGAGAGTGGAACAAACCAGACTGAAGCTCAAGAAGCAACAGCTGGATTTGGATAGACAGACTTTAGAAGTAGAGAAGGAGAGACAGAAACTGGGTTTAGAAACCCATGGTGGCAGCAGCAGTATTCCCCATAGTCATCCTGTAAAAGAGAATGATTCCAGGAATCTGCACAAGATAGTTCCCCCTTATAAGGAGGGGGATGACATTAACAAGTGGTTTGCTGCACTTGAGAGGGCCTGTGTTGTACAGGATGTCCCTCAAAGGCAGTGGGCTGCTATCCTATGGCTATCATTTAGTGGAAAAGGTAGGGATAGGCTCCTTACTGTGAAAGAAAATGATGCTAATAATTTCCAAGTTCTTAAGAATGCACTCCTGGATGGTTATGGCTTAACCACTGAACAGTACAGGATAAAGTTCAGAGAGACCAAAAAGGAGTCTTCACAAGACTGGGTTGATTTCATTGACCATTCAGTGAAGGCCTTGGAGGGGTGGTTACATGGCAGTAAAGTTACTGATTATGACAGCCTGTATAACTTGATCCTGAGAGAGCATATTCTTAATAATTGTGTGTCTGATTTGTTGCACCAGTACTTGGTGGACTCTGATCTGACCTCTCCCCAAGAATTGGGAAAGAAGGCAGACAAATGGGTCAGAACAAGGGTGAACAGAAAAGTTCATACAGGGGGTGACAAAGATGGCAACAAAAAGAAGGATGGTAAGTCTTCTGACAAGGGAGGGGACAAATCTAAAAATGAGTCTTCATCAGGCCCACAAAAACACTCTGGTGGAGGTGGTGGGCCCAAATCCTCTTTTAATCAGAACAAGGAAAAGAAACCATGGTGCTATTTATGTAAAATAAAAGGCCACTGGACAACAGATCCCAGTTGTCCAAAGAAAGGCACCAAGCCTCCTACCACTACAACCCTTACTGCTACACCTAGTGTCCCTACTAATAGCAGTGGTGGTGGGAACAAACCTACTAATAGCCAATCCAAGGGAGTAGCTGGGCTCACTATTGGTAACTTAGTTGGGGTTGGCCTTGTTAGGGAGGCCACAGAGGCTGTGTTAGTCTCTGAGGGGGCTATTGATTTAGCCACCTTAGTTGCTTGTCCCCTTAATATGGATAAGTACAAGCAGCTACCCCTAATAAATGGTGTTGAGGTTCACGCCTACAGGGACACTGGTGCCAGTGTGACTATGGTCATAGAGAAACTGGTCCACCCTGAACAACACCTACTTGGTCACCAGTACCAAGTAACCGATGCTCACAACAACACACTTAGCCACCCCATGGCTGTTGTAAATCTCAACTGGGGGGGGGTTACTGGTCCAAAGAAAGTTGTGGTAGCTTCAGATTTACCTGTAGACTGTCTATTAGGGTATGATTTGGAGACATCAGCTTGGTCAGATGTGGAGTTGGAGGCCCATGCAGCAATGCTGGGCATCCCAGGGCATATTTTTGCTTTGACAAGAGCTCAGGCCAAAAAGCAAAAAGGACAGGGAAGCTTGGATCCTGGAACAATGGACCAAGTGCTCCCTAAAGCTAGGGCTAGTAGAAGCAAACCACTTCCTACTATCCCTCCCTCTACAGTGGATTCTACTTCTGAGGAAGAAGAATTCCCTCCCTGTGCAGAACCTACACCAGAGGAGCTGGAAGCAGACACTGCTGAGCTTTTGGGTGAAGGGGGGCCTGCCAGAGAGGAGCTGAGTGTGGCACAGCAAACCTGTCCCACATTAGAGGGTCTCAGACAGCAAGCTGTCAAACAGGCTAATGGGGATGTCAGTGACTCTCACAGAGTTTACTGGGAGGACAACCTCTTGTACACTGAGCATAGGGATCCTAAACCTGGAGCTGCCAGGAGATTAGTGATTCCTCAGGAGTACAGAAAGTTCCTCCTAACCCTGGCACATGACATTCCCCTAGCTGGGCACCTGGGTCAAATGAAAACTTGGGACAGACTGGTTCCATTGTTTCATTGGCCTAGGATGTCTGAGGACACAAAGGAATTTTGTAAGTCCTGTGAAACCTGTCAAGCCAGTGGCAAGACAGGTGGCACCCCAAAGGCACCCCTTATTCCACTGCCTGTGGTTGGGGTTCCCTTTGAAAGGGTAGGGGTTGACATAGTTGGCCCCCTTGACCCTCCTACTGCTTCAGGCAATAGATTTATCTTGGTGGTAGTGGACCATGCCACAAGATATCCTGAAGCTATTCCTTTAAGGACCACTACAGCACCTGCAGTGGCAAAGGCCCTCCTGGGAATATTTTCCAGGGTGGGCTTCCCAAAGGAAGTGGTATCAGACAGGGGAAGCAATTTCATGTCTGCATACTTAAAGGCCATGTGGAAGGAGTGTGGTGTAACGTACAAGTTCCCAACACCCTATCATCCACAAACAAATGGACTGGTGGAGAGATTTAATAAAACTCTCAAAGGCATGATTATGGGTCTCCCTGAAAAACTCCGCAGAAGATGGGATATCCTTCTACCATGCCTCCTTTTTGCCTACAGGGAGGTACCCCAGAAAGGAGTGGGCTTCAGCCCCTTTGAACTTCTTTTTGGACACCCTGTTAGGGGTCCACTCACACTTGTAAAGGAGGGTTGGGAACAACCTTTAAAAGCTCCTAAGCAGGATATTGTGGATTATGTACTTGGCCTCAGATCAAGGATGGCTGAGTACATGAAAAAGGCCAGTAAAAACCTTCAGGCCAGCCAAGAGCTCCAGAAGCAATGGCATGATCAGAAGGCTGTTTTGGTTCAGTACCAACCAGGGCAGAAAGTGTGGGTCTTGGAGCCTGTGGCCCCAAGAGCACTCCAAGATAAATGGAGTGGTCCCCACACAATTGTTGAAAAGAAGGGAGAAGTCACCTAGTTAGTTGACTTAGGCACTGCCAGGAGTCCCCTTAGGGTGCTCCATATCAACCACCTGAAACCCTACTATGACAGGGCTGATCTCACCCTGCTCATGGCAACTGATGAGGGACAGGAAGAAGACAGTGATCCTCTACCTGATCTCTTCTCTTCCACAGAACAAGATGCTCTTGTGGAAGGTGTAGTTTTGGCTGATTGTCTTACTGCTGAGCAGAAAGATAATTGCATAAATCTCCTAGATCAATTCTCTGAACTCTTCTCTACTGTGCCAGGTACCACTTCTTGGTGTGAGCACACTATAGATACTGGAGACAGTTTACCTGTCAAAAGTAAGATCTATAGGCAGCCTGACCATGTCAGAGACTGCATAAAGCCAGAGGTCCAGAAAATGTTAGAACTAGGAGTAGTTGAGCACTCTGACAGTCCATGGGCTTCTCCTGTGGTACTGGTACCAAAACCCCATTCCAAAGATGGAAAGAAGGAAATGCGGTTTTGTGTAGACTATAGAGGTCTCAACTTGGTAACCAAAACTGATGCTCACCCTATACCCAGGGCAGATGAGCTCATAGATACACTGGCATCTGCCAAGTATCTAAGCACTTTTGATTTGACTGCAGGGTATTGGCAGATCAAATTGTCAGAAGATGCTAAACCTAAGACTGCATTTTCTACCATTGGAGGACATTACCAGTTTACTGTAATGCCTTTTGGTCTGAAAAATGCACCTGCCACTTTTCAGAGGTTGGTGAACACAGTCCTGCAAGGGCTGGAAGCTTTCAGTGCAGCATATTTGGACGATATAGCTGCCTTTTGCTCCAGCTGGGATGATCACCTGGTCCACCTATGGAAAGTTTTGGAGGCCCTGCAAAAGGCAGGCCTCACTATCAAGGCTTCAAAGTGCCAGATAGGGCAGGGTAAGGTGGTTTATCTGGGACACCTTGTTGGTGGGGAACAGATTGCACCACTTCAGGGGAAAATCCAAACAATTATTGATTGGGTTCCCCCTACCACTCAGACTCAGGTGAGAGCCTTCCTAGGCCTCACTGGGTATTACAGGAGGTTCATTAAGAACTATGGCTCCATTGCAGCCCCTCTTAATGACCTCACATCCAAGAAAATGCCTAAAAAGGTATTATGGACAGCAAACTGTCAGAAAGCTTTTGAGGAGCTGAAGCAGGCCATGTGCTCTGCACCTGTCCTGAAAAGCCCTTGTTACTCTAAAAAATTCTATGTCCAAACTGATGCATCTGAATTAGGAGTAGGGGCAGTCCTATAACAACTTAATTCTGAGGGCCAGGATCAACCTGTTGCTTTTATTAGTAGGAGGTTGACCCCTAGAGAAAAGCGTTGGTCTGCCATTGAGAGGGAGGCCTTTGCTGTGGTCTGGGCACTGAAGAAGTTGAGGCCATACCTGTTTGGAACTCACTTCATTGTTCAGACAGACCACAAACCTCTACTTTGGCTAAAACAAATGAAAGGTGAAAATCCTAAATTGTTGAGGTGGTCCATATCCCTACAGGGAATGGCCTATACAGTGGAACATAGACCTGGGAGTAGCCACTCCAATGCAGATGGACTCTCCAGATATTTCCACTTAGACAATGAAGACTCATCAGGTCATGGCTAGTCTTATTGTCCTTCGTTTGGGGGGGGGTTGTGTATGAAAGTACCATCTTGCCTGGCATGTTACCCCCATTTTTCACTGTATATATGTTGTTTTAGTTGTATGTGTCACTGGGACCCTGGTAACCCAGGGCCCCAGTGCTCATAAGTGTGCCTGAATGTGTTACCTGTGTAGTGACTAACTGTCTCACTGAGGCTCTGCTAATCAGAACCTCAGTGGTTATGCTCTCTCATTTCTTTCCAAATTGTCACTAACAGGCTAGTGACCATTTTTACCAATTTACATTGGCTTACTGGAACACCCTTATAATTCCCTAGTATATGGTACTGAGGTACCCAGGGTATTGGGGTTCCAGGAGATCCCTATGGGCTGCAGCATTTCTTTTGCCACCCATAGGGAGCTCTGACAATTCTTACACAGGCCTGCCACTGCAGCCTGAGTGAAATAACGTCCACGTTATTTCACAGCCATTTTACACTGCACTTAAGTAACTTATAAGTCACCTATATGTCTAACCTTTACCTGGTAAAGGTTAGGTGCAAAGTTACTTAGTGTGAGGGCACCCTGGCACTAGCCAAGGTGCCCCCACATTGTTCAGAGCCAATTCCCTGAACTTTGTGAGTGCGGGGACACCATTACACGTGTGCACTACATATAGGTCACTACCTATATGTAGCTTCACAATGGTAACTCCGAATATGGCCATGTAACATGTCTATGATCATGGAATTGCCCCCTCTATGCCATCCTGGCATAGTTGGCACAATCCCATGATCCCAGTGGTCTGTAGCACAGACCCTGGTACTGCCAAACTGCCCTTCCTGGGGTTTCACTGCAGCTGCTGCTGCTGCCAACCCCTCAGACAGGCATCTGCCCTCCTGGGGTCCAGCCAGGCCTGGCCCAGGATGGCAGAACAAAGAACTTCCTCTGAGAGAGGGTGTGACACCCTCTCCCTTTGGAAAATGGTGTGAAGGCAGGGGAGGAGTAGCCTCCCCCAGCCTCTGGAAATGCTTTGTTGGGCACAGAGGTGCCCAATTCTGCATAAGCCAGTCTACACCGGTTCAGGGGACCCCTTAGCCCTGCTCTGGCGCGAAACTGGAAAAAGGAAAGGGGAGTGACCACTCCCCTGACCTGCACCTCCCCTGGGAGGTGTCCAGAGCTCCTCCAGTGTGCTCCAGACCTCTGCCATCTTGGAAACAGAGGTGCTGCTGGCACACTGGACTGCTCTGAGTGGCCAGTGCCACCAGGTGACGTCAGAGACTCCTTGTGATAGGCTCCTTCAGGTGTTGCTAGCCTATCCTCTCTCCTAGGTAGCCAAACCCTCTTTTCTGGCTATTTAGGGTCTCTGTCTCTGGGGAAACTTTAGATAACGAATGCAAGAGCTCATCCGAGTTCCTCTGCATCTCTCTCTTCACCTTCTGCCAAGGAATCGACTGCTGACCGCGCTGGAAGCCTGCAAACCTGCAACATAGTAGCAAAGACGACTACTGCAACTCTGTAACGCTGATCCTGGCGCCTTCTCGACTGTTTTCCTGCTTGTGCATGCTGTGGGGGTAGTCTGCCTCCTCTCTGCACCAGAAGCTCCGAAGAAATGTCCCGTGGGTCGACGGAATCTTCCCCCTCCAACCGCAGGCACCAAAAAGCTGCATTACCGGTCCCTTGGGTCTCCTCTCAGCACGACGAGCGAGGTCCCTCGAATCCAGCGACTCTGTCCAAGTGACCCCCACAGTCCAGTGACTCTTCAGTCCAAGTTTGGTGGAGGTGAGTCCTTGCCTCACCTCGCTGGGCTGCATTGCTGGGAACCGCGACTTTTGCAGCTACTCCGGCCCCTGTGCACTTCCGGCGGAAATCCTTTGTGCACAGCCAAGCCTGCGTCCACGGCACTCCAACCTGCATTGCACGACTTTCTAAGTTGGTCTCCGGCGACGTGGGACTCCTTTGTGCAACGTCGGCGAGCACTGTTTCACGCATCCTCATAGTGCCTGTTTCTGGCACTTCTCCGGGTGCTACCGGCTTCAGAGAGGGCTCCTTGTCTTGCTCGACGTCCCCTCTCTGTGCTGGTCTAATTTGCGACCTCCTGGTCCCTCCTGGCCTCAGCAGCGTCCAAAAACGCTAACCGCACAATTTGCAGCTAGCAAGGCTTGTTGGCGTTCTTTCGGCGGGAAAACACTTTTGCACGACTCTGCACGTCGAGAGGGATCATTCCACCAAAGGGGAAGTCTCTAGCCCTTTTCGTTCCTGCAGAAACCTCAGCTTCTTCTGTCCAGTAGAAGCTTCTTTGCACCCGCAGCTGGCATTTCCTGGGCATTTGCCCATCTCCGACTTGCTTGTGACTTTTGGACTTGGTCCCCTTGTTCCACAGGTACCCTAGATTGGAAATCCACAGTTGGTGCATTGCTGGTTTGTGTCTTTCCTGCATTATTCCTCTAACACGACTTCTTTGTCCTTAGGGGAACTTTAGTGCACTTTGCACTCACTTTTCAGGGTCTTGGGGAGGGTTATTTTGCTAACTCTCACTATTTTCTAATAGTCCCAGCGACCCTCTACAAGGTCACATAGTTTTGGGGTCCATTCGTGGTTCGCATTCCACTTTTGGAGTATATGGTTTGTGTTGCCCCTATCCCTATGTTTCCCCATTGCATCCTATTGTAACTATACATTGTTTGCACTGTTTTCTAAGACTATACTGCATATTTTTGCTATTGTGTATATATATCTTGTGTATATTTCCTATCCTCTCACTGAGGGTACACTCTAAGATACTTTGGCATATTGTCATAAAAATAAAGTACCTTTATTTTTAGTATAACTGTGTATTGTGTTTTCTTATGATATTGTGCATATGACACTAAGTGGTACTGTAGTAGCTTCACACGTCTCCTAGTTCAGCCTAAGCTGCTCTGCTAAGCTACCATTATCTATCAGCCTAAGCTGCTAGACACCCTATACACTAATAAGGGATAACTGGGCCTGGTGCAAGGTGCAAGTACCCCTTGGTACTCACTACAAGCCAGTCCAGCCTCCTACAGTCCCCTTGTTCCACACGTACCCTCGACTGGAAATCCATCGTTGTTGCATTGCTGGTTTGTGTCTTTCCTGCAGAATTCCCCTATCACGACTTCTTATCCTTTGGGGAACTTTAGTGCACTTTGCACTCACTTTTCAGGGTCTTGGGGTGGGCTATTTTTCTAACCCTTACTATTTTCTAATAGTCCCAGCGACCCTCTACAAGGTCACATAGGTTTGGGGTCCATTCGTGGTTCGCATTCCACTTTTGGAGTAAATGGTTTGTGTTGCCCCTATCCCTATGTGTCCCCATTGCATCCTATTGTAACTATACATTGTTTGCACTGTTTTCTAATACTATTACTGCATATTTTGGTATTGTGTACATATATCTTGAGTATATTTGCTATCCTCATACTGAGGGTACACTCTGAGATACTTTGGCATATTGTCATAAAAATAAAGTACCTTTATTTTTAGTATATCTGTGTATTGTGTTTTCTTATGATATTGTGCATATGACACTTGTGGTACTGTAGGAGCTTCACTCGTCTCCTAGTTCAGCCTAAGCTGCTCTGCTAAGCTACCATTATCTATCAGCCTATGCTGCTAGACACCCTATACACTAATAAGGGATAACTGGGCCTGGTGCAAGGTGCAAGTACCCCTTGGTACTCACTACAAGCCAGTCCAGCCTCCTACATAGGGTTTTCACCTTTCATTTGTTTTAGCCAAAGTAGAGGTTTGTGGTCTGTCTGAACATGAAGTGAGTGCCAAACAGGTATGGCCTCAACTTCTTCAGTGCCCAGACCACAGCAAAGGCCTCCCTCTATATGGCAGACCAACGCTTTCTCTAGGGGTCAACCTCCTGCTGATAAACGCAACAGGTTGATCCTGGCCCTCAGAATTGAGTTGTGATAAGACTGCCCCTACCCCTAATTCAGATGCATCAGTTTGAACAATGAATTTCTTGGAGTAACATGGGCTTTTTAGGACAGGTGCAGTGCATATGGCCTGTTTCAGCTCCTCAAAAGCTTTCTGACAGTTAGCTGTCCACAATACCTTTTCAGGAATTTTCTTGGAGGTGAGGTCATTAAGTGGGGATGCAATGGAGCCATAGTTCTTAATGAACCTCCTGTAATACCCAGTGAGGCCTAGGAAGGCTCTCACCTGGGTCTGAGTTGTTGGGGGATCCCAATCCATGATAATTTGGATTTTCCCCTGAAGTGCTGCAATCTGTTCTCCACCTACCAGGTGTCCCAGATAAACCACTTTCCCCTGCCCTATCTGGCACTTTGAAGCCTTGATAGTGAGGCCTGCCTTTTGCAGAGCCTCCAAAACTTTCCACAGGTGGACCAGGTGATCATCCCAGGTTGAGCTAAAGACAGATATTTCGTCCAGATATGCTGCACTAAAAGACTCCAACCCCTGCAGGACTGTATTCACGAACCTCTGAAAAGTGGCAGGTGCATTTTTCAACTAACTAAACGAGGAGGACTGGGAGATTAGACTGGTCCAGTGTACTTTCTCCCTATACGTGAACTAATAGTAAATGTGTACACTGTTCCAAGAAAGAGAGGGCGAAAGAGAAAGACTGAAAAATCAATGTTGTAGGAGTGCCCTCAAGCATCACAATAGGATGCAGAGCATCATCATCGGGCTAACTCCTCGCCAGACCGGCGCTGCAATGTCTGACGGGCCACCACACAAAGGTCGTGGCTCTGCAACCGGAAGGTGGTTAAACAGATCAGCTCAAATCCGTAGGATATGCTGACAGAGGAGAAAAGGAGAGGAACATAAAATTGGCTATGAACACCCGAAAATTAAATTTAATGTTTATAATAAGGGTCAGGCCAAGATTAAAAACTCATAGGAGTAAACAGGGAATTATGTCACCTATACTCCTATAGGAAGGGAAGGAAGGAAGAATCTCACTCCTACCGCTGGGTCAACATGTTTCGCGCCTGTTCGGTCAAGGATTGATCCATTGGCGCTTCATCAGGACCATTTACTAGAAAGTTCTCCTTCATATATCACAAAAAGGGCAAAATAAACCAAAAGATAATAGTAAATAAAGACCATAAATGCTAGGAGGTCACTTACAGTCTATGGACCATTCGTCACAGTCAGTCTAATAGAGAGTAGCCCTGTGTAAAAAATAAAACACATATGTAAAGCAAGGTGCAATCAATAGACATACATTGGTGTCAAGATGGTGTGAGTGTGATAGGTATCAGGTCCCAAAGGAGAGACAAGTGGAGACAATTATGAAAGTAACATTGACGGCTTACCATCCCATATAAGGACAAGGCATCATAGGGACCCGTAAACCCTGTCAACACGGTGAGTTCACTAAATAAACATAATAAAAATATATGGATGGTTGAAGTAATGTCAGTACACAATTTCACACGTTCAAAAGAATCAAAGTTAGAGAATTCCATGTCTGGGGTATTAATAACTCACCAACTAAATAATAATACATGGTCTCATAGTATACTCTTCAACCACACCGTTAGGTCTAACAATACACAATCGATTCTCTATCCCTAGGAAAAATAGAGAACACATCCTAGTGCAAAAAACATATGGGTATAAAACCCATCATCCATATACCCAAGTGGGTGCTGATGGCAATTCATCAATAATAAAACTTGGTATCACTCGTAACAGCTAAAAAAGTCAGCTAAAAATGTCAGAGACAAGCATCGTTGAAAACGTCTCTACGAGCGCTAACCACTTATAAAATCACCAACTTAACATTAACGCGAGCTGCACACACGTATGCGGCGCGTCCGCAAGTCACTTACTTGACCCTTCGTGTTATACGGCTGTTCGCCTACCCCGGGACGCGTCCCTGAATGACAGGGAACGAGTGCTCCGGACACGTTTAAATATGGTGCAGTTAACTCGGACAATTAGCCCTAAATCGCGTCATGTTCGATGTCGGAGAAACCGACAAAGGACTAACGCGAAGGCTAGTAGTGGCGGCGGCCATCTTGGAATGGAACATATTCATTGTGAATATAGAGAAACATGTTCACAATCATGTGTGGGTTAGTCTGCACAGTCAAGTGTATCTTGTAAGGAAAAAAACCTGCTACTAAGTGTGATGACTTCTGCAAAACTCAAAAACCTAAATATAATCAGACAGTCGCCCTGATGTCATAAAGGATGGTGTGTCAGTCCACCATAACATCTAAGGTCATGGACATAATAATTATCTCCATAAGACAGTCAACGAAAGGAGGGTCAAGGAGATAGCGTCCACCAAGGAATGTCGTCATTGAGACCCTCCCCAGCTGTTTTTAGACGGAAAATCCAACGTTGTTCAATCCTGAACAAATACTTGGGGTCATTCTCATTGTATCTGGGTACTTGTAGAACGGTCCACCACAGATCATTGGGGCCATGTCTAGCCTCTAAGAAATGTGAACTCAATTTGGTCGTAATCCGAGCGCATCTGATATTGCTACGGTGTTCGTTTATTCTTAACTTGACCGGTCTCGTTGTCATTCCTACATATTGTAAATCACACGGGCATGTGATCAAGTATATGCAGTGCCGTGTGTTACAGTTGGTGTGTTTAGTCAAACGCCAGTCTCCAAAGTGTTTCAACTGAAGACTGTTTATTCGCTTAGTTAATGGGCACACATTGCAAGAGCCGCATGGGAAATGGCCAGAGACTGGTGGGAGATTCCATAGTGTGGATTGCTCTGGAGAAACCTCTTGTCTTTGCGGTCGTGTGTGAATAATTAAGTCCCTGATATTCGGAGATCTCTTAAATGCAAAGAGGGGCCTTTGAACCTGTGATCCCCCGCTCAATAGAATATGCCACCTTTTATTGATAAGACTCTTGACGGTATTAGAAAGGGGAGTGTATGTAGATACACAGGTAAGTCGTGTTTGCACATCTCGTCTGGATGGTTCTAAGAGGGCATCT
The DNA here is from genome assembly GCF_031143425.1 of Pleurodeles waltl. Lineage (NCBI taxonomy): Eukaryota > Metazoa > Chordata > Amphibia > Caudata > Salamandridae > Pleurodeles > Pleurodeles waltl. Next base: position 846,030,401 of record NC_090444.1, read on the forward strand.
CTGTGGTTATTTCTAGCTCTTTTATAGGATGTATTGATAATCTTGGTGGGATAACATCGATGTAAGAGTTTGGCTTTCAACTCACAAGCCTGAGTTTCAAATGACTGTACAGAGGAGCAATTCCTACGAAGTCTCAAGAATTGGCCAAAGGGAAGGTTGTCGCGTAGAGCCTTCGGATGATGGCTGTCATATCTGAGAAGACTGTTTCTATCAGTGATCTTATGAAAAGTATCGGTCACTAGTTTACCATCCACGTTTTGAATCAAGAGATCCAAAAAAGATACTTGTGTGGTGGAAACATGTGCTGTGAATTTCAGAAAGGGATCCAGAGTGTTGATCCAGCCGGTAAACAGATCAATCTTGGAAACTGGGCCTTGCCATATGATAAGAATATCATCTATGTAACGACGCCATAATTTAATGTTGTTGAAAAAGGGGTTCGTTACTGGTAGAATGAAATTCTTTTCAAACTGGTACATATATAGACAGGCCAGACTAGGGGCAAACGTACTGCCCATCGAGGTCCCTCTAATTTGGTGGTACAAAGTGTCCTCAAATTGAAAGTAATTTTGTGTCATTGCCAGAGATGCACAGTGCATTACAAATTCTATGGGAGTCGAAGAGGCCCAAGGTTGTATGCGAAGGGCGGACTCTACGGCTTCTAAAGTGGCAGTCTGTGGTATGTTGGTATAAAGAGATTCTACATCCAGTGTAATCAAGACCTCAACCTGGATGGTAGAGTTGATTTATTCTATAAGGTTCAAGACATCCTTGGTGTCTTTGAGGTAGGTACATGAACTCTTGACTAAAGGTTGAAAAAAGAAGTCACAAAAAGTGGACAATGGTTCCAAGACCGAACCAATGCCAGAGACTATTGGACGGCCAGGGGGTGGACATGTGCCTTTATGGATTTTGGGGAGGCAATAAAAATAGGGAACACGTGGATGCATGTTCTCCAGAAAATCAGCCTCTCTCAGAGTAATCCAGGAATTGCCTATGGCCTCGTTAAGCATGCTCCTTATTTGTAATTGTAAGAAGTGGGTAGGATCATGGTTTAATGGAGTGTAGTAGGTCCTATCACTTAGAAGGCGGAGGCACTCCTGTCTATAATAAACAGAGTCCATAATCACTATAGCCCCTCCTTTGTCTGCTGGTTTAATGACTATGGTGGGGTCTTGTGATAAAGTCTTGAGTGCTTCTCGCTCAATGTGGGAATATTGACAAAAGGACGCTGGGGAGTGATCTGTTCGAGATCATGTAAAACTGCTTTTTCAAAAGCTAATACTTCACACGGAAGAGAACTCGTTGGAGGCATGAAAGTGGATGGTTTCTTCAAGCCAGTGTCATGAATGGCAGGGGGTTCTGGACGATCTTTAAAGAAAAAATGAAGCCGAACCTTTCTAAAAAACTGAGCCAACTCACAATGGAGACGAAAAGGATCCTCGGAAGGAGTAGGAACAAAGCCTAATCCTCTGTTCAGGACTTTCATTTCGTTAGGAGACAAATGTCTATGGGACAAATTGACCACTAGGTCCTCTGTGGAGCTATCTTGTTCTGGCTCCTGGTTATCATCTGGGGTTCCTCTCGACCCCAGTGTACTCTTCTGCCTCTTCCTCTCCTTCTGCCTCGCCCTCTGCCCGGGCCGCGGCCTAAAAAAGGCCCGTAAGGTGGAATAGGGCGTGGCTGGAAGAAGGGGTAAGGGGGTTGCCAGAAGAAAGGTTGATTGTTAGTGTATTGAGGAAAATTATAGTAGGACTGAGGTGTACTCTCGTCAGTGCTCCAACCGTCAGAGGAGGATGTACTACTATAAGTCCGGGTTTTCCTGTTCATTGTCATCGATTCGTCTGAGGATCGTGATTGGGTGTCGATCTCGAAGTCTTCCTTGATATAAGGATAAACTTTCTCTCTCTCAAATCTATTGATGTCTTTTTGTAATTTGGAGATTTTTTGTTGTGTTCGGAACTCTTTAGTTTCATTGAGTTCCGTGTTAATCTCCAGGAGACGACTCTTAAATGCTGCTATTGTCACTGTAGCTTTTATGGACGCCTCTACACAGTTGATCTGAATGACTATGGACTCGGCTAACCGTTTTGAAGTATTAATAATCAGCACAAGCCAGTCACGGGTGCATTTCCATGCAATCTGTGCCCAGTCTTTCCTAAAGGCTAAATCTTGTAGGAAGATCCTGGGCACATTAGAGACTAAAAGACCGTTAGGAGCGATATTGGCTCTCAAGTATTCGGTCATGATTGTCCCATGCATGACTGTCTTAATCAATTCTCTTTTCAGAGAGGATAGTTTGTCCCACTCTTCTTTGAGGCTCCCAGAGGGAGCTGAACCATCACTGGAGAGAATAGAGGGTGTCTGTAAGATAGCTGAGACGACATCATCGTCAAAGCTGAGGCCTTGGAAATTATCCATGGTCAGGGAAAAGTCCTGCAGCGGAGCGCTGCTCAATATACTAACTAAACGAGGAGGACTGGGAGATTAGACTGGTCCAGTGTACTTTCTCCCTATACGTGAACTAATAGTAAATGTGTACACTGTTCCAAGAAAGAGAGGGCGAAAGAGAAAGACTGAAAAATCAATGTTGTAGGAGTGCCCTCAAGCATCACAATAGGATGCAGAGCATCATCATCAGGCTAACTCCTCGCCAGACCGGCGCTGCAATGTCTGACGGGCCACCACACAAAGGTCGTGGCTCTGCAACCGGAAGGTGGTTAAACAGATCAGCTCAAATCCGTAGGATATGCTGACAGAGGAGAAAAGGAGAGGAACATAAAATTGGCTATGAACACCCGAAAATTAAATTTAATGTTTATAATAAGGGTCAGGCCAAGATTAAAAACTCATAGGAGTAAACAGGGAATTATGTCACCTATACTCCTATAGGAAGGGAAGGAAGGAAGAATCTCACTCCTACCGCTGGGTCAACATGTTTCGCGCCTGTTCGGTCAAGGATTGATCCATTGGCGCTTCATCAGGACCATTTACTAGAAAGTTCTCCTTCATATATCACAAAAAGGGCAAAATAAACCAAAAGATAATAGTAAATAAAGACCATAAATGCTAGGAGGTCACTTACAGTCTATGAACCATTTGTCACAGTCAGTCTAATAGAGAGTAACCCTGTGTAAAAAATAAAACACATATGTAAAGCAAGGTTCAATCAATAGACATACATTGGTGTCAAGATGGTGTGAGTGTGATAGGTATCAGGTCCCAAAGGAGAGACAAGTGGAGACAATTATGAAAGTAACATTGACGGCTTACCATCCCATATAAGGACAAGGCATCATAGGGACGCGTAAACCCTGTCAACACGGTGAGTTCACTAAATAAAACATAATAAAAATATATGGATGGTTGAAGTAATGTCAGTACACAATTTCACACGTTCAAAAGAATCAAAGTTAGAGAATTCCATGTCTGGGGTATTAATAACTCACCAACTAAATAATAATACATGGTCTCATAGTATACTCTTCAACCACACCGTTAGGTCTAACAATACACAATCGATTCTCTATCCCTAGGAAAAATAGAGAACACATCCTAGTGCAAAAAACATATGGGTATAAAACCCATCATCCATATACCCAAGTGGGTGCTGATGGCAATTCATCAATAATAAAACTTGGTATCACTCGTAACAGCTAAAAAAGTCAGAGACAAGCATCGTTGAAAACGTCTCTACGAGCGCTAACCACTTATAAAATCACCAACTTAACATTAACGCGAGCTGCACACACGTATGCGGCGCGTCCGCAAGTCACTTACTTGACCCTTCGTGTTATACGGCTGTTCGCCTACCCCGGGACGCGTCCCTGAATGACAGGGAACGAGTGCTCCGGACACGTTTAAATATGGTGCTGTTAACTCGGACAATTAGCCCTAAATCGCGTCATGTTCGATGTCGGAGAAACCGACAAAGGACTAACGCGAAGGCTAGTAGTGGCGGCGGCCATCTTGGAATGGAACATATTCATTGTGAATATAGAGAAACATGTTCACAATCATGTGTGGGTTAGTCTGCACAGTCAAGTGTATCTTGTAAGGAAAAAAACCTGCTACTAAGTGTGATGACTTCTGCAAAACTCAAAAACCTATATATAATCAGACAGTCGCCCTGATGTCATAAAGGATGGTGTGTCAGTCCACCATAACATCTAAGGTCATGGACATAATAATTATCTCCATAAGACAGTCAACGAAAGGAGGGTCAAGGAGATAGCGTCAACCAAGGAATGTCGTCATTGAGACCCTCCCCAGCTGTTTTTAGACGGAAAATCCACCGTTGTTCAATCCTGAACAAATACTTGGGGTCATTCTCATTGTATCTGGGTACTTGTAGAACGGTCCACCACAGATCATTGGGGCCATGTCTAGCCTCTAAGAAATGTGAACTCAATTTGGTCGTAATCCGAGCGCATCTGATATTGCTACGGTGTTCGTTTATTCTTAACTTGACCGGTCTCGTTGTCATTCCTACATATTGTAAATCACACGGGCATGTGATCAAGTATATGCAGTGCCGTGTGTTACAGTTGGTGTGTTTAGTCAAACGCCAGTCTCCAAAGTGTTTCAACTGAAGACTGTTTATTCGCTTAGTTAATGGGCACACATTGCAAGAGCCGCATGGGAAATGGCCAAAGACTGGTGGGAGATTCCATAGTGTGGATTGCTCTGGAGAAACCTCTTGTCTTTGCGGTCGTGTGTGAATAATTAAGTCCCTGATATTCGGAGATCTCTTAAATGCAAAGAGGGGCCTTTGAACCTGTGATCCCCCGCTCAATAGAATATGCCACCTTTTATTGATAAGACTCTTGACGGTATTAGAAAGGGGAGTGTATGTAGATACACAGGTAAGTCGTGTTTGCACATCTCGTCTGGATGGTTCTAAGATGGCATCTCTGTGGTTATTTCTAGCTCTTTTATAGGATGTATTGATAATCTTGGTGGGATAACATCGATGTAGGAGTTTGGCTTTCAACTCACAAGCCTGAGTTTCAAATGACTGTACAGAGGAGCAATTCCTACGAAGTCTCAAGAATTGGCCAAAGGGAAGGTTGTCGCGTAGAGCCTTCGGATGATGGCTGTCATATCTGAGAAGACTGTTTCTATCAGTGATCTTATGAAAAGTATCGGTCACTAGTTTACCATCCACGTTTTGAATCAAGAGATCCAAAAAAGATACTTGTGTGGTGGAAACATGTGCTGTGAATTTCAGAAAGGGATCCAGAGTGTTGATCCAGCCGGTAAACAGATCAATCTTGGAAACTGGGCCTTGCCATATGATAAGAATATCATCTATGTAACGACGCCATAATTTAATGTTGTTGAAAAAGGGGTTTGTTACTGGTAGAATGAAATTCTTTTCAAACTGGTACATATATAGACAGGCCAGACTAGGGGCAAAAGTACTGCCCATCGAGGTCCCTCTAATTTGGTGGTACAAAGTGTCCTCAAATTGAAAGTAGTTTTGTGTCATTGCCAGAGATGCACAGTGCATTACAAATTCTATGGGAGTCGAAGAGGCCCAAGGTTGTATGCGAAGGGCGGACTCCACGGCTTCTAAAGTGGCAGTCTGTGGTATGTTGGTATAAAGAGATTCTACATCCAGTGTAATCAAGACCTCAACCTGGATGGTAGAGTTGATTGATTCTATAAGGTTCAAGACATCCTTGGTGTCTTTGAGGTAGGTACATGAACTCTTGACTAAAGGTTGAAAAAAGAAGTCACAAAAAGTGGTCAATGGTTCCAAGACCGAACCAATGCCAGAGACTATTGGACGGCCAGGGGGTGGACATGTGCCTTTATGGATTTTGGGGAGGCAATAAAAATAGGGAACACGTGGATGCGTGTTCTCCAGAAAATCAGCCTCTCTCGGAGTAATCCAGGAATTGCCTATGGCCTCGTTAAGCATGCTCCTTATTTGTAATTGTAAGGAGTGGGTAGGATCATGGTTTAATGGAGTGTAGTAGGTCCTATCACTTAGAAGGCGGAGGCACTCCTGTCTATAATCAACAGAGTCCATAATCACTATAGCCCCTCCTTTGTCTGCTGGTTTAATGACTATGGTGGGGTCTTGTGATAAAGTCTTGAGTGCTTCTCGCTCAATGGTGGGAATATTGACAAAAGGACGCTGGGGAGTGATCTGTTCGAGATCGTGTAAAACTGCTTTTTCAAAAGCTAATACTTCACACGGAAGAGAACTCGTTGGAGGCATGAAAGTGGATGGTTTCTTCAAGCCAGTGTCATGAATGGCAGGGGGTTCTGGACGATCTTTAAAGAAAAAATGAAGCCGAACCTTTCTAAAAAACTGAGCCAACTCACAATGGAGACGAAAAGGATCCTCGGAAGGAGTAGGAACAAAGCCTAATCCTCTGTTCAGGACTTTCATTTCGTTAGGAGACAAATGTCTATGGGACAAATTGACCACTAGGTCCTCTGTGGAGCTATCTTGTTCTGGCTCCTGGTTATCATCTGGGGTTCCTCTCGACCCCAGTGTACTCTTCTGCCTCTTCCTCTCCTTCTGCCTCGCCCTCTGCCCGGGCCGCGGCCTAAAAAAGGCCCGTAAGGTGGAATAGGGCGTGGCTGGAAGAAGGGGTAAGGGGGTTGCCAGAAGAAAGGTTGATTGTTAGTGTATTGAGGAAAATTATAGTAGGACTGAGGTGTACTCTCGTCAGTGCTCCAACCGTCAGAGGAGGATCTACTACTATAAGTCCGGGTTTTCCTGTTCATTGTCATCGATTCGTCTGAGGATCGTGATTGGGTGTCGATCTCGAAGTCTTCCTTGATATAAGGATAAACTTTCTCTCTCTCAAATCTATTGATGTCTTTTTGTAATTTGGAGATTTTTTGTTGTGTTCGGAACTCTTTAGTTTCATTGAGTTCCGTGTTAATCTCCAGGAGACGACTCTTAAATGCTGCTATTGTCACTGTAGCTTTTATGGACGCCTCTACACAGTTGATCTGAATGACTATGGACTCGGCTAACCGTTTTGAAGTATTAATAATCAGCACAAGCCAGTCACGGGTGCATTTCCATGCAATCTGTGCCCAGTCTTTCCTAAAGGCTAAATCTTGTAGGAAGATCCTGGGCACATTAGAGACTAAAAGACCGTTAGGAGCAATATTGGCTCTCAAGTATTCGGTCATGATTGTCCCATGCATGACTGTCTTAATCAATTCTCTTTTCAGAGAGGATAGTTTGTCCCACTATTCTTTGAGGCTCCCAGAGGGAGCTGAACCATCACTGGAGAGAATAGAGGGTGTCTGTAAGATAGCTGAGACGACGTCATCGTCAAAGCTGAGGCCTTGGAAATTATCCATGGTCAGGGAAAAGTCCTGCAGCGGACCGCTGCTCAATATACTAACTAAACGAGGAGGACTGGGAGATTAGACTGGTCCAGTGTACTTTCTCCCTATACGTGAACTAATAGTAAATGTGTACACTGTTCCAAGAAAGAGAGGGCGAAAGAGAAAGACTGAAAAATCAATGTTGTAGGAGTGCCCTCAAGCATCACAATAGGATGCAGAGCATCATCATCGGGCTAACTCCTCGCCAGACCGGCGCTGCAATGTCTGACGGGCCACCACACAAAGGTCGTGGCTCTGCAACCGGAAGGTGGTTAAACAGATCAGCTCAAATCCGTAGGATATGCTGACAGAGGAGAAAAGGAGAGGAACATAAAATTGGCGATGAACACCCGAAAATTAAATTTAATGTTTATAATAAGGGTCAGGCCAAGATTAAAAACTCATAGGAGTAAACAGGGAATTATGTCACCTATACTCCTATAGGAAGGGAAGGAAGGAAGAATCTCACTCCTACCGCTGGGTCAACATGTTTCGCGCCTGTTCGGTCACGGATTGATCCATTGGCGCTTCATCAGGACCATTTACTAGAAAGTTCTCCTTCATATATCACAAAAAGGGCAAAATAAACCAAAAGATAATAGTAAATAAAGACCATAAATGCTAGGAGGTCACTTACAGTCTATGAACCATTTGTCACAGTCAGTCTAATAGAGAGTCACCCTGTGTAAAAAATAAAACACATATGTAAAGCAAGGTGCAATCAATAGACATACATTGGTGTCAAGATGGTGTGAGTGTGATAGGTATCAGGTCCCAAAGGAGAGACAAGTGGAGACAATTATGAAAGTAACATTGACGGCTTACCATCCCATATAAGGACAAGGCATCATAGGGACGCGTAAACCCTGTCAACACGGTGAGTTCACTAAATAAAACATAATAAAAATATATGGATGGTTGAAGTAATGTCAGTACACAATTTCACACGTTCAAAAGAATCAAAGTTAGAGAATTCCATGTCTGGGGTATTAATAACTCACCAACTAAATAATAATACATGGTCTCATAGTATACTCTTCAACCACACCGTTAGGTCTAACAATACACAATCGATTCTCTATCCCTAGGAAAAATAGAGAACACATCCTAGTGCAAAAAACATATGGGTATAAAACCCATCATCCATATACCCAAGTGGGTGCTGATGGCAATTCATCAATAATAAAACTTGGTATCACTCGTAACCGCTAAAAAAGTCAGCTAAAAATGTCAGAGACAAGCATCGTTGAAAACGTCTCTACGAGCGCTAACCACTTATAAAATCACCAACTTAACATTAACGCGAGCTGCACACACGTATGCGGCGCGTCCGCAAGTCACTTACTTGACCCTTCGTGTTATACGGCTGTTCGCCTACCCCGGGACGCGTCCCTGAATGACAGGGAACGAGTGCTCCGGACACGTTTAAATATGGTGCAGTTAACTCGAACAATTAGCCCTAAATCGCGTCATGTTCGATGTCGGAGAAACCGACAAAGGACTAACGCGAAGGCTAGTAGTGGCGAGGCCATCTTGGAATGGAACATATTCATTGTGAATATAGAGAAACATGTTCACAATCATGTGTGGGTTAGTCTGCACAGTCAAGTGTATCTTGTAAGGAAAAAAACCTGCTACTAAGTGTGATGACTTCTGCAAAACTCAAAAACCTAAATATAATCAGACAGTCGCCCTGATGTCATAAAGGATGGTGTGTCAGTCCACCATAACATCTAAGGTCATGGACATAATAATTATCTTAATAAGACAGTCAACGAAAGGAGGGTCAAGGAGATAGCGTCAACCAAGGAATGTCGTCATTGAGACCCTCCCCAGCTGTTTTTAGACGGAAAATCCACCGTTGTTCAATCCTGAACAAATACTTGGGGTCATTCTCATTGTATCTGAGTACTTGTAGAACGGTCCACCACAGATCATTGGGGCCATGTCTAGCCTCTAAGAAATGTGAACTCAATTTGGTCGTAATCCGAGCGCATCTGATATTGCTACGATGTTCGTTTATTCTTAACTTGACCGGTCTCGTTGTCATTCCTACATATTGTAAATCACACGGGCATGTGATCAAGTATATGCAGTGCCGTGTGTTACAGTTGGTGTGTTTAGTCAAATGCCAGTCTCCAAAGTGTTTCAACTGAAGACTGTTTATTCGCTTAGGTAATGGGCACACATTGCAAGAGCCGCATAGGAAATGGCCAGAGACTGGTGGGAGATTCCATAGTGTGGATTGCTCTGGAGAAACCTCTTGTCTTTGCGGTCGTGTGTGAATAATTAAGTCCCTGATATTCGGAGATCTCTTAAATGCAAAGAGGGGCCTTTGAACCTGTGATCCCCCGCTCAATAGAATATGCCACCTTTTATTGATAAGACTCTTGACGGTATTAGAAAGGGGAGTGTATGTAGATACACAGGTAAGTCGTGTTTGCACATCTCGTCTGTATGGTTCTAAGAGGGCATCTCTGTGGTTATTTCTAGCTCTTTTATAGGATGTATTGATAATCTTGGTGGGATAGCATCGATGTAGGAGTTTGGCTTTCAACTCACAAGCCTGAGTTTCAAATGACTGTACAGAGAAGCAATTCCTACGAAGTCTCAAGAATTGGCCAAAGGGAAGGTTGTCGCGTAGAGCCTTCGGATGATGGCTGTCATATCTGAGAAGACTGTTTCTATCAGTGATCTTATGAAAAGTATCGGTCACTAGTTTACCATCCACGTTTTGAATCAAGAGATCCAAAAAAGATACTTGTGTGGTGGAAACATGTGCTGTGAATTTCAGAAAGGGATCCAGAGTGTTGATCCAGCCGGTAAACAGATCAATCTTGGAAACTGGGCCTTGCCATATGATAAGAATATCATCTATGTAACGACGCCATAATTTAAAGTTGTTGAAAAAGGGGTTTGTTACTGGTAGAATGAAATTCTTTTCAAACTGGTACATATATAGACAGGCCAGACTAGGAGCAAAAGTACTGCCCATCGAGGTCCCTCTAATTTGGTGGTACAAAGTGTCCTCAAATTGAAAGTAATTTTGTGTCATTGCCAGAGATGCACAGTGCATTACAAATTCTATGGGAGTCGAAGAGGCCCAAGGTTGTGTGCGAAGGGCGGACTCTACGGCTTCTAAAGTGGCAGTCTGTGGTATGTTGGTATAAAGAGATTCTACATCCAGTGTAATCAAGACCTCAACCTGGATGGTAGAGTTGATTTATTCTATAAGGTTCAAGACATCCTTGGTGTCTTTGAGGTAGGTACATGAACTCTTGACTAAAGGTTGAAAAAAGAAGTCACAAAAAGTGGACAATGGTTCCAAGACCGAACCAATGCCAGAGACTATTGGACGGCCAGGGGGTGGACATGTGCCTTTATGGATTTTGGGGAGGCAATAAAAATAGGGAACACGTGGATGCGTGTTCTCCAGAAAATCAGCCTCTCTCGGAGTAATCCAGGAATTGCCTATGGCCTCGTTAAGCATGCTCCTTATTTGTAATTGTAAGGAGTGGGTAGGATCATGGTTTAATGGAGTGTAGTAGGTCCTATCACTTAGAAGGCGGAGGCACTCCTGTCTATAATCAACAGAGTCCATAATCACTATAGCCCCTCCTTTGTCTGCTGGTTTAATGACTATGGTGGGGTCTTGTGATAAAGTCTTGAGTGCTTCTCGCTCAATGGTGGGAATATTGACAAAAGGACGCTGGGGAGTGATCTGTTCGAGATCATGTAAAACTGCTTTTTCAAAAGCTAATACTTCACACGGAAGAGAACTCGTTGGAGGCATGAAAGTGGATGGTTTCTTCAAGCCAGTGTCATGAATGGCAGGGGGTTCTGGATGATCTTTAAAGAAAAAATGAAGCCGAACCTTTCTAAAAAACTGAGCCAACTCACAATGGAGACGAAAAGGATCCTCGGAAGGAGTAGGAACAAAGCCTAATCCTCTGTTCAGGACTTTCATTTCGTTAGGAGACAAATGTCTATGGGACAAATTGACCACTAGGTCCTCTGTGGAGCTATCTTGTTCTGGCTCCTGGTTATCATCTGGGGTTCCTCTCGACCCCAGTGTACTCTTCTGCCTCTTCCTCTCCTTCTGCCTCGCCCTCTGCCCGGGCCGCGGCCTAAAAAAGGCCCGTAAGGTGGAATAGGGCGTGGCTGGAAGAAGGGGTAAGGGGGTTGCCAGAAGAAAGGTTGATTGTTAGTGTATTGAGGAAAATTATAGTAGGACTGAGGTGTACTCTCGTCAGTGCTCCAACCGTCAGAGGAGGAGCTACTACTATAAGTCCGGGTTTTCCTGTTCATTGTCGTCGATTCGTCTGAGGATCGTGATTGGGTGTCGATCTCGAAGTCTTCCTTGATATAAGGATAAACTTTCTCTCTCTCGAATCTATTGATGTCTTTTTGTAATTTGGAGATTTTTTGTTGTGTTAGGAACTCTTTAGTTTCATTGAGTTCCGTGTTAATCTCCAGGAGACGACTCTTAAATGCTGCTATTGTCACTGTAGCTTTTATGGACGCCTCTACACAGTTGATCTGAATGACTATGGACTCGGCTAACCGTTTTGAAGTATTAATAATCAGCACAAGCCAGTCACGGGTGCATTTCCATGCAATCTGTGCCCAGTCTTTCCTAAAGGCTAAATCTTGTAGGAAGATCCTGGGCACATTAGAGACTAAAAGACCGTTAGGAGCAATATTGGCTCTCAAGTATTCGGTCATGATTGTCCCATGCATGACTGTCTTAATCAATTCTCTTTTCAGAGAGGATAGTTTGTCCCACTCTTCTTTGAGGCTCCCAGAGGGAGCTGAACCATCACTGGAGAGAATAGAGGGTGTCTGTAAGATAGCTGAGACAACGTCATCGTCAAAGCTGAGGCCTTGGAAATTATCCATGGTCAGGGAAAAGTCCTGCAGCGGACCGCTGCTCAATATACTAACTAAACGAGGAGGACTGGGAGATTAGACTGGTCCAGTGTTCTTTCTCCCTATACGTGAACTAATAGTAAATGTGTACACTGTTCCAAGAAAGAGAGGGCGAAAGAGAAAGACTGAAAAATCAATGTTGTAGGAGTGCCCTCAAGCATCACAATAGGATGCAGAGCATCATCATCGGGCTAACTCCTCGCCAGACCGGCGCTGCAATGTCTGACGGGCCAGCACACAAAGGTCGTGGCTCTGCAACCGGAAGGTGGTTAAACAGATCAGCTCAAATCCGTAGGATATGCTGACAGAGGAGAAAAGGAGAGGAACATAAAATTGGCTATGAACACCCGAAAATTAAATTTAAGGTTTATAATAAGGGTCAGGCCAAGATTAAAAACTCATAGGAGTAAACAGGGAATTATGTCACCTATACTCCTATAGGAAGGGAAGGAAGGAAGAATCTCACTCCTACCGCTGGGTCAACATGTTTCGCGCCTGTTCGGTCAAGGATTGATCCATTGGCGCTTCATCAGGACCATTTACTAGAAAGTTCTCCTTCATATATCACAAAAAGGGCAAAATAAACCAAAAGATAATAGTAAATAAAGACCATAAATGCTAGGAGGTCACTTACAGTCTATGAACCATTCGTCACAGTCAGTCTAATAGAGAGTCACCCTGTGTAAAAAATAAAACACATATGTAAAGCAAGGTGCAATCAATAGACATACATTGGTGTCAAGATGGTGTGAGTGTGATAGGTATCAGGTCCCAAAGGAGAGACAAGTGGAGACAATTATGAAAGTAACATTGACGGCTTACCATCCCATATAAGGACAAGGCATCATAGGGACGCGTAAACCCTGTCAACACGGTGAGTTCACTAAATAAAACATAATAAAAATATATGGATGGTTGAAGTAATGTCAGTACACAATTTCACACGTTCAAAAGAATCAAAGTTAGAGAATTCCATGTCTGGGGTATTAATAACTCACCAACTAAATAATAATACATGGTCTCATAGTATACTCTTCAACCACACCGTTAGGTCTAACAATACACAATCGATTCTCTATCCCTAGGAAAAATAGAGAACACATCCTAGTGCAAAAAACATATGGGTATAAAACCCATCATCCATATACCCAAGTGGGTGCTGATGGCAATTCATCAATAATAAAACTTGGTATCACTCGTAACCGCTAAAAAAGTCAGCTAAAAATGTCAGAGACAAGCATCGTTGAAAACGTCTCTACGAGCGCTAACCACTTATAAAATCACCAACTTAACATTAACGCGAGCTGCACACACGTATGCGGCGCGTCCGCAAGTCACTTACTTGACCCTTCGTGTTATACGGCTGTTCGCCTACCCCGGGACGCGTCCCTGAATGACAGGGAACGAGTGCTCCGGACACGTTTAAATATGGTGCAGTTAACTCGAACAATTAGCCCTAAATCGCGTCATGTTCGATGTCGGAGAAACCGACAAAGGACTAACGCGAAGGCTAGTAGTGGCGGCGGCCATCTTGGAATGGAACATATTCATTGTGAATATAGAGAAACATGTTCACAATCATGTGTGGGTTAGTCTGCACAGTCAAGTGTATCTTGTAAGGAAAAAAACCTGCTACTAAGTGTGATGACTTCTGCAAAACTCAAAAACCTAAATATAATCAGACAGTCGCCCTGATGTCATAAAGGATGGTGTGTCAGTCCACCATAACATCTAAGGTCATGGACATAATAATTATCTTAATAAGACAGTCAACGAAAGGAGGGTCAAGGAGATAGCGTCAACCAAGGAATGTCGTCATTGAGACCCTCCCCAGCTGTTTTTAGACGGAAAATCCACCGTTGTTCAATCCTGAACAAATACTTGGGGTCATTCTCATTGTATCTGAGTACTTGTAGAACGGTCCACCACAGATCATTGGGGCCATGTCTAGCCTCTAAGAAATGTGAACTCAATTTGGTCGTAATCCGAGCGCATCTGATATTGCTACGATGTTCGTTTATTCTTAACTTGACCGGTCTCGTTGTCATTCCTACATATTGTAAATCACACGGGCATGTGATCAAGTATATGCAGTGCCGTGTGTTACAGTTGGTGTGTTTAGTCAAATGCCAGTCTCCAAAGTGTTTCAACTGAAGACTGTTTATTCGCTTAGGTAATGGGCACACATTGCAAGAGCCGCATAGGAAATGGCCAGAGACTGGTGGGAGATTCCATAGTGTGGATTGCTCTGGAGAAACCTCTTGTCTTTGCGGTCGTGTGTGAATAATTAAGTCCCTGATATTCGGAGATCTCTTAAATGCAAAGAGGGGCCTTTGAACCTGTGATCCCCCGCTCAATAGAATATGCCACCTTTTATTGATAAGACTCTTGACGGTATTAGAAAGGGGAGTGTATGTAGATACACAGGTAAGTCGTGTTTGCACATCTCGTCTGGATGGTTCTAAGAGGGCATCTCTGTGGTTATTTCTAGCTCTTTTATAGGATGTATTGATAATCTTGGTGGGATAGCATCGATGTAGGAGTTTGGCTTTCAACTCACAAGCCTGAGTTTCAAATGACTGTACAGAGAAGCAATTCCTACGAAGTCTCAAGAATTGGCCAAAGGGAAGGTTGTCGCGTAGAGCCTTCGGATGATGGCTGTCATATCTGAGAAGACTGTTTCTATCAGTGATCTTATGAAAAGTATCGGTCACTAGTTTACCATCCACGTTTTGAATCAAGAGATCCAAAAAAGATACTTGTGTGGTGGAAACATGTGCTGTGAATTTCAGAAAGGGATCCAGAGTGTTGATCCAGCCGGTAAACAGATCAATCTTGGAAACTGGGCCTTGCCATATGATAAGAATATCATCTATGTAACGACGCCATAATTTAAAGTTGTTGAAAAAGGGGTTTGTTACTGGTAGAATGAAATTCTTTTCAAACTGGTACATATATAGACAGGCCAGACTAGGAGCAAAAGTACTGCCCATCGAGGTCCCTCTAATTTGGTGGTACAAAGTGTCCTCAAATTGAAAGTAATTTTGTGTCATTGCCAGAGATGCACAGTGCATTACAAATTCTATGGGAGTCGAAGAGGCCCAAGGTTGTGTGCGAAGGGCGGACTCTACGGCTTCTAAAGTGGCAGTCTGTGGTATGTTGGTATAAAGAGATTCTACATCCAGTGTAATCAAGACCTCAACCTGGATGGTAGAGTTGATTTATTCTATAAGGTTCAAGACATCCTTGGTGTCTTTGAGGTAGGTATATGAACTCTTGACTAAAGGTTGAAAAAAGAAGTCACAAAAAGTGGACAATGGTTCCAAGACCGAACCAATGCCAGAGACTATTGGACGGCCAGGGGGTGGACATGTGCCTTTATGGATTTTGGGGAGGCAATAAAAATAGGGAACACGTGGATGCGTGTTCTCCAGAAAATCAGCCTCTCTCGGAGTAATCCAGGAATTGCCTATGGCCTCGTTAAGCATGCTCCTTATTTGTAATTGTAAGGAGTGGGTAGGATCATGGTTTAATGGAGTGTAGTAGGTCCTATCACTTAGAAGGCGGAGGCACTCCTGTCTATAATCAACAGAGTCCATAATCACTATAGCCCCTCCTTTGTCTGCTGGTTTAATGACTATGGTGGGGTCTTGTGATAAAGTCTTGAGTGCTTCTCGCTCAATGGTGGGAATATTGACAAAAGGACGCTGGGGAGTGATCTGTTCGAGATCATGTAAAACTGCTTTTTCAAAAGCTAATACTTCACACGGAAGAGAACTCGTTGGAGGCATGAAAGTGGATGGTTTCTTCAAGCCAGTGTCATGAATGGCAGGGGGTTCTGGATGATCTTTAAAGAAAAAATGAAGCCGAACCTTTCTAAAAAACTGAGCCAACTCACAATGGAGACGAAAAGGATCCTCGGAAGGAGTAGGAACAAAGCCTAATCCTCTGTTCAGGACTTTCATTTCGTTAGGAGACAAATGTCTATGGGACAAATTGACCACTAGGTCCTCTGTGGAGCTATCTTGTTCTGGCTCCTGGTTATCATCTGGGGTTCCTCTCGACCCCAGTGTACTCTTCTGCCTCTTCCTCTCCTTCTGCCTCGCCCTCTGCCCGGGCCGCGGCCTAAAAAAGGCCCGTAAGGTGGAATAGGGCGTGGCTGGAAGAAGGGGTAAGGGGGTTGCCAGAAGAAAGGTTGATTGTTAGTGTATTGAGGAAAATTATAGTAGGACTGAGGTGTACTCTCGTCAGTGCTCCAACCGTCAGAGGAGGAGCTACTACTATAAGTCCGGGTTTTCCTGTTCATTGTCGTCGATTCGTCTGAGGATCGTGATTGGGTGTCGATCTCGAAGTCTTCCTTGATATAAGGATAAACTTTCTCTCTCTCGAATCTATTGATGTCTTTTTGTAATTTGGAGATTTTTTGTTGTGTTAGGAACTCTTTAGTTTCATTGAGTTCCGTGTTAATCTCCAGGAGACGACTCTTAAATGCTGCTATTGTCACTGTAGCTTTTATGGACGCCTCTACACAGTTGATCTGAATGACTATGGACTCGGCTAACCGTTTTGAAGTATTAATAATCAGCACAAGCCAGTCACGGGTGCATTTCCATGCAATCTGTGCCCAGTCTTTCCTAAAGGCTAAATCTTGTAGGAAGATCCTGGGCACATTAGAGACTAAAAGACCGTTAGGAGCAATATTGGCTCTCAAGTATTCGGTCATGATTGTCCCATGCATGACTGTCTTAATCAATTCTCTTTTCAGAGAGGATAGTTTGTCCCACTCTTCTTTGAGGCTCCCAGAGGGAGCTGAACCATCACTGGAGAGAATAGAGGGTGTCTGTAAGATAGCTGAGACAACGTCATCGTCAAAGCTGAGGCCTTGGAAATTATCCATGGTCAGGGAAAAGTCCTGCAGCGGACCGCTGCTCAATATACTAACTAAACGAGGAGGACTGGGAGATTAGACTGGTCCAGTGTTCTTTCTCCCTATACGTGAACTAATAGTAAATGTGTACACTGTTCCAAGAAAGAGAGGGCGAAAGAGAAAGACTGAAAAATCAATGTTGTAGGAGTGCCCTCAAGCATCACAATAGGATGCAGAGCATCATCATCGGGCTAACTCCTCGCCAGACCGGCGCTGCAATGTCTGACGGGCCAGCACACAAAGGTCGTGGCTCTGCAACCGGAAGGTGGTTAAACAGATCAGCTCAAATCCGTAGGATATGCTGACAGAGGAGAAAAGGAGAGGAACATAAAATTGGCTATGAACACCCGAAAATTAAATTTAAGGTTTATAATAAGGGTCAGGCCAAGATTAAAAACTCATAGGAGTAAACAGGGAATTATGTCACCTATACTCCTATAGGAAGGGAAGGAAGGAAGAATCTCACTCCTACCGCTGGGTCAACATGTTTCGCGCCTGTTCGGTCAAGGATTGATCCATTGGCGCTTCATCAGGACCATTTACTAGAAAGTTCTCCTTCATATATCACAAAAAGGGCAAAATAAACCAAAAGATAATAGTAAATAAAGACCATAAATGCTAGGAGGTCACTTACAGTCTATGAACCATTCGTCACAGTCAGTCTAATAGAGAGTCACCCTGTGTAAAAAATAAAACACATATGTAAAGCAAGGTGCAATCAATAGACATACATTGGTGTCAAGATGGTGTGAGTGTGATAGGTATCAGGTCCCAAAGGAGAGACAAGTGGAGACAATTATGAAAGTAACATTGACGGCTTACCATCCCATATAAGGACAAGGCATCATAGGGACGCGTAAACCCTGTCAACACGGTGAGTTCACTAAATAAAACATAATAAAAATATATGGATGGTTGAAGTAATGTCAGTACACAATTTCACACGTTCAAAAGAATCAAAGTTAGAGAATTCCATGTCTGGGGTATTAATAACTCACCAACTAAATAATAATACATGGTCTCATAGTATACTCTTCAACCACACCGTTAGGTCTAACAATACACAATCGATTCTCTATCCCTAGGAAAAATAGAGAACACATCCTAGTGCAAAAAACATATGGGTATAAAACCCATCATCCATATACCCAAGTGGGTGCTGATGGCAATTCATCAATAATAAAACTTGGTATCACTCGTAACAGCTAAAAAAGTCAGCTAAAAATGTCAGAGACAAGCATCGTTGAAAACGTCTCTACGAGCGCTAACCACTTATAAAATCACCAACTTAACATTAACGCGAGCTGCACACACGTATGCGGCGCGTCCGCAAGTCACTTACTTGACCCTTCGTGTTATACGGCTGTTCGCCTACCCCGGGACGCGTCCCTGAATGACAGGGAACGAGTGCTCCAGACACGTTTAAATATGGTGCAGTTAACTCGGACAATTAGCCCTAAATCGCGTCATGTTCGATGTCGGAGAAACCGACAAAGGACTAACGCGAAGGCTAGTAGTGGCGGCGGCCATCTTGGAATGGAACATATTCATTGTGAATATAGAGAAACATGTTCACAATCATGTGTGGGTTAGTCTGCACAGTCAAGTGTATCTTGTAAGGAAAAAAACCTGCTACTAAGTGTGATGACTTCTGCAAAACTCAAAAACCTAAATATAATCAGACAGTCGCCCTGATGTCATAAAGGATGGTGTGTCAGTCCACCATAACATCTAAGGTCATGGACATAATAATTATCTTAATAAGACAGTCAACGAAAGGAGGGTCAAGGAGATAGCGTCAACCAAGGAATGTCGTCATTGAGACCCTCCCCAGCTGTTTTTAGACGGAAAATCCACCGTTGTTCAATCCTGAACAAATACTTGGGGTCATTCTCATTGTATCTGGGTACTTGTAGAACGGTCCACCACAGATCATTGGGGCCATGTCTAGCCTCTAAGAAATGTGAACTCAATTTGGTCGTAATCCGAGCGCATCTGATATTGCTACGGTGTTCGTTTATTCTTAACTTGACCGGTCTCGTTGTCATTCCTACATATTGTAAATCACATGGGCATGTGATCAAGTATATGCAGTTCCGTGTGTTACAGTTGGTGTGTTTAGTCAAACGCCAGTCTCCAAAGTGTTTCAACTGAAGACTGTTTATTCGCTTAGTTAATGGGCACACATTGCAAGAGCCGCATGGGAAATGGCCAGAGACTGGTGGGAGATTCCATAGTGTGGATTGCTCTGGAGAAACCTCTTGTCTTTGCGGTCGTGTGTGAATAATTAAGTCCCTGATATTCGGAGATCTCTTAAATGCAAAGAGGGGCCTTTGAACCTGTGATCCCCGCTCAATAGAATATGCCACCTTTTATTGATAAGACTCTTGACGGTATTAGAAAGGGTAGTGTATGTAGATACACAGGTAAGTCGTGTTTGCACATCTCGTCTGGATGGTTCTAAGAGGGCATCTCTGTGGTTATTTCTAGCTCTTTTATAGGATGTATTGATAATCTTGGTGGGATAACATCGATGTTGGAGTTTGGCTTTCAACTCACAAGCCTGAGTTTCAAATGACTGTACAGAGGAGCAATTCCTACGAAGTCTCAAGAATTGGCCAAAGGGAAGGTTGTCGCGTAGAGCCTTCGGATGATGGCTGTCATATCTGAGAAGACTGTTTCTATCAGTGATCTTATGAAAAGTATCGATCACTAGTTTACCATCCACGTTTTGAATCAAGAGATCCAAAAAAGATACTTGTGTGGTGGAAACATGTGCTGTGAATTTCAGAAAGGGATCCAGAGTGTTGATCCAGCCGGTAAACAGATCAATCTTGGAAACTGGGCCTTGCCATATGATAAGAATATCATCTATGTAACGACGCCATAATTTAATGTTGTTGAAAAAGGGGTTTGTTACTGGTAGAATGAAATTCTTTTCAAACTGGTACATATATAGACAGGCCAGACTAGGGGCAAAAGATTCTATTGAGCGGGGGATCACAGGTTCAAAGGCCCCTCTTTGCATTTAAGAGATCTCCGAATATCAGGGACTTAATTATTCACACACGACCGCAAAGACAAGAGGTTTCTCCAGAGCAATCCACACTATGGAATCTCCCACCAGTCTCTGGCCATTTCCCATGCGGCTCTTGCAATGTGTGCCCATTAACTAAGCGAATAAACAGTCTTCAGTTGAAACACTTTGGAGACTGGCGTTTGACTAAACACACCAACTGTAACACACGGCACTGCATATACTTGATCACATGCCCGTGTGATTTACAATATGTAGGAATGACAACGAGACCGGTCAAGTTAAGAATAAACGAACACCGTAGCAATATCAGATGCGCTCGGATTACGACCAAATTGAGTTCACATTTCTTAGAGGCTAGACATGGCCCCAATGATCTGTGGTGGACCGTTCTACAAGTACCCAGATACAATGAGATTGACCCCAAGTATTTGTTCAGGATTGAACAACAGTGGATTTTCCGTCTAAAAACAGCTGGGGAGGGTCTCAATGACGACATTCCTTGGTGGACGCTATCTCCTTGACCCTCCTTTCGTTGACTGTCTTATGGAGATAATTATTATGTCCATGACCTTAGATGTTATGGTGGACTGACACACCATCCTTTATGACATCAGGGCGACTGTCTGATTATATTTAGGTTTTTGAGTTTTGCAGAAGTCATCACACTTAGTAGCAGGTTTTTTTCCTTACAAGATACACTTGACTGTGCAGACTAACCCACACATGATTGTGAAGATGTTTCTCTATATTCACAATGAATATGTTCCATTCCAAGATGGCCGCCGCCACTACTAGCCTTCGCGTTAGTCCTTTGTCGGTTTCTCCTACATCGAATATGACGCGATTTAGGGCTAATTGTCCGAGTTAACTGCACCATATTTAAACGTGTCCGGAGCACTCGTTCCCTGTCATTCAGGGACGCGTCCCGGGGTAGGCGAACAGCCGTATAACACGAAGGGTCAAGTAAGTGACTTGCGGACGCGCCGCATACGTGTGTGCAGCTCGCGTTAATGTTAAGTTGGTGATTTTATAAGTGGTTAGCGCTCGTAGAGACGTTTTCAACGATGCTTGTCTCTGACATTTTTAGCGGACTTTTTTAGCGGTTACGAGTGATACCAAGTTTTATTATTGATGAATTGCCATCAGCACCCACTTGGGTATATGGATGATGGGTTTTATACCCATATGTTTTTTGCACTGGGATGTGTTCTCTATTTTTCCTAGGGATAGAGAATCGATTGTGTATTGTTAGACCTAACGGTGTGGTTGAAGAGTATACTATGAGACCATGTATTATTATTTAGTTGGTGAGTTATTAATACCCCAGACATGGAATTCTCTAACTTTGATTCTTTTGAACGTGTGAAATTGTGTACTGACATTACTTCAACCAGCCATATATTTTTATTATGTTTATTTAGTGAACTCACCGTGTTGACAGGGTTTACGCGTCCCTATGATGCCTTGTCCTTATATGGGATGGTAAGCCGTCAATGTTACTTTCATAATTGTCTCCACTTGTCTCTCCTTTGGGACCTGATACCTATCACACTCACACCATCTTGACACCAATGTATGTCTATTGATTGCACCTTGCTTTACATATGTGTTTTATTTTTTACACAGGGCGACTCTCTATTAGACTGACTGTGACGAATGGTCCATAGACTGTAAGTGACTTCCTAGCATTTATGGTCTTTATTTACTATTATCTTTTGGTTTATTTTGCCCTTTTTGTGATATATGAAGGAGAACTTTCTAGTAAATGGTCCTGATGAAGCGCCAATGGATCAATCCTTGACCGAACAGGCGCGAAACATGTTGACCCAGCGGTAGGAGTGAGATTCTTCCTTCCTTCCCTTCCTATAGGAGTATAGGTGACATAATTCCCTGTTTACTCCTATGAGTTTTTAATCTTGGCCTGACCCTTATTATAAACATTAAATTTAATTTTCGGGTGTTCATAGCCAATTTTATGTTCCTCTCCTTTTCTCCTCTGTCAGCATATCCTATGGATTTGAGCTGATCTGTTTAACCACCTTCCGGTTGCAGAGCCACGACCTTTGTGTGGTGGCCCGTCAGACATTGCAGCGCCGGTCTGGCGAGGAGTTAGCCCGATGATGATGCTCTGCATCCTATTGTGATGCTTGAGGGCACTCCTACAACATTGATTTTTCAGTCTTTCTCTTTCGCCCTCTCTTTCTTGGAACAGTGTACACATTTACTATTAGTTCACGTATAGGGAGAAAGTACACTGGACCAGTCTAATCTCCCAGTCCTCCTCGTTTAGTTAGTATATTGAGCAGCGGTCCGCTGCAGGACTTTTCCCTGACCATGGATAATTTCCAAGGCCTCAGCTTTGACGATGACGTCATCTCAGCTATCTTACAGACACCCTCTATTCTCTCCAGTGATGGTTCAGCTCCCTCTGGGAGCCTCAAAGAAGAGTGGGACAAACTATCCTCTCTGAAAAGAGAATTGATTAAGACAGTCATGCATGGGACAATCATGACCGAATACTTGAGAGCCAATATTGCTCCTAACTGTCTTTTAGTCTCTAATGTGCCCAGGATCTTCCTACAAGATTTAGCCTTTAGGAAAGACTGGGCACAGATTGCATGGAAATGCACCCGTGACTGGCTTGTGCTGATTATTAATACTTCAAAACGGTTAGCCGAGTCCATAGTCATTCAGATCAACTGTGTAGAGGCGTCCATAAAAGCTACAGTGACAATAGCAGCATTTAAGAGTCGTCTCCTGGAGATTAACACGGAACTCAATGAAACTAAAGAGTTCCTAACACAACAAAAAATCTCCAAATTACAAAAAGACATCAATAGATTCGAGAGAGAAAAGTTTATCCTTATATCAAGGAAGACTTCGAGATCAACACCCAATCACGATCCTCAGACGAATCGACGACAATGAACAGGAAAACCCGGACTTATAGTAGTAGCTCCTCCTCTGACGGTTGGAGCACTGACGAGAGTACACCTCAGTCCTACTATAATTTTCCTCAATACACTAACAATCAACCTTTCTTCTGGCAACCCCCTTACCCCTTCTTCCAGCCACGCCCTATTCCACCTTACGGGCCTTTTATAGGCCGCGGCCTGGGCAGAGGGCGAGGCAGAAGAAGAGGAAGAGGCAGAAGAGTACACTGGGGTCGAGAGGAACCCCAGATGATAACCAGGAGCCAGAACAAGATAGCTCCACAGAGGACCTAGTGGTCAATTTGTCCCATAGACATTTGTCTCCTAACGAAATGAAAGTCCTGAACAGAGGATTAGGCTTTGTTCCTACTCCTTCCGAGGATCCTTTTCGTCTCCATTGTGAGTTGGCTCAGTTTTTTAGAAAGGTTCGGCTTCATTTTTTCTTTAAAGATCGTCCAGAACCCCCTGCCATTCATGACACTGGCTTGAAGAAACCATCCACTTTCATGCCTCCAACGAGTTCTCTTCCGTGTGAAGTATTAGCTTTTGAAAAAGCAGTTTTACATGATCTCGAACAGATCACTCCCCAGCGTCCTTTTGTCAATATTCCCACCATTGAGCGAGAAGCACTCAAGACTTTATCACAAGACCCCACCATAGTCATTAAACCAGCAGACAAAGGAGGGGCTATAGTGATTATGGACTCTGTTGATTATAGACAGGAGTGCCTCCGCCTTCTAAGTGATAGGACCTACTACACTCCATTAAACCATGATCCTACCCACTCCTTACAATTACAAATAAGGAGCATGCTTAACGAGGCCATAGGCAATTCCTGGATTACTCCGAGAGAGGCTGATTTTCTGGAGAACACGCATCCACGTGTTCCCTATTTTTATTGCCTCCCCAAAATCCATAAAGGCACATGTCCACCCCCTGGCCGTCCAATAGTCTCTGGCATTGGTTCGGTCTTGGAACCATTGTCCACTTTTTGTGACTTCTTTTTTCAACCTTTAGTCAAGAGTTCATGTACCTACCTCAAAGACACCAAGGATGTCTTGAACCTTATAGAATCAATCAACTCTACCATCCAGGTTGAGGTCTTGATTACACTGGATGTAGAATCTCTTTATACCAACATACCACAGACTGCCACTTTAGAAGCCGTAGAGTCCGCCCTTCGCATACAACCTTGGGCCTCTTCGACTCCCATAGAATTTGTAATGCACTGTGCATCTCTGGCAATGACACAAAATTACTTTCAATTTGAGGACACTTTGTACCACCAAATTAGAGGGACCTCGATGGGCAGTACTTTTGCCCCTAGTCTGGCCTGTCTATATATGTACCAGTTTGAAAAGAATTTCATTCTACCAGTAACGAACCCCTTTTTCAACAACATTAAATTATGGCATCGTTACATAGATGATATTCTTATCATATGGCAAGGCCCAGTTTCCAAGATTGATCTGTTTACCGGCTGGATCAACACTCTGGATCCCTTTCTGAAATTCACAGCACATGTTTCCACCACACAAGTATCTTTTTTGGATCTCTTGATTCAAAACGTGGATGGTAAACTAGTGACCGATACTTTTCATAAGATCACTGACAGAAACAGTCTTCTCAGATATGACAGCCATCATCCGAAGGCTCTACGCGACAACCTTCCCTTTGGCCAATTCTTGAGACTTCGTAGGAATTGCTCCTCTGTACAGTCATTTGAAACTCAGGCTTGTGAGTTGAAAGCCAAACTCCTACATCGATGTTATCCCACCAAGATTATCAATACATCCTATAAAAGAGCTAGAAATAACCACAGAGATGCCCTCTTAGAACCATCCAGACGAGATGTGCAAACACGACTTACCTGTGTATCTACATACACTCCCCTTTCTAATACCGTCAAGAGTCTTATCAATAAAAGGTGGCATATTCTATTGAGCGGGGATCACAGGTTCAAAGGCCCCTCTTTGCATTTAAGAGATCTCCGAATATCAGGGACTTAATTATTCACACACGACCGCAAAGACAAGAGGTTTCTCCAGAGCAATCCACACTATGGAATCTCCCACCAGTCTCTGGCCATTTCCCATGCGGCTCTTGCAATGTGTGCCCATTAACTAAGCGAATAAACAGTCTTCAGTTGAAACACTTTGGAGACTGGCGTTTGACTAAACACACCAACTGTAACACACGGCACTGCATATACTTGATCACATGCCCGTGTGATTTACAATATGTAGGAATGACAACGAGACCGGTCAAGTTAAGAATAAACGAACACCGTAGCAATATCAGATGCGCTCGGATTACGACCAAATTGAGTTCACATTTCTTAGAGGCTAGACATGGCCCCAATGATCTGTGGTGGACCGTTCTACAAGTACCCAGATACAATGAGAATGACCCCAAGTATTTGTTCAGGATTGAACAACGGTGGATTTTCCGTCTAAAAACAGCTGGGGAGGGTCTCAATGACGACATTCCTTGGTTGACGCTATCTCCTTGACCCTCCTTTCGTTGACTGTCTTATGGAGATAATTATTATGTCATGACCTTAGATGTTATGGTGGACTGACACACCATCCTTTATGACATCAGGGCGACTGTCTGATTATATTTAGGTTTTTGAGTTTTGCAGAAGTCATCACACTTAGTAGCAGGTTTTTTTCCTTACAAGATACACTTGACTGTGCAGACTAACCCACACATGATTGTGAACATGTTTCTCTATATTCACAATGAATATGTTCCATTCCAAGATGGCCGCCGCCACTACTAGCCTTCGCGTTAGTCCTTTGTCGGTTTCTCCGACATCGAATATGACGCGATTTAGGGCTAATTGTCCGAGTTAACTGCACCATATTTAAACGTGTCCGGAGCACTCGTTCCCTGTCATTCAGGGACGCGTCCCGGGGTAGGCGAACAGCCGTATAACACGAAGGGTCAAGTAAGTGACTTGCGGACGCGCCGCATACGTGTGTGCAGCTCGCGTTAATGTTAAGTTGGTGATTTTATAAGTGGTTAGCGCTCGTAGAGATGTTTTCAACGATGCTTGTCTCTGACATTTTTAGCTGACTTTTTTAGCTGTTACGAGTGATACCAAGTTTTATTATTGATGAATTGCCATCAGCACCCACTTGGGTATATGGATGATGGGTTTTATACCCATATGTTTTTTGCACTGGGATGTGTTCTCTATTTTTCCTAGGGATAGAGAATCGATTGTGTATTGTTAGACCTAATGGTGTGGTTGAAGAGTATACTATGAGACCATGTATTATTATTTAGTTGGTGAGTTATTAATACCCCAGACATGGAATTCTCTAACTTTGATTCTTTTGAACGTGTGAAATTGTGTACTGACATTACTTCAACCAGTCATATATTTTTATTATGTTTATTTAGTGAACTCACCGTGTTGACAGGGTTTACGCGTCCCTATGATGCCTTGTCCTTATATGGGATGGTAAGCCGTCAATGTTACTTTCATAATTGTCTCCACTTGTCTCTCCTTTGGGACCTGATACCTATCACACTCACACCATCTTGACACCAATGTATGTCTATTGATTGCACCTTGCTTTACATATGTGTTTTATTTTTTACACAGGGCGACTCTCTATTAGACTGACTGTGACGAATGGTCCATAGACTGTAAGTGACCTCCTAGCATTTATGGTCTTTATTTACTATTATCTTTTGGTTTATTTTGCCCTTTTTGTGATATATGAAGGAGAACTTTCTAGTAAATGGTCCTGATGAAGCGCCAATGGATCAATCCTTGACCGAACAGGCGCGAAACATGTTGACCCAGCGGTAGGAGTGAGATTCTTCCTTCCTTCCCTTCCTATAGGAGTATAGGTGACATAATTCCCTGTTTACTCCTATGAGTTTTTAATCTTGGCCTGACCCTTATTATAAACATTAAATTTAATTTTCGGGTGTTCATAGCCAATTTTATGTTCCTCTCCTTTTCTCCTCTGTCAGCATATCCTACGGATTTGAGCTGATCTGTTTAACCACCTTCCGGTTGCAGAGCCACGACCTTTGTGTGGTGGCCCGTCAGACATTGCAGCGCCGGTCTGGCGAGGAGTTAGCCCGATGATGATGCTCTGCATCCTATTGTGATGCTTGAGGGCACTCCTACAACATTGATTTTTCAGTCTTTCTCTTTCGCCCTCTCTTTCTTGGAACAGTGTACACATTTACTATTAGTTCACGTATAGGGAGAAAGTACACTGGACCAGTCTAATCTCCCAGTCCTCCTCGTTTAGTTAGTATATTGAGCAGCGGTCCGCTGCAGGACTTTTCCCTGACCATGGATAATTTCCAAGGCCTCAGCTTTGACGATGACGTCGTCTCAGCTATCTTACAGACACCCTCTATTCTCTCCAGTGATGGTTCAGCTCCCTCTGGGAGCCTCAAAGAAGAGTGGGACAAACTATCCTCTCTGAAAAGAGAATTGATTAAGACAGTCATGCATGGGACAATCATGACCGAATACTTGAGAGCCAATATTGCTCCTAACGGTCTTTTAGTCTCTAATGTGCCCAGGATCTTCCTACAAGATTTAGCCTTTAGGAAAGACTGGGCACAGATTGCATGGAAATGCACCCGTGACTGGCTTGTGCTGATTATTAATACTTCAAAACGGTTAGCCGAGTCCATAGTCATTCAGATCAACTGTGTAGAGGCGTCCATAAAAGCTACAGTGACAATAGCAGCATTTAAGAGTCGTCTCCTGGAGATTAACACGGAACTCAATGAAACTAAAGAGTTCCTAACACAACAAAAAATCTCCAAATTACAAAAAGACATCAATAGATTCGAGAGAGAAAAGTTTATCCTTATATCAAGGAAGACTTCGAGATCGACACCCAATCACGATCCTCAGACGAATCGACCACAATGAACAGGAAAACCCGGACTTATAGTAGTAGCTCCTCCTCTGACGGTTGGAGCACTGACGAGAGTACACCTCAGTCCTACTATAATTTTCCTCAATACACTAACAATCAACCTTTCTTCTGGCAACCCCCTTACCCCTTCTTCCAGCCACGCCCTATTCCACCTTACGGGCCTTTTTTAGGCCGCGGCCCGGGCAGAGGGCGAGGCAGAAGGAGAGGAAGAGGCAGAAGAGTACACTGGGGTCGAGAGGAACCCCAGATGATAACCAGGAGCCAGAACAAGATAGCTCCACAGAGGACCTAGTGGTCAATTTGTCCCATAGACATTTGTCTCCTAACGAAATGAAAGTCCTGAACAGAGGATTAGGCTTTGTTCCTACTCCTTCCGAGGATCCTTTTCGTCTCCATTGTGAGTTGGCTCAGTTTTTTAGAAAGGTTCGGCTTCATTTGTTCTTTAAAGATCGTCCAGAACCCCCTGCCATTCATGACACTGGCTTGAAGAAACCATCCACTTTCATGCCTCCAACGAGTTCTCTTCCGTGTGAAGTATTAGCTTTTGAAAAAGCAGTTTTACATGATCTCGAACAGATCACTCCCCAGCGTCCTTTTGTCAATATTCCCACCATTGAGCGAGAAGCACTCAAGACTTTATCACAAGACCCCACCATAGTCATTAAACCAGCAGACAAAGGAGGGGCTATAGTGATTATGGACTCTGTTGATTATAGACAGGAGTGCCTCCGCCTTCTAAGTGATAGGACCTACTACACTCCATTAAACCATGATCCTACCCACTCCTTACAATTACAAATAAGGAGCATGCTTAACGAGGCCATAGGCAATTCCTGGATTACTCCGAGAGAGGCTGATTTTCTGGAGAACACGCATCCACGTGTTCCCTATTTTTATTGCCTCCCCAAAATCCATAAAGGCACATGTCCACCCCCTGGCCGTCCAATAGTCTCTGGCATTGGTTCGGTCTTGGAACCATTGTCCACTTTTTGTGACTTCTTTTTTCAACCTTTAGTCAAGAGTTCATGTACCTACCTCAAAGACACCAAGGATGTCTTGAACCTTATAGAATCAATCAACTCTACCATCCAGGTTGAGGTCTTGATTACACTGGATGTAGAATCTCTTTATACCAACATACCACAGATTGCCACTTTAGAAGCCGTAGAGTCCGCCCTTCGCATACAACCTTGGGCCTCTTCGACTCCCATAGAATTTGTAATGCACTGTGCATCTCTGGCAATGACACAAAATTACTTTCAATTTGAGGACACTTTGTTCCACCAAAATAGAGGGACCTCGATGGGCAGTACTTTTGCCCCTAGTCTGGCCTGTCTATATATGTACCAGTTTGAAAAGAATTTCATTCTACCAGTAACAAACCCCTTTTTCAACAACATTAAATTATGGCGTCGTTACATAGATGATATTCTTATCATATGGCAAGGCCCAGTTTCCAAGATTGATCTGTTTACCGGCTGGATCAACACTCTGGATCCCTTTCTGAAATTCACAGCACATGTTTCCACCACACAAGTATCTTTTTTGGATCTCTTGATTCAAAACGTGGATGGTAAACTAGTGACCGATACTTTTCATAAGATCACTGATAGAAACAGTCTTCTCAGATATGACAGCCATCATCCGAAGGCTCTACGCGACAACCTTCCCTTTGGCCAATTCTTGAGACTTCGTAGGAATTGCTCCTCTGTACAGTCATTTGAAACTCAGGCTTGTGAGTTGAAAGCCAAACTCCTACATCGATGTTATCCCACCAAGATTATCAATACATCCTATAAAAGAGCTAGAAATAACCACAGAGATGCCATCTTAGAACCATCCAGACGAGATGTGCAAACACGACTTAACTGTGTATCTACATACACTCCCCTTTCTAATACCGTCAAGAGTCTTATCAATAAAAGGTGGCATATTCTATTGAGCGGGGGATCACAGGTTCAAAGGCCCCTCTTTGCATTTAAGAGATCTCCGAATATCAGGGACTTAATTATTCACACACGACCGCAAAGACAAGAGGTTTCTCCAGAGCAATCCACACTATGGAATCTCCCACCAGTCTCTGGCCATTTCCCATGCAGCTCTTGCAATGTGTGCCCATTAACTAAGCGAATAAACAGTCTTCAGTTCAAACACTTTGGAGACTGGCGTTTGACTAAACACACCAACTGTAACACACGGCACTGCATATACTTGATCACATGCCCGTGTGATTTACAATATGTAGGAATGACAACGAGACCGGTCAAGTTAAGAATAAACGAACACCGTAGCAATATCAGATGCGCTCGGATTACGACCAAATTGAGTTCACATTTCTTAGAGGCTAGACATGGCCCCAATGATCTGTGGTGGACCGTTCTACAAGTACCCAGATACAATGAGAATGACCCCAAGTATTTGTTCAGGATTGAACAACGGTGGATTTTCCGTCTAAAAACAGCTGGGGAGGGTCTCAATGACGACATTCCTTGGTTGACGCTATCTCCTTGACCCTCCTTTCGTTGACTGTCTTATGGAGATAATTATTATGTCCATGACCTTAGATGTTATGGTGGACTGACACACCATCCTTTATGACATCAGGGCGACTGTCTGATTATATTTAGGTTTTTGAGTTTTGCAGAAGTCATCACACTTAGTAGCAGGTTTTTTTCCTTACAAGATACACTTGACTGTGCAGACTAACCCACACATGATTGTGAACATGTTTCTCTATATTCACAATTAATATGTTCCATTCCAAGATGGCCGCCGCCACTATTAGCCTTCGCGTTAGTCCTTTGTCGGTTTCTCCGACATCGAACATGACGCGATTTAGGGCTAATTGTCCGAGTTAACTGCACCATATTTAAACGTGTCCGGAGCACTCGTTCCCTGTCATTCAGGGACGCGTCCCGGGGTAGGCGAACAGCCGTATAACACGAAGGGTCAAGTAAGTGACTTGCGGACGCGCCGCATACGTGTGTGCAGCTCGCGTTAATGTTAAGTTGGTGATTTTATAAGTGGTTAGCGCTCGTAGAGACGTTTTCAACGATGCTTGTCTCTGACATTTTTAGCTGACTTTTTTAGCTGTTACGAGTGATACCAAGTTTTATTATTGATGAATTGCCATCAGCACCCACTTGGGTATATGGATGATGGGTTTTATACCCATATGTTTTTTGCACTAGGATGTGTTCTCTATTTTTCCTAGGGATAGAGAATCGATTGTGTATTGTTAGACCTAACGGTGTGGTTGAAGAGTATACTATGAGACCATGTATTATTATTTAGTTGGTGAGTTATTAATACCCCAGACATGGAATTCTCTAACTTTGATTCTTTTGAACGTGTGAAATTGTGTACTGACATTACTTCAACCATCCATATATTTTTATTATGTTTTATTTAGTGAACTCACCGTGTTGACAGGGTTTACGCGTCCCTATGATGCCTTGTCCTTATATGGGATGGTAAGCCGTCAATGTTACTTTCATAATTGTCTCCACTTGTCTCTCCTTTGGGACCTGATACCTATCACACTCACACCATCTTGACACCAATGTATGTCTATTGATTGCACCTTGCTTTACATATGTGTTTTATTTTTTACACAGGGTGACTCTCTATTTGACTGACTGTGACGAATGGTCCATACACTGTAAGTGACCTCCTAGCATTTATGGTCTTTATTTACTATTATCTTTTGGTTTATTTTGCCCTTTTTGTGATATATGAAGGAGAACTTTCTAGTAAATGGTCCTGATGAAGCGCCAATGGATCAATCCTTGACCGAACAGGCGCGAAACATGTTGACCCAGCGGTAGGAGTGAGATTCTTCCTTCCTTCCCTTCCTATAGGAGTATAGGTGACATAATTCCCTGTTTACTCCTATGAGTTTTTAATCGTGGCCTGACCCTTATTATAAACATTAAATTTAATTTTCGGGTGTTCATAGCCAATTTTATGTTCCTCTCCTTTTCTCCTCTGTCAGCATATCCTACGGATTTGAGCTGATCTGTTTAACCACCTTCCGGTTGCAGAGCCACGACCTTTGTGTGGTGGCCCGTCAGACATTGCAGCGCCGGTCTGGCGAGGAGTTAGCCCGATGATGATGCTCTGCATCCTATTGTGATGCTTGAGGGCACTCCTACAACAT
This sequence comes from Pleurodeles waltl, assembly GCF_031143425.1. NCBI lineage: Eukaryota > Metazoa > Chordata > Amphibia > Caudata > Salamandridae > Pleurodeles > Pleurodeles waltl. The sequence continues at coordinate 846,062,676 of NC_090444.1, forward strand.
TGAATTTTCAGTCTTTCTCTTTCGCCCTCTCTTTCTTGGAACAGTGTACACATTTACTATTAGTTCACGTATAGGGAGAAAGTACACTGGACCAGTCTAATCTCCCAGTCCTCCTCGTTTAGTTAGTATATTGAGCAGCGGTCCGCTGCAGGACTTTTCCCTGACCATGGATAATTTCCAAGGCCTCAGCTTTGACGATGACGTAGTCTCAGCTATCTTACAGACACCCTCTATTCTCTCCAGTGATGGTTCAGCTCCCTCTGGGAGCCTCAAAGAAGAGTGGGACAAACTATCCTCTCTGAAAAGAGAATTGATTAAGACAGTCATGCATGGGACAATCATGACCGAATACTTGAGAGCCAATATTGCTCCTAACGGTCTTTTAGTCTCTAATGTGCCCAGGATCTTCCTACAAGATTTAGCCTTTAGGAAAGACTGGGCACAGATTGCATGGAAATGCACCCGTGACTGGCTTGTGCTGATTATTAATACTTCAAAACGGTTAGCCGAGTCCATAGTCATTCAGATCAACTGTGTAGAGGCGTCCATAAAAGCTACAGTGACAATAGCAGCATTTAAGAGTCGTCTCCTGGAGATTAACACGGAACTCAATGAAACTAAAGAGTTCCTAACACAACAAAAAATCTCCAAATTACAAAAAGACATCAATAGATTCGAGAGAGAGAAAGTTTATCCTTATATCAAGGAAGACTTCGAGATCGACACCCAATCACGATCCTCAGACGAATCGACGACAATGAACAGGAAAACCCGGACTTATAGTAGTAGCTCCTCCTCTGACGGTTGGAGCACTGACGAGAGTACACCTCAGTCCTACTATAATTTTCCTCAATACACTAACAATCAACCTTTCTTCTGGCAACCCCCTTACCCCTTCTTCCAGCCACGCCCTATTCCACCTTACGGGCCTTTTTTAGGCCGCGGCCCGGGCAGAGGGCGAGGCAGAAGGAGAGGAAGAGGCAGAAGAGTACACTGGGGTCGAGAGGAACCCCAGATGATAACCAGGAGCCAGAACAAGATAGCTCCACAGAGGACCTAGTGGTCAATTTGTCCCATAGACATTTGTCTCCTAACGAAATGAAAGTCCTGAACAGAGGATTAGGCTTTGTTCCTACTCCTTCCGAGGATCCTTTTCGTCTCCATTGTGAGTTGGCTCAGTTTTTTAGAAAGGTTCGGCTTCATTTTTTCTTTAAAGATCGTCCAGAACCCCCTGCCATTCATGACACTGGCTTGAAGAAACCATCCACTTTCATGCCTCCAACGAGTTCTCTTCCGTGTGAAGTATTAGCTTTTGAAAAAGCAGTTTTACATGATCCCGAACAGATCACTCCCCAGCGTCCTTTTGTCAATATTCCCACCATTGAGCGAGAAGCACTCAAGACTTTATCACAAGACCCCACCATAGTCATTAAACCAGCAGACAAAGGAGGGGCTATAGTGATTATGGACTCTGTTGATTATAGACAGGAGTGCCTCCGCCTTCTAAGTGATAGGACCTACTACACTCCATTAAACCATGATCCTACCCACTCCTTACAATTACAAATAAGGAGCATGCTTAACGAGGCCATAGGCAATTCCTGGATTACTCCGATAGAGGCTGATTTTCTGGAGAACACGCATCCACGTGTTCCCTATTTTTATTGCCTCCCCAAAATCCATAAAGGCACATGTCCACCCCCTGGCCGTCCAATAGTCTCTGGCATTGGTTCGGTCTTGGAACTATTGTCCACTTTTTGTGACTTCTTTTTTCAACCTTTAGTCAAGAGTTCATGTACCTACCTCAAAGACACCAAGGATGTCTTGAACCTTATAGAATCAATCAACTCTACCATCCAGGTTGAGGTCTTGATTACACTGGATGTAGAATCTCTTTATACCAACATACCACAGACTGCCACTTTAGAAGCCGTAAAGTCCGCCCTTCGCATACAACCTTGGGCCTCTTCGACTCCCATAGAATTTGTAATGCACTGTGCATCTCTGGCAATTACACAAAATTACTTTCAATTTGAGGACACTTTGTACCACCAAATTAGAGGGACCTCGATGGGCAGTACTTTTGCCCCTAGTCTGGCCTGTCTATATATGTACCAGTTTGAAAAGAATTTCATTCCACCAGTAACGAACCCCTTTTTCAACAACATCAAATTATGGCGTCGTTACATAGATGATATTCTTATCATATGGCAAGGCCCAGTTTCCAAGATTGATCTGTTTACCGGCTGGATCAACACTCTGGATCCCTTTCTGAAATTCACAGCACATGTTTCCACCACACAAGTATCTTTTTTGGATCTCTTGATTCAAAACGTGGATGGTAAACTAGTGACCGATACTTTTCATAAGATCACTGATAGAAACAGTCTTCTCAGATATGACAGCCATCATCCGAAGGCTCTACGCGACAACCTTTCCTTTGGCCAATTCTTGAGACTTCGTAGGAATTGCTCCTCTGTACAGTCATTTGAAACTCAGGCTTGTGAGTTGAAAGCCAAACTCCTACATCGATGTTATCCCACCAAGATTATCAATACATCCTATAAAAGAGCTAGAAATAACCACAGAGATGCCATCTTAGAACCATCCAGACGAGATGTGCAAACACGACTTACCTGTGTATCTACATACACTCCCCTTTCTAATACCGTCAAGAGTCTTATCAATAAAAGGTGGCATATTCTATTGAGCGGGGGATCACAGGTTCAAAGGCCCCTCTTTGCATTTAAGAGATCTCCGAATATCAGGGACTTAATTATTCACACACGACCGCAAAGACAAGAGGTTTCTCCAGAGCAATCCACACTATGGAATCTCCCACCAGTCTTTGGCCATTTCCCATGCGGCTCTTGCAATGTGTGCCCATTAACTAAGCGAATAAACAGTCTTCAGTTGAAACACTTTGGAGACTGGCGTTTGACTAAACACACCAACTGTAACACACGGCACTGCATATACTTGATCACATGCCCGTGTGATTTACAATATGTAGGAATGACAACGAGACCGGTCAAGTTAAGAATAAACGAACACCGTAGCAATATCAGATGCGCTCGGATTACGACCAAATTGAGTTCACATTTCTTAGAGGCTAGACATGGCCCCAATGATCTGTGGTGGACCGTTCTACAAGTACCCAGATACAATAAGAATGACCCCAAGTATTTGTTCAGGATTGAACAACGGTGGATTTTCCGTCTAAAAACAGCTGGGGAGGGTCTCAATGACGACATTCCTTGGTGGACGCTATCTCCTTGACCCTCCTTTCGTTGACTGTCTTATGGAGATAATTATTATGTCCATGACCTTAGATGTTATGGTGGACTGACACACCATCCTTTATGACATCAGGGCGACTGTCTGATTATATTTAGGTTTTTGAGTTTTGCAGAAGTCATCACACTTAGTAGCAGGTTTTTTTCCTTACAAGATACACTTGACTGTGCAGACTAACCCACACATGATTGTGAACATGTTTCTCTATATTCACAATGAATATGTTCCATTCCAAGATGGCCGCCGCCACTACTAGCCTTCGCGTTAGTCCTTTGTCGGTTTCTCCGACATCGAACATGACGCGATTTAGGGCTAATTGTCCGAGTTAACTGCACCATATTTAAACGTGTCCGGAGCACTCGTTCCCTGTCATTCAGGGACGCGTCCCGGGGTAGGCGAACAGCCGTATAACACGAAGGGTCAAGTAAGTGACTTGCGGACGCGCCGCATACGTGTGTGCAGCTCGCGTTAATGTTAAGTTGGTGATTTTATAAGTGGTTAGCGCTCGTAGAGACGTTTTCAACGATGCTTGTCTCTGACATTTTTAGCTGACTTTTTTAGCTGTTACGAGTGATACCAAGTTTTATTATTGATGAATTGCCATCAGCACCCACTTGGGTATATGGATGATGGGTTTTATACCCATATGTTTTTTGCACTAGGATGTGTTCTCTATTTTTCCTAGGGATAGAGAATCGATTGTGTATTGTTAGACCTAACGGTGTGGTTGAAGAGTATACTATGAGACCATGTATTATTATTTAGTTGGTGAGTTATTAATACCCCAGACATAGAATTCTCTAACTCTGATTCTTTTGAACGTGTGAAATTGTGTACTGACATTACTTCAACCATCCATATATTTTTATTATGTTTATTTAGTGAACTCACCGTGTTGACAGGGTTTACGCGTCCCTATGATGCCTTGTCCTTATATGGGATGGTAAGCCGTCAATGTTACTTTCATAATTGTCTCCACTTGTCTCTCCTTTGGGACCTGATACCTATCACACTCACACCATCTTGACACCAATGTATGTCTATTGATTGCACCTTGCTTTACATATGTGTTTTATTTTTTACACAGGGCGACTCTCTATTAGACTGACTGTGACGAATGGTCCATAGACTGTAAGTGACCTCCTAGCATTTATGGTCTTTATTTACTATTATCATTTGGTTTATTTTGCCCTTTTTGTGATATATGAAGGAGAACTTTCTAGTAAATGGTCCTGATGAAGCGCCAATGGATCAATCCTTGACTGAACAGGCACGAAACATGTTGACCCAGCGGTAGGAGTGAGATTCTTCCTTCCTTCCCTTCCTATAGGAGTATAGGTGACATAATTCCCTGTTTACTCCTATGAGTTTTTAATCTTGGCCTGACCCTTATTATAAACATTAAATTTAATTTTTGGGTGTTCATAGCCAATTTTATGTTCCTCTCCTTTTCTCCTCTGTCAGCATATCCTACGGATTTGAGCTGATCTGTTTAACCACCTTCCGGTTGCAGAGCCACGACCTTTGTGTGGTGGCCCGTCAGACATTGCAGCGCCGGTCTGGCGAGGAGTTAGCCCGATGATGATGCTCTGCATCCTATTGTGATACTTGAGGGCACTCCTACAACATTGATTTTTCAGTCTTTCTCTTTCGCCCTCTCTTTCTTGGAACAGTGTACACATTTACTATTAGGTGCATTTTTCAAGCCAAAGGGCATTACTGTAAATTGGTAGTGCCCTCCAATAGTCGAAAATGCAGTTTTTGCTTTAGCATCCTCTGATAACTTGATCTGCCAATACCCTGCAGTCAAATCAAAGGTGCTTAGATACTTGGCAGATGCCAGTGTATCTATGAGCTCATCTGCCCTGGGTATAGGGTGAGCATCAGTTTTTATTACCTGGTTGAGACCTTTGTAATCTTCACAAAACCTCATCTCTCTTTTCCCATTTTTTGAATGAGGCTTTGGTACAAGCACCACAGGAGAGGCCCATGGACTTTCAGAGTGCTCAACCACTCCCAGTTCAAGCATTTTCTGCACCTCTTGCTTTATGCAGTCTCTGACATGATCAGGCAGCCTATAGATCTTAATTTTGACAGGCATGCTGTCTCCAGTATCTATAGTGTGCTCACACCAAGAAGTGGTGCCTGGCACAGTAGAGAAGAATTCAGAACACTCTCCCAGGAGATTTATGCAGTTGCCCTTCTGCTCAGCAGTATGACAGTCTGCCAAAACTATAACTTCCACTAGAGCATCCTGTTCTGTGGAAGAGAAGAGATCAGGGAGAGGGCCACTCTCTTCTTCCTGTCCTTCATCTGTTGTCATGAGCAGGGTGAGATCAGCCCTGTCATAGTAGGGTTTTAGGCGATTGACATGGAGCACCCTAAGGGGACTCCTGGCAGTGCTCAAGTCAACCAAGTAGGTGACTTCTCCCTTCTTTTCAACAATGATGTGGGGTCCACTCCATTTGTCTTGGAGTGCTCTTGGGGCCACAGGCTCCAAGACCCACACCTTCTGTCCTGGTTGGTACTGAATCGGAACAGCCTTCTGGTCATGCCATTGCTTTTGGAGCTCTTGGCTGGCCTGAAGGTTTTTACTGGCCTTTTTCATGTACTCAGCCATTCTGGATCTAAGGCCGAGCACATAGTCCACTATGTCTTGCTTAGGAGCTTTTAAAGGTTGTTCCCAACCCTCTGTCACAAGTGTTAGAGGACCTCTTACAGGGTGTCCAAATAGGAGTTCAAAGGGGCTGAAGCCCACTCCTTTCTGGGGTACCTCCCTGTAAGCAAAAAGGAGGCAAGGTAACAGGACATCCCATCTCCTCCTGAGTTTTTAAGGGAGTCCCATTATCATTCCTTTGAGAATTTTATTAAACCTCTCTACCAGTCCATTTGTTTTTGGATGATAAGATGTGGTGAATGTGTATGTTACACCACATTCTTTACACATGGCCTTCAAGTATGCCGACATAAAGTTGCTACCCCTGTCTGATACCCCCTCTTTTGGGAAACCCACTCTGGAAAAGATTCCCAGGAGGGCTTTTGCCACTGCAGGTGCTGTAGTGGTCCTTAGAGGAATTGCTTCAGGATATCTTGTGGCATGGTCCACTACCACCAAGATAAACCTATTGCCTGAAGCAGTAGGAGGGTCAAGGGGGCCGACTATGTCAACCCCTACCCTTTCAAATGGAACCCCAACCACAGGCAGTGGAATAAGGGGAGCCTTTGGAGTGCCACCTGTCTTGCCACTGGCTTGGCAGGTCAAGCAGGACTTACAAAAATCCTTTGTGTCCTCTGACATCCTAGGCCAGTGAAACAGGGGGACAAGCCTTTCCCATGTATTAATCTGACCCAAATGTCCAGCCAAGGGAATGTCGTGTGCCAGAGTTAGGAGGAACTCTCTGTATTGCAGGGGAATGACCAATCTCCTGGCTGCTCCAGGTTTTGGGTCCCTTGCCTCTGTATACAAGAGGTTGTCCTCCCAGTAAACTCTATGTGAGTCACTGACATCCCCATTGTGCTGTTTGACAGCTTGCTGTCTTAAACCCTCTAATGTGGGACAGGTTTGCTGTGCCACACTCAGCTCCTCCCTGGCAGGCCACCCTCCACCCAAAAGTTCAGCAGTGTCTGCTTCCAGCTCCTCTGGTGAAGGTTCTGCACAGGGGGAAAATTCCTCTTCCTCAGAAGTAGAATCATCTGTAGAGGGAGGGATAGTGGGTAGGGATTTACCCTTACTAACTCTAGCTTTAGGGAGCACTTGGTCCATTGTTCCAGGATCCAAGTCACCCTGTCCTTTTTGCTTTTTGGCCTGAGCCCTGGTTAAAGCAAAAATATGCCCAGGAATGCCCAGCATTGCTGCATGAGCCTCCACCTCCACTTCTGCCCAAGCTGATGTCTCTAAATCGTTCCCTAGTAGACAGTCTACAGGTAAATCTGAGGCAACCACAACTTTCTTTGGACCAGTAACCCCCCCCCCCCAGTTGAGATTCACAACAGCCATGGGGTGGCTAAGAGTGTTGTTATGAGCGTCTGTCACTTGGTACTGGTGACCAAGTAGGTGTTGTTTAGGGTGTACCAGTTTCTCTATTACCATGGTAACACTGGCACCTGTGTCCCTGTAGGCCTGAACCTCAACACCATTGATTAGGGGAAGTTGCTTGTACTTATCCATATTAAGGGGACAAGCAACCAAGGTGGCCAAATCAAAGGCACCTTCAGAGGCTAGCACAGCCTCTGTGGCCTCCCTAACAAGACCAACCCCAACTAAATTACCAAAAGTGAGCCCAGCTACTCCCTTGGATTGGCTATTAGTAGGTTTGCTCCCACCACCACTGCTATTACTAGGGGCACTAGAGGTTGCAGTAGGGGTTGTGGTAGTGGAAGGCTTGGTGCTTTTCTTTGGACAACTGGCATTAGTTGTCCAATGGCCTTTTACTTTACATAAATAGCACCATGGTTTCTTTACTTGATTAGAAGAGGATTTGGAACCACCACCCCCACCAGAGTGTTTTTGTGGGCCTGATGAAGACTCATTTTTAGATTTGTCCCCACCCTTGTCTGAAGACTTACCATCCTTCTTCTTGCCATCCTTGTCACCCCCTGTATGAACGTTTCTGTTCACTCTTGTTCTGACCCATTTGTGTGCCTTCTTTCCCAATTCTTGGGGAGAGGTCGGATGTGAATCCACTAGATATTGGTGTAACAAATCAGACACACAGTTATTCAGAATATGCTCTCTCAGGATCAGATTATACAGGCTTTCATAGTCAGAAATGTTACTGCAATGTAACCACCCTTCCAAGGCCTTCACTGAATAGTCAACAAAGTCTACCCAGTCTTGTGAGGACTGTTTTCTGGTTTCTCTGAACTTAATCCTGTATTGTTCAGTGGTTAAGCCAAATCCATCCAAGAGTGCATTCTTCAAAACTGTAAAATTATTGGCATCACTTTCCTTAACATTAAGGAGCCTATCCCTACCCTTTCCACTGAAAGATAGCCATAGGATACCAGCCCACTGCCTTAGAGGGACCCCCTGTACAATACAGGCTCTCTCAAGTGCAGCAAACCACTTGTTAATGTCATCCCCCTCCTTGTAAGGGGGAACTATCTTATGCAGATTCCTAGAATCATGCTCTTTCACAGGATTACTATCAGGAATACTGCTGCTGCCACCATGGGGTCCAACCCCCAACCCCTGTCTCTCTTTTTCTTAGTTTAGAGATTCCCTGTCTAGAGCCAGCTGTTGCTTTTTAAGCTTCAGCCTGGACTCTTCCACTCTCAATCTATTGAGTTCCCTTTCTAACAGTCTGTCATCAGGGTGGGTGGGTTGGGAATGCTTTGACACAGAAGAATGATGTGAATGAACAGAGGGAGACCTGTCCCTAACAGTTGGCACTCGAACAACCTGGCCTGCAGGAATATAATCATCCCTACAGTGATGTGAGCTTACATTACTACCAGCTATGCTAGGTAGTCTGCTAAGGGGCAGGTTAGGAAGGGCACCCTCTAACACTCTTACTGGGGGCTCCCCTGAGTCAGAGTGTGAGCTATCTCCTAACTTCTCAATTGAAGTGCCAGCTAAGGCCTTATCATTTTGAATAAGCATGTTAGACAATAATTCTCTAGAAGGGTTCTTTCCCACCACTAAACCTCTATCAATGCAGAGACTCCTCAAACCCTTCCAGTTAAGGTGGTCATAAGCCGAGCTGACCAGATTAAGAGCAGTTCCTACATCAGACATGATAGAAAAGGTTTAGGGACAGATAAAAGAGAGAAAAAGTTTCAGGACTTTTTAAGGAAACAGAAAAAAAAACTTTTTCAACTTTTTAGCAACTTTTTGAAAGTTTAGGAGTACTTTTCAGCACTTAGCAGATAGTGTAAGAGAAGAAAAGCAAACCTTTTTGGTTAGGTGTGCATACACTGAACTTGTTTTGTATATTATTGTCTTATGAAAAGTACAAAATGACAAAGTGGTAAGTAGTTGCAAGTACTTATCCCACCACTGCACAACCAATGTAGGAGGCTGGCCTGGCTTGTAGGGGGTACCAAGGGGTACTTACACTCTGTACCAGGTCCAGTTATCACTTATTAGTGTAGAAGAGGTGTTTCTAGCAGCTTAGGCTGATAGAAGGTAGCTATAGCAGAGCAGCTTAGGCTGAACTAGGAGACATGCAAAGCTCCTACTATACCACTGGTGTCATTGCACATTATCATAAGAAAACACAATACACAGATATACTAAAAATCAAGGTACTTTATTTTTATGACAATATGCCAAAAGTATCTCAGTGAGTACCCTCAGTATGAGGATGCCAAATATACACAAGATATATGTACACAATACCAAAATATGCAGTAATAGCAAAAGGAAGTGGTGCAAGCAGTGTAAAGTTACAGTAGATTGCAATGGGAGCACATAGGTATAGGGGCAACACAAACCATACACTCCAAAAGTGGAATGCGAACCACGAATGGACCCCAAACCTATGTGAGCTTGTAGAGGCTCGCTGGGACTGTAAGAAAACAGTGAGTGTTTGAAAAATAGCCCACCCCAAGACCCTGAAAAGTAGGTGTAAAGTGCACCTATATTCCCCAGAGAGCACAGAAGTCGTGATAGGGGAATTCTGCAAGGAAGACCAACCCCAGCAAAGCAACCAAAGTGGATTTCCGGACCTGAGTACCTGTGGAACAAGGGGACCAAGTCCAAGAGTCGCGACAATGTCGAGAGTGGGCAGATGCCCAGGAAATGCCAGCTGAGGGTGCAAAGAAGCTGCCACCGGATGGTAGAAGCTGTGGATTCTGCAAGAACGAAGAGGGCTAGAAACATCCCCTTTGGAGGATGGCTGTCCCACGCCGTGAAGAAGCTTGCAGATGTGTTCAAATACAGAAAGACCACAAACAAGCCTTGCTAGCTGCAAGGGTCGCGGTTAGGGCTTTTGGATGCTACTGTGGCCCAGGAGGGACCAGGATGTCGCCACTTGGATGAGGAGACAGAGGGGGCGCCCAGCAAGTCAGTGTAGGAGGCTGGACTGACTTGTAGTGAGTACCAAGGGGTACTTGCACCTTGCACCAGGCCCAGTTATCCCTTATTAGTGTATAGGGTGTCTAGCAGCTTAGGCTGATAGATAATGGTAGCTTAGCAGAGCAGCTTAGGCTGAACTAGGAGACGTGTGAAGCTACTACAGTACCACTTAGTGTCATATGCACAATATCATAAGAAAACACAATACACAGTTATACTAAAAATAAAGGTACTTTATTTTTATGACAATATGCCAAAGTATCTTAGAGTGTACCCTCAGTGAGAGGATAGGAAATATACACAAGATATATATACACAATAGCAAAAATATGCAGTATAGTCTTAGAAAACAGTGCAAACAATGTATAGTTACAATAGGATGCAATGGGGAAACATAGGGATAGGGGCAACACAAACCATATACTCCAAAAGTGGAATGCGAATCACGAATGGACCCCAAACCTATGTGACCTTGTAGAGGGTCGCTGGGACTATTAGAAAATAGTGAGAGTTAGAAAAATAACCCTCCCAAGACCCTGAAAAGTGAGTGCAAAGTGCACTAAAGTTCCCCTAAGGACAAAGAAGTCGTGTTAGAGGAATAATGCAGGAAAGACACAAACCAACAATGCAACAACTGTGGATTTCCAATCTAGGGTACCTGTGGAACAAGGGGACCAAGTCCAAAAGTCACAAGCAAGTCGGAGATGGGCAGATGCCCAGGAAATGCCAGCTGCGGGTGCAAAGAAGCTTCTACTGGACAGAAGAAGCTGAGGTTTCTGCAGGAACGAAAAGGGCTAGAGACTTCCCCTTTGGTAGACGGATCCCTCTCGCCGTGTAGAGTCGTGCAGAAGTGTTTTCCCGCCGAAAGAACGCCAACAAGCCTTGCTAGTTGCAAATCGTGCGGTTAGCGTTTTTGGACGCTGCTGTGGCCCTGGAGGGACCAGGAGGTCGCAAATTCGACCATAAGAGAGAGGGGACGTCGAGCAAGACAAGGCGCCCCTCAGAAGCAGGTAGCACCCGGAGAAGTGTCAGAAACAGGCACTACAAGGATGCGTGAAACAGTGCTCACCCGAAGTCGCACAAAGGAGTCCCACGTCGCCGGAGACCAACTTAGAACGTCGTGCAATGCAGGTTAGAGTGCCGTGGACCCAGGCTTGGCTGTGCACAAAGGATTTCTGCCGGAAGTGCACAGGGGCCGGAGTAGCTGCAAAAGTCGCGGTTCCCAGCAATGCAGCCCAGCGAGGTGAAGCAAGGACTTACCTCCACCAAACTTGGACTGAAGAGTCACTGGACTGTGGGGGTCACTTGGACAGAGTCGCTGGATCCGAGGGACCTCGCTCGTCGTGCTGAGAGGAGACCCAAGGGACCGGTAATGCAGCTTTTTGGTGCCTGCGGTTGCAGGGGGAAGATTCCGTCGAACCACGGGAGATTTCTTCGGAGCTTCTGGTGCAGAGAGGAGGCATACTACCCCCACAGCATGCACAAACAGGAAAACAGTCGAGAAGGTGGCAGGATCAGCGTTACAGAGTTGCGGTAGTCGTCTTTGCTACTTTGTTGCAGTGTTGCAGGCTTCCAGCGCGGTCAGCAGTCGATTCCTTGGCAGAAGGTGAAGAGAGAGATGCAGAGGAACTCGGCTTAGCTCTTGCATTCGTTATCTAAAGTTTCCCCAGAGACAGAGACCCTAAATAGCCAGAAAAGAGGGTTTGGCTACCTAGGAGAGAGGATAGGCTAGCAACACCTGAAGGAGCCTATCACAAGGAGTCTCTGACGTCACCTGGTGGCACTGGCCACTCAGAGCAGTCCAGTGTGCCAGCAGCACCTCTGTTTCCAAGATGGCAGAGGTCTGGAGCACACTGGAGGAGCTCTGGACACCTCCCAGGGGAGGTGCAGGTCAGGGGAGTGGTCACTCCCCTTTCCTTTGTCCAGTTTCGCGCCAGAGCAGGGCTAAGGGGTCCCCTGAACCGGTGTAGACTGGCTTATGCAGAATTGGGCACATCTGTGCCCAAGAAAGCATTTCCAGAGCCTGGGGGAGGCTACTCCTCCCCTGCCTTCACACCATTTTCCAAAGGGAGAGGGTGTCACACCCTCTCTCAGAGGAAGTCCTTTGTTCTGCCATCCTGGGACAAGCCTGGCTTGACCCCAGGGGGGCAGAAACCTGTCTGAGGGGTTGGCAGCAGCAGCAGCTGCAGTGAAACCCCAGGAAAGGCAGTTTGGCAGTACCAGGGTCTGTGCTACAGACCACTGGGATCATGGGATTGTGCCAACTATGCCAGGATGGCATAGAGGGGGCAATTCCATGATCATAGACATGTTACATGGCCATATTCGGATTTACCATTGTGAAGCTACATATAGGTAGTGACCTATATGTAGTGCACGCGTGTAATGGTGTCCCCGCACTCACAAAGTCCGGGGAATTGGCCCTGAACAATGTGGGGGCACCTTGGCTAGTGCCAGGGTGCCCTCACACTAAGTAACTTTGCACCTAACCTTTACCAGGTAAAGGTTAGACATATAGGTGACTTATAAGTTACTTAAGTGCAGTGTAAAATGGCTGTGAAATAACGTGGACGTTATTTCACTCAGGCTGCAGTGGCAGGCCTGTGTAAGAATTGTCAGAGCTCCCTATGGGTGGCAAAAGAAATGCTGCAGCCCATAGGGATCTCCTGGAACCCCAATACCCTGGGTACCTCAGTACCATATACTAGGGAATTATAAGGGTGTTCCAGTAAGCCAATGTAAATTGGTAAAATTGGTCACTAGCCTGTTAGTGACAATTTGAAATAAATGAGAGAGCATAACCACTGAGGTTCTGGTTAGCAGAGCCTCAGTGAGACAGTTAGGCACCACACAGGGAACACACATATAGGCCACAACCTTATGAGCACTGGGGTCCTGACTAGCAGGGTCCCAGTGACACATAACAAACATATGGAAAACATAGGGTTTTCACTATGAGCACTGGGCCCTGGCTAGCAGAATCCCAGTGAGACAGTGAAAACACCCTGACATACACTCACAAAGAGGCCAAAAGTGGGGGTAACAAGGCTAGAAAGAGGCTACTTTCTCACAGTCAGGGAGCCCTCACAGAAGCAGGCAGCACCCACAGAAGTACCGGAACAGGCACTTGGAAGAGGAGTGAACCGGAGTCCACCCGAAGACACAAAAGGGAGTCTCACGACACCGAAGGACAACTCAGAAGGTTGTGCACTGCAGGTGAGAATGTCGGGGACCCAGGCTTGGCTGTGCACAAAGGAAATCCTGGAAGAGTGCACAGGGGCCGGAGCAGCTGCAAATCACGAGGTACCCAGCAATGCAGTCTAGCGTGGGGAGGCAAGGACTTACCTCCACCAAACTTGGACTGAAGAGTCACTGGACTGTGGGAGTCACTTGGACAGAGTTGCTGAGTTCCAGGGACCACGCTTGTCGTGCTGAGAGGGGACCCAGAGGACCTGTGATGCAGTCTTTTGTTGCCTGCGGTTGCAGGGGGAGGATTCCGTCGTCCCACGGGAGATTTCTTCAGACCTCCTGGTGCAGAGAGGAGGCAGGCTACCCCCAGAGCATGCACCATCAGGAAACAGTCGAGAAGGCGGCAGGAGAAGCGATACAAGGTTGCAGTAGTCGTCTTTGCTACTTTGTTGCGGTTTTGCAGGCGTCGTGAGCAGTCAGTGGTCGATCCTTTGGAAGAAGGTGAAGAGAGTGATGCAGAGGAACTCGGATGAGCACTTGCATTCGTTATCTGAAGAATTCCCCAAAGCAGAGACCCTAAATGGCCAGAAAAGGAGGTTTGGCTACCTAGGAAGGAGGATAGGCTAGTAATACAGGTAAGAGCCTATCAGAAGGAGTCTCTGACGTCACCTGCTGGCACTGGCCACTCAGAGCAGTCCAGAGTGCCAGCAGCACCTCTGTTTCCAAGATGGCAGAGGTCTGGAGCACACTGGAGGAGCTCTGGGCACCTCCCCTGGGAGGTGCAGATCAAGGGAGTGGTCACTCCCCTTTCCTTTGTCCAGTTTCGCGCCAGAGCAGGGCTGGAGGACCCCTGAACCAGTGAAGACTGGCTTATGCAGAGATGGGCACCATCGGTGCCATCAAAGCATTTCCAGAGGCTGGGGGAGGCTACTCCTCCCCAGCCCTGACACCTTTTTCCAAAGGGAGAGGGTGTAACACCCTCTCTCTGAGGAAGGCCTTTGTTCTGCGTTCCTGGGCCAGGCCAGGCTGGACCCCAGGAGGGCAGAAACCTGTCTGAGGGGTTGGCAGCAGCAGCAGCTTCAGTGAATCCCTGGGAAAGGCAGTTTGGCAGTACCCGGGTCTGTGCTAGAGACTCGGGGATCATGGAATTGTCTCCCAATGCCAGAATGGCATTGGGATGACAATTCCATGATCTTAGACATGTTACATGGCCATGTTCGGAGTTACCATTGTGACGCTATACATAGGTAGTGACCTATGTATAGTGCACGCATGCAATGGTGTCCCCGGACTCACAATGTCCGGGGAATTTGCCCTGATCGATGTGGGGGCACCTTGGCTAGTGCCAGGGTGCCCACACACTAAGTAACTTAGCACCCAACCTTCACCAGGTGAAGGTTAGACATATAGGTGACTTATAAGTTACTTAAGTGCAGTGGTAAATGGCTGTGAAATAACGTGGACGTTATTTCACTCAGGCTGCAGTGGCAGGCCTGTGTAAGAATTGTCAGAGCTCCCTATGGGTGGCAAAAGAAATGCTGCAGCCCATAGGGATCTCCTGGAACACCAATACCCTAGGTACCTCAGTACCATATACTAGGGAATTATAAGGGTGTTCCAGTATGCCATTGTGAATTGGTGAAATTGGTCCCTAGCCTATTAGTGACAATTTAGAAAGCAAAGAGAGCATAACCACTGAGATTCTGGTTAGCAGAGCCTCAGTGAGACAGTTAGTCATCACACAGGGAACACACACAGGGCACACTTATGAGCACTGGGGCCCTGACTGGCAGGGTCCCAGAGACACATACACCAAAACAACATATATACAGTGAAATATGGGGGTAACATGCCTGGCAAGATGGTACTTTCCTACAGTTCCCCTCCACCACGTCTCCCTCCTCCCTCCCTGTCACGTCTCCACTCACACCTGCATGCACTACATCTTCAGCCACTACGTCCATCACCAGCACGCCCATCACCACACACTACTCACGTGCACTCACCACCCCCACTACCATTCACACATCCCCTGTGTCCTCTACCAGTGTGTCTGTGAGCCCTCCACCCAAACTACACAAACGCAGTCACACACCCACCCAACAGCCATCCACATCACGACAGCCTCCAGCCCATCCACCTTCACCCAAATTCAGCAAACGTACACCTCCGACAACCACTACCTCTTCCTCCACTCCCAAACCCCCTCCATCTACCCGTCCCAGTGTGTCTAAAAAACTTTTCCTGTCAAACCTTGACCTCTTCTCTACACCTCCCCCACCTCTTCCGACCCCTAGGCCCGCCTGTGAGAAAGTAGCCTCTTTCTAGCCTTGTTACCCCTACTTTTGGCCTGTTTGTGAGTATATATCAGGGTGTTTTCACTGTCTCACTGGGATCCTGCTAGCCAGAGCCCAGTGCTCATAGTGAAAACCCTATGTTGTCAGTGTGTTTGTTATGTGTCACTGGGACCCTGCTAACCAGGACCCCAGTGCTCATACGTTTGTGGCCTATATGTATGTGTTCCCCGTGTGATGCCTAACTGTCTCACTGAGGCTCTGCTAACCAGAACCTCAGTGGTTATGTTCTCTCTGCTTTCCAAATTGTCACTAACAGGCTAGTGACCAATTTCACCAATTCACATTAGCATACTGGTACACCCATATAATTCTCTAGTATATGATACTGAGGTACCCAGGGTACTGGGGTTCCAGGAGATCCCTATGGGCTGAAGCATTTCTTTTGCCACCCATAGAGAGATCTGACAATTCTTACACAGGCCTGCCAGTACAGCCTGAGTGAAATAACGTCCACGTTATTTCACAGCCATTTCCCACTGCACTTAAGTAACTTATAAGTCACCTATATGTCTAACATTCACCTGGTGAAGATTGGGTGCAAAGTTACTTAGTGTGTGGGCACCCCGGCACTAGCCAAGGTGCCCCCACATCGTTCAGAGCAAATTCCCCGGACTTTGTGAGTGCGGGGACACCATTACACGCGTGCACTATACATAGGTCATTACCTATGTACAGCGTCACAATGGTAACTCTGAACATGGCCATGTAACATGTCTAAGATCATGAAATTGTCACCTAGACAATTCCATGATCCCCTGGGTCTCTAGCACAGAACCCGGGTACTGCCAAACTGCCTTTTCAGGGTTTTCACTGCTGCTGCCAACCCCTCAGGCAGGTTTCTGCCCTCCTGGGGTCCAGGCAGCCCTGCCCCAGGCAGGCAGAACAAAGGATTTCCTCATAGAGAGGGTGTAACACCCTCTCCCTTTGGAAATAGGTGTGAAAGCTGGGGAGGAGTAGCCTCCCCCAGCCTCTGGAAATGCTTTGATGGGCACCAATGCTGCCCATCTCTGCATAAGCCAGTCTACTCAGCTTTAGGGATCCCCCAGCCCTGCTCTGGTGCGAAACTGGACAAAGGAAAGGGGAGTGACCACTCCCCTGACCTCCACCTCCCAGGGGAGGTGCCCAGAGCTCCTCTAGTGTGCCCCAGACCTCTGCCATCTTAGAAACAGAGGTGTTGCTGGCACATTGGACTGCTCTGAGTGGCCAATGCCAACAGGTGTAGTCAGAGACTCCTTCTGATAGGCTCTTACCTGTCTTACTAGCCTGTCCTCCTTCCTAAGTAGCCTAACCTCCTTTTCTGGCTATTTAGGGTCTCTGCTTTGGGGAATTCTTCAGATACCGAATGCAAGGGCTCACCATAGTTCCTCTGCATTTCCCTCTTCACCTTCTGCCAAAGGATCGACCGCTGACTGCTCAGGACGCCTGCAAAACCGCAACAAAGTAGCAAAGACGACTACTGCAACCTTGTATCGCTTCATCCTGCCGGCTTTCTCGACTGTTTCCTGGTGGTACATGCTCTGGGGGGTAGCCTGCCTCCTTCTTGCACCAGGAGCTCTGAAGAAATCTCCTGTGGGTCGACGGAATCTTCCCCCTGCAACCGCAAGCAACAAAAGACTGCATCACCGGTCCTCTGGGTCCCCTTTCAGCATTACGAGCGTGGTCCCTGGAACTCAGCAACTCTGTCCAAGTGACTCCCACAGTCCAGTGACTCTTCAGTCCAAGTTTGGTGGAGGTAAGTCCTTGCCTCCCCACGCTAGACTGCATTGCTGGGTACTGCGTGATTTGCAGCTGCTCCGGCTCCTGTGCACTCTTCCAGGATTTCCTTCATGCACAGCCAAGCCTGGGTCCCCGACTCTCTAACCTGCAGTGCACAACCTTCTGAGTTGTCCTCCGGCGTCGTGGGACTCCCTTTTCTCTTAGACATGTTACATGGCCATGTTCGGAGTTACCATTGTGACGCTATACATAGGTAGTGACCTATGTATAGTGCACGTGTGTAATGGTGTTCCCGCAGTCACAAAGTCTGGGGAATTTGCCCTAAACGATGTGGGGGCACCTTGGCTAGTGGCAGGGTGCCCACACACTAAGTAACTTAGCACCCAACCTTTACCAGGTAAAGGTTAGACATATAGGTGACTTATAAGTTACTTGGTTGGTCATTACAACCTCAGCGGTCTTTTAAGAAGACCGCTGAGGGACCGCCGTGCGGAAGACCGCAAGTAGTGGCGTTTTGCCACACGGCGTATTATGACCGTTGGCTGCCCTCCTTTGTTTTTCCGACGGAGAGCCGCCAACAGCCATACTTGCGGGCGGCGGGGAAGTGGAGGTTGCTCCACCTCCACGCCAAAGGAACACAGCCGAGCAAATCATGTCCTGTGATTCTACGCGGCGGTGTTCTGTTGGCAGTGTGGTGTTGGCGGAGCTGCCCCCATGGCTCCCGTCTCCTCCCGGAGGATCGACAGAACAGGTAAGTCGATCGCCCGTTAGGGGAGGGTGTTGGAGGGTGTTGTGTGTTGTGTGGGTGCATGGGCGTGTGCGTCTGTGTATGTACGGGGGTGTGTGTGTGCGTGTATGCTTGTGGGGGTGATGGGTGTTTCAGAAATGTGTGCGTTTCTGTATGTATGTCTGTATGGATATGTGCGTGAATGTGTGAATGTGGGTGTACGTGTCTGAGTGTGTGTGTGGATGTTGGCATGAATGTCGGTGTGTGTGTGTGTGTTGGTGGTGCCTGCGTGCGTGTCGGGGGGTGTGTCAGTAATGTTATGTTGGGGGTCGGGTGGGGAGGGGGGCCCTGCCACCTTTGGGGGGTGGCAGGGGTGGTGTGGGGTGTAGGGGAGGGAGTCGGGGTGGGGGGTGGGTGTAGAAGGCTGGACTGGCTTGTAGTGAGTACCAACGGGTACTTACACCTTGCACCAGGCCCAGGTATCCCTTATTAGTGTAGAGGGGTGTCTAGCAGCTTAGGCTGCTAGAAAAGGTAGCTTAGCAGAGCAGCTTAGGCTGAACTAGGAGACGAGTGAAGCTCCTACAGTACCACTAGTGTCATATACACAATATCATAAGAAAACACAATACACAGATATACTAAAAATAAAGGTACTTTATTTTTATGACAATATGCCAAAAGTATCTCAGTGAGTACCCTCAGTATGAGGATGCCAAATATACACAAGATATATGTACACAATACCAAAATATGCAGTAATAGCAATAGAAAACAGTGCAAACAATATATAGTCACAATAGAATGCAGTTGGGGCACATAGGGATAGGGGCAACACAAACCATATACTCTAGAAGTGGAATGCGAACCACGAATGGACCCCAAACCTATGTGACCTTGTAGAGGGTCGCTGGGACTGTAAGGAAACAGTGAGGGTTAGAAAAATAGCCCACCCCAAGACCCTGAAAAGTGGGTGCAAAGTGCACCTAAGTTCACCAACGAGCACAGAAGTTGTGATAGGGGAATTCTGCAGGAAAGACCAACACCAGCAATGCAGCAACAATGGATTTCCAGACGAGAGTACCTGTGGAACAAGGGGACCAAGTCCAAAAGTCACGATCAAGTCAAGAGTGGGCAGATGCCCAGGATATGACAGCGGTGGGTGCAAAGAAGCTGCCACTGGAGGGTAGAAGCTGAGGATTCTGCAGGAACGACAAGGGTTAGAAACTTCCCCTTTGGAGGATAGATGTCCCACGTCGTGAAGAGTCGTGCAGAAGTGTTTTCCCGCAGAAAGACTGCAAACAAGCCTTGCTAGCTGCAAAGCTCACGGTTAGGGTTTTTGGATGCTGCTTTGTCCCAGGAGGGACCAGGATATCGCCAATTGCGTAAGGAGACAGAGGGGGCGTCCAGCAAGACAAAGAGCCCACTCAGAAGTAAGAAGCACCCGCAGAAGTGCCGGAACAGGCACTACGATGTGGAGTGAATCGGTGCTCTCCCAAAGTTGCACAAGAGAGTCCCACGACGCCGGAGGACTACTCAGGAGGTTGTGCAATGCAGGTTAGAGTGCTGGGGACCCAGGCTTGGCTGTGCACAAAGGAAATCCTCGGAGAGTGCACAGGAGCCGGAGTAGCTGCAAAACACGTGTTTCCCAGCAATGCAGTCTAGCGTGGGGAGGCAAGGACTTACCTCCACCAACCTTGGACTGAAGAGTCACTGGACTGTGGGAGTCACTTGGACAGAGTTTCTGAGTTCAAGGGACCTCACTCGTCGTGCTGAGAGGAGACCCAGAGGACCGGTGATGCAGCTCTTTGGTGCCTGCGGTTGCAGGGGGAAGATTCCGTCGACCCACGGAAGATTTCTTCGGAGCTTCTAGTGCAGAGAGGAGGCAGACTACCCCCACAGCGTGCACCACCAGGAAAACAGTCGAGAAGGCGGCAGGATCAGCGTTACAAGGTCGAAGTAGTCGTCTTTGCTACTTTGTTGCCGTTTTGCAGGCTTCCAGTGCGGTCAGCAGTCGATTCCTTGGCAGAAGGTGAAGAGAGAGATGCAGAGGAACTCTGATGAGTTCTTGCATTCGTTATCTAAGGAATTCCCCGAAGCAGAGACCCTAAATAGCCAGAAAAGAGGGTTTGGCTACCTAGGAGAGAGGATAGGCTAGCAACACCTGAAGGAGCCTATCAGAAGGAGTCTCTGACGTCACCTGCTGGCCCTGGCCACTCAGAGCAGTCCAGTGTGCCAGCAGCACCTCTGTTTCCAAGATGGCAGAGGTCTGGAGCACACTGGAGGAGCTCTGGGCACCTCCCAGGGGAGGTGCAGGTCAGGGGAGTGGTCACTCCCCTTTCCTTTGTCCAGTTTCGCACCAGAGCAGGGCTGAGGGATCCCTGAACCGGTGCAGACTGGCTTATGCAGAGATGGGCACCATCTGTGCCCATTGAAGCATTTCCAGAGGCTGGGGGAGGCTACTCCTCCCCAGCCCTGACACCTTTTTTCCAAAGGGAGAGGGTGTAACACCCTCTCTCTGAGGAAGTCCTTTGTTCTGCCTTCCTGGGCCAAGCCTGGCTGGACCCCAGGAGGGCAGAAACCTGTCTGAGGGGTTGGCAGCAGCTGCAGTGAAACCCTGGGAAAGGTAGTTTGGCAGTACCCGGGTTTGAGCTAGAGACTCGGGGGATCATGGAATTGTCTCCCCAATACCAGAATGGCATTGGGGTGACAATTCCATGATCCTAGACATGTTACATGGCCATGTTCGGAGTTACCATTGTGACGCTATACATATGTCGTGACATATGTATTGTGCACGCGTGTAATGGTGTCCCCGCACTCACAAATTCAGGGGAAGTTGCCCTGAACAATGTGGGAGCACCTTGGCTAGTGCCAGGGTGCCCACACACTAAGTAACTTAGCACCCAACCTTTACTAGGTAAAGGTTAGACATATAGGTGACTTATAAGTTACTTAAGTGCAGTGGTAAATGGCTGTGAAATAACGTGGACATTATTTCACACAGGCTGCACTGGCAGGCCTGTGTAAGAATTGTCAGATCTCCGTATGGGTGGCACAAGAAATGCTTCAGCCCATAGGGATCTCCTGAAACCCCAATACCCTGGGTACCTCAGTACCATATACTAGGGAATTATAAGGGTGTTCCAGTAAGTCAATGTAAATTGGTGAAATTGGTCACTAGCCTGTTAGTGACAATTTGGAAAGAAATGAGAGAGCATAACCACTGAGGTTCTGAATAGCAGAGCCTCAGTGAGACAGTTAGTCATAACACAGGTAACACAAACAGGGCACACTTATGAGCACTGGGGCCCTGGCTGGCAGGGTCCCAGTGACACATGCAACTAAAACAACATATATACAGTGAAATATGGGGGTAACATGCCAGGCAAGATGGTACTTTCCTACACAACACCCCCCAAACGAAGGACAATAAGACTAGCCATGACCTGATGAGTCTTCATTGTCTAAGTGGAAATATCTGGAGAGTCCACCTGCATTGGAGTGGGTACTCCCAGATCTATGTTCCACTGTATAGTCCATTCCCTGTAGGGATATGGACCACCTCAACAATTTAGGGTTTTCACCTTTCATTTGTTTTAGCCAAAGTAGAAGTTTGTGGTCTGTCTGAACAATGAAGTGAGTGCCAAACAGGTATGGCTTCAACTTCTTCAGTGCCCAGACCACAGCAAAGACCTCCCTCTCTATGGCAGACCAACGCTTTTCTCTAGGGGTCAACCTCCTGCTGATAAAAGCAACAGGTTGATCCTGGCCCTCAGAATTAAGTTGTGATAAGACTGCCCCTACCCCTAATTCAGATGCATCAGTTTGGACAATGAATTTTTTGGAGTAACAGGGGCTTTTCAGGACAGGTGCAGAGCACATGGCCTGCTTCAGCTCCTCAAAGGCTTTCTGACAGTTTGCTGTCCACAATACCTTCTTAGGCATTTTCTTAGATGTGAGGTCTTTAAGTGGGGCTGCAATGGAGCCATAGTTCTTTATGAACCCCCTGTAGTACCCTGTGGTTCTAAAAATTCTGGACCCATGTAATTTACTTTGCCACAGCAGTACGATTTTAGTATCAAAAGACCGATAATGACTAGTACACTAAGCATGAGCATTTTCGCTCAATTCCAGCAGCGTTTTCACCGCGAAATCGCCATTTTCGTCCTGCACTCGTGGCTCCCATTTTATACACGGCAGCCATTTTTAAAAGTTGCCCTCACATAGGCTTATAATACAGTCAGATTTGATTCCAAGGACACGTACACCTTGATTGACTTTTCTCTGACCTGGGCAAGCTGGAACCATTGCCTCAGGCCAAACCTGTTTGGTCAGTCCCTCTCCCAGTGGCCGAATCAGATAGCATCAAGGCACACCAGGCCATAAAACCCTTATTATCGCTCACACACCCTGCCTAACTTGTTCACACCTGCACCTGCTCTTTTCTTCTTCTTACTTTACGAGGGGGAGGTGCCCGTTTTTATTAGGGGTCCACACTTATCTGATGTAAAATACTAGGCCTTGCTGGGTAATTTATTATGGGTTGGATGACATGAAATATAAGGTTTCATCATGACACTGTTTTTTCCTTTGTAGTGAAAACATGTGAATGACCAACCAAAATGTCAAGAATGTTTGCCTGAAGCTTAAAAAACTGTATATAAGGAAACCTGACTTTGCATTAAAACACAGTCTCCTGAGAACATACAAATTGTGCTGTTGTACTTCTAGGACACTTGTCAATTGGTTGCAGCCAATAAATTCGATCTTTGACTTCACCTAGAAGACTCTGAGTTTCTGTAGTCTGAATCAGGAAAGTACCCGAGGTCTTTGGGTGTACCCTGGCACCGCTGGGTTACCGGATCAGTACCGGTTCGGAAAAACCCAGTACCTCACCCAGTGAGGCCTAAAAAGGCTCTCACCTGAGTCTGAGTTGTAGGGGGAACCCAATCTATAATAGTTTGGATTTTCCCCTGAAGTGGTGCAATCTGTTCTCCACCTACCAGGTGTCCCAGATAAACCACCTTCCCCTGCCCTATCTGGCACTTTGAAGCCTTGATAGTGAGGCCTGCGTTTTGCAGGGCCTCCAAAACTTTCCATAGGTGGACCAGGTGATCATCCCAGCTGGAGCTAAAGACAGCTATATCATCTAGATATGCTGCACGAAAAGATTCCAGCCCTTGCAGGACTGTGTTCACCAACCTTTGAAAAGTGGCAGGTGCATTGTTCAATCCAAAAGGCATTACTGTGAATTGGTAATGGCCTCCAATGGTTGAAAATGCAATTTTTGCTTTTGCATCTTCTGATAACTTGATCTGCCAATACCCTGCAGTCAAATCAAAAGTACTTAGATACTTGGCAGATGCCAGTGTATCTATTAGCTCATCTGCCCTGGGTATAGGTTGAGCATCAGTTTTGGTTACCTGGTTGAGACCTCTGTAGTCAACACAAAATCTCATTTCCCTTTTACCATCTTTGGAATGAGGTTTTGGTACAAGTACCACAGGAGAGGCCCATGGACTTTCAGAGTGCTCAACCACTCCCAGTTCAAGCATTTTCTGCACCTCTTGCTTTATGCAGTCTCTGACATGGTCAGGCTGCCTATAGATCTTATTTTTGACAGGCAAGCTGTCTCCAGTATCTATAGTGTGCTCACACCAAGAAGTGGTGCCTGGCACAGTAGAGAAGAGTTCAGAAAACTGACCCAGGAGATTTATGCAGTGGTCTTTCTGCTCAGCAGTAAGACAATCTGCCAGTACAACACCTTCCACTAGAGCATCTTGTTCTGTGGAAGAGAAGAGATCAGTGAGAGGGTCACTCTCTTCTTCCTGTCCTTCATCAGTTGCCATGAGCAGTGTGAGATCAGCCCTGTCATAGTAGGGTGTCAGGAGATTGACATGGAGCACCCTAAGGGGACTCCTGGCAGTGCCTAAGTCAACTAAGTAGGTGTCTTCACCCTTCTTTTCAACATTTATGTGGGGTCCACTCCATTTGTCTTGGAGTGCTCTTGGGGCTACAGGCTCCAAGACCCACACTTTCTGCCCTGGTTGGTAGTGAACCAAAACAGCCTTCTGGTCATGCCATTGCTTTTGGAGCTCTATGCTGGCCTGAAGGTTTTTACTGGCCTTTTTCATGTACTCAGCCATCCTAGATCTTAGGCCAAGTACATAGTCCACTATGTCTTGCTTTGGAGCTTTTAAAGGTTGTTCCCAACCCTCCTTAACAAGTGTTAGAGGACCTCTTACAGGGTGCCCAAATAGGAGTTCAAAGGGGCTGAAGCCCACTCCTTTCTGGGGTACCTCCCTGTAAGCAAAAAGGAGGCAAGGTAACAGGATATCCCATCTCCTGTGGAGTTTTTCAGGAAGTCCCATTATCATACCTTTGAGAGTTTTGTTAAATCTTTCCACCAGTCCATTTGTTTGTGGGTGATAGGGTGTGGTGAACTTGTATGTCACACCACATTCCTTCCACATGGCCTTTAAGTAAGCAGACATGAAATTGCTTCCCCTGTCTGATACCACCTCTTTTGGGAAACCCACAATGGAAAAGATTCCCAGGAGGGCCTTTGCCACTGCAGGAGCTGTAGTGGTCCTTAGAGGAATTGCATCAGGATATCTGGTGGCATGGTCCACTGCCACCAAGATAAACCTATTGCCTGAAGCAGTAGGAGGGTCAAGAGGGCCAACTATGTCAACCCCTACCCTTTCAAAGGGAACCCCAACACACAGGCAGTGGAATAAGGGGTGCCTTTGGGGTGCCACCTGTCTTGCCTCTGGCTTGACAGGTTTCACAGGACTTACAAAATTCCTTTGTGTCCTCTGACATTCTAGGCCAATGAAACAAGGGGACAAGCCTGTCCCAAGTTTTCATTTGCCCCAAATGTCCAGCTAAGGGAATGTCGTGGGCTAGAGTTAGGAGGAACTTTCTGTACTCCTGAGGAATCACCAGTCTCCTGGCAGCTCCAGGTTTTGGATCCCTTGCTTCAGTGTACAAGAGGTTGTCCTCCCAGTAAACTCTGTGTGAGTCACTGACATCCCCATTTGCTTGTTTGACAGCTTGCTGCCTTAGAGCCACTAAAGTGGGACAGGTATGCTGTGCCACACTCAGCTCCACCCTGGCAGGCCCCCCTTCACCCAAAAGCACAGCAGTGTCTGCTTCCAGCTCCTCTGGTGTAGGTTCTGCACAGGGTGGAAATTCTTCTTCCTCAGAAGTTGAATCCACTGTATAGGGAGGGATAGCAGGTAGTGTTTTACCTTTACTAACCCTAGCTTTAGGGAGCACTTGGTCCATTCTTCCAGGATTCAAGTCACCCTGTCCTTTTTGCTTTTTGGCCTAAGCCCTGATTAAAGCAAACATATGCCCTGAAATGCCCAGCATTGCTGCATGAGCCTCCAACTCCACTTCTGCCCAAGCTGATGTCTCTAAATCATTCCCTAATAGACAGTCTACAGGTAAATCTGAGGCAACCACAACTTTCTTTGGACCAGTAACCCCCCCCCCCCCCCCAGTTGAGATTCACAACAGCCATGGGGTGGCTAAGAGTGTTGTTATGAGCATCGGTTACTTGGTACTGGTGACCAAGTAGGTGTTGTTCAGGGTGGACCAGTTTCTCTATTACCATTGTAACACTGGCACCTGTGTCCCTGTAGGCCTGAACCTCGACACCATTTATTAGGGGTAGTTGCTTGTACTTATCCATGTTAAGGGGACAAGCAACCAAGGTGGCTAAATCAATAGCCCCCTCAGAGATTAAAACAGCCTCTGTGGTCTCCCTAATCAGACCAACCCCAACTAAGTTACCAAAAGTGAGCCCAGCTACTCCCTTGGTTTGGCTATTAGTAGGTTTGCTCCCACCACCACTGCTATTACTAGGGGCACTAGGTGTAGCAGCAGGGGTTGTAGTGGTAGGAGGCTTGGTGCTTTTCTTTGGACAACTTGTAGGAAAGTACCATCTTGCCTGGCATGTTACCCCCATTTTTCACTGTATATATGTTGTTTTAGTTGTATGTGTCACTGGGACCCTGCCAGCCAGGGCCCCAGTGCTCATAAGTGTGCCTGAATGTGTTACCTGTGTAGTGACTAACTGTCTCACTGAGGCTCTGCTAACCAGAACCTCAGTGGTTATGCTCTCTCATTTCTTTCCAAATTGTCACTAACAGGCTAGTGACCAATTTTACCAATTAATATTGGCTTACTGGAACACCCTTATAATTCCCTAGTATATGGTACTGAGGTACCTAGGGTATTGGGGTTCCAGGAGATCCCTATGGGCTGCAGCATTTCTTTTGCCACCCATAGGGAGCTCTGACAATTCTTACACAGGCCTGCCACTGCAGCCTGAGTGAAATAACGTCCACGTTATTTCACAGCCATTTTACACTGCACTTAAGTAACTTATAAGTCACCTATATGTCTAACCTTTACCTGGTAAAGGTTGGGTGCTAAATTACTTAGTGTGAGAGCACCCTGGCACTAGCCAAGGTGCCCCCACATTGTTCAGGGCCAATTCCCCGGACTTTGTGAGTGCGGGGACACCATTACACGCGTGCACTACATATAGGTAGCTTCACAATGGTAACTCCGAATATGGCCATGTAACATGTCTATGATCATGGAATTGCCCCCTCTATGCCATCCTGGCATAGTTGGCACAATACCAGGATCCCAGTGGTCTGTAGCACAGACCCTGGTACTGCCAAACTGCCTTTCCTGGGGTTTCACTGCAGATGCTGCTGCTGCCAACCCCTCAGAGAGGCTTCTGCCCTCCTGGGGTCCAGCCAGGCCTGGCCCAGGATGGCAGAACAAAGGACTTCCTCTGAGAGAGGGTGTTACACCCTCTCCCTTTTGAAAATGGTGTGAAGGCAGGGGAGGAGTAGCCTCCCCCAGCCTCTGGAAATGCTTTCATGGGCACATTTGGTGCCCATTTCTGCATAAGCCAGTCTACACCAGTTCAGGGACCCCTTAGCCCTGCTCTGGCGCAAAACTGGACAAAGGAAAGGGGAGTGACCACTCCCCTGACCTGCACCTCCCCAGTGGCCAGTGCCACCAGGTGACGTCAGAGACTCCTTCTGATAGGCTCCTTCAGGTGTTCCTAGCCTATCCTCTCTCCTAGGTAGCCAAACCCTCTTTTCTGGCTATTTAGGGTCTCTGTCTCTAAGGATTTTTTAGATAACGAATGCAAGAGCTCATCCGAGTTCCTCTGTATCTCTCTCTTCACCTTCTGCCAAGGAATCGACTGCTGACCGCGCTGGAAGCCTGCAAAACTGCAACATAGTAGCAAAGACGACTACTGCAACTCTGTAACGCTGATCCTGCCGCCTTCTCTACTGTTTTCCTGGTGGTGCATGCTGTGGGGGTAGTCTGCCTCCTCTCTGCACTAGAAGCTCCGAAGAAATCTCCTGTGGGTCGACGGCGTCCCCCTGCAACCGCAGGCACCAAAGAACTGTATCACCGGTACCCTGGGTCTCCTCTCAGCACGACGAGCGAGGTCTCTTGAATCCAGCAACTCTGTCCAAGTGACTCCCACAGTCCAGTGACTCTTCAGTCCAAGTTTGGTGGAGGTAAGTCCTTGCCTCCCCACGCCAGACTGCATTGTTGGGAACTGCGACTTTTGCAGCTACTCCGGCCTCCGTGCACTTCCAGCGGAAATCCTTTGTGCACAGTCCAGCCTGGGTCCACGGCACTCTAACCTGCATTGCACGACCTCCTAAGTTGCTCTCCGGCGACGTGGGACTCCTTTGTGCAACTTCGGGTGAGCACTGTTTCACGCATCCTCGTAGTGCCTGTTTCTGGCACTTCTGCGGGTTCTGCCTGCTGCTGAGAGGGCTCCTTGTCTTGCTCGATGCCCCCTCTGTCTCCTGACGCAATTGGCGACATCCTGGTCTCTCCTGGGCCACAGCAGCATCCAAAAACCCTTACAGCACGATTTGCATCTAGCAAGGCTTGTTGGCGGTCTTTCGGCGGGAAAACACTTCTGCACAACTCTCCACGGCGTGGGGGATCCGTCTTCTAAAGGGGAAGTCTCTAGCCCTTGTCGTTCCTGCAGAAACCTAAGCTTCTACTGTCCAGTAGCAGCTTCTTTGCACCCACAGCTGGCATTTCCTGGGCATCTGCCCATCTCCGACTTGCTTGTGACTTTTGGACTTGGTTCCCTTGTTCCACTGGTACCCTCGACTGGAAATCCATCATTGTTGCATTGCTGGTTTGTGTCTTTCCTGCAGAATTCCCCTATCACGACTTCTATGTCCTTTGGGGAACTTTAGTGCACTTTGCACTCACTTTTCAGGGTCTTGGGGTGGGCTATTTTTCTAACCCTTACTATTTTCTAATAGTCCCAGCGACCCTCTACAACGTCACATAGGTTTGGGGTCCATTCGTGGTTCGCATTCCACTTTTGGAGTATATGGTTTGTGTTGCCCCTATCCCTATGTGTTCCCATTGCATCCTATTGTAACTATACATTGTTTGCACTGTTTTCTAATACTATTACTGCATATTTTGGTATTGTGTATATATATCTTGTGTATATTTGCTATCCTCATACTGAGGGTACACTCTGAGATACTTTGGCATATTGTCATAAAAATAAAGTACCTTTATTTTTAGTATAACTGTGTATTGTGTTTTCTTATGATATTGTGCATATGACACTAAGTGGTACTGTAGGAGCTTCACTCGTCTCCTAGTTCAGCCTAAGCTGCTCTGCTAAGCTACCATTATCTATCAGCCTATGCTGCTAGACACCCTATACACTAATAAGGGATAACTGGGCCTGGTGCAAGGTGCAAGTACCCCTTGGTACTCACTACAAGCCAGTCCAGCCTCCTATACAACTGGGATCTGTTGTCCAATGGCCTTTTATTTTACATAAATAGCACCATGGTTTCTTTTCTTTGTTTTGATTAGAAGAGGATTTGGGCCCACCACCCCCACCAGAGTGTTTTTGTGGGCCTGATGAAGACTCATTTTTAGTCCCCACCTCGTCCTTCTCTCAACAAGATCAGCTGTT
The DNA here is from genome assembly GCF_031143425.1 of Pleurodeles waltl. Classification (NCBI taxonomy): domain Eukaryota; kingdom Metazoa; phylum Chordata; class Amphibia; order Caudata; family Salamandridae; genus Pleurodeles; species Pleurodeles waltl. The sequence goes on from NC_090444.1 coordinate 846,091,988, forward strand.
CGAGTGGAAGGGAAAAAGAACTGGATCCACGGCGTACACTGCAAGAGGGTCCCTTTTCCTCTACCGTACGACCGGTGGGTCCAGGAGGGGATCGCTGACTCTGAGACTGAGACTGTGCCTCATTTTTTGCCATTTAGCGATGCACGTGTAAAAGGAACAATTTCTGAACGAGAAAGTGACAATAATTTGCAAGAAGCTGTGCCACCGTCAATTCGATTGAACACTACAGAGCCTGAACTCTTGTTCCAGAACCAGACAGTACCTGGAAAAAGCTGTTATAATTTGAAACCAAGAACTAAGGACAAATAATTTTTTTCCCGTTCCTTTGCTATTTTTTTGAAAGTGCGGCTCTCTCATCTGAGAAACTTTCTTATTTTTGTTTTTTTCTTTTCGAACCGCCATCCGGGTTCAGCTGTAGGGTCGTGGTTGCCCAAGTCTTTGGAGTGCAGCTGAAGACGTTAGGTCGACAGTTCTGGTCGGTCTAAGGGAGTTGCCCTGGACTGACAGAAGCATTCCCTAGCATAGAACACCCTACCACAACGAGCAGCAATTAGAGAGGATGGAGTTTTTCAAGAATGAGAGACCTGCCAAACTGATGGATTTTAAAGCCAGAATGTCTATAATAATGACAAAGAAACGATTTTTGATATTATGAATTTTCATGTTGCTCAGTGTAATGACGTTTTTAATAGGATATGTTTTATTCTCTTTTCAAGTGACATTTGCACCCATTACACAGCCCATACCTCCTTCTACTGTTTCCTCGCATTCTTTTCACCCCCTGCCTGAACACGAGTCTGCCAGAAGATTAGAATTTGTCAACAATTCATTCATTCAGCTTCTACACCAACACCAATTAGTAGTGAACACAACTAACTGTTGGGTGTGTGGTCTTATGCCTCATACTACTGATAAAGGTATCCCTTATCTGGTCCTACCTTTCAGCCATAATGGTTCTATGTGGGCATATAGAACGGTGTTCATATACGCGTATGAAGCCAACAACCCTACGTTCTGTGAAAGATAATCCTAAGAATAGTGATCTAGCTAAGGGTATAGTAGATATGATTAGGGAAGATATTTCCTATGAGACTATCCCGAGAGATGAGACACTAGCATATATTGGATGGAACATAACAGGATATGGAGTTACCCTGAGTGGAAACCAGCGAGCAAAGAGATCCTCCCCGATTTGGATTGTACCCCATCAGGGTCACCTATGTCTGCAAGGTAATGGCAAAAATCCCAGAGCTCAGTTAGGGAAAAGTATCTGCACTGAAACATATGTTTTTGCGTCTCAGACTTCTCCTTCGTTATTAGCAGCTAAGGGTACCTATTTCATCTACCATAATAGAGCCTATACATGGTTGCCCCCTGACTTCTCAGGCACATGTTTTGTTTCGTTCCTGTTACCTCCCACCTATACGGCCGCGGCAGATTACCATAAGACAAGGATAGTTAGAGGTGTCATAAGTAAAGAAGACACTACAGGACAAGAATTTGGAGATTTCGTAAAGGGTTTTCTGCCGTTTTGGGGTCCTATGGTTAACAGCAGGAACATAAGGCAATTGACAAGGGTGGTTGAATCCACGGTAGTTGAAACCGCCGGTGCCCTTAGTAATTTGACTGCTGAGCTCCAGTCGGATCGCCTTATGACTCTTCAGAACAGGGTCGCATTAGACGTCATACTTGCAGACCGAGGTGGGGTATGTAAAGTGATCCAATCAAGTTGTTGTGTTTTCATCCCAGATAACGCTCCGACAGTCTACCAGGCCATTTCCAAACTGCATAAGATCTCTGAATCTATTCACGTGGTTAAAGGAGATTGGTCATTGATGGGGTAGTTCTGGGAGCTGATATCCGCCTGGGGATGGAAGACTCTGGTAGTCATTGGGATGATCTTAGCCATTCTTTTCCTGTCCTGTTTGTGTGTACAGTGTGCTCCTGCAATATGTGGCCTCTGTGCTACATCGTGTGTAAGGAAACCTGTATCAAAAGATGAGCTAAGTAATAGGATGATGCTACAGCAACATCTCAACGACTTTATGAATATAGACCTGGACTCAGATTAGCGTGAGTATGGGTTATTGCCTATGTAAGGGCAAAAGGAGGGACTGTGGTACTGAAAAATTCTGGACCCGTGTTATAAACATCATCGTATCACAACGATTTTGGTATCAGCAGACCGAGAATGATTAGAATAGTATGCACAAGCATTGTATTCATATTCAGGTGACGAAATCACCTGAATATCAGAGTTTCCGTCCTGAAACTCTGAGGTTCCATTTAAGACGACAGCCATTTTGTGATTGCCCTCACATAGGCCAATGACTAATGCCGAAAACGAGTCTGAAGGACACGTACATCTTTGCTGACTCCTCTGTGACCTGGACAAGCTGACTCTACTGCCTGAAGCCAAACCTATTCGGCCAGTTTTCTTTCCCAGTGGCCGAATGAGATTAGTATCAAGGCACAACACATCATAAAACCTTTAATCACACACAAACCATGCCTAATCTTACACACACCTGTCCCCGTTTCTTTCTTTATGACTTGCTTTACAAGGAGGAGGTGCCTGTTTATATTGGGGGTCCGTCGATATCTGATGAAAGTACTGAGCCTTGCGGGGTAATTGATTGAGGGCTGGACAAACTGAAATATGGCTTGTCATCATACCCCTGCTATTTCTTTGTAGTGAAAATATGTGAATGGTCAACTGTAAAATAAGGAATGTTTGCTAAAGCATAATATTTTGTATAAAAGAGAAGGTTAGCTTTGCAAGGGGAGCAGTCTCCTGAGAATATACACTGTGTTGTACTTCTAGGATACCTGTTACTGGCTGCAGCCAATAAACAAGATCTTTGACTTCACCAAGAAGACTCTGTGTTTCTGTAGTCTGAAACAGGAAGGACTCAAAGTCTTAGGGTGTGTTCCCTGGCACCACTGGGTTCTGAAAAACCCAGTACTTCACACGGGAGATTTCTTCGGAGCTTCTAGTGCAGAGAGGAGGCAGACTACCCCCACAGCATGCACAACCAGGAAAACAGTCGAGAAGGCGGCAGGATCAGCGTTACAAGGTCGAAGTAGTCGTCTTTGCTACTTTGTTGCAGTTTTGCAGGCTTCCAGCGCGGTCAGCAGTCGATTCCTTGGCAGAAGGTGGAGAGAGAGATGCAGAGGAACTCTGATGAGCTCTTGCATTCGTTATCTAAAGAATTCCCCAAAGCAGAGACCCTAAATAGCCAGAAAAGGAGGTTTGGCTACTTAGGAGAGAGGATAGGCTAGCAACACCTGGAGGAGCCTATCAGAAGGAGTCTCTGACGTCACCTGCTGGCACTGGCCACTCAGAGCAGTCCAGTGTGCCAGCAGCACCTCTGTTTCCAAGATGGCAGAGGTCTGGAGCACACTGGAGGAGCTCTGGACACCTCCCAGGGGAGGTGCAGGTCAGGGGAGTGGTCACTCCCCTTTCCTTTGTCCAGTTTCGCTCCAGAGCAGGGCTGGGGGATCCCTGAACCAGTGTAGACTGGCTTATGCAGAGATGGGCACCATCTGTGCCCATCAAAGCATTTCCAGAGGCTGGGGGAGGCTACTCCTCCCCAGCCCTGACACCTTTTTCCAAAGGGAGAGGGTGTAACACCCTCTCTCTGAGGAAGTCCTTTGTTCTGCCTTCCTGGGCCATGCCTGGCTGGACCCCAGGAGGGCAGAAACCTGTCTGAGGGGTTGGCAGCAGCAGCAGCTGCAGTGAAACCCCAGGAAAGGTAGTTTGGCAGTACCCGTGTCTGAGCAAGAGACTCGGGGATCATGGAATTGTCTCCCCAATGCCAGAATGTCATTGGCGAGACAATTCCATGATCTTAGACATGTTACATGGCCATGTTCGGAGTTACCATTGTGACACTATACATATGTCGTGACATATGTATAGTGCACGCGTGTAATGGTGTCCCCACACTCACAAAGTCCGGGGAATTTGCCCTGAACAATGTGGGAGCACCTTGGCTAGTGCCAGGGTGCCCACACACTAAGTAACTTACCACCCAACCTTTACCGGGTAAAGGTTAGACATATAGGTGACTTATAAGTTACTTAAGTGCAGTGGTAAATGGCTGTGAAATAACGTGGACGTTATTTCACTCAGGCTGCAAGGGCAGGCCTGTGTAAGAATTGTCAGAGCTCCCTATGGGTGGCAAAAGAAATGCTGCAGCCCATAGGGATCTCCTGGAACCCCAATACCCTGGGTACCTCAATACCATACACTAGGGAATTATAAGGGTGTTCCAGTATGCCAATGTAAATTGGTGAAATTGGTCACTAGCCTGTTAGTGACAATTTCTAAAGAGAGAGCATAACCACTGAGGCTCTGGTTAGCACAGCCTCAGTGAGACAGTTAGGCATCACTGTAGGAGGCTGGACTGGCTTGTAGTGAGTAACGGGGGAACTTGCACCTTGCACCAGGCCCAGTTATCCCTTATTAGTGTATAGGGTGTCTAGCAGCTTAGGCTGATAGATAATGGTAGCTTAGCAGAGCAGCTTAGGCTGAACTAGGAGACGTGTGAAGCTACTACAGTACCACTTAGTGTCATATGCACAATATCATAAGAAAACACAATACACAGTTATACTAAAAATAAAGGTACTTTATTTTTATGACAATATGCTAAAGTATCTTAGAGTGTACCCTCAGTGAGAGGATAGGAAATATACACAAGATATATATACACAATACCAAAAATATGCAGTATAGCCTTAGAAAACAGTGCAAACAATGTATAGTTACAATAGGATGCAATGGGGACACATAGGGATAGGGGCAACACAAACCATATACTCCAAAAGAGGAATGCGAACCACGAATGGACCCCAAACCTATGTGACCTTGTAGAGGGTCGCTGGGACTATTAGAAAATAGTGAGAGTTAGAAAAATAACCCTCCCCAAGACCCTGAAAAGTGAGTGCAAAGTGCACTAAAGTTCCCCTAAGGATAAAGAAGTCGTGTTAGAGGAATAATGCAGGAAAGACACAAACCAACAATGCAACAACGATGGATTTCCAATCTTGGGTATCTGTGGAACAAGGGGACCAAGTCCAAAAGTCACAAGCAAGTCGGAGATGGGCAGATGCCCAGGAAATGCCAGCTGTGTGTGCAAAGAAGCTTCTACTGGACAGAAGAAGCTGAGGTTTCTGCAGGAACAAAAAGGGCTAAAGACTTCCCCTTTGGTGGACAGATCTCTCTCGCCGTGGAGAGTCGTGCAGAAGTGTTTTCCCGCCGAAAGAATGCCAACAAGCCTTGCTAGCTACAAATCGTGCGGTTAGCGTTTTTGGACGCTGCTGTGGCCCAGGAGGGACCAGGAGGTCGCAAATTGGACCAGGAGGTAGAGGGGACGTCGAGCAAGACAAGGAGTCCTCTTAGCAGCAGGTAGCACCCGGAAAAGTGCCAGAAACAGGCACTACGAGGATGCGTGAAACAGTGCTCACCCGAAGTCGCACAAAGGAGTCCCACGTCGCTGGAGACCAACTTAGAAAGTCGTGCAATGCAGGATAGAGTGCCGTGGACCCAGGCTTGGATGTGCACAAAGGATTTCCGCCGGAAGTGCACAGGGGCCGGAGTAGCTGCAAAAGTCGCGCTTCCCAGCAATGCAGTCTAGCGAGGTGAGGCAAGGACTTACCTCCACCAAACTTAGACTGAAGAGTCACTGGACTGTGGGAGTCACTTGGACAGAGTTGCTGGATTCGAGGGACCTCGCTCGTCATGCTGAGAGGAGACCCAAGGGACCGGTAATGCAGCTTTTTGGTGCCTGCGGTTGCAGGGGGAGGATTCCGTCGACCCACGGGAGATTTCTTAGGAGCTTCTGGTGCAGAGAGGAGGCAGACTACCCCCACAGCATGCACAAGCAGGAAAACAGTCGAGAAGGCGGCAAGATCAGCGTTACAGAGTTGCAGTAGTCGTCTTTGCTACTATGTTGCAGTTTTGCAGGCTTCCAGCGCGGTCAGCAGTCGATTCCTTATCAGAAGGTGAAGAGAGAGATGCAGAGGAACTCGGCTGAGCTCTTGCATTCGTTATCTAAAGTTTCCCCAGAGACAGAGACCCTAAATAGCCAGAAAAGAGGGTTTGGCTACTTAGGAGAGAGGATAGGCTACTAACACCTGAAGGAGCCTATCAGAATGAGTGTCTGACGTCACCTGGTGGCACTGGCCACTCAGAGCAGTCCAGTGTGCCATCAGCACCTCTGTTTCCAAGATGGCAGAGGTCTGGAGCACACTGGAGGAGCTCTGGACACCTCCCAGGGGAGGTGCAGGTCAGGGGAGTGGTCACTCCCCTTTCCTTTGTCCAGTTTCACGCCAGAGCAGGGCTAAGGGGTCCCCTGAACCGGTGTAGACTGGCTTATGCAGAATTGGGCACATCTGTGCCCAAGAAAGCATTTCCAGAGGCTGGGGGAGGCTACTCCTCCCCTGCCTTCACACCATTTTCCAAAGGGAGAGGGTGTAACACCCTCTCTCAGAGGAAGTTCTTTGTTCTGCCATCCTGGGCCAGGCCTGGCTGGACCCCAGGAGGGCAGATGCCTGTCTGAGGGGTTGGCAGCAGCAGCAGCTGCAGTGAAACCCCAGGAAAGGCAGTTTGGCAGTACCAGGGTCTGTGCTACAGACCACTGGGATCAAGGGATTGTGCCAACTATGGCAGGATGGCATAGAGGGGGCAATTCCATGATCATAGACATGTTACATGGCCATATTCGGAGTTACCATGGTGAAGCTACATATAGGTAGTGACCTATATGTAGTGCACGCGTGTAATGGTGTCCCCGCACTCACAAAGTCAGGGAAATTGGCCCTGAACAATGTGGGGGCACCTTGGCTAGTGCCAGGGTGCCCTCACACTAAGTAACTTTGCACCTAACCTTTACCAGGTAAAGGTTAGACATATAGGTGACTTATAAGTTACTTAAGTGCAGTGTAAAATGGCTGTGAAATAAAGTGGACGTTATTTCACTCAGGCTGCAGTGGCAGGCCTGTGTAAGAATTGTCAGAGCTCCCTATGGGTGGCAAAAGAAATGCTGCAGCCCATAGGGATCTCCTCGAACCCCAATACCCTGGGTACCTCAGTACCATATACTAGGGAATTATAAGGGTGTTCCAGTAAGCCAATGTAAATAGTAAAATTGGTCACTTAGCCTGTTAGTGACAATTTGAAAGAAATGAGAGAGCATAACCACTGAGGTTCTGATTAGCAGAGCCTCAGTGAGACAGTTAGTCACTACACAGGTAACACATTCAGGCACACTTATGAGCACTGGGGCCCTGGTGAACAGGGTCCCAGTGACACATACAACTAAAACAACATATATACAGTGAAAAATGGGGGGTAACATGCCAGGCAAGATGGTACTTTCCTACAATACTCCAAAAGTGGAATGCGAACCACAAATGGACCCCAAACCTATGTGACCTTGTAGAGGGTCGCTGGGACTATTAGAAAATAGTGAGAGTTAGAAAAATAACCCTCCCCAAGACCCTGAAAAGTGAGTGCAAAGTGCACTAAAGTTCCCCTAAGGATAAAGAAGTCGTGTTAGAGGAATAATGCAGGAAAGACACAAACCAACAATGCAACAACGATGGATTTCCAATCTTGGGTATCTGTGGAACAAGGGGACCAAGTCCAAAAGTCACAAGCAAGTCGGAGATGGGCAGATGCCCAGGAAATGCCAGCTGTGTGTGCAAAGAAGCTTCTACTGGACAGAAGAAGCTGAGGTTTCTGCAGGAACAAAAAGGGCTAAAGACTTCCCCTTTGGTGGACGGATCCCTCTCGCCGTGGAGAGTCGTGCAGAAGTGCTTTCCCGCCGAAAGAATGCCAACAAGCCTTGCTAGCTACAAATCGTGCGGTTAGCGTTTTTGGATGCTGCTGTGGCCCAAGAGGGACCAGGAGGTCGCAAATTGGACCAGGAGGTAGAGGGGACGTCGAGCAAGACAAGGAGCCCTCTTAGCAGCAGGTAGCACCCAGAGAAGTGCCAGAAATAGGCACTACGAGGATGCGTGAAACAGTGCTCACCCGAAGTCGCACAAAGGAGTCCCACGTCGCTGGAGACCAACTTAGAAAGTCGTGCAATGCAGGATAGAGTGCCGTGGACCCAGGCTTGGCTGTGCACAAAGGATTTCCGCCGGAAGTGCACAGGGGCCGGAGTAGCTGCAAAAGTCGCGGTTCCCAGCAATGCAGTCTAGCGAGGTGAGGCAAGGACTTATCTCCACCAAACTTAGACTGAAGAGTCACTGGACTGTGGGAGTCACTTGGACAGAGTTGCTGGATTCGAGGGACCTCGCTCGTCGTGCTGAGAGGAGACCCAAGGGACCGGTAATGCAGCTTTTTGGTGCCTGCGGTTGCAGGGGGAGGATTCCGTCGACCCACGGGAGATTTCTTCGGAGCTTCTGGTGCAGAAAGGAGGCGGACTACCCCCACAGCATGCACAAGCAGGAAAACAGTCGAGAAGGCGGCAGGATCAGCGTTACAGAGTTGCAGTAGTCGTTTTTGCTACTATGTTGCAGTTTTGCAGGCTTCCAGCGCGGTCAGCAGTCGATTCCTTATCAGAAGGTGAAGAGAGAGATGCAGAGGAACTCGGCTGAGCTCTTGCATTCGTTATCTAAAGTTTCCCCAGAGACAGAGACCCTAAATAGCCAGAAAAGAGGGTTTGGCTACTTAGGAGAGAGGATAGGCTACTAACACCTGAAGGAGCCTATCAGAAGGAGTCTCTGACGTCACACGTGGCACTGGCCACTCAGAGCAGTCCAGTGTGCCATCAGCACCTCTGTTTCCAAGATGGCAGAGGTCTGGAGCACACTGGAGGAGCTCTGGACACCTCCCAGGGGAGGTGCAGGTCAGGGGAGTGGTCACTCCCCTTTCCTTTGTCCAGTTTCACGCCAGAGCAGGGCTAAGGGGTCCCCTGAACCGGTGTAGACTGGCTTATGCAGAATTGGGCACATCTGTGCCCAAGAAAGCATTTCCAGAGGCTGGGGGAGGCTACTCCTCCCCTGCCTTCACACCATTTTCCAAAGGGAGAGGGTGTAACACCCTCTCTCAGAGGAAGTTCTTTGTTCTGCCATCCTGGGCCAGGCCTGGCTGGACCCCAGGAGGGCAGATGCCTGTCTGAGGGGTTGGCAGCAGCAGCAGCTGCAGTGAAACCCCAGGAAAGGCAGTTTGGCAGTACCAGGGTCTGTGCTACAGACCACTGGGATCATGGGATTGTGCCAGCTATGGCAGGATGGCATAGAGGGGGCAATTCCATGATCATAGACATGTTACATGGCCATATTCGGAGTTACCATGGTGAAGCTACATATAGGTAGTGACCTATATGTAGTGCACACGTGTAATGGTGTCCCCGCACTCACAAAGTCAGGGAAATTGGCCCTGAACAATGTGGGGGCACCTTGGCTAGTGCCAGGGTGCCCTCACACTAAGTAACTTTGCACCTAACCTTTACCAGGTAAAGGTTAGACATATAGGTGACTTATAAGTTACTTAAGTGCAGTGTAAAATGGCTGTGAAATAACGTGGACGTTATTTCACTCAGGCTGCAGTGGAAGGCCTGTGTAAGAATTGTCAGAGCTCCCTATGGGTGGCAAAAGAAATGCTGCAGCCCATAGGGATCTCCTGGAACCCCAATACCCTGGGTACCTCAGTACCATATACTAGGGAATTATAAGGGTGTTCCAGTAAGCCAATGTAAATTGGTAAAATTGGTCACTTAGCCTGTTAGTGACAATTTGAAAGAAATGAGAGAGCATAACCACTGAGGTTCTGATTAGCAGAGCCTCAGTGAGACAGTTAGTCACTACACAGGTAACACATTCAGGCACACTTATGAGCACTGGGGCCCTGGTGAACAGGGTCCCAGTGACACATACAACTAAAACAACATATATACAGTGAAAAATGGGGGTAACATGCCAGGCAAGATGGTACTTTCCTACAATACTCCAAAAGTGGAATGCGAACCACGAATGGACCCCAAACCTATGTGACCTTGTAGAGGGTCGCTGGGACTATTAGAAAATAGTGAGAGTTAGAAAAATAACCCTCCCCAAGACCCTGAAAAGTGAGTGCAAAGTGCACTAAAGTTCCCCTAAGGATAAAGAAGTCGTGTTAGAGGAATAATGCAGGAAAGACACAAACCAACAGTGCAACAATGATGGATTTCCAATCTTGGGTATCTGTGGAACAAGGGGACCAAGTCCAAAAGTCACAAGCAAGTCGGAGATGGGCAGATGCCCAGGAAATGCCAGCTGTGTGTGCAAAGAAGCTTCTACTGGACAGAAGAAGCTGAGGTTTCTGCAGGAACAAAAAGGGCTAAATACTTCCCCTTTGGTGGACGGATCCATCTCGCCGTGGAGAGTCGTGCAGAAGTGTTTTCCCGCCGAAAGAATGCCAACAAGCCTTGCTAGCTGCAAATCGTGCCGTTAGCGTTTTTGGACGCTGCTGTGGCCCAGGAGGGACCAGGAGGTCGCAAATTGGACCACGAGGTAGAGGGGACGTCGAGCAAGACAAGGAGCCCTCTTAGCAGCAGGTAGCACCCGGAGAAGTGCCAGAAACAGGCACTACGAGGATGCATGAAACAGTGCTCACCCGAAGTCGCACAAAGGAGTCCCACGTCGCTGAAGACCAACTTAGAAAGTCGTGCAATGCAGGATAGAGTGCCGTGGACCCAGGCTTGGCTGTGCACAAAGGATTTCCACCGGAAGTGCACAGGGGCCGGAGTAGCTGCAAAAGTCACGGTTCCCAGCAATGCAGTCTAGCGAGGTGAGGCAAGGACTTACCTCCACCAAACTTAGACTGAAGAGTCACTGGACTGTGGGAGTCACTTGGACAGAGTTGCTGGATTCGAGGGACCTCGCTCGTCGTGCTGAGAGGAGACCCAAGGGACCGGTAATGCAGCTTTTTGGTGCCTGCGGCTGCAGGGGGAAGATTCCGTCGACCCACGGGAGATTTCTTCGGAGCTTCTAGTGCAGAGAGGAGGCAGACTAGCCCCACAGCATGCACCACCAGGAAAACAGTCGAGAAGGCGGCAGGATCAGCGTTACAGAGTTGCAGTAGTCGTCTTTGCTACTATGTTGCAGGTTTGCAGGCTTCCAGTGCGGTCAGCAGTCGATTCCTTGGCAGAAGGTGGAGAGAGAGATGCAGAGGAACTCGGCTGAGCTCTTGCATTCGTTATCTAAAGTTTCCCCAGAGACAGAGACCCTAAATAGCCAGAAAAGAGGGTTTGGCTACCTAGGAGAGAGGATAGGCTAGCAACACCTGAAGGAGCCTATCAGAAGGAGTCTCTGACGTCACCTGGTGGCACTGGCCACTCAGAGCAGTCCAGTGTGCCAGCAGCACCTCTGTTTCCAAAATGGCAGAGGTCTGGAGCACACTGGAGGAGCTCTGGACACCTCCCAGGGGAGGTGCAGGTCAGGGGAGTGGTCACTCCCCTTTCCTTTGTCCAGTTTTGCGCCAGAGCAGGGCTAAGGGGTCCCCTGAACCGGTGTAGACTGGCTTATGCAGAATTGGGCACATCTGTGCCCAAGAAAGCATTTCCAGAGGCTGGGGGAGGCTACTCCTCCCCTGCCTTCACACCATTTTCCAAAGGGAGAGGGTGTAACACCCTCTCTCAGAGGAAGTCCTTTGTTCTGCCATCCTGGGCCAGGCCTGGCTGGACCCCAGGAGGGCAGATGCCTGTCTGAGGGGTTGGCAGCAGCTGCAGTGAAACCCCAGGAAGGGCAGTTTGGCAGTACCAGGGTCTGTGCTACAGACCACTGGGATCATGGGATTGTGCCAACTATGCCAGGATGGCATAGAGGGGGCAATTCCATGATCATAGACATGTTACATGGCCATATTCGGAGTTACCATTGTGAAGCTACATATAGGTAGTGACCTATATGTAGTGCACGCGTGTAATGGTGTCCCCGCACTCACAAAGTCCGGGGAATTGGCCCTGAACAATGTGGGGGCACCTTGGCTAGTGCCAGGGTGCCCTCACACTAAGTAACTTTGCACCTAACCTTTACCAGGTAAAGGTTAGACATGTAGGTGACTTATAAGTTACTTAAGTGCAGTGTAAAATGGCTGTGAAATAACGTGGACGTTATTTCACTCAGGCTGCAGTGGCAGGCCTGTGTAAGAATTGTCAGAGCTCCCTATGGGTGGCAAAAGAAATGCTGCAGCCCATAGGGATCTCCTGGAACCCCAATACCCTGGGTACCTCAGTACCATATACTAGGGAATTATAAGGGTGTTCCAGTAAGCCAATGTAAATTGGTAAAATTGGTCACTAGCCTGTTAGTGACAATTTGAAAGAAATGAGAGAGCATAACCACTGAGGTTCTGGTTAGCAGAGCCTCAGTGAGACAGTTAGCCACTACACAGGTAACACATTCAGGCACACTTATGAGCACTGGGGTCCTGACTAGCAGGGACCCAGTGACACATAACAAACATACTGAAAACATAGGGTTTTCACTATGAGCACTGGGCCATGGCTAGCAGGATCCCAGTGAGGCAGTGAAAATACCCTGACATACACTCACAAACAGGCCAAAAAGTGGGGGTAACAAGGCTAGAAAGAGGCGACTTTCTCACACCATCCTTGTCACCACCTGTAGGAGGCTGGACTGGCTTGTAGTGAGTACCAAGGGGTACTTGCACCTTGCACCAGGCCCAGTTATCCCTTATTAGTGTATAGGGTGTCTAGTAGCTTAGGCTGATAGATAATGGTAGCTTAGCAGAGCAGCTTAGGCTGAACTAGGAGACGTGTGAAGCTACTACAGTACCACTTAGTGTCATATGCACAATATCACAAGAAAACACAATACACAGTTATACTAAAAATAAAGTTACTTTATTTTTATGACAATATGCCAAAGTATCTTAGAGTGTACCCTCAGTGAGAGGATAGGAAATATACACAAGATATATATACACAATAGCAAAAATATGCAGTATAGTCTTAGAAAACAGTGCAAACAATGTATAGTTACAATAGGATGCAATGGGGACACATAGGGATAGGGGCAACACAAACCATATAATCCAAAAGTGGAATGCGAACCACGAATGGACCCCAAACCTATGTGACCTTGTAGAGGGTCGCTGGGACTATTAGAAAATAGTGAGAGTTAGAAAAATAACCCTCCCCAAGACCCTGAAAAGTGAGTGCAAAGTGCACTAAAGTTCCCCAAAGGACAAAGAAGTTGTGATAGGGGAATAAGGCAGGAAAGACACAAACCAACAATGCAACAACGCTGGATTTCCAATCTGGGGTATGTGTGGAACAAGGGGACCTAGTCCAAAAGTCACAAGCAAGTCGGAGATGGGCAGATGCCCAGGAAATGCCAGCTGCGGGTGCAAAGAAGCTTCCACTGGACAGAAGAAGCTGCGGTTTCTGCAGGAACTCAAAGGGCTAGAGACTTTCCCTTTGAAGGACAGATACCTCTCGCCTTGTAGAGTCGAGCAGAAGTTTTTTCCCGCCAAAAGAATGCCAACAAGCCTTGCTAGCTGCAAATCGTGCGGTTAGCGTTTTTGGACGCTGCTGGGGCCCAGGAGGGACCAGGAGGGACGAGGAGGTCGCATATTGGACCAGGAGGTAGAGGGGACGTCGAGCAAGACAAGGAGCCCTCTTAGTAGCAGGTAGCACCCGCAGAAGTGCCAGAAACAGGCACTACGAGGATGCGTGAAACAGTGCTCACCCGAAGTTACACAAAGGAGTCCCACGTCGCCGGAGAACAACTTAGGAGGTCGTGCAATGCAGGTTAGAGTGCTGTGGACCCAGGCTTGGGTGTGCACAAAGGATTTCCGCCGGAAGTGCACAGAGGCCGGAGTAGCTACAAAAGTCGCGGTTCCCAGCAATGCAGTCTAGCGAGGTGAGGCAAGGACTTACCTCCACCAAACTTGGACTGAAGAGTCACTGGACTGTGGGGGTCACTTGGACAGAGTTGCTGGATTCGAGGGACCTCGCTCGTCGTGCTGAGAGGATACCCAAGGGACCGGTAATGCAGCTTTTTGGTGCCTGCGGTTGCAGGGGGAAGATTCCCTCGACCCACGGGAGATTTCTTCGGAGCTTCTAGTGCAGAGAGGAGGCAGACTACCCCCACAGCATACACCACCAGGAAAACAGTCGAGAAGGCGGCAGGATCAGCGTTACAGAGTTGCAGTAGTCGTCTTTGCTACTATGTTGCAGGTTTGCAGGCTTCCAGCGCGGTCAGCAGTCGATTCCTTGGCAGAAGGTGAAGAGAGAGATGCAGAGGAACTCGGATGAGCTCTTGCATTCGTTATCTAAAGTTTCCCCAGAGACAGAGACCCTAAATAGCCAGAAAAGAGGGTTTGGCTACCTAGGAGAGAGGATAGGCTAGCAACACCTGAAGGAACCTATCAGAAGGAGTCTCTGACGTCAAATGGTGGCACTGGCCACTCAGAGCAGTCCAGTGTGCCAGCAGCACCTCTGTTTCCAAGATGGCAGAGGTCTGGAGCACACTGGAGGAGCTCTGGACACCTCCCAGGGGAGGTGCAGGTCAGGGGAGTGGTCACTCCCCTTTCCTTTGTCCAGTTTCGCGCTAGAGCAGGGCTAAGGGGTCCCCTGAACCGGTGTAGACTGGCTTATGCAGAATTGGGCACATCTGTGCCCAACAAAGCATTTCCAGAGGCTGGGGGAGGCTACTCCTCCCCTTCCTTCACACCATTTTCCAAAGGGAGAGGGTGTAACACCCTCTCTCAGAGGAAGTCCTTTGTTCTGCCATCCTGGGCCAGGCCTGGCTGGACCCCAGGAGGGCAGATGCCTGTCTGTGGGGTTGGCAGCAGCAGCAGCTGCAGTGAAACCCCAGGAAGGGCAGTTTGGCAGTACCAGGGTCTGTGCTACAGACCACTGGGATCATGGGATTGTGCCAACTATGCCAGGATGGCATAGAGGGGGCGATTCCATGATCATAGACATGTTACATGGCCATATTCGGAGTTACCATTGTGAAGCTACATATAGGTAGTGACCTATATGTAATGCACGCGTGTAATGGTGTCCCCGCACTCACAAAGTCAGGGAAATTGGCCCTGAACAATGTGGGGGCACCTTGGCTAGTGCCAGGGTGCCCTCACACTAAGTAACTTTGCACCTAACCTTTACCAGGTAAAGGTTAGACATATAGGTGACTTATAAGTTACTTAAGTGCAGTGTAAAATGGCTGTGAAATAACGTGGACGTTATTTCACTCAGGCTGCAGTGGCAGGCCTGTGTAAGAATTGTCAGAGCTCCCTATGGGTGGCAAAAGAAATGCTGCAGCCCATAGGGATCTCCTGGAACCCCAATACCCTTGGTACCTTAGTACCATATACTAGGGAATTATAAGGGTGTTCCAATAAGCCAATGTAAATTGGTAAAATTGGTCACTAGTGTGAGAAGGTAGCCTCTTTCTAGCCTTGTTACCCCCACTTTTGGCCTGTTTGTGAGTGTATGTCAGGGTGTTTGTCACTGTTTTCACTGTCTCACTGGGATCCTGATAGCCAGGCCTCAGTGCTCATAGTGAAAACACTATGTTTTCAGTATGGTTGTTATGTGTCACTGGGATCCTGCTGGTCAGGACCCCAGTGCTCATAGGTTTGTGGCCTATATGTATGTGTCACTGGGACCCTGTCACACAGGGCCCCAGTGCTCATAGGTGTGCATGTATATGTTCCCTGTGTGGTGCCTAACTGTCTCACTGAGGCTCTGCTAACCAGAACCTCAGTGGCTATGCTCTCTCATTACTTTTAAATTGTCACTAACAGGCTAGTGACCAATTTTACCAATTCACATTGGCTTACTGGAACACCCTTATAATTCCCTAATATATGGTACTAAGGTACCCAGGGTATTGGGGTTCCAGGAGATCCCTATGGGTTGCAGCATTTCTTTTGCCACCCATAGGGAGCTCTGACAATTCTTACACAGGCCTGCCACTGCAGCCTGAGTGAAATAACGTCCACGTTATTTCACAGCCATTTTACACTGCACTTAAGTAACTTATAAGTCACCTACAAGTCTAACCTTTACCTGGTAAAGGTTGGGTGCAAAGTTACTTAGTGTGAGGGCACCCTGGCACTAGCCAAGGTGCCCCCACATTGTTCAGAGCCAATTCCCTGAACTTTGTGAGTGCGGGGACACCATTACACGCGTGCACTACATATAGGTAACTACCTATATGTAGCTTCACAATGGTAACTCCGAATATGGCCATGTAACATGTCTATGATCATGGAATTGCCCCCTCTATGCCATCCTGGCATTGTTGGTACAATTCCATGATCCCAGTGGTCTGTAGCACAGACCCTGGTACTGCCAAACTGCCCTTCCTGGGGTTTCACTGCAGCTGCTGCTGCTGCCAACCCCTCAGACAGGCAGCTGCCCTCCTGGGGTCCAGCCAGGCCTGGCCCAGGATGGCAGAACAAAGAACTTCCTCTGAGAGAGGGTGTGACACCCTCTCCCTTTGGAAAATGGTGTGAAGGCAGGGGAGGAGTAGCCTCCCCCAGCCTCTGGAAATGCTTTGTTGGGCACAGATGTGCCCAATTCTGCATAAGCCAGTCTACACCGGTTCAGGGACCCCTTAGCCCCTGCTCTGGCGCGAAACTGGACAAAGGAAAGGGGAGTGACCACTCCCCTGACCTGCACCTCCCCTGGGAGGTGTCCAGAGCTCCTCCAGTGTGCTCCAGACCTCTGCCATCTTGGAAACAGAGGTGCTGCTGGCACACTGGACTGCTCTGAGTGGCCAGTGCCACCAGGTGATGTCAGAGACTCCTGCTGATAGGCTCCTTCAGGTGTTAGTAGCCTATCCTCTCTCCTAGGTAGCCAAACCCTCTTTTCTGGCTATTTAGGGTCTCTGTCTCTGGGGAAACTTTAGATAACGAATGCAAGAGCTCATCCGAGTTCCTCTGCATCTCTCTCTTCACCTTCTGATAAGGAAACGACCGCTGACCGCGCTGGAAGCCTGCAAACCTGCAACATAGTAGCAAAGACGACTACTGCAACTCTGTAACGCTGATCCTGCCGCCTTCTCGACTGTTTTCCGGCTTGTGCATGCTGTGGGGGTAGCCTGCCTCCTCTCTGCACCAGAAGCTCCGAAGAAATCTCCCGTGGGTCGACGGAATCTTCCCCCTGCTACCGCAGGCACCAAAAAGCTGCATTACTGGTCCCTTGGGGCTCCTCTCAGCACGACGAGCGAGGTCCCTCGAATCCAGCGACTCTGTCCAAGTGACCCCCACAGTCCAGTGACTCTTCAGCCCAAGTTTGGTGGAGGTAAGTCCTTGCCTCACCTCGCTGGGAACCGCGACTTTGCAGCTACTCCGGCCCCTGTGCACTTCCGGCGGAATTCCTTTGTGCACAGCCAAGCCTGGGTCCACGGCACTCTAACCTGCATTGCACGACTTTCTAAGTTGGTCTCCGGCGACGTGGGACTCCTTTGTGCAACTTCGGCGAGCACCGTTTCACGCATCTTCGTAGTGCCTGTTTCTGGCACTTCTCCGGGTGCTACCTGCTTCAGTGAGGGCTCTTTGTCTTGCTCGACGTCCCCTCTCTCTTCAGGTCCAATGTGCGACCTCCTGGTCCCTCCTGGGCCCCAGCAGCGTCCAAAAACGCCAAACGCACGATTTGCAGCTAGCAAGGCTTGTTGGCGTCCTTTCGGCGGGAAAACACGTCTGCACGACTCTCCACGGCGAGATGGATCCGTCCACCAAAGGGGAAGTCTCTAGCCCTTTTCGTTCCTGCAGAAACCTCAGCTTCTTCTGTCCAGTCGAAGCTTCTTTGCACCCGCAGCTGGCATTTCCTGGGCATCTGCCCATCTCCGACTTGCTTGTGACTTTTGGACTTGGTCCCCTTGTTCCACAGGTACCCTAGATTGGAAATCCACAGTTGTTGCATTGCTGGTTTGTGTCTTTCCTGCATTATTCCTCTAACACGACTATTTTGTCCTTAGGGGAACTTTAGTGCACTTTGCACTCACTTTTCAGGGTCTTGGGGAGGGTTATTTTTCTAACTCTCACTATTTTCTAATAGTCCCAGCGACCCTCTACAAGGTCACATAGGTTTGGGGTCCATTCGTGGTTCGCATTCCACTTTTGGAGTATATGGTTTGTGTTGCCCCTATCCCTATGTTTCCCCATTGCATCCTATTGTAACTATACATTGTTTGCACTGTTTTCTAAGACTATACTGCATATTTTTGCTATTGTGTATATATATCTTGTGTATATTTCCTATCCTCTCACTGAGGGTACACTCTAAGATACTTTGGCATATTGTCATAAAAATAAAGTACCTTTATTTTTAGTATAACTGTGTATTGTGTTTTCTTATGATATTGTGCATATGACACTAAGTGGCACTGTGGTAGCTTCACACGTCTCCTAGTTCAGCCTAAGCTGCTCTGCTAAGCTACCATTATCTATCAGCCTAAGCTGCTATCCTATGGCTATCTTTCAGTGGAAAGGGTAGGGATAGGCTCCTTACTGTGAAGGAAAGTGATGCCAATAATTTAACAGTTTTAAAGAATGCACTCTTGGATGGATTTGGCTTAACAACTGAAGAGAAACCAGAAAAGAGTCTTCACAAGACTGGGTTGATTTCATTGACCATTCAGTGAAGGCCTTGGAGGGGTGGTTACATGGCAGTAAAGTTTCTGACTATGACAGCCTGTATAACTTGATCCTGAGAGAGCATATTCTTAATAATTGTGTGTCTGATTTGTTGCACCAGTACTTGGTGGACTCTGATCTGACCTCTCCCCAAGAATTGGGAAAGAAGGCAGACAAATGGGTCAGAACAAGGGTGAACAGAAAAGTTCATACAGGGGGTGACAAAGATGGCAACAAGAAGAAGGATGGTAAGTCTTCTGACAAGGGTGGGGACAAATCTAAAAATGAGTCTTCATCAGGCCCACAAAAACACTCTGGTGGGGGTGGTGGGCCCAAATCCTCTTCTAATCAAAACAAAGAAAAGAAACCATGGTGCTATTTATGTAAAATAAAATGCCATTGGACAACAGATCCCAGTTGTCCAAAGAAAAGCACCAAGCCTCCTACCACTACAACCCCTACTGCTACACCTAGTGTCCCTACTAATACCAGTGGTGGTGGGAGCAAACCGACTAATAGCCAATCCAAGGGAGTAGCTGGGCTCACTTTTGGTAACTTAGTTGGCGTTGGTCTTGTTAGGGAGGCCACAGAGGCTGTGTTAGTCTCTGAGGGGGCTATTGATTTAGCCACCTTAGTTGCTTGTCCCCTTAATATGGATAAGTACAAGCAGCTACCCCTAATAAATGGTGTTGAGGTTCAGGCCTACAGGGACACAGGTGCCAGTGTCACAATGGTGATAGAGAAACTGGTCCACCCTGAACAACACCTACTTGGTCACCAGTACCAAGTAACCGATGCTCACAACAACACACTTAGCCACCCCATGGCTTTTGTAAATCTCAACTGGGGGGGGGGTTACTGGTCCAAAGAAAGTTGTGGTAGCTTCAGATTTACCTGTAGACTGTCTACTAGGAAATGATTTGGAGACATCAGCTTGGTCAGATGTGGAGTTGGAGACCCATGCAGCAATGCTGGGCATCCCAGGGCATATTTTTGCTTTGACAAGGGCTCGGGCCAGGGAAGCTTGGATCCTGGAACAATGGACCAAGTGCTCCCTAAAGCTAGGGCTAGGAGAAGTAAAGAACTTCCTACTATCCCTCCCTCTACAGTGGATTCTAATTCTGAGGAAGAAGAATTTCCACCCTGTGCAGAACCTATACCAGAGGAGCTGCAAGCAGACACTGCTGAGCTTTTGGGTGAAGGGGGGCCTGCCAGGGAGGAGCTGAGTGTGGCACAGCAGACCTGTCCCACACTAGAGGGTCTAAGACAGCAAGCTGTCAAACAGGCTAATGGGGATGTCAGTGACTCTCACAGAGTTTACTGGGAGGACAACCTCTTGTACACTGAGGCAAGGGATCCTAAACCTGGAACTGCCAGGAGATTAGTGATTCCTCAGGAGTACAGAAAGTTCCTCCTAACTCTTGCTCACGACATTCCCCTAGCTGGACATCTGGGACAAATGAAAACCTGGGACAGACTTGTTCTCTTGTTTCATTGGCCTAGAATGTCTGAGGACACAAAAGAGTTTTGTAAGTCCTGTGAAACCTGTCAAGCCAGTGGCAAGACAGGTGGCACTCCAAAGGCACCCCTTATTCCACTGCCTGTGGTTGGGGTTCCCTTTGAAAGGGTAGGGGTTGACATAGTTGGCCCCCTTGACCCTCCTACTGCTTCAGGCAATAGGTT
This sequence comes from Pleurodeles waltl, assembly GCF_031143425.1. Taxonomy (NCBI): domain Eukaryota; kingdom Metazoa; phylum Chordata; class Amphibia; order Caudata; family Salamandridae; genus Pleurodeles; species Pleurodeles waltl. Next base: position 846,112,284 of record NC_090444.1, read on the forward strand.
TATCTTGGTGGTAGTGGACCATGCCACCAGATATCCTGAAGCAATTCCTCTAAGGTCCACTACAGCACCTGCAGTGGCAAAGGCCCTCCTGGGAATATTTTCCAGGGTGGGCTTCCCAAAAGAGGTAGTTTCAGACATAGGAAGCAATTTCATGTCTGCTTACTTGAAGGCCATGTGGAAGGAGTGTGGGGTGACATACAAGTTCACCACACCCTATCATCCACAAACAAATGGACTGGTGGAGAGATTTAACAAAACTCTCAAAGGCATGATTATGGGTCTCCCTGAAAAACTCCGCAGGAGATGGGATATCCTGTTACCATTCCTCCTTTTTGCCTACAGGGAGGTACCCCAGAAAGGAGTGGGCTTCAGACCCTTTGAACTCCTATTTGGACACCCTGTTAGGGGTCCATTAACACTTGTCAAGGAGGGTTGGGAACAACCTTTAAAAGCTCCAAAGCAAGATATTGTGGATTATGTACTTGGCCTCAGATCAAGGATGGCTGAGTACATGAAAAAGGCCAGTAAAAACCTTCAGGCCAGCCAAGAGCTCCAGAAGCAATGGCATGATCAGAAGGCTGTTTTGGTTCAGTACCAACCAGGGCAGAAAGTGTGGGTCTTGGAGCCTGTGAGAAAGTAGCCTCTTTCTAGCCTTGTTACCCCCACTTTTGGCCTGTTTGTGAGTGTATGTCAGGGTGTTTTCACTGTCTCACTGGGATCCTGCTAGCCAGGGCCCAGTGCTCATAGTGAAAACCCTATGTTTTCAGTATGTTTGTTATGTGTCACTGGGACCCTGCTAGTCAGGACCCCAGTGCTCATAAGTTTGTGGCCTATATGTATGTGGTCCCTGTGTGGTGCCTAACTGTCTCACTGAGGCTCTGCTAACCAGAACCTCTGTGGTTATGCTCTCTCATTTATTTCAAATTGTCACTAACAGGCTAGTGACCAATTTTACCAATTTACATTGGCTTACTGGAACACCCTTATAATTCCCTAGAATATGGTACTGAGGTACCCAGGGTATTGGGGTTCCAGGAGATCCATATGGGCTGCAGCATTTCTTTTGCCACCCATAGGGAGCTCTGACAATTCTTACACAGGCCTGCCACTGCAGCCTGAGTGAAATAACGTCCACGTTATTTCACAGCCATTTTACACTGCACTTAAGTAACTTATAAGTCACCTATATGTCTAACCTTTACCTGGTAAAGGTTAGGTGCAAAGTTACTTAGTGTGAGGGCACCCTGGCACTAGCCAAGGTGCCCCCACATTGTTCAGAGCCAATTCCCTGAACTTTGTGAGTGCGGGGACACCATTACACGCGTGCACTACATATAGGTCACTACCTATATGTAGCTTCACAATGGTAACTCCGAATATGGCCATGTAACATGTCTAAGATCATGGAATTGCCCCCTCTATGCCATCCTGGCATTGTTGGCACAATTCCATGATCCCAGTGGTCTGTAGCACAGACCCTGGTACTGCCAAACTGCCCTTCCTGGGGTTTCACTGCAGCTGCTGCTGCTGCCAACCCCTCAGACAGGCATCTGCCCTCCTGGGGTCCAGCCAGGCCTGGCCCAGGATGGCAGAACAAAGAACTTCCTCTGAGAGAGGGTGTGACACCCTCTCCCTTTGGAAAATGGTGTGAAGGCAGGGGAGGAGTAGCCTCCCCCAGCCTCTGGAAATGCTTTGTTGGGCACAGAGGTGCCCAATTCTGCATAAGCCAGTCTACACCGGTTCAGGGGACCCCTTAGCCCTGCTCTGGCACGAAACTGGACAAAGGAAAGGGGAGTGACCACTCCCCTGACCTGCACCTCCCCTGGGAGGTGTCCAGAGCTCCTCCAGTGTGCTCCAGACCTCTGCCATCTTGGAAACAGAGGTGCTGCTGGCACACTGGACTGCTCTGAGTGGCCAGTGCCACCAGGTGACGTCAGAGACTCCTGCTGATAGGCTCCTTCAGGTGTTAGTAGCCTATCCTCTCTCCTAGGTAGCCAAACCCTCTTTTCTGGCTATTTAGGGTCTCTGTCTCTGGGGAAACTTTAGATAACGAATGCAAGAGCTCATCCGAGTTCCTCTGCATCTCTCTCTTCACCTTCTGATAAGGAATCGACTGCTGACCGCGCTGGAAGCCTGCAAACCTGCAACATAGTAGCAAAGACGACTACTGCTACTCTGTAACGCTGATCCTGCCGCCTTCTCGACTGTTTTCCTGCTTGTACATGCTGTGGGGGTAGCCTGCCTCCTCTCTGCACCAGAAGCTCCGAAGAAATCTCCTGTGGGTCGACGGAATCTTCCCCCTGCAACCGCAGGCACCAAAAAGCTGCATTACCAGTCCCTTGGGTCTCCTCTCAGCACGACGAGCGAGGTCCCTCGAATCCAGCGACTCTGTCCAAGTGACCCCCACAGTCCAGTGACTCTTCAGTCCAAGTTTGGTGGAGGTAAGTCCTTGCCTCGCCTCGCTGGGCTGCATTGCTGGGATCCGCGACTTTGCAGCTACTCCGGCCCCTGTGCACTTCCGGCGGAAATCCTTTGTGCACAGCCAAGCCTGGGTCCACGGCACTCTAACCTGCATTGCACGACTTTCTAAGTTGGTCTCCGGCGACGTGGGACTCCTTTGTGCAACTTCGGCGAGCACCGTTTCACGCATCCTCGTAGTGCCTGTTTCTGGCACTTCTCCGGGTGCTACCTGCTTCAGTGAGGACTCTTTGTCTTGCTCGACGTTCCCTCTCTATTCAGGTCCAATTTGCGACCTCCTGGTCCGTCCCGGGCCCCAGTAGCGTCCAAAAATGTCAAACGTACGATTTGCAGCTAGCAAGGCTTGTTGGCGTTCCTTCAGCGGCAAAACACTTCTGCACGACTCTCCACGGCGAGAGGGATCCGTGCACCAAAGGGGAAGTCTCTAGCCATTTTCGTTCCTGCAGAAACCTCAGCTTCTTCTGTCCAGTAGAAGCTTCTTTGCACCCGCAGCTGGCATTTCCTGGGCATCTGCCCATCTCCGACTTGCTTGTGACTTTTGGACTTGGTCCCCTTGTTCCACAGGTACCCTAGATTGGAAATCCACAGTTGTTGCATTGCTGGTTTGTGTCTTTCCTGCATTATTCCTCTAACACGACTTCTTTGTCCTTAGGGGAACTTTAGTGCACTTTGCACTCACTTTTCAGGGTCTTGGGGAGGGTTATTTTTCTAACTCTCACTATTTTCTAATAGTCCCAGCGACCCTCTACAAGGTCACATAGGTTTGGGGTCCATTCGTGGTTCGCATTCCACTTTTGGAGTATATGGTTTGTGTTGCCCCTATCCCTATGTTTCCCCATTGCATCCTATTGTAACTATACATTGTTTGCACTGTTTTCTAAGACTATACTGCATATTTTTGCTATTGTGTATATATATCTTGTGTATATTTCCTATCCTCTCACTGAGGGTACACTCTAAGATACTTTGGCATATTGTCATAAAAATAAAGTACCTTTATTTTTAGTATAACTGTGTATGGTGTTTTCTTATGATATTGTGCATATGACACTAAGTGGTACTGTAGTAGCTTCACACGTCTTCTAGTTCAGCCTAAGCTGCTCTGCTAAGCTACCATTATCTATCAGCCTAAGCTGCTAGACACCCTATACACTAATAAGGGATAACTGGGCCTGGTGCAAGGTGCAAGTACCCCTTGGTACTCACTACAAGCCAGTCCAGCCTCCTACATTGGTTGTGCAGTGGTGGGATAAGTGCTTGAGACTACTTACCACTCTTGTCATTGTACTTTTCATAAGAGAAAAATATACAAAACAAGGTCAGTGTATATACACATAGCCAAAAAGTTTTGCATTTCCTCTTTTCACTCTTTTCTAAGTGCTGAAAAGTACCTCTAAACTTTCAAAAAGTTCTTAAAAGTTTAAAAAGTTTTTTTCTGTCTTTCCAAAAAGTTCTGAAAACTTTTTTCTCTTTTTCTATCACTTTAACTCTCTCTAAAAATGTTTGACACAGGCCAAAGTGTTGATCTGTCCAAACTTGCATATGACAACCTTAGCTGGAAAAGAGCAAGGAGTCTCTGTATAGAGAGAGGTTTGAGTGTAGCGAAGAATCCTTCCTTAGAACTGTTAATTAACATGCTTAGAGTACAGGATAAGGCCATAAGTGCCCAATCTGTAGAAAAAGTAGCTAATGGTTCTCAATCTGATCCAGAGACTCCCCCAGGAAAAGATTCAGGAAAGAAACTTCCTAGCCTGCCCATTACTAGACAGTCTAGCATAGTTGGTAATGATGAAGAGCCACAACATACAAATAGTGTTGTCTCACATCATAGCAAAAGCATTTATTCTCACCATACTGGTAGTGATGTTTCTGTTAGCCAAGCTGTTAGGGTGGCTTCTGTAAGGGACAGGTCTCCTTCTGTCCATTCTCACCATACTTCTGTTTCAAGGCATGTCCCTCCCACCCACCCTGATGACAGATTGTTAGAAAGGGAGCTCAATAGATTGAGAGTGGAACAAACCAGACTGAAGCTTAAAAAGCAACAGCTGGATTTGGATAGACAGTCTTTAGAATTAGAGAAGGAAAGACAGAAGTTGGGTTTAGAAACCCATGGTGGCAGCAGCAGTATTCCCCATAGTCATCCTGCAAAAGAGCATGATTCCAGGAATCTGCACAAGATAGTTCCCCCTTACAAGGAGGGGGATGACATTAACAAGTGGTTTGCTGCACTTGAGAGGGCCTGTGTTGTACAGGATGTCCCTCAAAGGCAGTGGGCTGCTATCCTATGGCTATCATTTAGTGGAAAAGGTAGGGATAGGCTCCTTACTGTGAAAGAAAATGATGCTAATAATTTCCAAGTTCTTAAGAATGCACTCCTGGATGGTTATGGCTTAACCACTGAACAATACAGGATAAAGTTCAGAGAGACCAAAAAGGAGTCTTCACAAGACTGGGTTGATTTCATTGACCATTCAGTGAAGGCCTTGGAGGGGTGGTTACATGGCAGTAAAGTTACTGATTATGAAAGCCTGTATAACACAATCCTGAGAGAGCATATACTTAATAATTGTGTGTCTGATTTGTTGCACCAGTACCTGGTAGACTCTGATCTGACCTCTCCCCAAGAATTGGGAAAGAAGGCAGACAAATGGGTCAGAACAAGAGTGAACAGAAAAGTTCATACAGGGGGTGACAAAGATGGCAATAAGAAGAAAGATGGTGAGAAATCTCAAGATAAGCATGGGGATAAGGGTAAAACCAAAGATCCCACTTCAAATCTTAAACACTCTTCAGAGGGTGGGGATAAAACAAATTCTTCCTCTTCTTCCCAACCTGCACACATTAAAAAGCCTTGGTGCTTTGAGTGTAAAAACAGAGGCCATAGGCCAGGGGATAAGTCCTGTCCAGGTAAACCCCCTGAGCCTACCACCACTAATACATCAAGCTCTAGTGCCCCTAGCAGTAGTGGTACTAGTGGTGGGACTGCTGGCAACAGTCAAGTTAAGGGTGTAGTTGGGTTCACTTATGGGTCCATCATAGAAACTGGGGTAGTCAGTCCCAAGACAGTTTCTGTCACACCTGGTGGCATTGGCCTTGCCACACTGGCTGCTTGTCCCCTTACAATGGATAAGCACAGGCAGACAGTTTCAATAAATGGTGTTGAGGCCTTGGCCTACAGGGACACAGGTGCCAGTATCACTTTGGTGACTGAAAACCTAGTGGCTCCTGAACAACACATCATTGGACAACAGTATAAAATTATTGATGTCCATAACTCCACTAAGTTTCTTCCCTTAGCTATAATTCAGTTTAGTTGGGGTGGAGTTACTGGCCCTAAGCAGGTGGTGGTATCACCTAGCTTACCTGTAGACTGTCTCTTAGGTAATGACCTAGAGGCCTCAGGTTGGGCTGATGTAGAGTTTTATGCCCATGCAGCCATGCTGGGCATCCCAGAGGAATTGTTCCCTCTCATTTCTACAGAAATGAAAAAGCAAAGGAGAGAAGGCCTGAAAACTCAGGATCCCTCTCCATCAACAGGTAAAAAGGGTATCACAGTATCCCCTAACCACCCTACCATTCAGGATACCATTCCTGTGGTGGGAGAAACCTCTCCTGGGGTGGCACCTGTTCCAAGGGAATCATCAGCTGGCAAAGCTGGACTCCCTGAGGTAGAAGTACCTCTCTGTGGGATAACTAACATTGGTGACAAAAAGAGCACCATTTTAGTTAACATGGAGCATCCCTCCAACCCTCCCAGAGAAACTTTAGTGCAGAAACCCTGCACTGCCTCACAACACTTAGGACAGCATCCCTGCCCTAGTGTGGAGCTGATAGGACAGCATCCCTGCCCTGCTCCAACCCAAGAGAAACAGCATCCCTGTTCTCTCTTCCAGCCATATGGACAAAGTTTTTGCCCAGCTATGGCTTTTCTGAGACAGCATCCCTGTCTGGCATTTCCATCACTACAAATAGGTTCAGTGGACAATTCCCACTGCTCTAAACTAAAACTTACTGATAGAAACTCTGAAAATACATCTTCACATTGTTGCTTAGCTAAAAAACTTCAAACAGGGTGGTTTACATCCCCACAGGGAAGTAACCATAGAGTGGATGATAAAGGGAGTAACCAGTCTATTGCAGAGCTACTCTCTACTTATCACCACTTAGACAATAAAGTCTCAACTGGCCAAGGTTAGCCTTATTGTCCTTCGTTTGGGGGGGGGGGGTTGTGTGAGAAAGTAGCCTCTTTCTAGCCTTGTTACCCCCACTTTTGGCCTGTTTGTGAGTGTATGTCAGGGTGTTTTCACTGTCTCACTGGGATCCTGCTAGCCAGGGCCCAGTGCTCATAGTGAAAACCCTATGTTTTCAGTATGTTTGTTATGTGTCACTGGGACCCTGCTAGTCAGGACCCCAGTGCTCATAACTTTGTGGCCTATATGTATGTGTTCCCTGTGTAGTGCCTAACTGTCTCACTGAGGCTCTGCTAACCAGAACCTCAGTGGTTATGCTCTCTCATTTCTTTCAAAAATGTCACTAACAGGCTAGTGACCAATTTTACCAATTTACATTGGCTTACTGGAACACCCTTATAATTCCCTAGTATATGGTACTGAGGTACCCAGGGTATTGGGGTTCCAGGAGATCCCTATGGGCTGCAGCATTTCTTTTGCCACCCATAGGGAGCTCTGACAATTCTTACACAGGCCTGCCACTGCAGCCTGAGTGAAATAACGTCCACGTTATTTCACAGCCATTTTACACTGCACTTAAGTAACTTATAAGTCACCTACATGTCTAACCTTTACCTGGTAAAGGTTGGGTGCAAAGTTACTTAGTGTGAGGGCACCCTGGCACTAGCCAAGGTGCCCCCACATTGTTCAGAGCCAATTCCCTGAACTTTGTGAGTGCGGGGACACCATTACACGCGTGCACTACATATAGGTCACTACCTATATGTAGCTTCACAATGGTAACTCCGAATATGGCCATGTAACATGTCTAAGATCATGGAATTGCCCCCTCTATGCCATCCTGGCATTGTTGGCACAATTCCATGATCCCAGTGGTCTGTAGCACAGACCCTGGTACTGCCAAACTGCCCTTCCTGGGGTTTCACTGCAGCTGCTGCTGCTGCCAACCCCTCAGACAGGCATCTGCCCTCCTGGGGTCCAGCCAGGCCTGGCCCAGGATGGCAGAACAAAGAACTTCCTCTGAGAGAGGGTGTGACACCCTCTCCCTTTGGAAAATGGTGTGAAGGCAGGGGAGGAGTAGCCTCCCCCAGCCTCTGGAAATGCTTTGTTGGGCACAGAGGTGCCCAATTCTGCATAAGCCAGTCTACACCGGTTCAGGGGACCCCTTAGCCCTGCTCTGGCGCGAAACTGGACAAAGGAAAGGGGAGTGACCACTCCCCTGACCTGCACCTCCCCTGGGAGGTGTCCAGAGCTCCTCCAGTGTGCTCCAGACCTCTGCCATCTTGGAAACAGAGGTGCTGCTGGCACACTGGACTGCTCTGAGTGGCCAGTGCCACCAGGTGACGTCAGAGACTCCTGCTGATAGGCTCCTTCAGGTGTTAGTAGCCTATCCTCTCTCCTAGGTAGCCAAACCCTCTTTTCTGGCTATTTAGGGTCTCTGTCTCTGGGGAAACTTTAGATAACGAATGCAAGAGCTCATCCGAGTTCCTCTGCATCTCTCTCTTCACCTTCTGATAAGGAATCGACTGCTGACCGCGCTGGAAGCCTGCAAACCTGCAACATAGTAGCAAAGACGACTACTGCAACTCTGTAACGCTGATCCGGCCGCCTTCTCGACTGTTTTCCTGCTTGTGCATGCTGTGGGGGTAGCCTGCCTCCTCTCTGCACCAGAAGCTCCGAAGAAATCTCCCGTGGGTCGACGGAATCTTCCCCCTGCAACCGCAGGCACCAAAAAGCTGCATTACCGGTCCCTTGGGTCTCCTCTCAGCATGACGAGCGAGGTCCCTCGAATCCAGCGACTCTGTCCAAGTGACCCCCACAGTCCAGTGACTCTTCAGTCCAAGTTTGGTGGAGGTAAGTCCTTGCCTCACCTCGCTGTGCTGTATTGCTGGGAACCGCGACTTTGCAGCTACTCCGGCCCCTGTGCACTTCCGGCGGAAATCCTTTGTGCACAGCCAAGCCTAGGTCCACAGCACTCTAACCTGCATTGCATGACTTTCTAAGTTGGTCTCCCGCGACGTGGGACTCCTTTGTGCAACTTCGGCGAGCACTGTTTCACGCATCCTCGTAGTGCCCATTTCTGTCACTTCTCCGGGTGCTACTTGCTTCAGTGAGGGCTCTTTGTCCTGCTCGACGTCCCCTCTCTCTTCAGGTCCAATTTGCGACCTCCTGGTCCCTCCCGGACCCCAGCAGCGTCCAAAAACGCCAAACGCACGATTTGCAGCTAGCAAGGCTTGTTGGCGTTCTTTCAGCGGTAAAACACTTCTGCACGACTCTCCACGGCAAGAGGGATCGGTCCACCAAAGGGAAAGTCTCTAGCCCTTTTTGTTCCTACAGAAACCTCAGCTTCTTCTGTCCAGTAGAAGCTTCTTTGCACCCGCAGCTGGCATTTCCTGGGCATCTGCCCATCTCCGACTTGCTTGTGACTTTTGGACTTGGTCCCCTTGTTCCACAGGTACCCTAGATTGGAAATCCACAGTTGTTGCATTGCTGGTTTGTGTCTTTCCTGCATTATTCCTCTAACACGACTTCTTTGTTCTTAGGGGAACTTTAGTGCACTTTGCACTCACTTTTCAGGGTCTTGGGGAGGGTTATTTTTCTAACTCTCACTATTTTCTAATAGTCCCAGCGACCCTCTACAAGGTCACATAGGTTTGGGGTCCATTCGTGGTTCGCATTCCACTTTTGGAGTATATGGTTTGTGTTGCCCCTATCCCTATGTTTCCCCATTGCATCCTATTGTAACTATACATTGTTTGCACTGTTTTCTAAGACTATACTGCATATTTTTGCTATTGTGTATATATATCTTGTGTATATTTCCTATCCTCTCACTGAGGGTACACTCTAAGATACTTTGGCATATTGTCATAAAAATAAAGTACCTTTATTTTTAGTATAACTGTGTATGGTGTTTTCTTATGATATTGTGCATATGACACTAAGTGGTACTGTAGTAGCTTCACACGTCTCCTAGTTCAGCCTAAGCTGCTCTGCTAAGCTACCATTATCTATCAGCCTAAGCTGCTAGACACCCTATACACTAATAAGGGATAACTGGGCATGGAGCAAGGTGCAAGTACCCCTTGGTACTCACTACAAGCCAGTCCAGCCTCCTACAGAGCCTGTGGCCCCAAGGGCACTCCAAGATAAATGGAGTGGACCCCACACAATTGCTGAGAAAAAGGGTGAAGTCACCTATTTGGTTGACTTAGGCACTGCCAGGAGTCCCCTTAGGGTGCTCCATGTCAATCGCCTGAAACCCTACTATGACAGGGCTGATCTCACCCTGCTCATGGCAACTGATGAAGGACAGGAAGAAGACAGTGATCCTCTACCTGATCTCTTCTCTTCCACAGAACAAGATGCTCTAATGGAAGGTGTAGTTTTGGCTGATTGTCTTACTGCTGAGCAGAAAGACCATTGCATAAATCTCATGGGTCAGTTTTCTGAACTCTTCTCTACTGTGCCAGGTACCACTTCTTGGTGTGAGCACACTATAGATACTGGAGACAGCTTGCCTGTCAAAAGTAAGATCTATAGGCAGCCTGACCATGTCAGGGACTGCATAAAACAAGAGGTGCAGAAAATGTTAGAACTGGGAGTGGTTGAGCACTCTGAAAGTCCATGGGCTTCTCCTGTGGTACTTGTACCAAAACCTCATTCCAAGGATGGAAAGAAGGAAATGCGGTTTTGTGTAGACTACAGAGGTCTCAACCAGGTAACCAAAACTGATGCTCACCCTATACCCAGGGCAGATGAGCTCATAGATACACTGGCATCTGCCAAGTATCTAAGCACTTTTAATTTGACTGCAGGGTATTGGCAGATCAAATTATCAGAAGATGCTAAACCTAAAACTGCATTTTCAACCATTGGAGGCCATTACCAATTTACAGTAATGCCTTTTGGATTGAAAAATGCACCTGCCACTTTTCAGAGGTTGGTGAACACAGTCCTGCAAGGGCTGGAAGCTTTTAGTGCAGCATATTTGGACGATATAGCTGTCTTTAGCTCCAGCTGGGATGATCACCTGGTCCACCTATGGAAAGTTTTGGAGGCCCTGCAAAAGGCAGGCCTCACTATCAAGGCTTCAACGTGCCAGATAGGGCAGGGGAAGGTGGTTTATCTGGGACACCTTGTTTGTGGGGAACAGATTGCACCACTACAGGGGAAAATCCAAACAATTATTGATTGGGTTCCCCCTACTACTCAGACTCAGGTGAGAGCCTTCTTAGGCCTCACTGGGTATTACAGGAGGTTCATTAAGAGCTATGGCTCCATTGCAGCCCCTCTTAATGACCTCACATCCAAGAAAATGCCTAAAAAGTTATTATGGACAGCGAACTGTCAGAAAGCTTTTGAGGAGCTGAAGCAGGCCATGTGCTCTGCACCTGTCCTGAAAAGCCCTTGTTACTCTAAAAAATTATATGTCCAGACTGATGCATCTATATTAGGAGTAGGGGCAGTCCTATCACAACTTAATTCTGAGGGCCAGGATCAACCTGTTGCTTTTATTAGTAGGAGGTTGACCCCTAGAGAAAAGCATTGGTCTGCCATTGAGAGGGAGGCCTTTGCTGTGGTCTGGGCACTGAAGAAGTTGAGGACATACTTGTTTGGCACTCACTTCATTGTTCAGACATACCACAAACCTCTACTTTGGCTAAACCAAATGAAAGGTGAAAATCCTAAATTGTTGAGGTGGTCCATATCCCTACAGGGAATGGACTATACAGTGGAACATAGACCTGGGAGTAGCCACTCCAATGCAGATGGACTCTCCAGATATTTCCACTTAGACAATGAAGACCCATCAGGGAATGACTAGTCTTATTGTCCTTCGTTTGGGGGGGGGGGGGGTTGTGTAGGAAAGTACCATCTTGCCTGGCATGTTACCCCCATTTTTCACTGTATATATGTTGTTTTAGTTGTATGTGTCACTGGGACCCTGCCAACCAGGGCCCCAGTGCTCATAAGTGTGCCTGAATGTGTTACCTGTGTAGTGACTAACTGTCTCACTGAGGCTCTGCTATCCAGAACCTCAGTGGTTATGCTCTCTCATTTCTTTCAAATTGTCACTAACAGGCTAGTGACCAATTTTACCAATTTACATTGGCTTACTGGAACACCCTTATAATTCCCTAGTATATGGTACTGAGGTACCCAGGGTATTGGGGTTCCAGGAGATCCCTATGGGCTGCAGCATTTCTTTTGCCACCCATAGGAAGCTCTGACAATTCTTACACAGGCCTGCCACTGCAGCCTGAGTGAAATAACGTCCACGTTATTTCACAGCCATTTACCACTGCACTTAAGTAACTTATAAGTCACCTATATGTCTAACCTTTACCTGGTAAAGGTTAGGTGCAAAGTTACTTAGTGTGAGGGCACCCTGGCACTAGCCAAGGTGCCCCCACATTGTTCAAGGCAAATTCCCCGGACTTTGTGAGTGCGGGGACAACATTACACGCGTGCACTACACATAGGTCACTACCTATGTGTAGCTCCACAAGGGTAACTCCGAATATGGCCATGTAACATGTCTATGATCATGCAATTGCCCCCTCTATGCCATCCTGGCATAGTTGGCACAATCCCATGATCCCAGTGGTCTGTAGCACAGACCCTGGTACTGCCAACCTGCCTTTTCAGGGGTTTCACTGCAGCTGCTGCCATCCCCTCAGACAGGTTTCTGCCCTCCTGGGGTACAGCCAGGCTTGTCCCAGGATGGCAGAACAAAGGACTTCCTCTGAGAGAGGGTGTTACACCCCCTCCCTTTGGAAAATGGTGTGAAGGCAGGGGAGGAGTAGCCTCCCCCAGCCTCTGGAAATGCTTTCATGGGCACAGATGGTGCCCATTTCTGCATAAGCCAGTCTGCACCAGTTCAGGGACCCCTTAGCCCTGCTCTGGCGCGAAACTGGACAAAGGAAAGGGGAGTGACCACTCCCCTGACCTGCACCTCCCCTGGGAGGTGTCCAGAGCTCCTCCAGTGTGCTCCAGACCTCTGCCATCTTGGAAACAGAGGTGCTGCTGGCACACTGGACTGCTCTGAGTGGCCAGTGCCACCAGGTGACGTCAGAGACTCCTTCTGATAGGCTCCTTCAGGTGTTGCTAGCCTATCCTCTCTCCTAAGTAGCCAAACCCTCTTTTCTGGCTATTTAGGGTCTCTGCTTTGGGGAATTCCTTAGATAACGAATGCAAGAGCTCATCCGAGTTCCTCTGCATCTCTCTCTTCACCTTCTGCCAAGGAATCGACTGCTGACCGTGCTGGAAGCCTGCAAAACTGCAACAAAGTAGCAAAGACGACTACTGCAACTCTGTAACGCTGATCCTGCCGCCTTCTCGACTGTTTTCCTGGTGGTGCATGCTGTGGGGGTAGTCTGCCTCCTCTCTGCACTACAAGCTCCGAAGAAATCTCCTGTGGGTCGACGGAATCGTCCCCCTGCAACCGCAGGCACCAAAGAACTGCATCACCGGTCCCCTGGGTCTCCTCTCAGCACGACGAGCGAAGTCCCTTGAATCCAGCAACTCTGTCCAAGTGACTCCCACAGTCCAGTGACTTTTCAGTCCAAGTTTGGTGGAGGTAAGTCCTTGCCTCCCCACGTCAGATTGCATTGCTGGGAACCACGACTTTTGCAGCTACTCCGGCCTCCGTGCACTTCCGGTGGAAATCCTTTGTACACAGTACAGCCTGGGTCCACGGCACTGAAACCTGCATTGCACAACTTCCTAAGTTGTCCTCCGGCGACGTGGGACTCCTTTGTGCGACTTCGGGTGAGCACCATTTCACACATCCTCGTAGTGCCTGTTTCTGGCACTTCTGCGGGTGCTACCTGCTGCTGAGAGGGCTCATTGTCTTGCTCGACAGCCTTCTGTCCCCAGACGCAATTGGCGACATCCTGGTCCCTCCTGGGCCACAGCAGCATCCAAAAACCCTTGCCGCACGATTTGCAGCTAGCAAGGCTTGTTGGCGGTCTTTCGGCGGGAAAACACTTCTGTACGACTCTCCACGGCGTGGGGGATCCATCTTCCTAAGGGGAAGTCTCTAGCCCTTGTCGTTCCTGCAGAACGTTCAGCTTCTACTGTCCAGTAGCAGCTTCTTTGCACCCACAGCTGGCATTTCCTGGGCATCTGCCCATCTCCGACTTGCTTGTGACTTTTGGACTTGGTCCCCTTGTTCCACAGGTACCCTCGACTGGAAATCCATCGTTGTTGCATTGCTGGTTTGTGTCCTTCCTGCAGAATTCCCCTATCACGACTTCTATGTCCTTTGGGGAACTTTAGTGCACTTTGCACTCACTTTTCAGGGTCTTGGGGTGGGCTATTTTTCTAACCCTTACTATTTTTTGATAGTCCCAGTGACCCTCTACAAGGTCACATAGGTTTGGGGTCCATTCGTGGTTCGCATTCCACTTTTGGAGTATATGGTTTGTGTTGCCCCTATCCCTTTGTGTCGCCATTGCATCCTATTGTAACTGTACATTGTTTGCACTGTTTTCTAAGACTATACTGCATATTTTTGGTATTGTGTACATATATCTTGTGTATATTTGCTATCCTCATACTGAGGGTACACTCTGAGATACTTTGGCATATTGCCATAAAAATAAAGTACCTTTATTTTTAGTATATCTGTGTATTGTGTTTTCTTATGATACTGTGCAAGTGACACTTGTGGTACTGTAGGAGCTTCACTCGTCTCCTAGTTCAGCCTAAGCTGCTCTGCTAAGCTACCATTATCTATCAGCCTAAGCTGCTAGACACCCTATACACTAATAAGGGATACCTTGGCCTGGTGCAAGGTGTAAGTACCCCTTGGTACTCACTACAAGCCAGTCCAGCATCCTACAGTAAGTCCTTGCATCCCCACGCCAGACTGCATAGCTGGGAACCGCGACTTTTGCAGCTACTCCGGCCTCTGTGCACTTCCGGCGGAAATCCTTTGTGCACAGCCAAGCCTGGGTCCACGGCACTCTAACCTGCATTGCACGATTTTCTAAGTTGTCCTTCGGCAGCGTGGGACTCCTTTGTGCAACTTCGGGTGAGCACAGTTTCACTCTTTTTCGTAGTGCCTGTTCCGGCACTTCTGCGGGTGCTGCCTGCTTCTGAGAGGGCTCCTTGTCTTGCTCGACGCCCCCTCTGTCCCCAGACGCAATTGGCGACATCCTGGTCCATCCTGGGCCACAGCAGCATCCCAAAAACCCTAACCGCACGATTTGCAGCTAGCAAGGCTTGTTGGCGGTCTTTCGGCAGGCAAATACTTCTGCACGACTCTCCATCGCGTGGGGGATCCATCCTCCAAAGGGGAAGTCTCTAGCCCTTGTCGTTCCTGCAGAATCCTCAGCTTCTACTGTCCA
This sequence comes from Pleurodeles waltl, assembly GCF_031143425.1. NCBI lineage: Eukaryota > Metazoa > Chordata > Amphibia > Caudata > Salamandridae > Pleurodeles > Pleurodeles waltl. The sequence continues at coordinate 846,127,309 of NC_090444.1, forward strand.
GTAGCAGCTTCTTTGCACCCACAGCTGGCATTTCCTGGGCATCTGCCCATCTCCGACTTGCTTGTGACTTTTGGACTTGGTCCCCTTGTTCCACAGGTACCCTCGACTGGAAATCCATCGTTGTTGCATTGCTGGTTTGTGTCTTCCCTGCAGAATTCCCCTATCACGACTTCTATGTCCTTTGGGGAACTTTAGTGCACTTTGCACTCACTTTTCAGGGTCTTGGGGTGGGCTATTTTTCTAACCCTTACTATTTTCTAATAGTCCCAGCGACCCTCTACAAGGTCACATAGGTTTGGGGTCCATTCGTGGTTCGCATTCCACTTTTGGAGTATATGGTTTGTGTTGCCCCTATCCCTATGTGTCCCCATTGCATCCAATTGTAACTATACATTGTTTGCACTGTTTTCTAAGACTATACTGCATATTTTTGGTATTGTGTACATATATCTCGTGTATATTGGCTATCCTCATACTGAGGGTACACTCTGAGATACTTTGGCATATTGTCATAAAAATAAAGTACCTTTATTTTTAGTATATCTGTGTATTGTGTTTTCTTATGATGTTGTGCATATGACACTTGTGGTACTGTAGGAGCTTCACTCGTCTCCTAGTTCAGCCTAAGCTGCTCTGCTAAGCTACCATTATCTATCAGCCTATGCTGCTAGACACCCTATACACTAATAAGGGATAACTGGGCCTGGTGCAAGGTGTAAGTACCCCTTGGTACTCACTACAAGCCAGTCCAGCCTCCTACAAGGGGTTGACATAGTTGTCCCCCTTGACCCTCCTACTGCTTCAGGCAATAGGTTTATCTTGGTGGTAGTGGACCATGCCACCAGATATCCTGAAGCAATTCCTCTAAGGACCACTACAGCTCCTGCAGTGGCAAAGGCCCTCCTGGGAATCTTTTCCAGGGTGGGCTTCCCAAAAGAGGTGGTATCAGACAGGGGAAGCAATTTCATGTCTGCTAACTTAAAGGCCATGTGGAAGGAGTGTGGGGTGACATACAAGTTCACGACACCCTATCATCCACAAACAAATGGACTGGTGGAGAGATTTAACAAAACTCTCAAAGGCATCATTATAGGACTCCCTGAAAAACTCCGCAGGAGATGGGATATCCTTTTACCATGCCTCCTTTTTGCTTACAGGGAGGTACCCCAGAAAGGAGTGGGCTTCAGCCCCTTTGAACTTCTTTTTGGACACCCTGTGAGAGGTCCCCTAACACTTGTTAAGGAGGGTTGGGAACAACCTTTAAAAGCTCCAAAGCAAGACATAGTGGACTATGTACTTGGCCTCAGATCAAGGATGGCTGAGTACATGAAAAAGGCCAGTAAAAACCTTCAGGCCAGCCAAAAGCTCCAGAAGCAATGGCATGATCAGAAGGCTGTTTTGGTTCAGTACCAACCAGGGCAGAAAGTGTGGGTCTTGGAGCCTGTGGCCCCAAGAGCACTCCAGGATAAATGGAGTGGACCCCACACAATTGTTGAGAAAAAGGGTGAAGTCACCTACTTAGTTGACTTAGGCACTGCCAGGAGTCCCCTTAGGGTGCTCCATGTCAATCGCCTGAAACCCTACTATGACAGGGCTGATCTCACCCTGCTCATTGCAACTGATGAGGGACAGGAAGAAGACAGTGATCCTCTCCCTGACCTCTTCTCTTCCACAGAACAAGATGCTCTAGTAGAAGGTGTTGTACTGGCAGATTGTCTTACTGCTGAGCAGAAAGACCACTGCATAAATCTCCAGGGTCAGTTTTCTGAACTCTTCTCTACTGTGCCAGGTACCACTTCTTGGTGTGAGCACACTATAGATACTGGAGACAGCTTGCCTGTCAAAAGTAAGATCTATAGGCAGCCTGACCATGTCAGAGACTGCATGTGAGAAAGTAGCCTCTTTCTAGCCTTGTTACCCCCACTTTTGGCCTGTTTGTGAGTGTATGTCAGGGTGTTTTCACTGTCTCACTGGGATCCTCCTAGCCAGGGCCCAGTGCTCATAGTGAAAACCCTATGTTTTCAGTATGTTTGTTATGTGTCACTGGGACCCTGCTAGTCAGGACCCCAGTGCTCATAAGTTTGTGGCCTATATGTATGTGTTCCCTGTGTAGTGCCTAACTGTCTCACTGAGGCTCTGCTAACCAGAACCTCAGTGGTTATGCTCTCTCATTTCTTTCAAAATTGTCACTAACAGGCTAGTGACCAATTTTACCAATTTACATTGGCTTACTGGAACACCCTTATAATTCCCTAGTATATGGTACTGAGGTACCCAGGGTATTGGGGTTCCAGGAGATCCCTATGGGCTGCAGCATTTCTTTTGCCACCCATAGGGAGCTCTGACAATTCTTACACAGGCCTGCCACTGCAGCCTGAGTGAAATAACGTCCACGTTATTTCACAGCCATTTTACACTGCACTTAAGTAACTTATAAGTCACCTATATGTCTAACCTTTACCTGGTAAAGGTTAGGTGCAAAGTTACTTAGTGTGAGGGCACCCTGGCACTAGCCAAGGTGCCCCCACATTGTTCAGAGCCAATTCCCTGAACTTTGTGAGTGCGGGGACACCATTACACGCGTGCACTACATATAGGTCACTACCTATATGTAGCTTCACAATGGTAACTCCGAATATGGCCATGTAACATGTCTATGATCATGGAATTGCCCCCTCTATGCCATCCTGGCATAGTTGGCACAATCCCATGATCCCAGTGGTCTGTAGCACAGACCCTGGTACAGCCAAACTGCCCTTCCTGGGGTTTCACTGCAGCTGCTGCTGCTGCCAACCCCTCAGACAGGCATCTGCCCTCCTGGGGTCCAGCCAGGCCTGGCCCAGGATGGCAGAACAAAGAACTTCCTCTGAGAGAGGGTGTGACACCCTCTCCCTTTGGAAAATGGTGTGAAGGCAGGGGAGGAGTAGCCTCCCCCAGCCTCTGGAAATGCTTTGTTGGGCACAGAGGTGCCCAATTCTGCATAAGCCAGTCTACACCGGTTCAGGGGACCCCTTAGCCCTGCTCTGGCGCGAAACTGGACAAAGGAAAGGGGAGTGACCACTCCCCTGACCTGCACCTCCCCTGGGAGGTGTCCAGAGCTCCTCCAGTGTGCTCCAGACCTCTGCCATCTTGGAAACAGAGGTGCTGCTGGCACACTGGACTGCTCTGAGTGGCCAGTGCCACCAGGTGACGTCAGAGACTCCTTGTGATAGGCTCCTTCAGGTGTTGCTAGCCTATCCTCTCTCCCAGGTAGCCAAACCCTCTTTTCTGGCTATTTAGGGTCTCTGTCTCTGGGGAAACGTCAGATAACGAATGCATGAGCTCAGCCGAGTTCCTCTGCATCTCTCTCTTCACCTTCTGATAAGGAATCGACTGCTGACCGCGCTGGAAGCCTGCAAACCTGCAACATAGTAGCAAAGACGACTACTGCAACTCTGTAACGCTGATCCTGCCGCCTTCTCGACTGTTTTCCTGCTTGTGCATGCTGTGGGGGTAGTCTGCCTCCTCTCTGCACCAGAAGCTCCGAAGAAATCTCCCGTGGGTCGACGGAATCTTCCCCCTGCAACCGCAGGCACCAAAAAGCTGCATTATTGGTCCCTTGGGCCTCCTCTCAGCATGACGAGCGAGGTCCCTCGAATCCAGCGACTCTGTCCAAGTGACCCCCACAGTCCAGTGACTCTTCAGTCCAAGTTTGGTGGAGGTAAGTCCTTGCCTCACCTCGCTGGGCTGCATTGCTGGGAACCGTGACTTTTGCAGCTACTCCAGCCCCTGTGCACTTCCGGCGAAAATCCTTTGTGCACAGCCAAGCCTGGGTCCACGGCACTCTAACCTGCATTGCACGACTTTCTAAGTTGGTCTCCGGCGACGTGGGACTCCTTTGTGCAACTTCGGCGAGCAATGTTTCACGCATCTTTGTAGTGCCTGTTTCTGGCACTTCTCCGGGAGCTACCGGCTTCAGAGAGGGCTCTTTGTCTTGCTCGACGTCCCCTCTCTCTGCTGGTCCAACTTGCGACCTCCTGGTCTCTCCAGGGCCACAGCAGCATCCAAAAATGCTAACCGCACGATTTGCAGCTAGCAAGGCTTGTTGGCGTTCTTTCGGCGGGAAAATACTTCTGCACGACTTTCCACGGCAAGTGGGATCCGTCCACCAAAGGGGAAGTCCCTAGCCCTTTTCGTTCCTGCAGAAACCTCAGCTTCTTCTGTCCAGTAGAAGCTTCTTTGCACCCGCAGCTGGCATTTCCTGGGCATCTGCCCATCTCCGACTTGCTTGTGACTTTTGGACTTGGTCCCCTTGTTCCACAGGTACCCTAGATTGGAAATCCACAGTTGTTGCATTGCTGGTTTGTGTCTTTCCTGCATTATTCCTCTAACACGACTTCTTTGTCCTTAGGGGAATTTTAGTGCACTTTGCACTCACTTTTCAGAGTCTTGGGGAGGGTTATTTTTCTAACTCTCACTATTTTCTAATAGTCCCAGCGACCCTCTACAAGGTCACATAGGTTTGGGGTCCATTCGTGGTTCGCATTCCACTTTTGGAGTATATGGTTTGTGTTGCCCCTATCCCTATGTTTCCCCATTGCATCCTATTGTAACTATACATTGTTTGCACTGTTTTCTAAGACTATATTGCATATTTTTGCTATTGTGTATATATATCTTGTGTATATTTCCTATCCTCTCACTGAGGGTACACTCTAAGATACTTTGGCATATTGTCATAAAAATAAAGTACCTTTATTTTTAGTATAACTGTGTATTGTGTTTTCTTATGATATTGTGCATATGACACTAGGTGGTACTGTAGTAGCTTCACACGTCTCCTAGTTCAGCCTAAGCTGCTCTGCTAAGCTACCATTATCTATCAGCCTAAGCTGCTAGACACCCTATACACTAATAAGGGATAACTGGGCCTGGTGCAAGGTGCAAGTACCCATTGGTACTCACTACAAGCCAGTCCAGCCTCCTACAGTTATGCTCTCTCATTTCTTTCCAAATTGTCACTAACAGGCTAGTGACCAAATTTACCAATTCACATTGGCATACTGGAACACCCTTATAATTCCCTAGTATATAGTACTGAGGTACCCAGGGTATTGGGGTTCCAGGAGATCCCTATGGGCTGCAGCATTTCTTTTGCCACCCATAGGGAGCTCTGACACTTCTTGAAAAAGGCCTGCCACTGCAGCCTGAGTGAAATAACGTCCACGTTATTTCACAGCCATTTACCACTGCACTTAAGTAACTTATAAGTCACCTATATGTCTAACCTTCACCTGGTTAAGGTTGGGTGCAAAGTAACTTAGTGTGTGGGCACCCTGGCACTAGCCAAGATGCCCCCACATCGTTCAGGGCAAATTCCCCTGACTTTGTGAGTGCGGGGACACCATTACACGCGTGCACTATACATAGGTCACTACCTATGTATAGCGTGACAATGGTAACTCCGAACATTGCCATGTAACATGTCTAAGATCATGGAATTGTCACCCCAATGCAATGGCATTGGGGAGACCATTCCATGATCCCTCGGGTCTCTAGCACAGAACCTGGGTACTGCCAAACTGCCTTTCTGGGGTCTCCACTGCAGCTGCTGCTGCTGCCAACCCCTCAGACAGGTTTCTGCCCTCCTGCGGTCCGGGCAGCCCTGGCCCAGGAAGGCAGAACAAAGGACTTCCTCTGAGAGAGGTTGTTACACCCTCTCCCTTCGGAAATAGGTGTGAGGGCTAGGGAGGAGTAGCCTCCCCCAGCCTCTGGAAATGCTTTGATGGGCACAGATGCTGCCCATCTCTGCATAAGCCCCTCTCCACCGGTTCAGGGATCCCCCAGCCCTGCTCTGGTACGAAACTGGACAAAGGAAAGGGGAGTGACCACTCCCCTGACCTGCACCTTCCAGGGAAGGTGTCCAGAGCTCCTCCAGTGTGTCCCAGACCTCTGCCATCTTGGATTCAGAGGTGTTGCTGCCACACTGGACTGCTCTGAGTGGCCAGTGCCAGCAGGTGACGTCAGAGACTCCTTCTGATAGGCTCTTACCTCTGCTAGTAGCCAATCCTCCTGCCTAGGTAGCCAAACCTAATTTTCTGGCTATTTAGTGTAGGAGGCTGGACTGGCTTGTAGTGAGTACCAAGGGGTACTTGCACCTTGCACCAGGCCCAGTTATCCCTTATTAGTGTATAGGGTGTCTAGCAGCTTAGGCTGATAGATAATGGTAGCTTAGCAGAGCAGCTTAGGCTGAACTAGGAGACGTGTGAAGCTACTACAGTACCACTTAGTGTCATATGCACAATATCATGAGAAAACACAATACACAGTTATACTAAAAATAAAGGTACTTTATTTTTATGGCAATATGCCAAAGTATCCTGCAAAACACCAAGCTTCTTCCATCCAGTGGCAGCTTCCTTGCACCCTCAGCTGGCATTTCCTGGGCTCCTGCCCACTCTCGACACTGTCGCGAATCTTGGACTTGGCCCCTTTGTCTTACAGCTACTCAGGTCCGGAAATCCACTGTTGTTGCATTGCTGGTGTTGGTTTTCCTTGCAGAATCCCCCTATCACGACGTCTGTGCTCTCTGGGGGTTGTAGGTGCACTTTACACCTACCTTACAGGGTCTTGGGGTGGGCTATTTTTCTAACCCTCACTGTTTTCTTACAGTCCCAGCGACCCTCTACAAGCTCACATAGGTTTGGGGTCCATTCATGGTCCGCATTCCACTTTTGGAGTATATGATTTGTGTTGCCCCTATACCTATGTGCTCCTATTGCAATCTACTGTAACTTTACATTGCTTGCCTTACTTCCTTTTGCTATTACTTGCATAATTTTGGTTTGTGTACATATATCTTGTGTATATTTCTCATCCTTATACTGAGGGTACTCACTGAGATACTTTTGGCATATTGTCATAAAAATAAAGTAGCTTTATTTTTAGTATATCTGTGTATTGTGTTTTCTTATGATATTGTGCATATGACACCAGTGGTATAGTAGGAGCTTTACATGTCTCCTAGTTCAGCCTACGCTGCTTTGCCATAGCTACCTTCTATCAGCCTTAGCTGCTAGAAACACCTCTTCTGCACTAATAAGGGATAACTGGACCTGGCACAAGGTGTAAGTACCTCTGGTATCCACTACAAGCCACGCCAGCCTCCTACACCACCATCCAAGGTGGGGAAGGGTCAGAGGAAGAAAGGGAAGTCGCCGCTTACCTGCACAGCGGACAAGACCGCCACCGGCACCGCCACATGCAGCGCCGCCACGGGCACCGATGCCAAGGACACCACCGCCAGCAACACGCTCACTGAGCCACCCACCAGCACCGCCGCCAGAAACACGCTCACTGAGCCACCCACCAGCACCGCTGCCCAGGACAACATCGCCAGAAACACGCTCACTGAGCCACCCACCAGCACTGCTGCCCAGGACACCGCCGCCAGCAACACGCTCACTGAGCCACCCACCCGCACCCCCGCCCAGGACACTGGCGCCAGAAACACGCTCACTGAGCCAACCACCAGCACCGCTGCCCAGGACACCGCCGCCAGCAACACATTCACTGAGCCACCCACCAGCACCGCTGCCCAATGAGCGTCGCAACCACTGCCGCCACTGAGGCCACCGCCAGAACTGCCAGCAGCCACACCACATCCTGTGCCAGTGGCACTACCGCAGAGATGGCTGCCATCCCCAGTGGTCAGTCAAACGTGGCTGGTGGTCAGTTCCAGGGGCCTGGACAGCTTCCATGTTCGCCCACCGTCAGTGGAGAATGACATCCACTACCTCTGTCCTTGGCAGGATGAAGCACTCTGGGCACAAAACCCTCTCCAGACCAGTGGAGAATGAAATCCGCTACCTCTGTCCTTGGCAGGATGAAGCACTCTGGGCACAAAGCCCCCTCCAGAACCAGCGGAGGATGACATCTACTACCTCTGTCCTTGGCAGGATGAAGAACTCTGGGCACAAAGCCCCCTCCAGAACCAGTGGAGACTGACATCCACTTGAGAGGCTGTGGCTTTGCACTCCCCAGGATGAAGCAGTGGGCAAACCACCCACTGGAGAGACTGTGGCTTTGCACTCCCCAGGATAAAGCAGTGGGCAAACCACCCACTGCAGAGACTTGAGAGACTGTGGCTTTGCACTCCCCAGGATACATCAATGGGCATGGAGCTGGCGTCGTGCACTCATCCGGCTGAGGTGCACCCCCTTCACTTCCCCCTGAGGTGTCTGCTTTATTTGGATCTGATGCCCCAGCAGTGTTCTCTCCGTTTGGATCGGGTATCTTGTGTGGGCCTCACCCATGCATTTTGGGCCCAGTAGTCCACGGACTATATAGGTGCAGTACATAAACTTGAAATCTTGGTGTACATATTTTTTAATACTGAATATATATATATATATATATATATATATATATATATATATATATATATATATATATATATATATATATTTTTTTTTTTTGACTAATAGATATTTACTCATTACAATCGTTCAAATCATTTCCTTTTGTCCCTGCGTTCTTCCAAGGGGAGTTGGGGGAGGGGTGTAAATGTGATGTTTCAACATGTATTTGTGTATATGGTGTTGTGGGTGAGGGTGGGGGTGGGGATGTTGCGTGTTGCATGTGTGTGTCACTCTCTTTTCCCTCCCCCCTCCCCTGTGTCGTAGGTGCAGTACTCACTGTGGTGGTCGCCGCCGTCGGTCGTTGTAGGAGGCTGGACTGGCTTGTAGTGAGTACCAAGGGGTACTTACACCTTGCACCAGGCCCAGGTATCCCTTATTAGTGTATAGGATGTCTAGCAGCTTAGGCTGATAGATAATGGTAGCTTAGCAGAACAGTTTAGGCTGAACTAGGAGATGAGTGAAGCTCCTACAGTACCACTAGTGTCACTTGCACAATATCATAAGAAAACACAATACACAGATATACTAAAAATAAAGGTACTTTATTTTTATGACAATATGCCAAAGTATCTCAGTGAGTACCCTCAGTATGAGGATAGCAAATATACACAAGATATATGTACACAATACCAAAAATATGCAGTATAGTATTAGAAAACAGTGCAAACAATGCATAGTTACAATAGGATGCACTGGGGACACATAGGGATAGGAGGCAAAACAAACCATATACTCTAAAAGTGGAATGCGAACCACGAATGGACCCCAAACCTATGTGACCTTGTAGAGGGTCGCTGGGACTGTAAGAAAACAGTGAGGGTTAGAAAAATAGCCCACCCCAAGACCCTGAAAAGTGAGTGCAAAGTGCACTAAAGTTCCCCAAAGAGCACAGAAGTCGTGATAGGGGAATTCTGCAGGAAAGACCAACACCAGCAATGCAACAACGATGGATTTCCAGACTAGAGTACCTGTGGAACAAGGGGACCAAGTCCAAAAGTCACGATCAAGTCGAGAGTGGGCAGATGCCCAGGAAATGCCAGCTGTGGGTGCAAAGAAGCTGCTACTAGGCAGTAGAAGCTGAGGATTCTTCAGGAACGACAAGGACTAGAAACTTCCCCTTTGGAGGATGGATGTTCCACGTCGCGAAGAGTCGTGCAGAAGTGTTTTCCAGCAGAAAGACTGCAAACAAGCCTTGCTAGCTGCAAATTGTGCGGTTAGGGTTTTTGGATGCTGCTGTGGCCCAGGAGGGACCAGGATGTCACCAATTGTGTGAGGGGACAGAGGGGGCGACCAGCAAGACAAGGAGCCCTCTCAAAAGCAAGCAGCACCCGGAGAAGTGCTGGAGCAGGCACTACGAAGTAGAGGGAAACTGTGCTCACCCGAAGTTGCACAAGAGAGTCCCACGCCGCCGGAGGACAACTCAGGAGGTCGTGCAATGCAGCTAAGAGTGCTGTGGACCCAGGCTTGGCTGTGCACAAAGGAAATCCTGGAAAAGTGCACAGGAGCCGGAGTAGCTGCAAAAGACTCAGTTCCCAGCAATGCAGTCTGGCGTGGGGACGCAAGGACTTACCTCCACCAAACTTGGACTGAAGAGTCACTGGACTGTGGGAGTCACTTGGACAGAGTTGCTGGATTCAAGGGACCTCGCTCGTCATGCTGAGAGGAGACCCAGGGGACCGGTGATGCAGTTCTTTGGTGCCTGCGGTTGCAGGGGGACGATTCCGTCGACCCATGGGAGATTTCTTCGGAGCTTCTAGTGCAGAGAGGAGGCAGACTACCCCCACAGCATGCACCACCAGGAAAACAGTCGAGAAGGCGGCAGGATCAGCGTTACAGAGTTGCAGTACTCGTCTTAGCTACTTTGTTGCAGTTTGCAGGCTTCCAGCGCGGTCAGCAGTCGATTCCTTGGCAGAAGGTGAAGAGAGAGATGCAGAAGAACTCTGATGAGCTCTTGCATTCGTTATCTAAGGAATTCCCCAAAGCAGAGACCCTAAATAGCCAGAAAAGAGGGTTTGCCTACTTAGGAGAGAGGATAGGCTAGCAACACCTGAAGGAGCCTATCAGAAGGAGTCTCTGACATCACCTGCTGGCCCTGGCCACTCAGAGCAGTCCAGTGTGCCAGCAGCACCTCTGTTTCCAAGATGGCAGAGGTCTGGAGCACACTGGAGGGGCTCTGGGCACCTCCCAGGGGAGGTGCAGGTCAGGGGAGTGGTCCCTCCCCTTTCCTTTGTCCAGTTTCGCGCCAGAGCAGGGCTGAGGGGTCCCTGAACCGGTGTAGACTGGCTTATGCAGAAATGGGCACCATCTGTGCCCATGAAAGCATTTCCAGAGGCTGGGGGAGGCTACTCCTCCCCTGCTTTAACACCTTTTTCCAAAGGGAGAGGGTGTAACACCCTCTCTCTGAGGAAGTCCTTTGTTCTGCCTTCTTGGCCAAGCCTGGCTGGACCCCAGGAGGGCAGAAACCTGTCTGAGGGGTTGGCAGCAGCAGCAGCTGCAGTGAAACCCCTGAAAAGGCAGTTTGGCCATACCCGGGTCTGTGCTAGAGACCCGTGGGATCATGGGATTGTGCCAACAATGCCAGGATGGCATAGAGGGGGCAATTCCATGATCATAGACATGTTACATGGCCCTATTCGGAGTTACCATTGTGATGCTACACATAGGGAGTGACAATGACAATTAGTTGTATGTGTCACTGGGACTCTGCCAGCCAGGGCCCCAGTGCTCATAAGTGTGCCTGAATGTGTTACCTGTGTTATGACTAACTGTCTCACTGAGGCTCTGCTATCCAGAACCTCAGTGGTTATGCTCTCTCATTTCTTTCAAATTGTCACTAACAGGCTAGTGACCAATTTTACCAATTTACATTGGCTTACTGGAACACCCTTATAATTCCCTAGTATATGGTACTGAGGTACCCAGGGTATTGGGGTTCCAGGAGATCCCTATGGGCTGCAGCATTTCTTTTGCCACCCATAGGGAGCTCTGACAATTCTTACACAGGCCTGGCACTGCAGCCTGAGTGAAATAACGTCCACGTTATTTCACAGCCATTTTACACTGCACTTAAGTAACTTATAAGTCACCTATATGTCTATCCTTTACCTGGTAAAGGTTAGGTGCAAAGTTACTTAGTGTGAGGGCACCCTGGCACTAGCCAAGGTGCCCCCACATTGTTCAGGGCAAATTCCCCGGACTTTGTGATTGCGGGGACACCATTACACGCGTACACTACACATAGGTCACTACCTATGTGTAGCTTCACAATGGTAACTCCGAATATGGCCATGTAACATGTCTAAGATCATGGAATTGCCCCCTCTATGCCATCCTGGCATTGTTGGCACAATCCCATGATCCCACGGGTCTCTAGCACAGACCTGGGTACTGCCAAACTGCCTTTTCAGGGGTTTCACTGCTGCTGCTGCTGCCAACCCCTCAGACAGGTTTCTGCCCTCCTGGGGTCCAGCCAGGCTTGGCCCATGATGGCAGAACAAAGGACTTCCTCAGAGAGAGGGTGTTACACCCTCTCCCTTTGGAAAAAGGTGTTAAAGCAGGACAGGGGAGGAGTAGCCTCCCCAGCATCTGGAAATGCTATCATGGGCACAGATGGTGCCCATTTCTGCATAAGCCAGTCTACACCTGTTCAGGCACCCCTCAGCCCTGCTCTGGCGCGAAACTGGACAAAGGAAAGGGGAGTGACCACTCCCCTGACCTGCACCTCCCCTGGGAGGTGCCCAGAGCTCCTCCAGTGCGCTCCAGACCTCTGCCATCTTGGAAACAGAGGTGCTGCTGGCACACTGGACTGCTCTGAGTGGCCAGGGCCAGCAGGTGACGTCAGAGACTCCTTCTGATAGGCTCCTTCAGGTGTTGCTAGCCTATCCTCTCTCCTAAGTAGCCAAACCCTCTTTTCTGGCTATTTAGGGTCTCTGTTTTGGGGAATTCCTTAGATAACGAATGCATGAGCTCATCAGAGTTCCTCTGCATCTCTCTCTTCACCTTCTGTCAAGGAATCGACTACTGACCGCGCTGGAAGCCTGCAAAACTGCAACAAAGTAGCAAAGACGACTACTGCAACTCTGTAACGCTGATCCTGCCGCCTTCTCGACTGTTTTCCTGGTGGTGCATGCTGTGGGGGGTAGTCTGCCTCCTCTCTGCACTAGAAGGTCCGAAGAAATCTCCCGTGGGTCGACGGAATCTTCCCCCTGCTACTGCAGGCACCAAAGAACTGCATCACTGGTCCCCTGGGTCTCCTCTCAGCACGACGAGGGAGGTCCCTTAAATCCAGCAACTGTGTCCAAGTGACTCCCACAGTCCAGTGACTCTTCAGTCCAAGTTTGGTGGAGGTAAGTCCTTGCCTCCCCACGCCAGACTGCATTGCTGGGAACTGCGTCTTTTGCAGCTACTCCGGCCTTTGTGCACTTCCGGCGGAAATCCTTTGTGCACAGCCAAGCCTTGGTCCACAGCACTCTAACCTGCATTACACGACTTTCTAAGTTGTCCTCCGGTGGCGTGGGACTTCTTTGTGCAACTTCGGGTGAGCACCGTTTCACTCCTCTTTGTAGTGCCTGTTCCAGCACTTCTGCGGGTGCTGCCTACTTTTGAGAGGGCTTCTTGTCTTGCTGGGCGCCCCCTCTGTCTCCTGACACAATTGGAGACATCGTGGTCCCTCCTGGGCCACAGCAGCATCCAAAAACCCTATCCGCACGATTTGCAGCTAGCAAGGCTTGTTGGCGGTCTTTCGGCGGGAAAACACTTCTGCACAACTCTTCACGACGTGCGACATCCATCCTCCAAAGGGGACATTCCTAGCCTTTGTCGTTCTTGCAGAATCCTCAGCTTCTACTGCCTAGTATCAGCTTCTTTGCACCCACAGCTGGCATTTCCTGGGCATCTGCCCATCTCCGACTTGCTTGTGACTTTTGGACTTGGTCCCCTTGTTCCACAGGTACCCTCGTTTGGAAATCCATCGTTGTTGCATTGCTGGTTTGTGTCTTTCCTGCAGAATTCGCCTATCACGACTTCTGTGCTCTTTGGGGAACTTTAGTGCACTTTGCACTCACTTTTCAGGGTCTTGGGGTGGGCTATTTTTTTTACCCTCACTGTTTTCTTACAGTCCCAGCGACCCTCTACAAGGTCACATAGGTTTGGGGTCCATTCGTGGTTCGCATTCCACTTTTGGAGTACATGGTTTGTGTTGCCCCTATCCCTATGTGTCCCCATTGCATCCTATTGTAACTATACATTGTTTGCACTGTTTTCTAAGACTATACTGCATATTTTTGGTATTGTGTACATATATCTTGTGTATATTTGCTATCCTCATACTGAGGGTACTCACTGAGATACTTTGGCATATTATATAATCACTGAAGGTGTGGGGTAGTAGGGAACCGAAAGTAAGACTGGGTCAGTCTTAAATCGGTGTTGGTTAGGTCGCTTTGGATCCTAACGCGAGGGAATCATTGTTGGAGAATATCCAGACAGGGGGGGGTTTTGTTGCTGTGTAGTCCCACAGGGGAAGGGGGAGTCTCCCTTACGGACTAGGTGGTCTCACACACATAATAGTGTCATGCTTCATCATATGGCCACCTAGCCCCACCCAAGCAAGATGATACTGCTTGGGCGGACTAGTTTTAATATGGGTGCATGCTGGTAAGACTAAAAGCAAGGGGAAGAGGCTCGTTGGAGGGTAATGTCTCCTGGAGTCTAAAATCAAAAGTGGATGACCAACATGTTTCTGCCCTCACTAGGTGCTGGTAGGTCAGGGGCATTCGCTCCGGCATGTAGGTACCCCCCATGGTATTCCCTTTGGAGTGAGTGTGACTACAAGGGAAAACCCCTCCCCGGCATTTGCCAGACCAGAGGCCTATCTCCCCCGCTGCTGGGGCCCAGGAGGGACCAGGAGGTCGAAAATTGGACCTGTAGAGAGAGGGGACGTCGAGCAAGACAAAGAGCCCTCACTGAAGCAGGTAGCACCCGGGGAAGTGCCAGAAACAGGCACTACGAGGATGCGTGAAACGGTGCTCGCCGAAGTTGCACAAAGGAGTCCCACGTCGCCGGAGACCAACTTAGAAAGTCGTGCAATGCAGGTTAGAGTGCCGTGGACCCAGGCTTGGCTGTGCACGAAGGATTTCTGCCGGAAGTGCACAGGGGCCGGAGAAGCTTGCAAAGTCGTGGTTCCCAGCAATGCAGCCCAGCGAGGTGAGGCAAGGACTTACTGTGAGAAGGTAGCCTCTTTCTAGCCTTGTTACCCCCACTTTTGGCCTGTTTGTGAGTGTATGTCAGGGTGTTTGTCACTGTTTTCACTGTCTCACTGGGATCCTGATAGCCAGGCCTCAGTGCTCATACTGAAAACACTATGGCCCTCATTCTGACCTTGGCGGGCGGCGGAGGCCGCCCGCCAAAGTCCCGCCGTCAGGTTACCGTTCCGCGGTCGAAAGACCGCGGCGGTAATTCTGACTTTCCCGCTGGGCTGGCGGGCGGTCTCCTTCAGACCGCCAGCCAGCCCAGCGGGAAAGAGGCTTCCACGATGAAGCCGGCTCGGAATCGAGCCGGCGGAGTGGAAGCTGTGCGACGGGTGCAGTTGCACCCGTCGCGTATTTCACTGTCTGCGCAGCAGACAGTGAAATACATGTAGGGGCCCTCTTACGGGGGCCCCTGCAATGCCCATGCCAGTGGCATGGGCACTGCAGGGGCCCCCAGGGGCCCCGCGACCCCCCCTACCGCCATCCGGATCTCGGCGGTCCGACCGCCGGGATCTGGATGGCGGTAGGGGGGGTCAGAATCCCCGCGGCGGTGCAGCAAGCTGCGCCGCCGCGGAGGATTCAATGGGGCCGCGGTACACTGGCGGGACCCCGCCAGTGGTGCCGGTCCGACCGCGGCTTTACCGCCGCGGTCGGAATCCCCATTGGAGCACCGCCGGCTTGTCGGCGGTGCTCCCGCGGTCCTCCGCCCTGGCGGTCAAAGACCGCCAGGGTCAGAATGAGGGCCTATGTTTTCAGTATGGTTGTTATGTGTCACTGGGATCCTGCTGGTCAGGACCCCAGTGCTCATAGGTTTGTGGCCTATATGTATGTGTCACTGGGACCCTGTCACACAGGGCCCCAGTGCTCATAGGTGTGCATGTATATGTTCCCTGTGTGGTGCCTAACTGTCTCACTGAGGCTCTGCTAACCAGAACCTCAGTGGTTATGCTCTCTCATTACTTTCAAATTGTCACTGACAGGCTAGTGACCATTTTTACCAATTCACATTGGCTTACTGGAACACCCTTATAATCCCCTAGTATATGGTACTGAGGTACCCAGGGTATTGGGGTTCCAGGAGATCCCTATGGGCTGCAGCATTTCTTTTGCCACCCATAGGGAGCTCTGACAATTCTTACACAGGCCTGCCACTGCAGCCTGAGTGAAATAACGTCCACGTTATTTCACAGCCATTTTACACTGCACTTAAGTAACTTATAAGTCACCTATATGTCTAACCTTTACCTGGTAAAGGTTAGGTGCAAAGTTACTTAGTGTGAGGGCACCCTGGCACTAGCCAAGGTGCCCCCACATTGTTCAGAGCCAATTCACTGAACTTTGTGAGTGCGGGGACACCATTACACGCGTGCACTACATATAGGTCACTACCTATATGTAGCTTCACCATGGTAACTCCGAATATGGCCATGTAACATGTCTATGATCATGGAATTGCCCCCTCTATGCCATCCTGGCATTGTTGGTACAATTCCATGATCCCAGTGGTCTGTAGCACAGACCCTGGTACTGCCAAACTGCCCTTCCTGGGGTTTCTCTGCAGCTGCTGCTGCTGCCAACCCCTCAGACAGGCATCTGCCCTCCTGGGGTCCAGCCAAGCCTGGCCCAGGATGGCAGAACAAAGAACTTCCTCTGAGAGAGGGTGTAACACCCTCTCCCTTTGGAAAATGGTGTGAAGGCAGGGGAGGAGTAGCCTCCCCCAGCCTCTGGAAATGCTTTGTTGGGCACAGAGGTGCCCAATTCTGCATAAGCCAGTCTACACCGGTTCAGGGACCCCTTAGCCCCTGCTCTGGCGCGAAACTGGACAAAGGAAAGGGGAGTGACCACTCCCCTGACCTGCACCTCCCCTGGGAGGTGTCCAGAGCTCCTCCAGTGTGCTCCAGACCTCTGCCATCTTGGAAACAGAGGTGCTGCTGGCACACTGGACTGCTCTGAGTGGCCAGTGCCACCAGGTGACGTCAGAGACTCCTTGTGATAGGCTCCTTCAGGTGTTAGTAGCCTTTCCTCTCTCCTAGGTAGCCAAACCCTCTTTTCTGGCTATTTAGGGTCTCTGTCTCTGGGGAAACTTCAGATAAGGAATGCATGAGCTCAGCCGAGTTCCTCTGCATCTCCCTCTTCACCTTCTGATAAGGAATCGACCGCTGACCGCGCTGGAAGCCTGCAAACCTGCAACATAGTAGCAAAGACGACTACTGCAACTCTGTAACGCTGATCCTGCCGCCTTCTCGACTGTTTTCCTGCTTGTGCATGCTGTGGGGGTAGTCTGCCTCCTCTCTGCACCAGAAGCTCCGAAGAAATCTCCCGTGGGTTGACGGAATCTTCCCCCTGCAACCGCAGGCACCAAAAAGCTGCATTTCCGGTCCCTTGGGTCTCCTCTCAGCACGACGAGCAAGGTCCCTCGAATCCAGCGACACCGTCCAAGTGACCGCCACAGTCCAGTGACTCTTCAGCCCAAGTTTGGTGGAGGTAAGTCCTTGCCTCACCTCGCTGGTCTGCATTGCTGGGAACCGCGACTTTGCAAGCTACTCCGGCCCCTGTGCACTTCCGGCGGAAATCCTTCGTGCACAGCCAAGCCTGGGTCCACGGCACTCTAACCTGCATTGCACGACTTTCTAAGTTGGTCTCCGGCGACGTGGGACTCCTTTGTGCAACTTCGGCGAGCACCGTTTCACGCATCCTCGTAGTGCCTGTTTCTGGCACTTCTCCGGGTGCTACCTGCTTCAGTGAGGGCTCTTTGTCTTGCTCGACGTCCCCTCTCTCTGCAGGTCCAATTTGCGACCTACTGGTCCCTCCTGGGCCCCAGCAGCGTCCAAAAACGCCAAACGCACGATTTGCGTGTAGCAAGGCTTGTTGGCGTCCATCCGGCGGGAAAACACTTCTGCACGACTCTCCAAGGCGTGGGGGATCCATCCTCCAAAGGGGAAGTCTCTAGCCCTTGTCGTTCCTGCAGTATTCACAGTTCTTCAGCCTAGTAAGAGCTTCTTTGCACCAACCGCTGGCATTTCTTGGGCATCTGCCCATCTCCGAGCTGCTTGTGACTTTTGGACTTGGTCCCCTTGTTCCACAGGTACCTTCAGACAGGAATCCATCGTTGTTGCATTGCTGATTTGTGTTTTCCTTGCATTCTCCCTCTAACACGACTATTTTGTCCTTAGGGGAACTTTGGTGCACTTTGCACTCACTTTTCAGGGTCTTGGGGTGGGTTATTTTGCTAACTCTCACTATTTTCTAATAGTCCCAGCGACCCTCTACAAGGTCACATAGGTTTGGGGTCCATTCGTGGTTCGCATTCCACTTCTGGAGTATATGGTTTGTGTTGCCCCTATCCCTATGTTTCCCCATTGCATCCTATTGTAACTATACATTGTTTGCACTGTTTTCTAAGACTATACTGCATATTTTTGCTATTGTGTATATATATCTTGTGTATATTTCCTATCCTCTCACTGAGGGTACACTCTAAGATACTTTGGCATATTGTCATAAAAATAAAGTACCTTTATTTTTAGTATAACTGTGTATTGTGTTTTCTTATGATATTGTGCATATGACACTAAGTGGTACTGTAGTAGCTTCACACGTCTCCTAGTTCAGCCTAAGCTGCTCTGCTAAGCTACCATTATCTATCAGCCTAAGCTGCTAGACACCCTATACACTAATAAGGGATAACTGGGCCTGGTGCAAGGTGCAAGTACCCCTTGGTACTCACTACAAGCCAGTCCAGCCTCCTACATTCGTTGTGCAGTGGTGGGATAAGTGCTTTGAGACTACTTACCACTCTTGTCATTGTACTTTTCATAAGAGAAAAATATACAAAACAAGGTCAGTGTATATACACATAGCCAAAAAGTTTTGCATTTCCTCTTTTCACTCTTTTCTAAGTGCTGAAAAGTACTTCTAAACTTTCAAAAAGTTCTTAAAAGTTTAAAAAGTTTTTTTCTGTCTTTCCAAAAAGTTCTGAAAACTTTTTTCTCTTTTGCTATCACTTTAACTCTCTCTAAAAAATGTCTGGCACAGGAAAAAAAGTTGAACTGTCCAAACTTGCATATGATCACCTTAGCTGGAAAGGAGCAAGGAGTCTCTGCATAGAGAGAGGTTTGAGTGTAGGGAAGAATCCTTCCTTAGAACTGTTAATTAATATGCTTAGAGTACAGGATAAGGCCATAAGTGCCCAATCTGTAGAAAAAGTAGCTAATGGTTCTCAATCTGATCCAGGGACTCCCCCAGGAAAAGGTTCAGGAAAGAAACTTCTCAGCCTGCCCATTACTAGACAGTCTAGCATAGTTGGTACAGAGGTTGAATCACATCATACTGATGATGTGCTCTCACATTATGCTGGTAGCCAAGCTGTTAGGGTGCCCCTTGTAAGGGACAGGTCTCCTTCTGTTCATTCCCATCATACCTCTGTATCTAGAAATGTCCCTCCCACCCACCCTGATGACAGATTGTTAGAAAGGGAGCTCAATAGATTGAGAGTGGAACAAACCAGACTGAAGCTCAAGAAGCAACAGCTGGATTTGGATAGACAGTCTTTAGAATTAGAGAAGGAAAGACAGAAGTTGGGTTTAGATACCCATGGTGGCAGCAGCAGTATTCCCCATAGTCATCCTGCAAAAGAGCATGATTCCAGGAATCTGCATAAGATAGTTCCCCCTTACAAGGAGGGGGATGACATTAACAAGTGGTTTGCTGCACTTGAGAGGGCCTGTGCTGTACAGGATGTCCCTCAAAAGCAGTGGGCTGCTATCCTATGGCTATCATTTAGTGGAAAAGGTAGGGATAGGCTCCTTACTGTGAAAGAAAATGATGCCAATAATTTTACAGTTCTTAAGAATGCACTCCTGGATGGTTATGGCTTAACCACTGAACAGTACAGGATAAAGTTCAGAGAGACCAAAAAGGAGTCTTCACAAGACTGGGTTGATTTCATTGACCATTCAGTGAAGGCCTTGGAGGGGTGGTTACATGGCAGTAAAGTTACTGATTATGAAAGCCTGTATAACACAATCCTGAGAGAGCATATACTTAATAATTGTGTGTCTGATTTGTTGCACCAGTACCTGGTAGACTCTGATCTGACCTCTCCCCAAGAATTGGGAAAGAAGGCAGACAAATGGGTTAGAACAAGGGTGAACAGAAAAGTTCATACAGGGGGTGACAAAGATGGCAATAAGAAGAAAGATGGTGAAAAATCTCAAGATAAGCATGGGGATAAGGGTAAAACCAAAGATCCCACTTCAAATCTTAAACACTCTTCAGAGGGTGGGGATAAAACAAATTCTTCCTCTTCTTCCCAACCTGCACACATTAAAAAGCCTTGGTGCTTTGTGTGTAAAAACAGAGGCCATAGGCCAGGGGATAAGTCCTGTCCAGGTAAACCCCCTGAGCCTACCACCACTAATACATCAAGCTCTAGTGCCCCTAGCAGTAGTGGTACTAGTGGTGGGACTGCTGGCAACAGTCAAGCAAAGGGTGTAGTTGGGTTCACTTATGGGTCCATAGTGGAAACTGATGTAATCAGTCCCAAGACAGTTTCTGTCACACCTAGTGGCATTGGCCTTGCCACACTGGCTGCTTGTCCCCTTACAATGGATAAGTACAGGCAGACAGTTTCAATAAATGGTGTTGAGGCCTTGGCCTACAGGGACACAGGTGCCAGTTTCACTTTGGTGACTGAAAACCTAGTGCCTCCTGAACAACACATCATTGGACAACAGTATAAGATTATTGATGTCCATAACTCCACTAAGTTTCTTCCCTTAGCTATAATTCAGTTTAGTTGGGGTGGAGTTACTGGCCCTAAGCAGGTGGTGGTATCACCTAGCTTACCTGTAGAGTGTCTCTTAGGTAATGACCTAGAGGCCTCAGGTTGGGCTGATGTAGAGTTTTATGCCCATGCAGCCATGCTGGGCATCCCTGAGGAATTGTTCCCTCTCATTTCAAGTGAAATGAAAAAGCAAAGGAGAGAAGGCCTGAAAACTCAGGATCCCTCTCCATCAACAGGTAAAAAGGGTATCACAGTATCCCCTAACCACCCTACCATTCAGGATACTATTCCTGTGGTGGGAGAAACCTCTCCTAGGGTGGCACCTGTTCCAAGGGAATCATCAGCTGGCAAAGCTGGACTCCCTGAGGTAGAAGTACCTCTCTGTGGGATAACTAACATTGGTGAGAAAAAGAGCACCATTTTAGTTAACATGGAGCATCCCTCCAACCCTCCCAGAGAAACTTTAGTGCAGAAACTCTGCACTGCCTCACAACACTTAGGACAGCATCCCTGCCCTAGTGTGGAGCTGATAGGACAGCATCCCTGCCCTGCTCCAACTCAAGAGAAACAGCATCCCTGTTCTCTCTTCCAGCCAGATGGACAAAGTTTTTGCCCAGCTATGGCTTTTCTGAGACAGCATCCCTGTCTGGCATTTCCATCACTACAAATAGGTTCAGTGGACAATTCCCACTGCTCTAAACTAAAACTTACTGATAGAAACTCTGAAAATACATCTTCACATTGTTGCTTAGCTAAAAAACTTCAAACAGGGTGGTTTACATCCCCACAGGGAAGTAACCATATAGTGGATGATAAAGGGAGTAACCAGTCTATTGCAGAGCTACTCTCTACTTATCACCACTTAGACAATAAAGTCTCAACTGGCCAAGGTTAGCCTTATTGTCCTTCGTTTGGGGGGGGGTTGTGTGAGAAGGTAGCCTCTTTCTAGCCTTGTTACCCCCACTTTTGGCCTGTTTGTGAGTGTATGTCAGGGTGTTTGTCACTGTTTTCACTGTCTCACTGGGATCCTGATAGCCAGGCCTCAGTGCTCATAGTGAAAACACTATGTTTTCAGTATGGTTGTTATGTGTCACTGGGATCCTGCTGGTCAGGACCCCAGTGCTCATAGGTTTGTGGCCTATATGTATGTGTCACTGGGACCCTGTCACACAGGGCCCCAGTGCTCATAGGTGTGCATGTATATGTTCCCTGTGTGGTGCCTAACTGTCTCACTGAGGCTCTGCTAACCAGAACCTCAGTGGTTATGCTCTCTCATTACTTTCAAATTGTCACTGACAGGCTAGTGACCATTTTTACCAATTCACATTGGCTTACTGGAACACCCTTATAATCCCCTAGTATATGGTACTGAGGTACCCAGGGTATTGGGGTTCCAGGAGATCCCTATGGGCTGCAGCATTTCTTTTGCCACCCATAGGGAGCTCTGACAATTCTTACACAGGCCTGCCACTGCAGCCTGAGTGAAATAACGTCCACGTTATTTCACAGCCATTTTACACTGCACTTAAGTAACTTATAAGTCACCTATATGTCTAACCTTTACCTGGTAAAGGTTAGGTGCAAAGTTACTTAGTGTGAGGGCACCCTGGCACTAGCCAAGGTGCCCCCACATTGTTCAGAGCCAATTCACTGAACTTTGTGAGTGCGGGGACACCATTACACGCGTGCACTACATATAGGTCACTACCTATATGTAGCTTCACCATGGTAACTCCGAATATGGCCATGTAACATGTCTATGATCATGGAATTGCCCCCTCTATGCCATCCTGGCATTGTTGGTACAATTCCATGATCCCAGTGGTCTGTAGCACAGACCCTGGTACTGCCAAACTGCCCTTCCTGGGGTTTCTCTGCAGCTGCTGCTGCTGCCAACCCCTCAGACAGGCATCTGCCCTCCTGGGGTCCAGCCAAGCCTGGCCCAGGATGGCAGAACAAAGAACTTCCTCTGAGAGAGGGTGTAACACCCTCTCCCTTTGGAAAATGGTGTGAAGGCAGGGGAGGAGTAGCCTCCCCCAGCCTCTGGAAATGCTTTGTTGGGCACAGAGGTGCCCAATTCTGCATAAGCCAGTCTACACCGGTTCAGGGACCCCTTAGCCCCTGCTCTGGCGCGAAACTGGACAAAGGAAAGGGGAGTGACCACTCCCCTGACCTGCACCTCCCCTGGGAGGTGTCCAGAGCTCCTCCAGTGTGCTCCAGACCTCTGCCATCTTGGAAACAGAGGTGCTGCTGGCACACTGGACTGCTCTGAGTGGCCAGTGCCACCAGGTGACGTCAGAGACTCCTTGTGATAGGCTCCTTCAGGTGTTAGTAGCCTTTCCTCTCTCCTAGGTAGCCAAACCCTCTTTTCTGGCTATTTAGGGTCTCTGTCTCTGGGGAAACTTCAGATAAGGAATGCATGAGCTCAGCCGAGTTCCTCTGCATCTCCCTCTTCACCTTCTGATAAGGAATCGACCGCTGACCGCGCTGGAAGCCTGCAAACCTGCAACATAGTAGCAAAGACGACTACTGCAACTCTGTAACGCTGATCCTGCCGCCTTCTCGACTGTTTTCCTGCTTGTGCATGCTGTGGGGGTAGTCTGCCTCCTCTCTGCACCAGAAGCTCCGAAGAAATCTCCCGTGGGTTGACGGAATCTTCCCCCTGCAACCGCAGGCACCAAAAAGCTGCATTTCCGGTCCCTTGGGTCTCCTCTCAGCACGACGAGCAAGGTCCCTCGAATCCAGCGACACCGTCCAAGTGACCGCCACAGTCCAGTGACTCTTCAGCCCAAGTTTGGTGGAGGTAAGTCCTTGCCTCACCTCGCTGGTCTGCATTGCTGGGAACCGCGACTTTGCAAGCTACTCCGGCCCCTGTGCACTTCCGGCGGAAATCCTTCGTGCACAGCCAAGCCTGGGTCCACGGCACTCTAACCTGCATTGCACGACTTTCTAAGTTGGTCTCCGGCGACGTGGGACTCCTTTGTGCAACTTCGGCGAGCACCGTTTCACGCATCCTCGTAGTGCCTGTTTCTGGCACTTCTCCGGGTGCTACCTGCTTCAGTGAGGGCTCTTTGTCTTGCTCGACGTCCCCTCTCTCTGCAGGTCCAATTTGCGACCTACTGGTCCCTCCTGGGCCCCAGCAGCGTCCAAAAACGCCAAACGCACGATTTGCGTGTAGCAAGGCTTGTTGGCGTCCATCCGGCGGGAAAACACTTCTGCACGACTCTCCAAGGCGTGGGGGATCCATCCTCCAAAGGGGAAGTCTCTAGCCCTTGTCGTTCCTGCAGTATTCACAGTTCTTCAGCCTAGTAAGAGCTTCTTTGCACCAACCGCTGGCATTTCTTGGGCATCTGCCCATCTCCGAGCTGCTTGTGACTTTTGGACTTGGTCCCCTTGTTCCACAGGTACCTTCAGACAGGAATCCATCGTTGTTGCATTGCTGATTTGTGTTTTCCTTGCATTCTCCCTCTAACACGACTATTTTGTCCTTAGGGGAACTTTGGTGCACTTTGCACTCACTTTTCAGGGTCTTGGGGTGGGTTATTTTGCTAACTCTCACTATTTTCTAATAGTCCCAGCGACCCTCTACAAGGTCACATAGGTTTGGGGTCCATTCGTGGTTCGCATTCCACTTCTGGAGTATATGGTTTGTGTTGCCCCTATCCCTATGTTTCCCCATTGCATCCTATTGTAACTATACATTGTTTGCACTGTTTTCTAAGACTATACTGCATATTTTTGCTATTGTGTATATATATCTTGTGTATATTTCCTATCCTCTCACTGAGGGTACACTCTAAGATACTTTGGCATATTGTCATAAAAATAAAGTACCTTTATTTTTAGTATAACTGTGTATTGTGTTTTCTTATGATATTGTGCATATGACACTAAGTGGTACTGTAGTAGCTTCACACGTCTCCTAGTTCAGCCTAAGCTGCTCTGCTAAGCTACCATTATCTATCAGCCTAAGCTGCTAGACACCCTATACACTAATAAGGGATAACTGGGCCTGGTGCAAGGTGCAAGTACCCCTTGGTACTCACTACAAGCCAGTCCAGCCTCCTACACTTACCTCCACCAAACTTGGGCTGAAGAGTCACTGGACTGTGGGGGTCACTTGGACGGTGTCGCTGGATTCGAGGGACCTCGCTCGTCGTGCTGAGAGGAGACCCAAGGGACCGGTAATGCAGCTTTTTGGTGCCTGCGGTTGCAGGGGGAAGATTCCGTCGACCCACGGGAGATTTCTTCGGAGCTTCTGGTGCAGAGAGGAGGCAGACTACCCCCACAGCATGCACAAGCAGGAAAACAGTCGAGAAGGCGGCAGGATCAGCATTACAGAGTTGCAGTAGTCGTCTTTGCTACTATGTTGCAGGTTTGCAGGCTTCCAGCGCGGTCAGCGGTCGATTCCTTATCAGAAGGTGAAGAGGGAGATGCAGAGGAACTCGGCTGAGCTCATGCATTCGTTATCTAAAGTTTCCCCAGAGACAGAGACCCTAAATAGCCAGAAAAGAGGGTTTGGCTACCTAGGAGAGAGGAAAGGCTACTAACACCTGAAGGAGCCTATCAGCAGGAGTCTCTGAAGTCACCTGGTGGCACTGGCCACTCAGAGCAGTCCAGTGTGCCAGCAGCACCTCTGTTTCCAAGATGGCAGAGGTCTGGAGCACACTGGAGGAGCTCTGGACACCTCCCAGGGGAGGTGCAGGTCAGGGGAGTGGTCACTCCCCTTTCCTTTGTCCAGTTTCGCGCCAGAGCAGGGGCTAAGGGGTCCCTGAACCGGTGTAGACTGGCTTATGCAGAATTGGGCACATCTGTGCCCAACAAAGCATTTCCAGAGGCTGGGGGAGGCTACTCCTCCCCTGCCTTCACACCATTTTCCAAAGGGAGAGGGTGTCACACCCTCTCTCAGAGGAAGTTCTTTGTTCTGCCATCCTGGGCCAGGCCTGGCTGGACCCCAGGAGGGCAGCTGCCTGTCTGAGGGGTTGGCAGCAGCAGCAGCTGCAGAGAAACCCCAGGAAGGGCAGTCTGGCAGTACCAGGGTCTGTGCTACAGACCACTGGGATCATGGAATTGTACCAACAATGCCAGGATGGCATAGAGGGGGCAATTCCATGATCATAGATATGTTACATGGCCATATTCGGAGTTACCATGGTGAAGCTACATATAGGTAGTGACCTATATGTAGTGCACGCGTGTAATGGTGTCCCCGCACTCACAAAGTTCAGTGAATTGGCTCTGAACAATGTGGGGGCACCTTGGCTAGTGCCAGGGTGCCCTCACACTAAGTAACTTTGCACCTAACCTTTACCAGGTAAAGGTTAGACATATAGGTGACTTATAAGTTACTTAAGTGCAGTGTAAAATGGCTGTGAAATAACGTGGACGTTATTTCACTCAGGCTGCAGTGGCAGGCCTGTGTAAGAATTGTCAGAGCTCCCTATGGGTGGCAAAAGAAATGCTGCAGCCCATAGGGATCTCCTGGAACCCCAATACCCTGGGTACCTCAGTACCATATACTAGGGAATTATAAGGGTGTTCCAGTAAGCCAATGTAAATTGGTAAAAATGGTCACTAGCCTGTTAGTGACAATTTGGAAAGAAATGAGAGAGCATAACCACTGAGGTTCTGATTAGCAGAGCCTCAGTGAGACAGTTAGTCACTACACAGGTAACACATTCAGGCACACTTATGAGCACTGGGGCCCTGGGTTACCAGGGTCCCAGTGACACATACAACTAAAACAACATATATACAGTGAAAAATGGGGGTAACATGCCAGGCAAGATGGTACTTTCCTACACAACCCCCCCCCCCAAACGAAGGACAATAAGACTAGCCATTACCTGATGAGTCTTCATTGTCTAAGTGGAAATATCTGGAGAGTCCATCTGCATTGGAGTGGCTACTCCCAGGTCTATGTTCCACTGTATAGTCCATTCCCTGTAGGGATATGGACCACCTCAACAATTTAGGATTTTCACCTTTCATTTGTTTTAGCCAAAGTAGAGGTTTGTGGTCTGTCTGAACAATGAAGTGAGTGCCAAACAGGTATGGCCTCAACTTCTTCAGAGCCCAGACCACAGCAAAGGCCTCCCTCTCAATGGCAGACCAACGCTTTTCTCTAGGGGTCAACCTTCTACTAATAAAAGCAACAGGTTGATCCTGGCCCTCAGAATTAAGTTGTGATAGGACTGCCCCTACTCCTAATTCAGATGCATCAGTTTGGACATAGAAGTTTTTAGAGTAACAAGGGCTTTTCAGGACAGGTGCAGAGCACATGGCCTGCTTCAGCTCCTCAAAAGCTTTCTGACAGCTTGCTGTCCATAATACCTTTTTAGGCATTTTCTTGGATGTGAGGTCATTAAGAGGGGCTGCAATGGAGCCATAGTTCTTAATGAACCTCCTGTAATACCCAGTGAGGCCTAGGAAGGCTCTCACCTGAGTCTGAGTGGTAGGGGGAACCCAATCAATAATAGTTTGGATTTTCCCCTGAAGTGGTGCAATCTGTTCCCCACCAACAAGGTGTCCCAGATAAACCACCTTACCCTGCCCTATCTGGCACTTTGAAGCCTTGATAGTGAGGCCTGCCTTTTGCAGAGCCTCCAAAACTTTCCATAGGTGGACCAGGTGATCATCCCAGCTGGAGCTAAAGACAGCTATATCGTCCAAATATGCTGCACTGAAAGCTTCCAGCCCTTGCAGGACTGTGTTCACCAACCTCTGAAAAGTGGCAGGTGCATTTTTCAAACCAAAAGGCATTACAGTAAACTGGTAATGTCCTCCAATGGTAGAAAATGCAGTCTTAGGTTTAGCATCTTCTGACAATTTGATCTGCCAATACCCTGCAGTCAAATCAAAAGTGCTTAGATACTTGGCAGATGCCAGTGTATCTATAAGCTCATCTGCCCTGGGTATAGGGTGAGCATCAGTTTTGGTTACCAAGTTGAGACCTCTATAGTCTACACACAACCTCATTTCCTTCTTTCCATCTTTAGAATTGGGTTTTGGTACCAGTACCACAGGAGAAGCCCATGGACTGTCAGAGTGCTCAACCACTCCTAGTTCCAACATTTTCTGAACTTCTTGCTTTATGCAGTCCCTGACATGGTCAGGCTGCCTATAGATCTTACTTTTGACAGGTAAACTGTCTCCAGTATCTATAGTGTGCTCACACCAAGAAGTGGTGCCTGGCACAGTAGAGAAGAGTTCTGAAAATTGTCCTAGGAGATTTATGCAATTATCTTTCTGCTCAGCAGTAAGACAATCAGCCAAAACTACACCTTCCACAAGAGCATCTTGTTCTGTGGAAGAGAAGAGATCAGGTAGAGGATCACTGTCTTCTTCCTGTCCCTCATCTGTTGCCATGAGCAGGGTGAGATCAGCCCTGTCATAGTAGGGTTTCAGGCGGTTGACATGGAGCACCCTAAGTGGACTCCTGGCAGTGCCTAAGTCAACCAAGTAGGTGACTTCACCCTTCTTTTCAACAATTGTGTGGGGTCCACTCCATTTATCTTGGAGTGCTCTTGGGGCCACAGGCTCCAAGACCCACACTTTCTGCCCTGGTTGGTACTGAACCAAAACAGCCTTCTGATCATGCCATTGCTTCTGGAGCTCTTGGCTGGCCTGAAGGTTTTTACTGGCCTTTTTCATGTACTCAGCCATCCTTGATCTGAGGCCAAGTACATAATCCACAATATCCTGTTTAGGAGCTTTTAAAGGTTGTTCCCAACCCTCCTTTACAAGTGTGAGTGGACCCCTAACAGGGTGTCCAAAAAGAAGTTCAAAGGGGCTGAAGCCCACTCCTTTCTGGGGTACCTCCCTGTAGGCAAAAAGGAGGCATGGTAGAAGGATATCCCATCTCCTGCGGAGTTTTTCAGGGAGTCCCATAATCATGCCTTTGAGAGTTTTATTAAATCTCTCCACCAGTCCATTTGTTTGTGGATGATAGGGTGTTGTGAACTTGTAAGTTACACCACACTCCTTCCACATGGCCTTTAAGTATGCAGACATGAAATTGCTTCC
This sequence comes from Pleurodeles waltl, assembly GCF_031143425.1. Lineage (NCBI taxonomy): Eukaryota > Metazoa > Chordata > Amphibia > Caudata > Salamandridae > Pleurodeles > Pleurodeles waltl. Next base: position 846,155,766 of record NC_090444.1, read on the forward strand.
TCTGTCTGATACTACTTCCTTTGGGAAGCCCACCCTTGAAAATATTCCCAGGAGGGCCTTTGCCACTGCAGGAGCTGTAGTGGTCCTTAAAGGAATAGCTTCAGGATATCTTGTGGCATGGTCCACTACCACTAAGATAAACCTATTGCCTGAAGCAGTAGGAGGGTCAAGGGGGCCAACTATGTCA